>NC_140777.1:25555378-26755378 GCF_044657685.1 Stegodyphus dumicola
GTGCTTTGAGAATGGAATTAAAAGTTGCATTCCATAGGTCAGGACCTGCACATGAACCCTGAGGGCAACCCCTGGTCTGCTTTCTCTCAACAACTTCTCCGTCATGCACTGCTACAAGAGTGCGATCAGAGAGATAACTTTTGCACACCTGCAGTAGATTATCAGGGATCTGAGCGTCGTGAAGTGCTTCCAGGATTGCTGGCCACCACAGGGAATCGAACGCACTTTTCAGATCCAGACTGAGTACGGCTACATGGTTGTTAGAGTCATACGCGTCATAGATTCCCTTTTGTATGGCACTAAGAGCTTGGATAGTTGAGCGCTGCTCTCGAAAACCATACTGAGAGTCCGTGATCTCACCCTTAATCTCCAAGTAGTGCTTTATTCTCTGAACTAAAAGTTTCTCATAAATTTTCCCTATGGCGGGCAGGAGACAGATGGGCCGGAATGAGGCTGGATCGTTCGGGTCCTTTTCTTTCTTTTGGAAAAGAATAACTTGCCCTGTCTTAAAGGGCTTGGGAAAATAACGCAGTTGGAGCAATTTATTGTAAACATTTTTAAGAAACGTTGGTTTTGCCTGATGCATCGCCTTGACAATGTTGTAGTCTAACGAATCGGGCCCTGGGGCTTTGTTTCTCGGTAGATTTCGCAAAACAGCGCAAACTTCAGGCTGCGTGAATGACACGTCATCTTCTGTTGTGGAGTGTAGAAGATAAGCTGGATGTTCTGGATTGGAAGCATCCAATGTATTGTCGTCTTGAAAGACTGCATCAAGAATCTTGGTGAGTGTGGCCGCGATAGTGCTCCTGTGCTCCTCTGTCGGTTGCGGAATATTGGTGCCGTCTATGTAGACCCTGTGAATTGGAGGGGCAAAGACCTTATTCGTTGCGATTTTATGCAATACCCCATAGGGATTTTTATTGATTGTGCAAAACGCCCTCCAGCTGTACAACTTGGCTTCTAGAATGGCCTTTTTATACTGGGCTTGTGCTTTTTTGTAGATAATACTTAGTTTTTCTCGGCGTTCTGATTTATGCTCCGACTTCATCTTTCTGCGAAGAGCTCGGGTCTTACTCCTTTGTATCCTGAGGCTTTTAGTCCACCAGTTGGCAACATAGTGTACCTTTGGAGATTTTATCTGGAAAGTAGCATCAAAAATGGCCTGAAGCTCTTTAATTAGGATACTAGTGAAGTTATCAACATCATCTGTATTGTGACAGTGTTCTAAATCTTGTTCTGCACGTGTGAGTGTACTGCGGGCCTTTTGACTGAAGAGCTTTAGCGTCCTTCGCTTGAGTTTGTACCTCTTGATTGAGAATTTTTTATTATGGTGTCCTATGCTGTACGTAATGTATTTATGGTCCGAGTTAGACGGGGTATCATCAACCATCCAGGAATGCAATTTTGATGCAAAGGCCGCTGTTGTTAAGGTTAAATCTGGCCAACACTGTCCGTGAATTGTTTCATATGTGGGTTGACTGCCTGGAACATTATGCAGGACGAGATCATTACAGGCAATGAAGTCCTCTACCTGTCGTCCTCGTGTAATGAATAGTGCAGCTTAAGAAAATTTCACTCGGGAAATACCATAATCAGTCAGGTTTAGAATGATATCGTTTAATATGCTCCAAAAAACAAGTGGCATAATCTTGAAATGGAAAACAGAGCAAATTTAATTAACAGGACTTCCCTTAAACAGATATAGGAAATTATAATTAAAACGAAAAAAGGAAAAGAATCTGGAAAGAAAATTTAAACTTTGAAACATAGGTTGAAGGCGGGAAAAGGAATAAAACCATACGAATTAGTTACAATAAAACTTAACCTTTTCACTTAATTGAACGAATAAAGAAATATAATTGAATCAGAGAGTTCAGAAAATATTCATCTCCAGGATTTAGCAATTAACGTTGTAAGGTGTTTTCTCTCTCCTTTCCACATGCCTTTAGGGTATAACTGGAAGCACCGTCAACAGTTTGGGATGGGGGTAGAGTTCGAATACCGGCGACGGAATTGTGGAATTTTTGTTTCCTGTATTTGAAAAAAATTCTAACTCTACAAGTAGCTGCCAAACTAAAAGGTGGTGGAAATAATTCGTCACCACTAGGATTAAGCAGCTTCGTACTCTCAACCCTACTCGCACTCGCCCTTTAAAAAGAGCAGTGTATAAGATACTTTCTCCCCCCTTTCCGCATGTCTTCCTGGTGTAATTGGAAGCTGTCTAGATTCGGAGTTCGAATCCCGGCAAGAGCACTGCACATTTTTCATGTTTCAGCATCGATATATAACCTGAATGACTGCAATGTTTTTTACTGTTTTCTTATTTAGAGAGAAACGTGTTTTAGGGTTAAAACAAATTATCGAAGCACATTAAATCTAAAAATGAGAATGGTAAAAACTCGTTCCAAGAGGTGACGTTCCTGTAAACTGCTCATTAAATATTCAGGCAACATGCTACCGGTATGTGTAAGCATCTTTAAGTTTGTTGAAGCAAGTACAGGAAAAATGTGTCTCCAGGATTCAATGTGCAAATTTCCCGACTGCCAGCCGGACGAGTTTCCAATTATACCACTGAGTCGCATGGTAAGAAAGGAAAAATTTCTCTTACATTCTTTCCCACCTAGACGGAGATCTAATCGCTAAACCTTGGAGGTGACAAATCATCGTCCTCTATATTATTATATATATCTACTTGTAGTATATTTTTTAAGCATTAGGAATCGGCGATTCCGTCGTCGATATTCGAACTCCGGACATTCCAGTTGCTATTAAACGAACTTGCTTCCAAATACGCTATGAAGAAACACGGTAAGAAAGGAGTAATATACTTTACAAGAGTTGTGAAAAAATATTCCAAGAATCACTCATTATTATTTTAAATAACATGAGTATTTCAAGTAAATGTATCGTAATGCTCGTTCTTTGTTTAATATCCTTGGTGTTTATTTCCGATTTTAGCTAATAAAAAAGGCTCTCATACGTTATTTAAAAAATATACTATCGAAAATAGGCTCGATTCCTTTTAGTTTAGGTTAACGGAATTCTATTGTATTTGCATACAATTTAAACAGTAAGTAAGATGATGGCATACACAGTTATTTAAAACTTTGCTGTATAATAATTCTTCCACTGCTACTATAAATTAAGGCTGTTTTGTAAATGTAATATTTTCATACAATTATTTAGCGCTTTTCAAGTTGGAAACATAAACTTAGCATAAAAGTATGAGATTAATCATCCCTGCTTAGGGAGAATAGAAGTTCACATGTTCTCTAACATGCAAAGATGCAACTGTTTATTATTTTGGGTAATAATTGAATGTTTTTAAATCACTTTCTTATTTGGCTTTTCCCTCGCTTATTCTGTAAGTATGTAAACGGAGGATAACTCGAGAAGCGGCATATACAGTATTGATTGGCCGGGAAGATTAAGTTATGTATCTAGTGAGAATAAATTAGTATAGTTGTTCTTGATGAGACTGTTAAGAACTCTTCAAGTGATTGTTAATATATCAAGACATCAGAACTAACTGCAAAAGGAGAGGGAGAGATGTTTTCATGAAAATTGTACTAAGGAAAACTGGTCAGTATTCAAGTTATACATGAAGAGAATTATGTAAACGACACTTCAGCTGTTAATGTGTTGAGGTGATAAATTATCCAGAATGTCTAATTTTCATAAGCATGGTTAGTTTCAAAATAGATATGATAAAGAGTAGATCTGTAGTAAAGAATAAATCTTCAATAGTAAAGAATAAAGCTATGCGAAAATAGATCTTCAATAATAAAGAATAGATACGGGCAAAAATGTGAGTTGTGGTCGCTCTAAATTTAAAATTATGTGAGCTTTGTAAGTAACACAGTGAAGCCATCCAAAATGTTGTCAGATTGGAAATCATAAAGGCAAAGATGAATTGTATTTTAAATTTACAAGCCCGAGTTACAGTAAATTAAGTTTTCTTTTAAAAATCCATCCATCCATCTATGTATCAAATTATTAAAAAAAAAAGTCAAACTAGACAACTAGCAACATTTTTTACATCGGTTATTAAAGTTTTTATAGTATTTGTAGGAATTATTATTTACCTTAAACAGTTATTTATAATTTTAGACTTTACTGTAACTTCTCCTTTTTGTTTCCTCAGCAGAAATATAAATAAAGAGTATTTAAGCTGAGGTTTTGGGTTTGTAAGACAGAGCGTGTTTTTTCCTCTGGTGACCACGTTACTTAGTTTTGCCCGTTCCGATAAGATTGTAATTATTCTGCTTTGCGTTATAAAGGCCGTCATTAAAACTGCTCCGCCGGTGAGAAATTCTGAGCCAACTTACATTTAAATTAAATTATGTAGTATTAGCTTAAGTTATAAATTTTGAATTTGACTGTTATTTTAGATTTATCGCCTTAATGATGGCTGAACCTGTAAGCGCAAAAAGTGCAATTATGTTCTGAGTTTTGTTAAATGAAAAGGTTTGTTTTAAATCTTTTCAAAACACTATAGTTCATTTCAGACTCAGCGATAATTCTCTTAACGTCTGTTAGAAGTCTTACTGGTTTTTGTTACCGAAAAACGTCAAACTGTATATATCCATTCAACCAGTAACTTAAAAAGAACTCGTTTAAAAATGAAAACCAGGTTGTGACAAATTTTTATATTTACTTTATTTTAAAATTCAGCAACTATATTTAATCCTGCTTAAAATTGCGCAGAATAAGTGGAATAAAACAAATTTAAGTAAAGAACGTCTGTGAAAATATGTAAAGAAATCAAAGTATTTGTAAACTTAATTTATTCATTAGCTTTAAGGGAAGGAGTGACAGATTTTTCATTCCCTTCCTCAAACAATGAACACTGCACGAGTATTTTGACAACAGATAATTTGTTGCAAACAGCACGAGTAGGTCATCCAGGTGTTTCTTATGTGAGTGGGTGTCTCTTACACACTTTGTGGGTACATAACCTGGAATGTGTCGTGATAATCCATTACATGTGAGAGGGGAAAACCCTTTATGACTTACAGTTTCGTAGGAAAATTTGTCAAGTTCGATTTTTATTTCGAAAATTTGGTTACTTACATTTAATATTAAATTATGAAAGCTAATAAAGTAAAAGAATTACAAAATAAATTCCAATTTACAAATTCGTAATTTAAGTAATATTAACAATTTTTTACAAGTATTAAACGGTAAAAGTTAATTAGACATGGAAAAAAATTGCCTTACCAACAATGGCTAATAGCAGTAGATATGCGACAAAAATTGTTAATGATAGTTAAATCCATATAAAGAAGATAAAACAGAACAATCCAAAGGAAACCGAAATAATACCCACTCTTCAGAGGGAATTAGTTTATTTCATTCTCCTTCTAATCGCTCAGACATTGTGTTTCATTCTTGCTATGCATATGCAAATCGAAAGTAGAAATGAAGTTAAATTTAAATATTTAATTCCCCAAATTTAGCATACTCATATGTATATCAGAATTCTTCTACACAGTGTAAATAAATTTAAATTATTTTGAATGAAAAATTTCATTTAAATGCCAAAATACTTTTAGAACAAAACCTCAGTATCGCATCGAGATTAAGTAAAACATGTAAAAATGTGAAAAATAAAACATTATAATGCAGATGTGAATAAAAAGAGAATACACAATGTATATGAATGCACACACACACACACACACACACACATATATATATATTTGTACGTTTTCATTATGCACCTGCCACGCTTTTTATTATGTGCGTGCTTAATGGAACAATATCCTGTGCATGTGCTATTTATAAAGTATTCGGTACTCTTCTGTTATTGGGACCAGAATCAAAACTGTAAGTTTGTATGCATGTATTATATATGCATGTACGAATATGTGTGCGGATATACACACACGTATATAGTACGTACATATGTAAATGCATACATGAACATATACATCGATACATACATGCATACATTCAAGGATTTCTGAATTCAGTCCCGGTAACAAAGGAATACCGACTAATCTTATAACTAAGAAGTTATGCGGACGTGCCGAATTTAATTATTATTTTTATTGTTGTTGCAAAAATTTTAATTAGCCAATACAAAACCAACTAGTTCATTATTAAAAGCTTGCCTATTCCAGATATTTGAAGACATCATGCAGCAGCAAGTTGAAAGAAGCGAAGTGGAAAAGCAAGTAGAAATCTTAGTTCAGAGGGAAGTAAATTATGGTTTGTGATTTTCCCATTAACTAATAAAAGGTTTATGTATTAACAGTTTGTTTTTCAATTTGCAAATTTTATGAAGCACATACTATTTTTAGCTTGGAATATGTGAAATATCACAGTTAAAGTAATGAGTCAAGGGATCATCGAAAATTTTACTAAATTGTTTTTTCTTACTTATATAGACATATATAAGAAAATTGCAGAAAATATTACCTTAATTCTTTTCGCTACAGTTTTAAGATTTACGAACGCATTTTTAAAATTAAGAAATGCTTAAATGGGCTTAGACTTTCTTAATTGGGATGATATGAATTGAATAAATTGAAAAAATGAATATTACAGTTAAGATGTTTATAATTTATACAGTGAGTTAAGTAAATTCAAGTAAGTTTCTGTAGTTTTTCATCTGACATGAAGAAGTTGCATACAGATCACATTCAAAATGTTTATTTTGTAGTAATGAAAATTATAATGCATTATTTGAAATGCATTTCAAACCATTACCTTCTAGTCAATAAGAATTAGATAACTATCTAACTATTACAGCCCACTATAATTAGTCTGAGGGGTGATAGCTCACTAGGGCTATTAACTTCGTTTTGGCATTTTGCGTCGAAACCTTTAAACGTCTGAATAACTTTTCAATTTGTTGCCACCAAACATTATCGCCCTGTATTATATTTAAAGAAATTAAATAATGAAGAATCTATCTGCATGAATGTATGTATGTGTCTCGCATTGTAATAAAATAACGGTACAACGGTACAGCCATCAAATTGAACAACGTACGTCTCCACCCAAATATGGGCATCTGGAAGCCCACATTTGGAATATGGAATTTGTTTTATTACCTGTTTCATATTTTGCAAAGCATTTATGAGTTTTTGATTAAGAAACTCAACGAATTGAGAGCGAGCAATGGCAATACTGAACGGGAATTTTTTTTAACTCCAGCACGCGAGACTGAGTATCGGAAATTTTAAAGATAAATATTTTGTGATATTGCTATTGAATTGAATTTTATAGTTTAAGTGCGAAGAATATGATATTTAATAAATAAAGGCAACACGCAAAACGTTAAAAAACCACCCCTTTAGGCGAGTATAAAATCTGAAAGTTTTCAGATTTTTTTTAAAATCTTAATTTGAAATATAGCTGCTATGTATTATTTTGCATATTATAAACAATTATCTAATACTTTTTCTCTTATGGACTGCGATGCAATGGCAGATTTTTCTTTTAAATAAAATAAAATTAAAATTAATAAAGCAACTTATTCTTGCAAGTAAAATTTGTAAATTTTAATTATTTATTAAGCAATTTGTATTTACCAAAGTTTAGGAAAATTAGGAAAGAACCAGATTAATTAAAATCGAGTTAGTACAGATTTTTGTTCTTGCAGTCTTTAAAAGAAAGGCTTTTTTCACAATAAATGCAAACAGCATTAAAAATTTTACTTCTGTTGTGTCGTTCAAATAAATAATAATAAAAACATGTAGGGCACATAACAGATTTATCAAAAATAGTGTAAATTTTATTTTATAACTACTTGCATTAAATTCTCCAAGAGCAAGACGATTTAAAATATACGCGTTGTTACAAAACCAGGAATATATTAACTGCATTTCCAGAAACAGGAAGGTATTGGATTGGTTAGAGACCTAGCTCATGTATAGTTAAAATAACAAAATAGTTCTGAAACAAGTTTTTTCTTCTTTGTTATTTATTATCTAACTATCATATTTTACTGCAACCTTGAACCGAATGCTATAAATCAAGGGCTGCGCTGACTATTTCTAAATAAAATAATAATAAAAAAATCTGATGTGTACACCACATGACTTCATTGTACGGAATATTAAATTATACGCATTTTTTCCCTTGAATTTCATTTAAATTGATTGGATTGAATTAAATCTACTTCGTCGACAGCGCATAAACCACAATAGAATAAATGCACTCTTTAAAATTCACTATATTTGTTTACTATAACGACACTCTGAATGCACAAAATTTATATCATTTAAAGAATTAACTTATCGTTGCCACATGTTCTATTCAAATACTATAATAAAGCTAGAACGATGTATGAAAGAAATTAAGCAAACAAAATAGAAAAGAACAGTTTTTCACAGACGATTTAGTATTTCTCATTCAATTAATTCAGTTCTCACTTCGCGACAAGGCAAAAATACATAAAAACTCAAAATATCAGTATTAAAAATTACGAAGTAAATCTTAAACACTTATTTCCTCGAAAAAATTCCAGAAAGGATTAAGCATGATTTAATTCGCAATAATAAATGAAGGCGTTATTTTTGTTGCTGCGAAGCTTAGTTTCTCTAGGTTGGCAACAAATCTACAATTCTGCTGTTTCAAATGTAAACAAATATGTCCGCCATGTTATTTTAAAACTTAACCGCACTTAAACAGCTTTTAAATTGTTGATAATTGTACAAATATTGCTTCCAGAATTACGAAAGGCATAAAAACCTTAACCGGAAGATAAGAACAACATAATTAAATCATTTTTAAAGCAAAAAATGTACAATTTACAAACATATAAGAGTAAAGAAACTGAGATCACTGTGCCGAGTAACAGAGTGGATATATATATAAATATAGTATTTATATACGTTTGGTGCGGCCGATTGCAACCAAACTACGAGGTGCACATCTACATGTTATAGCAGTCCTATATACAAAATTTCAACGTTCTGAGGCTACTCGGTTTTCGAGTTATGTCAGATACGTACGTACGTACGTACGCACGTATGTACACTGCTCAAAAAAAAAAAAAAAAAAAAAAAAAAAAAAAAAAAAAAAAAAGGGACAATCCTATATCTCCCGATCTACTGGGCCGATTGACAAAATTCAAATTACGTTCTTCATGTCTCGAAAGCGCGACTTAGGATATATATTAGATTTATATATAGCACTATTCTAACATAGGTATTTTGACACAAAATAGAACTTTTTCTGAAATAACATACCAATTTTTTTACATATTTCGATTCTACGACTCAAATTACGCCTAAATATGAAATTTTGTAAAATTTGGAGGGAAATTTACGGAGAAATTCACAAATTTATGTTGGCACTTTTTTGTCAGTTTGCGCCAAGAATACTTCACTTGGCGAACTTCTTAATATATGGCAACCTAGTTTCCTTTCCCGTGAGAGGAAAAAAAGTCACCATCGTTCCTTTTTTCCAAATAATATTCTTTATATTATATTTTTAATTATAACTTATTATTTTAAGTAATTTTTTCTTTTTCGAATTTAATTTTAATTGTTTAAGTTGCATGGTTTTTTTCGAATAACTGTTTTAAAAATTTCTATTTACCTATTCGAACTGCGTAAATAAAGGTGCAGCGTTTATTTTTTTTCAAATAGTTTTCTTTATATATATTTTTTGTCATAGTTATTATTTTAGGTAATTTTTAAATTCTTATACTTTTATTTTAATTGTTTGTGTTGCATTGTCTCTTCAGATAATTCTTTTAAAATTTTCTATTTATTCCTTCGAACTGAGCATTTTAAATATATTTATTAATATAAATTTTCCAGAATTTGATTTTATTTATTTGAATTGCGTTTCTGTCGGAGGAATACTTTGTAACCCAGACTACGATGCGTTTGAAAACTGCATTTATTAAAAGAGAAAATACAGTAAAGCACAGTTAACACGCCTTTCAATGTTCCGTTCAGAAAAGATATATATAAATAGGAGAGATGTATAACCGACATTTTAACTTAGGATGACTTTTACACACTTTAAACATGATGATACACTGCTTTAAACAGTTTTACAATGTGCCCATTGCTTTACACAATTTTATCCTACATTTGGTTTCTTAAATGTTATTCATATTTTAGACAAATATTTTATTTTTGAAATCGTAAGAATCAAATATCATAAGATTAAAAAGTTTTAAATTTAAAAAAAAATACAAATACTAAATTTTACCCCAAAATTCATTTTTTCTTCTCTTTTTCTTCAGGCATTATACTTTATTCTTGCTCTTTTTCTTTAGGCATTCCGCAAGTATATTAAAAAGCATCCAACTTTTCGAAATATCTTGATATTTCTGACAATCATTTTAAATAAAGTTATCGGCTTCCATTTCATAAAGGCCCATAAACGGCCGAGTGGTAAAGTCGCTGAACACTGGTAGTTCACTCCGGGGTTCGAATCCCGGTAAACGGGCTGGTTGCATGGGCGTTTTCGTGGATTTTCTCATGTGTATCGTGTATGCCAACTGGTTTCCCTTAGAAAGTTCTTCACAAAGGCATCCTTCTTTTTAGGCAGATAGCCCTGCTTTGACGTAACTTAATAATCCAATTCAATCCATTTCATCAATATTTGGTCAGAGCCTTTATCAGTTTTTAGAAGCTAAACATTTTGAAGGTATGAGATGAAAGGAAAGACTGGTTTCATCAAGAGGTTTTGGTTTATTTAATTATGACAAAGCACACCAGGGCTATCTGCCTAAGGGAAGGGATGCCTTCGTGGAGGACTTTCTAAGGGAAAATGGCTCGCATACACGTTACACATGGGGAAAACCACGAAAACGCCCATGCAGCCAGCCGCTCGCGGGATTCGAACCTCGGACCGAACTACCAGCGTTCAGCGACTTTACCGCTCGGCCGCTGTTTCACCAGGAGGAGGAGGAACAAAAAAAACCTCTTTAAGTGACACCCACATACGTCACTGGATAAACTCCTGAATCTTCAAATAATTCGAATGAGAAAATCATGGGATTCTCCATTTATGATACGATATGATGTTCTATAACGTAATTTAAATGTATACAACAATATAGTCTAAAACCAGTCGCTCTTCACTTTAATCTGCAATGATATCGTTTTTATCTTTTCTGTTAACACAAACTCAATTGATGGTATTTTCTAGTGTACACGTCCAAGTGTTTTCTCTTTGAGCACCTAAATTCTTTGAAGTATACTGAAAGTATATTCAAAAGCGTCCAACTTTTTGAAACATCTTGGTATGTCTGACAGCCAAATTTCCCTGCAAATTTTTGCAGACAGCAACTTTCTCCCTAATTTTCTTCTTTCCTTCTACAGTTATTTTCAGTGCTCACACAAGAAAATTAAGATTTTTCGATTGCTAGACTCCCATAAATTTTACATTCTTCTCAATTTTTTAAAATATGAATTACATGAATTGCATTTCGGCTGAAGACAGCTTTTCATTTTCTAGTCATTTTAACTATAAATAAAGTTTAAAGCGAAGTCCAAAGGATAAATATTTTAATTAAAATATTTTTGCTAAATGACAAAGAAATAAAACAGTCCAGCAAGGTTTATTCTGTACCACCGAGTGACTCGATTCTTATATCGGCTGAAACAATCTAAATCATATTAAAGATCATGTTTTTTTATACAATCTATAACGCGAGAAAAAAATTAAGAGGATTAATATAAAAGATTATATTTATATTTATATTTTTAAAGCTGGGACATGAACCAAATTGTCAAACTTTTAAATTTACATGGTGGTTATAATTAAAATTTCAATTTGAAATGGTCATAAAAGGAATCGTGTAAAGGAGGTTATGGGAATTTATTTTCCGGAAAAAAAAAAAAAAAAAAAAAAAAGAGTTCCAAAACTCACCACCAGGGCGAAAATGGCGCTGTATACAATATTGTTAAATGAAATAAGACATGAAAACATCTGTTTAAAATGTGTTTAATAGTTTCCGAAACGTGTTACAAAGCATGTTCAATGTAGCGTCCAGCATTTCCGAAAGCAAGTTAAATCCTGTTACTGCATTCTCAACAGCAACTCTTAGCATATCAGGAGGAATGTTACGGACATGTCAGTGTATCACATTTTTCATTTCTGCCAAATTGTTTAGATAATCACCATAAACAGTGCTTTTGAGATAACCCCATAGCCAAAAGTCACAGAGGTTGAGGTCTGGTGGGAAGAGGGGAAGTGTTGGCCTACAAGACATTCATTCGTGAAATGTTGCCTAAGTAACTGTGCGACACACTTGAGGTTAGGCCCAGCTCTGCATAAAAATCGTAGTATCTAAAATGCCACTTTACTGCAGTTCATGTATCACGAAACATTTTAACATTGACTCTAAGTGAGCTGCAATCTTAGTGGTCCAGCTGTCGACTGCTCTTCAGAGAAAAATGGTTCAATTATAAAACTAGCTGTCGTTCAACACTAAACGGTGTGGAATGACTGCTATGCAATCGAATGCAGTAGGAGATTACAATGGAACTAGGTAGATAGCATGAGGGACTTCTTTCGCCCAAATCGATTAAAAGCGTTTTGAATCAGAGTCTTCATGTTTGAGGGCCGAATTCAGGGTTCAAAAATTACAATTTAGCGATCTGTCAGAAAGCGATTTCCAGATTGTACGCACTTGTGCGAGTGATTTGCAATCTCACATTTTCTAATCGCTAATTCGTGGTTTTCACGGACGAATTTCTCACTTACACGGATGGCGCACTCGACGTTTATCGAATTTAACGCCTTTAAATGATATATTGCTTAATTCAAAGTTTCTTAAGGGTATACAACATATTAAACTCGTGTAACAAAAGGTTAAGTTAGATTCCGACCCATATTTCGTTTAACACTATTGTATACAGCGCCATTTTGCCCTGGTGGTGAGGTTTCGAACTTCCTTTTTTCGCGGAAAATAAATTCCCATGACCTCCTTTACACGATTAGCAAATTTGATAGCATTTGATCCAGTAGTTTTCCTTTTATGACCGTTTCAATGTGAAACTTTAATTATAACTACTCTGTTTATTATTAAATTTTAATTTGAAGCTATGCGTAAATTTTTTGCTTTTATGGAAAAATAAAGAATCAAAGCAAGTATACTTAGGGTAATGGACCAAAACTGAAAAAATTTCCCCTCCCTCCGAAAATCAAATATTGAAACTTCGACCTTGAATTTATTGGGTTATCGAAATATTTAATTTGACTTATTTCTAAGTCCTGGTTCTGACAACAATGTGTTTGTTGACGTCAAGAATTCTGAATTACTTAAGTAAAAGATTTAGTATATATTCACTGTATGTTAATAATGTAATCAGAGTGTAATAAAAATAGATTATAGAATTTGCGCTGATGCAACTTTTTGTCTGACTGCACAACATGTAATGGAAGAGAAGGCTTGTAGAGATCTGTTTTTGACATGCCTCTAAAATTAGATGTCATACTCCTTTTGTCCCTTCACTGTCAAAAAACTTTCCTTTGAGAGGCAACTTTAGTTTTTGGGAAAGAAAAAAAAATCACAAGAAGACAAATTTGAAGAACATGCAGGACGATTGAGTACACATACTTATTTTAGGAACACAAGCGGTTCTCCGACTGGTTATTGAATAATGAAAAGATGCATTGTCATGCAATACAAAACATTTGGAATACGTTTTCTGACTGAATAACGTAAGATTAAAAGTCATCTGCTTAATTCAGAGCCATTTACAAGTCAACTACTCGGCAATTGCAGAATCGTTTTGATCCTGAGCTTGTAAGACAAACCTAATATCACTGGATTTAAACACTTCTTTAATCTTGCGAGAACATGCCTTCTTTAGCTCATATTCCAAGAATATTAAGTGAATACAATTATTGCAAAAGAAATTGAATATTCATTTGCACTACGGCTTGGTAGTTAACTAACGAATTAACAAAACTTAAATTCTGCTTTTTGTCTCTAAGAATACAACAATATTTTTTAAATATTTACAAATAAAATATTAAATTGGAGATTTACTTGGAGCCTCATCAGTTGCCTGGCATTTGAAGATTGTTAAATACTAATTGTTTGTTGCAACGTCTAACCCAGGCTTGCATGGTTGGTTTTTCATAGTTTTCTATGTTCTCCTTACAAAGGTTCTCTATGAAAGCATCTTAATCAAATAGCTCCCATGTTCTTTCTATGTTCAAATAACCAACTAACTTAGTTTAAGCGCGATTTCCAAGTGAAGTTACTAGCAAAACTCGAATACTCATTAAAAATCATGTAGCTTGCCAATCGGGAGTAACATGAAAGATACGGCGCCAATAATTGAATTGCTGTTACGGTACGCTGTTTCTAAACTTAGATGGTCATTCCTTAATTAAATAGCTCACCAGCGGCTGAGCGGTAAAGACGCTGAACACTGGTAGTTCGGTCTGAGGTTCGAATCCCGCTAACGGGCTGGCTGCATGGGCGTTTTCGTGGATTTCCCCATGTGTAACGTGTATACCAGTCAGTTTCCCTTAGAAAGTCCTCCACGAAAGCATCCCTCCCTTTAGGCAAATAGCCATCGTGTGCTTTGCCATAATTAAATAATCCATCCAATCCAATTCAATCCTTAATTAAATATAATTGATTTGTAACTTCTACTAGAGTTGACGGTAAAAATTGAAGTGTAAATAAATAATATCGTGTGCAATCTTGATTAATATAAAATTAAAAATATTTGCATTCAGACAGAAAGTTTTTTGAAATATTTGCAGTTACTTTATAAGAAGGATTTATTAATAACCGTAATAATTACTTATTATACTACTGATGATCAGGATTCAGTTCTTGACAATTGCATTCTAAATTAGAATTTTAAGGATTGTCCACAGAACCTGCTGACTTATCCACCATTAAGTAGCTGCAGATCATTTCTACATAACCATTGAACTTCCATTAATTCAGTCTCTAGAGGGTTGTATGTTTATATCATAATTTGACTTTTATAAAAATGATTATTCTAAATCTTATATTTCTATAAAAATACACTGTGATTTAAAAATATGGATGATAGTATCAGCCGCTCTTTCAGCCACTTCATAAGCAACAGTTTGTTTAGAAATAAATTATGCAGTTAATGTCATAAAATATTTTCATAAAATTCAAATAAACATCAAACGAAAATTCTCAGTTTTGGACAATTCGAATTAAGCGAAGTTAAAGTAAAGTAGCAGACGATAAAACGCCGAAGGTAAAAATTTACTCTTACAAAAATTTACTTTTACTTTTTTTAAAAAGGAAGAAAGAGAGAAATTTAAAAAATAGTTAAAAATTTGAATAATATCATCTATAATTTAAAAAAAAATAGCTTTTCATATAGTATTAAAAAATATTTATTACGCATCTTTGAGAGAAACAATATCATATTATTAATTCTCCGTAAAATTTTACTTGAAATTTAAGGTTAAAAATAGCTGTGGCAATTCACTGTAACAAAAATCCATAAACCACATTTGTCGTTATTATCGCTCAAAAAAAAAAAAAAAAAAAAAAAAAAAAGATGCCAAATTTCAAAACGCGAAAATATGTAAATTCGTGTATATCTTAGAAAATTTTGAATAAAAAAGTCTAATTTTTTGCAGATATGCTTAAAAATACACCTATTTTAAGATGATGGTAAAAATTTTATAGGTTATAATTCAAAATTTTTTTCGAAAAATTTATAAAAATTATTTAAAAATAGAAATTTAAAAAATAAAACACAAAAAATGGGTAAATTTTATTTGGAATGAACCTAAATTTCGAAATGTGAAAGGAAAAATAAAAAAAGTTTAATAAAAAAAGAGATATTAATACATATTTGCCAAATTCAATTAACATTGAGGAGCTAAAATTTTGAGAGCTAATATTTTAAAAACTACTCTTACGATTTTTACAAAACTTGGTATTCTGGCATAATTTGAGTCGTAGAATCGAAATATGGAAAAAAATTGGTATGTTATTTCAGAAAAAGTCCGATTTTGCGTCAAAATACCTATGTTAGAATAGTGCTATATATAAATCTAATATATATCCTAAGTCACGCTTTCGAGACATGAAAAACGCAGTTTGAATTTTGTCAATCGGCCCAGTAGAACGGGAGATATAGCACTGTCCCATTTTTTTTTTTTTTTTTTTTTTTTTTTTTGAGCAGTGTACATACGTTCGTACAGACGCCACGAAAAATTCTCTTCAGAATTAATTTTAAAGCAGTTTTATAATTTTTTTTGAGGAAGCGAGTCTTTTATTCTGTCCTTACGTACGGATATCTCGTAAAAATATCGTTAAATTGCATTCGATTGCGGTCAAAATGGATATTTTTTTTGAAATATGCTGCCTGAAACTTTTCGCGATTACAATACTTCCTTTTTACTTCGTACAAGGAAGTAAAAAAGGTCTGAAAGCATTTAGATTAAAAGGCATTTTTTTAAATGTTTTGAGTTTTACCTTTATTTATTAAATGTCAGGTTCTTCTCACTTAAACCATAAAATTCAATTTAAGAGCAATATCCCAAAATATTTAATAAGAGATATCTTTAGAATTTCCGACACACAGTCTCGTGCTTTGGAAATACTTTTTTTGTTTGCTTGTTTTCGTACAGTGTTGTCATTACTTGCTTTGAAATCATTGAGCTTGTTAATCAAAAATTCCTTTAAGTTTTACAAAACATGAAATCGATAATAAAACAAATTCCAGATTCCAAATTCGGGGTTCTAGGTGCCCATATTTGAGTGGAGGACTACGTTATTCAAAATTTGATATCTCTAGGTACCGTTGTTTTTTTCACAATGAGAGAATACATTCATGCAAATTTTTCATTATTTAATTTCTTTAAATATAATGCAGAGCTCTAGTATTTGGTGGCAACAATTTGAAAATTGAAACGCTGTTTTATAGTGGATGACGCAAAATGCCAAAACGAAATTAATAGCTCTTCCGGACAAATTGCTCCTTTGGGCTAGTAAAATTAAATAAAATATTTTAGAAGCATGCAGGCTAACGAAATTATTTCAAAAAGATACTTATTTCTACAATATAGACTCCAAATACATGCATTAGGCCCTTAAATATAAGTGCTAAATAAATTCCTTAAAAAATTAAGAATGAGTACTTAGAATCTTAAATCAACAGGTATTTTCTGTTCTAGAAAGTTCCAGTTTTTAAAATTCGTTAATTAACAGAATAACATGTCACGAAGACCATACTCAAGATATTAATAGTAATCAATTATTGCCAACATGTCAATCAATGTTTTTTTTAAAAATTATTTAACAACAGATAGTGTTGGGAGAACATATCTCAAAGTGATATTTTTTTTGAAGCCAAATTAGTCAGCGTAATTTAATGTTTATAAATATCACATACTGAGGCTGAATACAATTTTTTGTCTGAGACATGGCATGTCATAAAGTTATTAAAATTGGATTATGTTTAACGGAGAGAGTTAGATTCATGTTCATTTCATGCGCAAGTCTATTACGATGTTCATTGGTCTTTAGAACTCGGCCATTGGAGGCAAAGCTAAGTATTGTTTTTATGGTATAAAATGGTATGATAGTACAAAAAAAAAATATTGAAATTATACTTTTTTGGTTATTAAGGAAGCTGGGAATAGAATTTCAGCATGTCAGTATTGTATCAGAAGCGGCGTTACAAACCTTTTATAGAAAAATACACGAGGTCATTTATTGCGCTTAATAGTAGAATACAACGAAGAAAAGGAGAAATATGTTTCACACAAAAGAAATGAAAGAAAATGTCTTCATGAAGGACCTCATTATTCTTTCGGATGGTTAACGTAGCGATTAATAGAAATATTTATCTCCTACCGCCTTTCAGCGGACACAAAGAAAGGCATTCGACAGCTAAATAACCTCAAGCTGCGCAATTTGGCATTTTGTAAAGAAGGATCTAACGAAATACGAGGAATATACTATTCATTCTCGGTCAAAGAATGTTTGCGGGTGTGTTCGGGAGTTGCGGGTGTTCGAATCGTCCGTTTTCTCGCGGTCGGATGATTTCGAATGCAAGATTCGAGGTTACGCGTTCTTGGTGAGGTTTCATCCGCCATTTTTAAGCTCCCAGAATTAGCCTAGTTTCGAAAAGCAACCGTCTAGAACGGTTTCGAGATGGAAGGTCTTTCGTCTTCGTTTTTGCGCGCGCGAAGAAAGGTGTACAAATCATCATCTGTGCCCTGAAGGAGGAAGACGCTTTCGAGGAAGTTTCTCTTTCCTCGATTACATCAAATCTAGAAAGTCATGCACCTGTGACGGGTTTATTGACGAAACTGACTTCTGAACAGAAGGATACGTAATACACCAAACTGAAATCCAACTTTCACAGATAGGTTATCCTTGAAACATTAAATATAAAACTTTCCTTTTTCTACTTATATATATATATGATTTTAAGCTTATTGTTTTGCATTTTTATACATTCAGTCACATCACCTAAAGCAAATGTATTCGTAATTAATAAACACATAAGTTCAAATAAAATTTTAATAAATTCCCTAAACGCCTAACATTTTAAATTTAGAGCGTTTCCTCTTTATTCGTATTCGTATTAAAAATATTCACTTTGCTTTATTTTATGCTTCATCATATTTCGTTTGGTTAATTGTAGATACGGGACAAATTCTATATTTACTCAAATTGGG
The DNA here is from genome assembly GCF_044657685.1 of Stegodyphus dumicola. Lineage (NCBI taxonomy): Eukaryota > Metazoa > Arthropoda > Arachnida > Araneae > Eresidae > Stegodyphus > Stegodyphus dumicola. The sequence goes on from NC_140777.1 coordinate 25,574,006, forward strand.
ATCCGAATATTAAAAAAATCTTAAGTCTCTGGTATTCTTTATTTAAGAATAATGAGAAGAAAAAAAAAACTTTTTCTTAGTGTTGCAGGGTTTCTATTGTAACTGGAAGCTAAAGTCCTACAGGTTTTCTAGATTAATAGCGATTTATCGCTTTGAATTAAACAACTCAAAAAGTATTAAAGAAGGCTAGATTAACCTTTTTATTTAGTCTTAAATATAACAGAACAGACACAATTTATATTGCAAGCAAAACGTCCACTACTTCTGGATATTTGAAGTAACATAACAAAAAATTCAAATATAGAAATTAGTCTAAGACTACATATAAAATAGATTAATTTAAGTTGACCCAAATAGTTTATCAAATTGCATTTTAATGATTATTTAAGATTTAAAACAGACTCTTAACTCCTCCCCCCCAGCAAATTAAAAGTACATCTAGTTGGAGGTCTACTTCATATGAAAAGAATCCCCCTTTGGAAAAATGTTCATCGAATTTGATGAGTTTGGCTCAAAATTTGTCAATATTTAGCGCTCCTTTCGGACAGGATTTTTGGCTCTTTTTCAGTCTCTCAAATTAACTTACAGAAAAATTAAAAGAAATTAGTTGTGTAAGAGTAAAAAAGGATTTAAAACTAAAGGTTTTTCATGATATAATATAAAAATCAATTACCACAATGTTTTTGGAAGCCTCCGATGAAAGAAAAATAATAAGAAAAACTAGTTACTATTCAAACTAATTTGTTTGATTATTTTCGATTTTTCTATCCTTCTGTGTTCCCCCAGTGTCTGGGTGATTAAGAACGTTAAATACTGGTAATTAAACTGCTTTGGACTCGAACCCAGGCGGACGAGCTGGATGCATGGTTGGTTTTCATAGTTTTCCTGATGCACATAAATAACATAAAACATGCACATGGAAACGTACTATTTAAAATAACAATGACTAATTCTAGAGAAAAAATTGCTATGGAGCATTCCATTATAAACTAACGCCGCATGGCATTCTGCACTTATTGAATAAAGAAAATGTCTAATTATTAAAGATACTCCAATAAATGTGAATTATTTTCATTGGATCATTTATACATTAGATGAATATTCCACCTAAGTAAATTATTAATAACCTACCTCAGTAATTATTAGAAAGTATTCTGTTGTGCTAGAACGCCGCATTCGTAAACGGAAAATAAGAAACCCTGGAAGAGCTTTCCTTCAATGTATTTAAAAAAGACAGTTTGCATCACGACTCGTTACACTTGTTTACCTCATTCTAAACAACACTGCGACTGTCAGTGAACATCAGTACGTCTGTTGGTCTTATTCAGTAAACAATCAACGATATGACTCAGAATTTTCAAGTTTTGTGTTTCTTCATGTAAATGTTTTCTAAATCCTTAACAAGGAGTTCAAGTAAAGATATTGAGACCAGTCAAGCAACGAAAAAATTTGTTAAGATCACCATGGAAGTGAAACTAGAGTTTGCTATATAAAGTATGAAAATGACATACACATCAGGCACTTGGCTATTGCATTACTAATGTCGAGTACGATGGTTTCTATGACTGTAAAAAAAAAGGACGTTATTAAATCAGTTATGATTGCGGAGTGGGTGAAATCGATTACAAAAAAATAGATAGTTCTGAATTGAAATACAACGAATAACGATTATTGGAGATGTTACGGCAACAAGAATCAGCATAATATTCATAAATTTGCAGGATCTGCAAACATCCTACAAATTTCTGAATATTATTCCCATTCTTGTTGCCTTAACAGCTCCAATAAAGACAAGAGATGTTAGAGCACTGAAAAATTGCTTTGATATGGATAGGAGAAAAACATTTATATGCAGTATCATGTGCACTGCTTCATATATGTACAGTATGCATCTCACCAACTGCATTGGCATTTTAGTATTAAACAGCGTTATAATAATAACAATAGGATGTTCTTATAAAAACGAATTGATTATTTTCCTTTATTTCACACCGGCCGCTATGTCTTTATCTGACTTTTAAATGTACCGGAAAACAAACGTCCTCTCGACAAACTCGACAAACGTCGTATCCAAGTACCTCTCAACAAACGTCCAGTATCTAAGAGCAGCATTAAATTTAAAAACTGCATAGAATTATCGCCCTCATTGTTCCAAGTGGCAACAATACTAATATCAGCAACAATGGCAACAGGGATATACCAGCAACAATGGCTGCGTGCCATCGATTTGATGCGATTTCATCAAAAAACATAAAATATAAAAAAATCTAATTCGAATTTTGAAAAACGAGCTTCGAGGTGCACTGACTCTTGTCTAGTTGTACCCCTCTGTGTACCAAATTTCGTAGCCCTAATTCTATTAGCTTACGTGCAGCACGAACAAAAGACACACACACACAGAGAGACAGATTATTCCTTTTATACATGTAAAGATTGGGAAAGCTCATTTAGGATATGTGGAAAGATCTGGAAAGAATTAATGCCATATACCAAGGTACCACTCTATTTAGTTTATTTAAATTTTATAAAATAAGTAAGTTTGCACATATTCTGTTTGCTTGCAGTTCGAAAATTAGAAAGCATAAAATTTTATGTTAATTTTGCTTGCTGTATTTTTGCACATATAGATATAATACTGTACTACAATAACGAGTATCTTCTTCTTTTACTTCTGTTTTTTTCTAGTTGCCTAAGAACGAGTAAAATTCTTTTTTATTTTGAAACAATAAAATTTCTTAACGCGCGTAAAATGACTTGTATGATTTAATTTTTCACAAAAAACAATTCGAATGCATTAAAAACCTAACTCTATTGATGACCAACACAGCTTAAATAACCTTTATTAGCGAATTTTAGAAAAGGTGGAGGAATATATACATAATGCGAAGTTACAATGAATTCGAATAACATTAACACAACGATTATGGATTTGTTAATTCTTTTAAGACTATAAAATCCAAACTTTGGTATGTATTACTATAAGTCTAGTATAAGATAATATAAGTCTTGTCATATACTAGAGAATAATGCATTTATATTGCACAGCAACAAGTGAGAGGGTATAGCAACTCATCTGGATTTTTCTCATTATTTCTTTTTTGTCTCCAATTCCACTGTCCATCTACTATCATACATTCTCCTTCGTTACAGTATGAATAGAGTGAAGTCTATAATCATTACAATGCTCATAATTATTTATCAAAAAACATAAAAACACTGACGAAGATGTAATGGTCCCGTTTATTTTAGGATCCTTATCATTTGGAACAATTCCATACGTCATGATTTAAAACCTAAAGACTGGAGTTTTTTACCAAACAGTTCATTTAAACCCAGAGATGAGGTGCGCAGGTCTGTGTAGACCTAGATTCTGAGCAATTGAATCGGTTAATATGCTTCTATTATGAGAAAGGAAAACTTCTTTTCTCTCTGCACCCTAGATTTGAGCTACAATTAAATTGTTACTGAGTTCAGCTTATCTAAACGACATATTTTGCTATTTTAACTCAGTTGCTGTTACTATCGTAATAATAATGTCTTTTTTTGCCAAAATTGCAGTTCTATCTTATATAGCGATCAACAGTTTTAGTTCATAGGAAATATATACTTCAGGTAAAGAAGACATCAAACAATTCTATAGTGAAACTTTATGGCCTACATAATTGGAGTGGTCTCTAATGCTTTGCTTCTACTGACGTTAATAACGAATTACAGCAAAGTGACACACCATATTTAGAATTTAATGACAAAATTACAAATATACATGACTCTGACCCCTTCTGCATATTTCTTAGTTGTCTATATTCTGAAAACGAAGCGAGTTCATAGGCTTAACTAAAATTATGGTGCGCTTGGACAGACATAGTCTACAGCGGCGATCTCCAAACTTTTCAATCGCATACCCTAGGACGAAAGTTATTACAAATTGTACACCATACAATATAATAAAATGTAATGTAACATAACATAACATAATTCGCAAGTTATGAAAAAAAACTTCAGACATTTCCATTCTATTATCTTTAATTATATTCTTATACTTTGCGATATAACAATACAATAACATATTGGAGACAATTATTACCAACCCTGAATAATCACTTCTGTTTTGTAAAATCAGCATTCAAATTGCAATAAAATAGTACGGAAGTCTTAATCTTCAAGACGCAAACATATATGTGGTGAAGAATGAAAAAACACCCCTTAAAATATACCTTTTAAGAAATATTTTTAAAAATATTTCATAGGCAAAACAATCTGCGTAATAAGAGAATGTGTACTATCAGCCTACGATTTCAAACGGGCATCAGTATAATTGCAAATCGTCACGTCTGTTATTGGTAATAAACCATGTACCATCTGAAACTGTAGTACTGTTAAGTACGATAGGAGTAATAATCATATACAAAATAATAAATTTTTTTAAATTGTATATCATTCATTTAAAAATCAAGTTAAAGGCAATTTATTTATGATATATAATTCATTCATATATATTCAGATTTCCAAAGTATATTAGAATAGAACAGACAAATTAATCTTCAAAAAAATATATGCAAACGTCATTAAAAGAAATTTGAAACAACTGTAAAAGATAAGAATTTTTCAGCTTATATGAATGTCCGTGCCTGTAATCTTTTAAGTCACAAATCATTTAAACTAATATAAGAATTCTTTATAATGCGTACAATCACGTTTCATTAGTTTGTGTGTTTTAGACTTCGCCTATGTCGAAGAGTTATCATTGCCATGGAACAACTCAAAATTGACTACACAAAAGAACACACACAACAAACATATATATGTTCATCCATATATATATATATATATATATATATATATGATATATATATATATATATATATATATATATATGATGACTAAACATTCATTAATAACCACAACTTTATCGATTAAAAACTAAGGACAAAAGCAAATTAGAATTTCTACTTGCAGTTGAGCAGTTATAAATTCATTATAAATTAGTAATTACATATGATTTAAAAATGTTTAAGCTTTCTACTTTAAACTAAGATATATATTACTTAGTGAAATGCTCGCCGACTCTTAACTATACTTTTCTCACCTTTAAGTTTCAGCTTCATACAATAATAACCAGCCAAATTCTCTAAGGAGGAGCCAAATTATCAACCATTACTTCAAATGGTAGGTACAGCCATAAAATTGTGAAGAAGAATAGAATAGAAGAGAAGAATTGTTGAAAAATAGATTTTGAAATTTATAGTTCGACCTTTTTAGCATTACACCATAAGGGATGGAATTAAGTGCTTCCCTATAAAGCAACCTTCTGTCTGTTATATTCTTCTGTTCAATTTTATTCTTTTAAACCACCTTAATGTGCATACAGGACATTCACAATTTATGGAAAGGATTTTAAAAATTAAATTTAAGGAACTTATTTCTTGAGGCAGTTTGCTTTTGTCTGAATGGTCTTCATTTTCCTGGCTATAGTTTTAGTTTGAATTTTTCGTGAAAGTGAAGTTCTTCGTATCATCGTCGTGTCAAATTTATACCATTCCCCAAAGTCCGTTCAGCCTTCTTGGATGCAATTTTTCTTTTCTAAGGTTCGTTTTAACAAATCGAAAATTCAAAAGTCCACAGAAGATGCAGGTGATTTTGCAGGTATTTCATTATTGGGATACATTTTATTCCAATACTGAAATACCTGCAAAATCACCTGACGCATTTTCTGTGGACTTTTGAATGCTGTTTCCAGTTCGTGATTTTTTTTTGGGGGGGGGGTCTAAACAAACGGCAGTTGTTTAGCAAAAACTCAGAAGTGCGACTCAAACACGTAGAGGTTTCGTCCATCTGAATCTCAACTTTATCGATAATCTTTCCATATAAGGTTTTCCATATTTCCATATTTGTTCTTCAAAAATTCGTTCTAAAATATTCGGCTGTGTAGAGTGAATTAATTTTAGTCTTACTTGTGACATTTTGAGTTAGAATTTAACTCTGTAATAAAATCCTCCAACTGTCATGGAGCGAGTTGGAAACTTTCCTGTACAATGATTGAAGACATTTCGTACGATCATTTTCATCAACTGAGAAATAGAAATCTGATCTCTTGGTGTTTTTCCTAGAATTTTCTGCAACTTGTTTTCTTTTCCGCAATATGCTTTGACAAAATTGTAGGTTTAAACAACAACAAATCTTTATGAATGATTTTAGTTACTATACTAAAGACATCCCCACTTCCGATGCAGCAGATCTTTGAGTCGATAGACTTTCTTTAGGGATCAGAGTCTTCACTTTCTTAATATTTACCCATGTTCGAAAGAAAGTCTTAGGATGCTTTTTTGCGGCCATTTTTTAATTTTTACTTTCCGCTAGATTCTTTTACCCTCTCAAATTTAATTTATTAAAAATATCTTTCCTTGAAATGCAATAACTTCAATTTTTACATTGCTTTACAATTTGTTGATGCGAATATTTTTCCTTGGAATGTGCATCTACGTAATGTCGAACCATTTATCAATTTTAGGAGTCATTTCTAAAATAACTTTTTTTGTCTTCAATACAATCAAAACAAAAGAGGCAGACGATTGTACTGAAAAGGCCAAATACTTATGTCAAAATTTCAAAATTCTAACGAAAACATTTGAACAGAAATTCATTTCCATAAAAGGCGAATGTATATCTGAAGAGTGTGCTATGATTTAGAAGAGAGAAATATTATAAAGTTAAAGTGATAAAACTGTAGGTTCTAAATCGAACTTAAGAAAATTTTAAAAAGTAAATTTAAAAAGAAATAATAAGCATTCTGATCATCGTGATTTCAGTGTTTGAAACTCGTGAAAACTACAATTGCGTAGTACACTATTCATATTTAAGTTGTAAATGTTTTGTGTTCTTATATTTTCCTTTTTAAAAATATTTTTGCTTCTTCTGATTATATATATAGCTTAAAGGTTAAAAAAGTTTAGCATTTAAGGGTCTTGTTAAATTTTTAACGTTTGACCAGCAAGGTCGTATACGGCCTAGAATATATTTTGGGACGTCTTTGAGAAAGTACATACACGTGCATCTTGAAATCTATCCAATAAATTTAGGCAAGATAATTCAAGTGCATAAATCTAAGTATAAATCTTAGTTTTGTATTTGCTGCAGCTTGCTAGTATAATACTATAATTTGAAAGGCTAATGAAAAAGATATTTTGCTCGAGCGACAGGTAACAGTTCTATTTTTAGAGAAAAAATTCTTCGTCTTCGCAAAATAAAGCGATAACTCTATTTTCAGGTATTAAATTGAAATAAAATAAATAATGAAATAGAATGAGAATTTTGAGAACATGGTAAGAAAGGTAATCTGATAAAGAGATTAAAGCTGGCTAGACTGTGGTGAGTACAATAAAAAAAAAAAACCACATATGCTCTGTTTCCAAAACTTCTGTCAAATTTCCTCTTTCCTGAGTTTATTCGTCTGTATTCCCATTCCCTACATCTATTTTATGTCTGTTTTGCTGCGAATTATGTGTACTATAATTTAAGTTAATAATCTACAGAAATTTAAGACGTACCTTAGAGTCATTATTTTATATCGATGCAGAAATGGGAAAAAAAGCAATGCCCTCCCCGAGTCTTGAGCCCTGGACCTTTCGAATATGCGCCGAATGTGCTACCGTTAGTTACATTATGAAGGTATGCTGGAATGAGAGAAAAAATGCTTTATGTAACCCCCTTTTAAAGGACGCCTGGGGAGGAGGGACCCAATTGTCAAATCCTCGTGGTAACGAATTATCGCCCACTATTTTTTTAGTTTGGGCGCCACTGTAGAATCATTAGGTTATATCGATGCAGAAATCCTCGCCGGGACTCAAACCCTGAAACTCTTGAATACGCACCGAATGTGCTACCGTTACTCCACGAATGTATGCTGGAAGGAGGGAGAAAATACGTTATAATGTACATGCATTTGTCATTGCATATCATGCAATTCTTAATCTGTTTCGGACAGTAAATATTACTTATGACTCTTAGTTAGCTTATGATTTAGTTTTAAGACTTCAAATGTATATTAAGACAGTTATGAAGAGATGTTCACTGTCAGTCTATTTATTGAAATTCCTGGAAACCTTTATATTATGAAATCAGGAATCATTATCAATATGCAATTGATTCTTTTACTTAAAATATTAGAAACATATTTTGGTATAAAAATAGCGTGGAATGCCTGCTGTTAGAAATTATTGCTGAAATTCTTTGTGCTACGAGCAAAAGCCTCGTTTTCTCCCACAATGTTTAGATTTTCATTTTTACTTCCTTGTAGAAAGTAAAGGGAGTGTTGTAATGGCGAAAAATTTCGCGTATCATATTTCAACAAAAACATCTATTTTGACTGCTGTTGATTCCATTTGGATGATTTTTTTTTGCTTGAAATCTGTATATATGGATAAAATAGAGAACTTTTTCCAAAACGGATTGTTAAATGGATTTAAAATGTATTCGAAAGAGATTTTTTCTTGATGTCTGTAAGAACATATGTATCTCGCATAACTGAAAAATGAGCAGCCTTTGAACATAGAAATCTTGTGTATGGGGCTTTTACAACATGTAGCACCTCCCATTTTTCGTTGCAATCAGCCGCACCAAAAGTATATATTTATCGTATAGACAAAGAGTAAGAAATTTAGAACCAATTCCTTAAAGACCCGAAAGAAGTGAAATTCAAAACCAGTAAATATTAGAACTTCCTATAAATATGTAAAATTAACCAAAATGTTTTAAATAAAAATTTGTGATTCTTTATATATACATCTTCCCACTCTGTTACCCGGCTAGGTGAGTTCAGTTTTTTAGTCCAAAAGAGCGTTAACTCAGAAGGGCTATTAATTTCATTTTGGCATTTTGCGTCGATTCAATTAATGTCCATATCACTTTTCAAAATGTTGCCACAAAATATTATCGCCCTGCGTTATATTTAAAGAAATTAAATAAGGAAGAATCTGCATAAACATATGTATGTTTCTCGCATTGGGATAAAACAACGGTACCTAGAGACATCAATTTTTGAATAACGTAATCCTCCTCCGAATATGGGCATCTGGAAGCCCTAATTTGGAATTTGTGTTATTATCGATTTTATATTTTGTAACACTTCAACGAATTTTTAATTAACAAACTCAACGATTTCAAAGCGAGGATGGCAACACTGTACGAAAAAGAAATTTTTTTTTTTTTTTTTTTTTTTTTTTTTTTTTTTTTAAATCTCCAGCGCGCGAGACTGTGTATCGGAAATTCTAAAGATGTGTTCATTTAAAAATTATTTTGCAATATAGCTGTTGAATTGAATTTTATGGTTTAAATGCGAAGAACATCAAATTTAATAAATAAAGGTAACACAGTAAACGTTAAAAAAACGCCCCTTTAGGCGTAATGTAAAATCTGAAAGCTTTCGGTTTTTTTTAATGTTGTTTTTGTTATTATTATATGTTGCTAAAATGTGCATTTTTTTGCTTTAAAAGTGGTTGAAGTATATTGTTCTTATGTTCCGGTTAAGGCAGTGTTTCCCAAGGTGGAGCCCTCGCCCTGCAGGTGAGTAATTCGATTGTTTAGGGGGAAACATTTCGAAAATGGACCCGTCCAGAATTTAAATTAAGCATATGGCAACTCTCAGTCGCTACTCGAGCTGGATAAACCTCTAGTATAATTAACTTCTATCTGCCATGTTAGTAGCCGTGATTTTATTTCTGGATATTACAGTTCAACTGCTGGTTATTTACTGGGCCGGCATTAAGCATTTGGCGCTATTTGTTCTGAATGGCGCCAAATACTTAGTGCCGGAATTTCAATTTCTGCAGTATTTTGCAGTAACGTTCAGCATTTAACATTGGTGTTAATTTGAAATAAGTGTTCGTTAAACTGTTGTAAAATTCGTTGTTTTAAAAATATATATACTGTATAAATATAAGTGATATATAAATAGTATGTACATTCAACTGGTAATATTTATTAATTTTAGTTTTTTAAACATGATTTTTCAGAAACATTTGTCAAATGAAAAATTATGTTTTCTTTGCGGTGAGATGTCTGTTATGTTTCTGTAATGTTATGTTTACAGTAACTTAATCTGTTATGTTTCTTTGCGGCGAGGTGTCAAATGAAAAATTATGTTTTCTTTGCGGTTTGAACTACATACATATTTAAAATACATTTTAGTTTATGCTTCCTATTTAAATATACATTTTAGTTATGCTTTATCAGTACATATTATTTTTTTCTATTTTAATTGAGAAGGTATAAGAATGTTAGGGAACCATAAGAGTTTTAGAAAGGCTTAGGTGGGGCCTAGCACGGAAAAGGTTGCGAAAAGCTGGGTTAAGGATTTTATGTCTTTGGTTAATCTGCATGCAATAATTGTATAATTATCAACAATTTAAAAGTTTAAGTGGCGCTAAGCCTAACGTGGCCGCCATTTATTAACAGTTGAAACTCTTAGTAGAATAGTGAATGAAGTCAGTTGATGCACCAACTTGAATGTCGTTTTGCCCAGTGGGATCGAAGGTTAGTTTTAAGTTCTGTACACCGAAAATTCGGTCTTCTTACCCGTTGGTCGATTGCTTGTTTTTGTCTGTGAATTTTAATTTTAGTTGTAAAAATTATTTTTTAACTTCATTCAGTGCTTTAGGTTTTTCTGTATTTTACAATTTTAAATGAAGATGTTTTGAATTTTCACGTATTTTTGTCTTGCCGCGAAATTAGAATTGAACTGATTGAATGAAAATTATACCTCTAATGAAATTTGAGGAAATAAGTTTAAACGAAGTACAGCAAAAATTGTGTATAATTTAATAAACCGTAAAAGGAAGAAATATTATAATAAAAATCAGGTTAGTCTTTAACAGAGCTTGGATAGTAGATGATTATTACCGTGTTTTTATGTTTATTTTGAAAGTAAAAAATGTTAGTGAAACAATGCACAATATTCCTCTAAAATTCAGTCATATGAGGCAATCATTATTCTCTGTCAAATCGCAAATAATACGAGTGTTGAAAAGTTTTAATTCAACACGCTTGTTTGAAGGAAATGTCCAAAATGATTACTCAGTTTTTAAAATAGTTTCCCTTAACTTCAGTATCCTTAGTACCTTAAGCAACAGTCGGTTTCCGATAGAAAATTATAAGATTTTTCACAGCACATTTTTTTTCACAGCGCTGAAATTTTTCCTGATAGGCATTGTTTGCAATATTATTTTATATGCAATCTGAACCAAGTAAGTGATGTTTCGGTTTTTGAAACAATGTAGAAATTGAGAGATTGTTTTTCTTCGAACCCGAAATAAGAAAAATCCAGCTATGTCCTTGCTCATAATCGAACCGATGATTATCTTCAGCTGGAAATTAGATATGCTACTTATTACACCGCTAAAAACGCATACAGCAATACGATAATTCCTTATACATCTTTTTGAACGCATACAGCAATACGATAATTCCTTATACATCTTTTTGTCGAGTTTACAGTAGCAATTGTCCTTTATGGCCTGAAGAAGCTGAGTAAACAAGTGTACATTATAAACACCTGTTACAGTTTTTATGCGGCAAATAATAAACATTGGGGTGGCAGCCAAATTCTTTCTAAATACAGTCAGTCTTGTGTTTTGAAATCGATATGTTCAGATCAATTTGTTTTGAAATAAATCTGTTCAAAACATAACAGATTCAGATCGACCTTGTTTTTACATCATGCTTTCTTATTTTGTTTCTGGGTTGCAGTGATGTTACGTCTCAACAGCTATCATTTGCCGGGAATAAAAATTATCAGCATTTATTACAGAGAAAATTAAAAAAAAAAATGAAAGCTGGTTTTCTGCATTTCTGGGGCCAGTATTCGAAATATCCATCTGGTATATATTTGCAACATAACCAGCTTTTCATGTAAAATTTTCTTCAACGATCCATCACATCCAACGATCCACAAGAGATATCAGCGATGATATGTTTTGCAATTTGAAAAAAGGGCATCTCCATTATAATATTCCTCATATTCCATAACAGGTTGCTGTAGGTTACTGCAGTCGTGTCTAGGATTACCTTCGAGAGATGTTTACGTTTGTTTAAACACCACTTTCAACCATCCTGAGTGGTTAGCAGAGGCTAGCTCCAAACAAAGTTGAAGATTTGAATTCTGCAACAGATGTTATACTTTTTTTTGTTAAGAGATTTGTCAACGAAACATGGAGGTTTACGTTATTCAAAGGCATTTATAGATGTTATATGCTAATAACTTTCTGCAGCCACACGAAAGTCATCTGGCTAATAACGTTTGCTTCCATTTCCATTCCCCGGAAGAGTGATTCAGTCGTTTTATTGCATTTTGTTATTCATAAACAAGCTTAGAACTTGTTGAATACCCTCTATACATCAATTTTTATTCCTATTAAAATTGCTATTATTATTGCATCGGAATAATTAATTTTTAAACTCGTAATTTCGAAATAATTTGTTTTCTCAAAGATTTTGAGCAATTAGTAATTAATACAACGATACAGTATAAGACTGTATCTTATTATTAATTGAGTTATTTCATGTAGGGTAATTAACTAAGCAATTAATTTTTAATTAATTAACTAAGACTTCAACAACTAATCTTTAATTATCGAATAATTAACTTCTCATCTGAAATTAGCAAAATTCTCATCACGGTAATTAATCACTGCTTAATGAATTTTCGTTATCAACTTACAGATTTTTTTATTACTGAATAGTTAATATACAACGTATTAAATATTCAATTTATTATCAATATTGGTTATTTTGAGAATTCAGTTATTTGCAAAGTTGATGGTACACTTGGAACAAATACAATGCCGCTTAAATTCAGTGTTTATAAGAAAAGGAAATAAATTTAATTAATAAGAAACTAATTATATTATAAATCGAAAAAAAGAGCAAGGTTCTTATTTATTCTGTTAATATACATTCTGTTAATATACATTATTCTGTTAATATATTCTCCTGCATATAATAAAAATTGTTTTAAAATAGAATTTTTAAAATGTTTTCTTGTTATAAATTGAATTTGCAAGAATAAATTACATTTTTCAAAAGGTTAACGACTGATTTTTCGAAAGGATAATTCTTGTTCTAATTAAAATCCTAACTTTTTAAAAGTATTTTTAGTATCGTACAAAGTAATGAAGAATTTGTATTACATTTATAGGAATATTTCACCAGAACAGGAGAAAAAAATCAAGTTAGAGAGGAGCAATAGTTACAGATTCTAGCTGTAATACTATTATGCAATTAATTCTATAATGCTAAAATTGTTCCCAAAATTAATCTATCATTTGAAAGGATAACAATATGGGATGAATTTAATTCAAAACGAAAAGTAAATAGAAACTACTATTCCGTAGAAACGTAGTGTGACACTAACCCATTTCTACAATACTGAATTCGACGCTACCGAGGTTCATCGAACATGAAAATTTGGGTCAAGTCATTCTCCTTTCTCATTACCACCGTACCCTTACTTCAACACGTGCAAATTCATCCCCCGCAGAATAATCCTAAACCTGTCAATACCTTAGACAATATAACACGATCCTTATCCAAATCTCTTTTAAGATTCAATGTCAGAGGGAAAGGAAAAGAAAAATGTATTAACTTTGTGGAATCAGATGAAAAACAAGAACTTTTGGAGAACGTGGATGAACGAGTGGAAGTAGTTCTGATTTTTTTTCCTAGTTAGTTATGCTTTTGCATCTTTTTAAAAAGAAGGCCAACGGACCAATGGGAACGCGTCTCGCCCTACTAACTGTGCTCGGCACCGATTTCACTACAAAAAGATATATCTTGCCAGAGTTTGATTCAGAACTTGTCGGCAGACGAATCTCATCGGATCTACCACAGAATCTTAAAACACCTGACTGTGAATCGAAATATCGAAAATAGAATGGGAGTGCGTGTGTTTCTCGTGGTTTTAGGGCTTCTCGTTGTTACAGGTATGTATAGCAATGCCGTCCTATTTTCACTAATTTGGAAAAAAAAAAGTAACTGTACTTCAGAAAAGATTATGATGTATCAATATACAGTGAAAAAAATTCTAAATATATAATTAAATTCTTTTAAATATACTGTTAGTTTGATGATCATAACCGCATTTTATATTAAGGGAAAATACCTTCTATTTTTTACAAAATTGTTTAAGCATATGAGCATGAGAATTCTGCAGATATTCAGTTGAAAATACATATGATATATTGGCTAAACAATAATGCGAATTCAGTAATTAATTTGATATCTCTATAGAGGGAAAACATTTTCAAAAATTTCCAAAACTGATTTTTAAAAATAGTTATTCTTTTTCCAAGGCTTGATTGCTGTTGCCCTTCTTATTACCATCCTAAATGCATAGATAACCTAATGACTTTTTTTCAGTCATTTTGCAGCGTTCTGCGCATAACTGGAAATGACACAGGAACGTCCTAGCTATCAACAATTAGGCTGTGTGCAATATTTTTAATGAAGTAATAAGGCAATATAATTTTAGGGTATAAAGATTGAAATCCACATAAACTGTTTTCACTGTCCACAGTATCCTTTACTATCTTCCGTCTTCTATCTAACATTATATTTACTTTTACTAGAATAAGTTTAAAAATATACTTTTGTCTATTTTTGAGAAAGGAATACGAAAATATTATTAAAAAATTTCATAAAATTTCTGCAACTTTTTATACATTCTTCTTAGGTAGCAGTTAATTAAAGACATAACCGCTATGGATTTATTTGCAAAACCAGTGATTTCTGTACATAAATAGTATAAGAAGATTAAATGTCCTGCCACTTTCTTTGTTTCGAAAATCTGATATTCTCTTCATATTATCTACGCTGAATTCTTGTTAGACAAGTAAAGTAATTTGATTACTAATGACTGAAAATCTAGTCAATACATTTCATGCTAGAATTTCCATGACAAAATGATCTGCCTGCATGGGATATGCACAGTTTCTTCTTATATAACGAAAATGCGGATCAGTATGCCTTAGAACACATCCCAAAAGCCATTCATGCCTTGCTTTGCTGTTACTTTGTGTGCCAATTAGTTAATATATTTCAGCAAGTATTAAGTTGATATTCCGTTTGTATTAGATTTTTGCTCAGTAGGTCAGTGTTGTATTAGATTTTTAAGAACTTACATTTAGATAAACTTTAAATTGCGCAAGAGAAAGAATGAAGTCAGTAATAATGTTTTAACAATTTTTAAAATTCACGTTTATTACTAACAATTTACACTTAATAGCAAATAGATCTTCCTACTTTCTGAAACGGTGAAAAAGTGCTGCTCTTTCAGGAAGTAATACTAGTATTGCCGAATAGCTTCGATTAAAACATATGCAGTCAAATTAAATTAGATGACATTAGGTAAATTGGCAGATTAGATATTCTAATATGAAATAAGATATTTGATGCTGTTTATGATATCTATATCAATTTTTTAGATGTAATATGGACTTTTTGCGATGACAATGTAATTTAAGTTGTTTCTCACAGGTTAAGATTTTTAGCTTATCTGACAGTTTGTTACGTAATAACGAGATTCATGCAGAAAGATATTAAAAAATGGAGGGTTTATTTTACATTGTTCTTTAATTTTTAGATTAATACTAGGTCTTCAGCTTAACATGAAAAAATTAATTATCATTACAGCTATTATTAGATTGGGAAAAAAGAATTTATTATGTGGGTAATTTGATGTTTCTTCCCTAGGTCTATACTTCCCTAGGTTACTTTTTGATGGTTTCAAAAAGTAACCTAGGTCATCAAAAAGTAACCTAGGGAAGGTTTCCCTAGGTTACTTTTTGATGGTCTGAAAATGAAAAGATGGTTTCTTAACCATCTTTTCATTTTCAGACTATTTTTGTGTTTCCTTGATTTAACAAAAGCACTTAATAATAAGTAAATTAGCTATTTGTTAGATACAAGTTTTTTTATTATATCTTTAGTTAAGTTTGTTAAATGGTATTTTACAAAATCCTGACAGACTGAGTAGTTTAGTATGATATGTAAAGCCACTAGGTTATTTTGAATCAGAAGACCTGAAAAATGAGCAGTGCCCTCGCAGGGACTCGAACTTGGATCTCTCGAATACAGGTCGAGTGTGCTAACCATTACACCACGAAGGCAAGCAGGAAGCAAGGAGAAAATAAATACTTCCTCTTTTAAAGGGCGACGGGGGATTAGGGATCCCAATCGCCAAATACTGGTGGCGAAGAATCATCATCCACCACCTTTTAGTTCGGACGCCACTGTAGAGCCGTTATATTATTTTGAAACAGAAGACGTGAAAAATAAGCAATGCCCTTGCCGGGACTCGAAACTAGACCTCTCGAATACGCGCCTATTGTGCTAATCGTTACACAACGAACGCATACAGAAAGGAGGGAGAAAATACCCTATAAATAAAGTTACTACTATTAAATATAAAACAAGGGGCATATGAAGAAGAAATATATTTATATTAGACATTAAATAGTGAAAACACTTCCCCGGAAAAATTTAATTTTCATACATTTTATGCACCGTATAAAGCGAAAAATATTTTGCTTTTTTATCATTTAAATTGTAGACTAAAATGCAACAAAAAGAGCAGTAGAGATGTCCTTTCCTCAACTGTAATTAAAATAAATTCATGATGTTAAAAATAACTGTTTTGTTTTACATTATTGTTTGCTTTTCTAGTTGCTTTTGCAGTACAAAGATTTTATCTTGAACGTATTCGTTAAATGACTAAACCAATGTAAGCAAATAACAGACTACAGCTGTTCACGTTTTTTAAATTAAATTATAGGTAGCAGTTAGACATCTACCACGATTATATTTTAAGTTTCAGATGATACTCAGGGTCTTTAATTAGTTGAAACAGGTAGCTAACTTGAACTCTAACGCTAACAGAGGAATTAATACATGAACAAAATTACGCTTTGAAATCCCTGCCAATATTAAAAATTCTTATTGTCAAGAAATTTTACTTTTTTTATTAAAGGGTCCAAAAGAAATTAGAATTCATAGCTTATTTTTGATAAGAGTGATAAAAATTTCATTAATGTTCCAAAAGTTTGGAATTTGAAAAAGACAGACATTTATCATTGAACATATTATTTCCTTCTTCTAAAATATAGCTTTTTTAAATTGAGAGTAATTTAAAAAAAAGTCCTTAGTTCCATTTTACTTTCTATTTATTTCTGCTTTCTTAAAAGAATTCTGCATAAATGTTAATGTCCTCTGGAGTATTCAAACTTTCCTGTTTAAACAAAACTGGTTTATGTTATCGTGTGTCAGCATGTCTCTCGCGCTCGGTTCAGCAGACTAGCAATAGACATAGCGCTATTTTTTATTCATTTTCTATGCATCATTGCTTGTTAAATAAGGCAGTACTGCATAACTAAATTGGTATTTCAAATGACTTTTAAACGCCCTGTTAGGCGCTCAAAAACAGCTCATATTTTGTTTATTCTATAGAAGAGATAAACGCCTTTGAGAAAAAACGAGGCAAAAGCAAGTTTTATTCCTTGAATTTGCTTTCAATATTATTCAAGGAAGTCATTTCGATCAAAATTAGCTGTGTATTTTTGAATTATGTTCGATTCATCTTTTTATGACCTACTGTGATTATTCAGTGAGACTTTGTTATAGCTCAAATTGCAATACTTTTCTCAATGAATTCTGAATTAAGTACTTTATACGTAGTAATGGCAAAGATTCTCAGATTAAAGGTTTAGAACTTATTAATACTCTAACGGTTTAAATATTTAATTTGTTCTCTCATTTCGCTTTATTCCGACTCACTCACTTTGCAATAAATTATCGCATTCTCTAAAGCGTTCTCTCGTGATACTCACAAGTTCATAATTCGAATCTTGGTGATAGTACAATTCATTTTTCATGTTTCCTAGTTTCGAAAATTCCAATAGTCCCAAATGTGGTGCCCAGACTGAAATGTGATAATGATAACTCATGATTACCTGAATCCGATAGAGAACCTCTCTCAAGTCTCCTTTTAAGAGAGGGACTGTGAAATTAATTCTTGCATTCTTCTGTGCGTGCTGTTATAGTGTAAGACTTAGAACGTCCATCTGGTTATTGGAAGATCCAAGGTTCGAATCCCGGCGAGGCCACGATTGATTTTTCGCGTTACATGACTCCTAATAACGTTTGGAAGTTCAATCCAGTGATAGTCAGATTGAATTAATCTTAAGATGATGTCATAACAATTAGCAAGAAGTTAAGCGAAAATTTTGATCTGTAAACGTGCTCTTGCAACGGATTTCATTCAGTAATTAAGAAAAGAAATTATAACTTCCCATATGCACAACTGAAAAATTTGCGTAATTGGAGTAATAGATCTATTTAATTTAGTGCTAGTAGCCGCAAGAAGAGTGAGATCTATTATGAGAAATTACTCAGTCCATTCAGATGAAACTCCAGGGTGCTACTAAATTTTGATTGCCTTTTAATCCTATTAAAAGCAAAATAATCGAAATTTTTTAAATTTAAGCGCTAATCCGAGCATTTCATAAGCTGATAAAACTTTTATTTCTGTGCTAATTTGGGAACTTGTTGCTTATGCTCACTCTGACGTCGTCAGCCCAAGAACACGAAATGACAGCGCCCTTTGTTTCAATTTCGCCCCCCCATTTTGATAAAGAGCAGCCCGGCGAGACGGTGCCGAGGGTTTCCCACCCCTCTCTTATTCCACCAAACCACACGAGAGGACTTTCGGCTCGCCACAGATTGAGAGCGCTGCCGTGCTGCACCGACACTATAAATTTACAAACATCCATGCCTTCTCCGGGATTCGAACCCGGGCTCTTCGACACGGCAGTCAGTGACGCTAAACACTTTACCGTTTGGGTGGCTCATTTGTGAACTTAAATTAGGTAAATTTTCATCTCGAATATAGAACGCTAAGGGCAACTGATAGTATAACAAATGAAAGTTGGACTATTAGAAAATTAAAACTTAGTGTGAGAACAGATCTGATAGCTTGACGCCTCATTACTAAGGCTATCTTCCTAAGCGTATGGATGCTTTCAGGAAAGATCTTCAAAGAGAAAGTGCCTATATTTGCGTTACATTAAGTAAACCAAATAATTAAATGATTTTCTTTCCTAGTTATTGTCACGTACGTTTAATGACTACGCTTTTTTTCGGCCTTTAGTATTATTCTTCGTGATAAAGAAGCTGGCCATATTAAAGGATACTGATAAATAACATATCTGAATGGAAACTACGATTCAAATACAGTTTTTATAGTAAATGCAACTCATTACAGTACTCAAAATACAAATCATTTCTTGTGCTCCTATATTGCAATCTTCATCTTATCGTCCAATTTTTCTGCCGTGAAGCAAATGGACCTATACGGATGTTATACTCTAGAGGTAAATTTTGTTGAGTTTAAATATTCCAAACCTAAAATTTTCGTTTAATATTTGTTAGCTTTGGAGACTATTAGTTTTAGCAGAAGGAAACATTCAAACTGGGCATCTGCCAATTGCTATCTGAAAATACTAACCGCAGCAGTATGCAACTCCATACAGCTTCACTAAATCTTGAAATATTGCTTATTGCTAAAATATAAAGATCATACCTAAATTTACTGTTCAAGATTCATTTTTCTTTAGAAAATTTATTGAAAAGTATTTTACTCTTTCTCCTTAGACTTCCTTCATTATCGTTAAATATTTCCATTTTCCCACATCACTGAGTTGCGCCACCAAGGGCGATTTAGCCTTCAACGACCTCTTTGTAACACACGTCTTGAAACTATACTAAATGCAACGAACCCATTTCATACTCTGACGCAACATTTGCACAAGTTGTCTTACATTTCAGAGTTCCAGAACTTTCTCTCACGTATTTTTTACCTTTCGCTGTCGAGAAATGTGAATTAACTGTAACAACGCCTCAGGAGCTCTTTTTTTACTCTGTCTACCTCCCAAGCTGTGAGAAAATATCGGTTGCAGCTGGAGAGTTTGCCTTGGGACACCGCAATCCATTCTTATCTATCGTGGTGACCCACTTTATCAACAGCCATCAATCCGCAGAAATGGAAAACAAAATAAAAATCAATTTATTTCCTGAGACTGGTTGGGACTAGTATATTTTTTCCCTTGTTTCTCTTTTAAAATTGTTGCGACCAAAATTCAACCGAGAACATTCCGCAATTAATCCAAATAACCGGTAAAACATGGAAAGTGTCTTTGACATGCCGAAAAACTAGTTTGATGATATGTTAATGAGAACTATTTTCTCACCTATTCTGGAACACTAATAGGCTATCTGGCATCTTAAACTTCCTTAACGTACAATTAATTTAATGCCTGAACTAAAGTGATTTTAACAAATTCCTGGAAAAATAAATTAGTAACGTTATACAAAAATATATTCAATTATTATAATTTAATTTTTGGATGGGCCTCGTGTGCTCTGGCAGAGTTAATTAATCATCAACCAGTCTTCATTCCCGATGAAAACTTCTTAATGACATTTTATACGATTGGTAATATACAAAATGCCCCTGCATTTTGGAAGTATTTTACAGAGATTCCCATTTGAGCAATTAATGTATTAAAGTTGTTTTATATGAGAGGTAATTTAAAGTGTCTAAATAGCAAACTTTGCGGTGATAGTAAATACGTTTTTCTTTGACGTTAAAGTTACAAAGACAAAGAAGATGAAACACAAGAATCGAGCTTAAGGCGTAATTCCCAGTACTCCACGATCTAAATTCTTATTTACCAGAATGACTTACTTTTTGAGTGTGTATAATTTTTTGGATCTCTTTTTTGGATCTATTTCTTTATTTACGTAAAATATGTTCGATAGTTTCTGTTACGTTTACAGCACATATGAAGAATAAGTTTCATAAATGATTTGAGTTGCTTTTTGTTATTCAGAGGGCTAGTTATAAAAAGAAATTGTAAGCAAATTTTTAATATAAATATTCATTAGAATGAAACTAAGAAATTAAAGGAAGAGAACATTTTAATAAGATTTTTAATAATGAGTTGCATGCATAGAACTGTTCAAGGGACTTTTTTTATTTTTAAAAAGAATCCTTTAGTGTAACTGTTTTCTAGCACTTATTTGAGCTAATGATTTTCTCTTTTCCAACATATGCTTGATTTTATATTTTAACTAACATCTTGGTTACATCTTTAACTTCACTTTCATTCATATTCAAACATTCAATTTCTTACGGATGAAAAAAATCTGTTCTAAATTTTCCATATTTAAAAAACACAATTTTTATTACTTTATTATGAAATAGTGAGTCCAATCATATAGTTTTAACACACATATAATTTCAAATTTTGTGAAATGCACCTTTTCATGCGTTGCTTATACAACTTTATTTTCGGCACGTTTTTTCATAACGAATGCAGGCGCTATTCCTCTTCAACAAAGTTTTACAAATTCCATTGCTTCGTTATTTAGCAGTCGTTATTTTTTATGATTTTCTGGTGCTTATTAATCTGAAATCATGAATTTTAATATGATCTTTCACGCCTGAATCTGATATGGTACTTTTAGACGACTATTTGCAACAGTTTCGCAATTTTTTTACGTATATAACAATCGAAGTAATACCTTTAACTACCTTTCTGTGCCTTAAACCTATCAATTTCGTTTAATAGTTCAAATATGTAATGTTGTTTGATTTATTAAAAGAGTTGTTATCTTGTTGAAATGAACATATAAACATTTAAATATTTTAATCAAACTCTTTCAGAAGAACTGTCGTAAAGTATGGGCTCGACATTACACCTAATTAGTTTAACTTCTAACTAAACTTCCAGTGTATATAAGACCTTAAATTCCGCCGGAACACGGGTAGAAGATAAAGTAGAAATAAAAACATTGTCAATTACAGCTCTTTCCGAATTGAGAAATAGGCAATGATTATTTGTTGCTACAATTAATCTCAGTAAATATTTAAAGCCCAGAAATATCTACTTTAATATGAGCAGTCCTTTTTTTTCTGACTTCAAATGAAACGGAAATTGCTGGGACTGTCGCTGGCAAATTTGTTACTTACTAATAAGCTATGTAAGACTTTTTACGAGTAAACTGACAAATTTAACATAGTTCATTTCATTCATCAAATCCCCCCTTCAAGTTGTGAAAGCAAGATATCTGTTTCTTGTGGAAGATAGCTCTAAAAGCAGAAATAACCAGTTTTCTGAAGAAAATAGGTGGACCTCAGAAATGTGAATATAGTTAAAGCATTTGTAACTCCTTCTCAAAATAAGAATAAAATCTCACGCTGTGCTTTAGCTCAATGACTTTAATTCATTTGCATCTTACAAAATGATTCACATTTCATAGAATAAAGAGAAAGTATCTCGAGAAAAGGCGTTGTTTAGTTTTCTTTCTACTCATGATCTCGAATTCCACCTTTGAATGTGGGTGTTCGCTTTTGAATATAAGCTCGAAATGACTCATCGAAAAGGGGAGTATTTGCCAATGAATCTTTGACTTCTCATTTTACGAAAGCAACATTTTGTATCTTTCAGATTAAATCTGCGAGACCATGAAAATGTTTATTAAAAGCAATGATATTTGATGGATGTCATGATGGTATCTAAATGCGGATAAGGAATTTAGCAAATGTGGGAGCAAGCCTTCCTATTCTAAGTTAAAGATTTGGAAATGAAATGACTATGAAATCTAAATTAGGCAAGGAATGAAAGAAGGTTGTGATTTCGTAATCTGTACCAAAAATTAAGTAATGTAGTCCAACTTTGACATCCATCAAATATCATTCTAATTTTGTTCGATAACCGCGTATGGCAGCGGGTCTCAACCTTTTGACTAACGCGTACCAGCTAAATAAAAATTGAAAACTTTTAGTACCACCACTACAAAGTACTATTACCTCCACCGCTCTTGAACAAAGCTCATAAATTTACGAGTGTTAGAGAGAAAACTCAATCAGGATGCTGGGGTTTTAATTTTTGAATTTAATACTTAAAAATATGTTCTTTGCGTACCACCTATTTTTCTCTTGCGTACCACCGGTTGAGAACCCCTGATCTATGCTATAGTACCTGACGGTTTTGGGCTTTATTTCCTCTTCCTTGTAAAACCGGAAGAACTTTTACATCGAAACATTTTACATAACTATTTCGTATACCTTTATATCGAGCAAATAAGACAACATAGCACATCAGAGTTCTTCTCTGGGATGAATTCCTGAACCATTATTGTGTCAGTGTCCGTTGTGAACCAGCTAAAAGAAATAGTGGCGTTATCACACCAGTAAAATTTCGCAAACAAAAAGAAAAACAATGCACTTCAAATGAAAGTGCATCATAATATAGCACGCTCTGTAGCAAAAAGCCAATCTTTAAAGGACGCCTGTGTGCAAACAAATAAAACGTTTTAAAACATCCAGTCTTGTAAGAAGCGTGTATGCAATAAAATATTGTAAGGAAATCATACCATTATAAAAATTAGGCATCTGAGTATTTCAGATACTACATGATCAATCATTGATAAAAATAAAATTACTCCTCTATAGTTCGGAAGAAAATGAAATAAGTGATGCTATATTTTCGTGCGCTCTGGATGCTTTAAAAAAGAAATCTTTAAATAAATTGCATGGTATAGATGTACTTTAATGCTCTAACTAATAAGCTTGAATATAATACCAGGTACAAGAAAGAGCAGATAAATGTTTACTGAACAGTAAACACAATAAATTAATAAAAAGATAAAAACTGGAGGTTAAAGTTAACATTCTCAGCTACTTTCAGCTATTTTCCTATTTCTCTGCTTCTTTTTATTAAAAGAAACCGTTTTTGTGTTTTTCCATGCAATCAATGAAAAACAACCAAGCCTCGAAACAACGAAATCTTCTGAAAAGACAGAGTAGATTTTAAAGAGAGAGGAAAAGTTGAATTCTTTTTCTTAAGAAACACTCTTTGTCAGACATTCTCCCTTTATTGAGAGATGCAGGAAGCGCAGCGAAATAGCTGAAAGTAAACTAAAGATAACGACAAAGAGAAGGTTTTAAAGAAAATGTGAAAAAGGAATATTTTTCTCTTTCTCTTAGAAGATAAAGTTTTCAAGATTTTTAACCTTTTTTAAGGAAAAGAAAGAGAAGGGAGATATAAAATGAGTAAAACAATAATAATGAGAAGGTTCTGAAGAAAACGGCTCACGGTTTTATGCCCCCCTTCAGAAACAGTCAATTTTCTATTCTTTTCCTCCCCCTTTATTTTTCAGAGGACATCTGAATTCAGTAAATTCAGTGATGAAAATAAATAAAGGTTATAACAAAATAAAGGAGGCCAAAATAGGAATGAATGATTTAAACATCTGCATTGTTACTTCAGGGCAAACTTCAAGAAAAGAAAATTGATGAAGACTTATTGATTGTGAATTAATTATATTATCAATAAGTTTATTTTTTGTAAGACTGTGCAATAAATTTACATTTATAGAATAAGAATATAAAGCATTGTATAAATAATGTGGAAAAATAATGGATACATTTTCGTTATTAATTTCAAAAAGGTATTTTATTTTTTATTGAATTCAAAGTGTAATGAAATTAAAACCGAAACACGCCAACGTAAAATTCGAAATTAGGCAAAAAAAGCAATCTAAATTTGGCCAAGATTTTGAATAAAGTTCTCTTCATTTCGAGAGGGATAAGAGACAGGTCCGTTTTCTTCAGGCACTGATATTCAAACTGCATTTTGTTAAATAAGTAGTTCTATGATCAATTTTTCACAGGTTTCTTAACTTATTTTTTATATTTTTGTTGTTTTTATTATATCAGTTTAAAACATTCTTATCAAATTCCATGTGATTCAAAAATTTCACCAGTCGTATTCTAAATTGAAAGAAAATTTTTTAAGATTTCTTTAATACATACTGACATTTTTAAGTATTAATAATTCCCGAAAGCAATAAACGATTCAATATCTTTTATGAATTAACTCCTTAGAGTAGAATTAAAGTATATTTTTGCTCACAAAGATTGGTAATTATTTTAAGATTTGGATCTTGCTGGATCTGATTTTTCCTATATTTAACTACTTTATTATTCATTTGACTTCCATTAAAATGGAACGAAAGATAAACGATGACCTTTCAAAAGTAAAAGGAAATGCTTAAAAGTTAAAGACTAGCAAATTCATCGAAAACAAATTGAGCAGAAACTCATCATTCAAACGAATTCTGAATGACTGCTATGACTGCTGTTTTTACAAAAACATTTTACAGGTGAGACTAATGTATCATTATCTCCAAGCCTATCACTCTTACGCAGGTTTCTGAACAGTCTAAAAATAAAAGTTTGGAGAGCTCTTTCTCGAGAAATTATTGTAAAAACTCTAATAAAAGAAAAACGATACTGAATTTCTTCAAACATGTTTATGTTCAAACAAACAGGTTAATCCGAAATGTCTGTATAATTTCACGTTTCCATGTGACCAATAATACGCACTTGTTAAATTGATGTACTGTAGCAACTATTGAGTATAATTAAGTACTTCCTCTTCGTGTGCATGGAGCTAACCTGATTCTGCCCAGTTCCATCCGAATAAATATTCTTTGCTGGTCGCTAATTAAAATTCATTACTAACCATTTTTGACATTTATTACGGACTTTTGAAATGTAACCTAAATTTCAGCATTCTGTGCCTCTATCAACAATAAACAAGCAATTAATATTATGCACAGTCACGTTCAAGGCGGTTTAAATTACTTAGATGTTTTCTTTCCTACTGAAGAGTTAAATTCCTTCATGATGTTTCCTTATCACTAGTTACAATTTCTTAACTTTCCTGCAGTTAAAATTCTGAGTGCGGGCCACAGGTATTTATTTCCTATTGAAATGTAGGAAACAGATCTAGATTCATAAAAGAAAGCAATCAATCTTCGAGAAATGGTACTTGTGAGTAGTTGGAGAGGCTTTTCCCTATCTAAATCCGAAACTTGCAATTCACACTGCTTGTGCATTTAGCAAGTTTCCTTCAACATTTTTAGGGAAATGGCTTTTGAATCAACTGAATTTTCTCGAAATGAATAAACTCAATAACTCACGCGAATCTGATGGTTCTAAAATCATCAGATAAAATGGTCTTTTTTAAATCATGTTTTCCTCATTTTTAGTTTTTTAAATTGTTGGTCTGTAGTCTATGCTTAAAAGTAAAGTTTTATATAAACTCACACATATTTTCTTATCGTTTGCATGATAATAAAAATATATCAACTTGGTGGACATATTTTTCTTTTACTACTTCTTTAACTCTGACTCATTAAGAAATCTTTCTTCTTTTGGAATGGAGGTGGTGAGAACTGGAAAGATATTCACTTAAAACTCGCTAGACAAACATCAAGCTTTACTTGAAAGCAATATTATTCTGCATCTCTTTTCTTTTTACATTAGATTTTAAGTGATTCTATAGAAAACATAGAATGTATTTATTCAAAGCTTTCAAATTACAAGTTCTTTTTTTTCTTTTTCTTTTCTTTTCTGTGTTTCAATTATAATTTTCAATCATTAGCTTAGTTTACAAGTAATAGAAAATTGTGCTAATGTAGAAAACTATAAATATACGTAAATTTGAATAATACTTAAAGATTTATAGATATAAAAAATTTCAGAATTTTATAACTATATTATTAAATGCATTTCTTTCGGTTATTCAAATTCGTCGAGCATGAAATCAAAGAACTATTTGAGATAAATTTGGAAACCAAGTAACCTGTAAATTCAAATTTCGCACTCCTAGAAGTAACATTAAAAATAACTTCAGCACACATACTTTTCACCCTAATAGCAATGGTTGAAATTAAGTTCCTGTCCATCAGAGAAATCGAAAAAGATATGAAGATAAAATATATTATCAATCCATTTTTCACTTTTTTTCTTCTTCAATAAATTGCAAGTAGATTTTTGGAATACTTGAATTCCAGGCTATTCGTTTTCCTACTTTATTTTGGGCAAGCAAACGCTTATATTTTTAAATGATGAATTACCACATAACTCAGCGAGGTAAAAGATTAGAAGCTTTATGAATGGAGAGGAATCTTCGAAATTTTTTTATCTTTAAACGAGTCTAGGAAGAAATTCAGTTATATCATAGCTTGATGTTTGGATATAATTTAGCGAAATATTTCGGAGCGCAACTATTTTGCCTTTCATGTAAGTCATACTTTTTAAAATATTATCTTGCAGTAGTCTCATTACTAAGAACTTTTAATATTTCACAGTTTATTATTCAGGTGAGCTTCCTAAAACAACTTTACATATACCGTATATAACGTTAAGAAAGACACGAGATATGAGTAGTTAATATACTTCTTACCTGAAACTTATTTTAAAAAGTTCAAGCTTGAATGACAAGTAATATATTAGAAGAATCCTACCTTCTTATTGTACTAGCGTAGTTTATATTTGTGGTAATGCAATACGATATAATAAACTCTGCGCAATATATTCCTAGGTATTTAATTAAGCGATTAGCTAACCTAATTGAACTTAGAACTTATTATATACTGCAGCGGTTTTTCTTTCAGATGCAAAAGATTTTGATTAAGTCATGGAGAATTCGGCAAAGTTTCGGGTAAACAAATGTTAATACATTCTTTATGTAATCAGCTCTTTGATCTTTACTCTGTTATTTTCATTTGATTACGAGGTATGGAATTACAAACAAATTGTTTGACTTAGACACTTGATGAAAAGATTTATTATACATTTTGTACTCACTATATTTTTCTAAAACTATTCTTCGGTACAGGAAATATGAAATTTTTTTATTTCTAGCACATTTTAATATGAACTCTGCTAAAGTCATATTATTGAGCCACCTTATGTTCAGATACGGACAGTTTATGCCTACGTGTTGGTCTACATTAATTCTCGAGCCGAGAAGAATTTATAGCGTTATACATATTTGGTCACTTAGCTTGATAAAATTGATACATTTTCGATTCTGCGTCCGTGTAGTGAATATTTGGTGCCCAGAAAACCTAAGAAGCAACTCAGGTAATGTTAGGTTTGGTGACATAAGACCATGTAACAGACTCGTTTCGAACCCTTTCTGTAGTAATCATCAAAGAATGCACTGATATCGTTGACATGAATGGAAGCTCTGTGACAATGGAAAATGTTTACTTTTGAAAGCTGAAATATAGCATGTTCCCATAGCAAGTTTACATAAGCTGGTTTAGTTAATGTGACCTTCGAGAAAATAAGGGAATCCAAAGACCAAATATAGCGAGATTAAAAATCAGAGCTGACTTCTACTCTAGTGTTGTACGTGTTAAATTTAATATTTTATATATATTTATTTTTATATTATCATGCCTGAAGTGGAGAACATAGTGTTTAAAATGCAGTAACTCTAATTATTCCTCTAATTTATGACTAATATTTCAAGCTCTTAAGCAGTTTGAGTTGAGCAAAAGTTCCTAACGGTGAAAGAAAATTTCTTATTTCAAACAGAATATATTAAATCTTTAATTAGTATCATGCTAGTTTTCGTTAACTCGACTATCTTATAATCAGGAAAATTTCTCATCAAAGCAATAAATTAGTGAGCTAAAAGAGAAAAATATGCTTAATTCATTTACTTAATGATTACTAAAGACATTACCATGAGCATAAAGTCCCCAAATCTTCTTTTTGTTCATGTTATCCGTAAAACGTTCCTTATGATTAGATTATTTATTACTAAAAAGCATTTACGACTGTTTTTCTCAAGAGTAATGATTTCTAATGGAATGTGATTCGTAATCCCGTGACCCACATGAAGAAACCCATTTAACTGAAACATAATCTCAGTTCTAAATAGCCTTTTGATAAAATAACAAGTACCTTGTTGTATTCTAACTCATTCTCAAAGTTATCAGACATGACAATATAGCGATTAGTTAATTGCGAAACATCAAATTCCGCCCAGACTGGAAAGTGATTAGCGACGCTGACTGCCTCTCTAAAGGGTTCGGGTTCGAATCCAAGAGAAGGCATGGATGTTTTTAAATGTATAATGTCTGTGCGCCATGGCGGCACTAAAAATGCGAAAGTTATCTCGAGAAGTTAGTGATATGGGAAGAAGGCTGGGAAACCCTCGGACCACCACCCGAGATGCTCTCCTTCAAAACTGGGGTGGAACTGAGCGTAAAGTTGGACTGTCACCTGCATGGTTCTCAAGCTCTGGCCAACGAAAGACGCAGTCCTTTACTCCTTCCCACGATATTAATTCAAGGGCTTTATCTGATTCCACAAGACAAGGGAGATTAGGAAATACAATAACAACAGCACAATCAAGCACTTAAAGATGAGAAAAGTATCAAAATCTGCTTTCAATATTTCAGAAGGAGGGAAAAAATGTATATTCTATGCTTTTTTCGAAAATGAAATATTTTGATTCAAAAACTAACTTTCCTGAACTCACATTTGCATTTAAAGTTTAAAAAGTTGTTAAATTCTAAATAAATTGCTGTGCAAAATCACGTTAGTTTGATTTAAATACAGACTGTCTTATTCTGAATTCTGTTTTGTTAGGGTATGCTTTTAACGCATATATTATTGCAAAATTTAATGCAAAATGAAAACGCTTTTTTGGGCCCTACTCCCTTACATACAGTGGGATAAGTTTTTCATTTAAAGAAAAGAAGAAAGGAGTAATTTTTTATTGCTTTCACCCGTTGTTTGTTTCTTCATGTTCTTTTTATTTTTATTAAAAATTTTAATTCTTTTTTTTTACATCAGCGGTACTAAAGTATTGTAAGCTAGTTAATAAGTATATAATTAGCTTTTCATATTCGTTATTGAAAAAGGAAGTGAAAATGGACAGAGGCTATTGTCCGATAAGGAAACACGATACTGGAATCCAGGTTAATGGAAGACAAAATGAATCTTCGTGCTTTAGGTAATGAATCGCGAACACAGTACCAATATAATTGCTCACCCTGTATCATTTGTCATTGTTCATCAGATGAACAGACATAAAATAACAATAGAAGCAGTTAAAGTTTGCATTTTTATAGAACAACAAACTGCAAAATATGGTAATTCTTTTTTTTTATTGTACTACCTACTTTTGTGCTGCCATACTGTCTGAAATGAATTACCCGAAATGAAAGAGCATATATGGTTAATCTGTTAATTTTAATCTACCAAACCCAAAGCAACCGTAAGAGACTATCAGGCAACTTTTCGTCCCATCTGCCTTCTAACTAAAAGTACCACAATTAACGTAAAAGTTTAAAATAAAATATTTATTAATATATTGTCCTGGTGGTTACAGAAACTAAACATTAACAAGAAACAAAACTCGGCTGCTTTACGGGTAATCAAAAGACACGTTCAAATTAAATGAAACGCAGAGTACAAAATTAACTTACTTAACCCAAACCTAGATCATCCCTGATTAAGCTCTTGAGAAGAAATCACGGCTAGCAAAAATTTAAGGCAGTAAGCTAAATTGCAAAAGCAAGGAAAACTGAAACAGCATGGCAGTTTATGTTGCCAAATGCTATATGGAAATTTATTTTTACTTTAACCAGTTTCTGGTTTGAAAGTTAAAAGTCATAGCAAAGCCAAATTAATACACTAATTGGCACACTTAAAATAAAACCTCACGAGCAATCAAATGTCTTTTTGTTTACACATTATATACAATAAAGTTATCGAACGATCGTATTAAGATTTCCAAAAATAAGTATCCATATTAATTTAGAATCTTTAATTAGATCAAAAACCCTCATTTAATTAAGAATTGATTTAGATGTTAAGGATTGATTCGTTTCATCTTATGTCCCATATTACAGCCTGAAAGGGAAGTGTTATGTGCTTTTAATACTGAAACTCTGTTTTTAAGCCCCTTATTATTAATATTTATATTTTATTATTAATAACATCAGTGATAATGTGTACATTTTTTCCGGCATCTCAACTTAGAGAGTTACACCTTATACTTTCGATGCAGTTTTAAATTCATCGTAATTTGAAAATATAACATTTAATATAAGAACTTACAATAAAATTACAGCTTAGCCTGTATTCAGCATGTTCAGAAGATTTAACATTAGTTTACATAAGAAAGAAAAAATAACGTAAAGCTTAATTTATAACTCTATATCTCATGAAGCTAGTTTAATGTTCTAGTGAACGTATAAAACAATACGATTATATTGAGATTTAACAGAATTGTTGGGTGCTAGGGCTAGTGAGGTAAGCAAGATTAACAGTTTGGTAACTATTGGTTTCTTATTTTTGGCGCCATGTTCTTTGAAACAATTAGAAGCATCTTTTATACCCTTGCTCATATCACATATCTGAGACAGATCAAGATTCAAAATTCGAAACACCTTTCCACTGAATGAGTCACTTTTCTCATAAGATAGGAAATTCATGAGTCAAACCTATCGAATACCTCCTATGTCTGTACTCTCACTACTGAAACTATAGTATAAAAGGTCATTCTTTCCCTTGGATCGTGTAATGTTTCGTAGTTTCCTATGTGTCAATATAGGTGATTTTAAATACCGCAATGCATACACTAGTTATCAGCCTAAGAAAAGTCTTCATAAAGAGCTTTCTAAGGGAAAATTGCTCTTTCACATTAAGCATGCACACACCTACAGAAGCCAACCATGCAGCCATCCTCTTCCCCAGAGTTCGAACCCTAGTGGAATTCTTAGTATTCAATCGCCTTATCCCTTCAGCCAGCAGTTTTATCAATGCAGTAGAAATTAAAGCTGGGTCAGATTAATGTGAACATTAAGTCTTAGCTATGTTTAAATTCTAACGATTTGTGATGCCAAACCAAATATTTAAAAGCTCCTTAATTTAGCAGCCGCTTCAGCAGAAAGTTTTTACTATTTTTCCTCTCATTATCTAATACAATTTAGCCTTTAAAACTGCTGTAGACGCCTATTTCCTCCATTTTTCCAAAGTGGGCTCCCAGATGCTTCGAATTGAATATATGTCAGCTTTGAAATAAACTTTTATTTGTTATGATTGGAAGTTAATTCAGTGTTAAACCGTTGCCATTAAAAAATAGGAAAATATTATTAAGAAGTGATTTTTTTCTTTTAACTAGCTGATTTTTTAGACAGAAAAATATTTTATCGTCTCAATTTGCCATGAAAGATCTTCAAATACGTTGAGTGATAGAAGCTGTTCATAGCACAAAATTATCAGCAAAACCCAGTACTTTTTTTAAGTATTAAAAACTGCCATTTTTACAAACTTCTGATTTGGTTTAACCGAAAAAAAGCAAGAGTTGCTTAAATTATTAGATTTCAGCGGCAACCATATAAAATAAACAAAATATTTTGCAGAAAAATGCCTTAAAAATGTACATATACATGTTAACGACATCATGGGAAAATCAGTTTTGCGATTTATTTAAAGCAATAATCCAGCTCCCCTTTTTGTGTATGTAATATATACATGTGTGAATTTCCATGCTTAAGAAAGACAGTTATGTAAATAAGTATATACATATTTAAAGAAATATGACCTTTCAGAGATATACACCTACAAGTTACATGCAGTCAAGGCAGGAACCGCCTGTATCAACAAATCCAAAGTTATCAGAATAAGAATGAACACTGATAGCATTTAAGCATAATCATTCGTCTCTTTGACTGTTATTACATTTATCTGTAGATGATAAAAATGAATATTCTCTTAAAATAAGGAAGCTAAAGTAAAAGCGAAAATGATAAACTTTGCTATATTACTTTTTTAATGATCAAAATGCATTTTCAGTCAGAGATAAAAGTTGCTTTTATTACAATAACAGCATGATTAAGCCAAACTGCTTAATTCTGCTTCTAATATCCTGTTAAAAAGATCTCTACATCAATGATCTCTACATCAATGTAATCTCTACATCAATGGTTTTCAACTTATTTCACTCCGTGGAAAAATTTCATCATTGCGAAAACAATTTCTATTTAACTACTAAAGTACAGTTTGAAGTTTAATAGGAAACATTTTCTGCAGACAAACAGACAATATTTTATAGCATGATTGCAAATCACACAATAATTTTTTGCTCGAATACAAGCACTTCGAATTGTCTTAACTAATAGCTTTTCACAAAAATTAAATGTTTATCACTTACCACTTGATATTCTCAGTAAAGTCAAACATGTTCAACTTGTAAGCAGTCAGGGTGCAGAAATAAATTTAATCTGGGACGGCATTAATCTGACAAATAGAAGTACCTCTTTTCAATTTCAGTAACAACTAAGTTACCTGTTATTTTCATGTCTGTAAGTCAGTCATAACTGCAATCTCTTATTTTTTCTAATTAATTTGTATCATCTTCTGCAGTGAGCAACTTGTGCGTAAAACAGTGAGCAAGCATATAAATTTAACTTCGAAAAATATTATCTCGTTAGTAACGTAAAATTAACATTGCACGGTCTCCTTAGTTTGAAATTCAGGCAGCTTCTTCCTTTAAACTTGCTAAAAGCTGGCTATGTGAATCTATTAATTTTTCTTCTATTCTTTGTGTTTCTATCCGTTTTTCCTTTTGTAAGTGTTTTTATCTAATTTTAGTTTTTATTTACTTTGTGTTTTACAATTTATTTGATTAATTATGCAAAATCAAATAAAAATAAGAAGGTATAAGGCATACTTTTCTCATTTTGGCTGAGAAATACTTTGTTATAGATTTTAAACTTCAAAAATATTTTAGAAATTAAAAAAAATATTCCTACATTACTTTACATAAATTACTCCTAAACATTCTTAATTCATTTACTGTAATTAATTATTATAAAAACTTTTTATATATATTGCATTATATTATTTTTTAATTATTACTTAGCAGAAATTACTTTTAACATTTATAAGGTATTTCTTTATTAATTGCATTCTTCCTAGCGTGCCTTCGTGGTGTAGTATCCAGCATACTGAGCCGGAATTTCGCGGTTCGATTCTCGGCGAAGACGTTTGCTATTTTTCCTCTCTCTGGCTCCCAAAAAACCTTAATGTCTCTACATATTTTATCATTTAGAAGCAATTTACAATTTTCATTACTTGTCAGCATTAGTTCGACTTCTTAACAACTATCAGAGAAGACGAAAATTGGAAAATATGACCTTTTCAATGCAAAGAATGAAATGCTGCTTAAACAAGAATTTGCATGTCTTATCTCTTTCGACTTAACGCTGTTTAAAGTCATGATGGAATTAAGAAGTAAATTTAGCTTAAGGACTACTGAACGATTTAGATCTTCAGATCGGTGTTTTACGAATTGTGTATAAAAGTCTAATTGGTGTATCTAACGAAATCTAGAAATCTTTAAAAACTGTATTGTAGTTACTTATTAAGCAATCTAAACAACAGTTTATAAGAAAAGCGTATATGAATTGCAACAGAAAGTATACGCGCTTTAAGGAATACTTTGATTAAATCAATCAAATTAATTTTTGTAATAAATTTCTCTTCTTTACTAATTGCATTACTATTTTCTCATTAGCACATTTCTAGACTGAATGAATTAAAATAGAGGGGAATGAGTAGCCAAAAAAAGCTATCTGCCAAATTTATAAAACCTTGCGTAAGAGTAAACAGAAATTTTTAAATTATTTGAAAGCATATTACATTTCTTATTCATATACCTGTATAATTATAAAAGCTAAAATTTATAGTTTTTAATCTAATTTTAGAAATAATTTTATTTCTTATGTTGTTATTTTTGTTTATTTTTAGTCAATTCCCAGAGAAGTACCATTCAATGCAAAAAAGAAAATGGACTCTTCATGCACGATCAGTACTGTGATTATTACTACGAGTGCGAAGATGGAATTCCTAAAGAAAAGGCTTGCCCAAATGGCTTAGCTTTCTCTGGAAAAGGCAGAGGTTTAATGCAGAATTGTGATTACCCACACAGGGTGGGATGTCCAGACAATGAGGGCCGAGTTATGGGACGTAAGTAACACTTTTTGTGAAAATTTTGTAAAAAACATATGCCTAAGATTCGATATTGATCAAACAAACTGTGCCTTATTTCTCTGGAAATTGAGATAAGTGTAAATCAACCTTTGATTTACTCTAACCTCAATCTCAGTCATTTAAGGTTTGCACTCCGTCTTTGATTTAGTCTTACTCAGACTGAGAAAAGCGTGGTCGTTTAAAACACTTTTTTCCTTTAATTGGAAGTATATGTCTACGACCAGCGGTTGTGAAAATAAAGGCCGTATTAGGACTTTTGTGAACACAAGTACATTTTATTATTTTGCATTTGAGAAGTATAATTACAATAAGAATAACTACCAACTGCGGAATATTGTTTGAACGATGATCACGTTTGATTAAACAGTACTATTTCAGTTAACACCAGAAGTTATTGAAATTTCTATGAAAAGTTTCCCTTCTTTGTTATTTTAAAATAGCATCAATTATTAGCTTTTTACACTGGCTCATAATTAAAATTATTAATGAGAAAAATTAAAAGGATCTCTTCCAAATTTAACTTCAGAATAACTTCTCTAATAATGCTATTAAATTTATCCTTTACGGCATATCCGTTTTCGGTAATTCAATTTCATCTGCATCACTGGATGGATCTTTTTCTGAATTTTACAAAACTTCATTTCTAAGCACGTAATCGATAATAATATCATTCTTTGCTATTTAAAATATATGATATGTAATTTTAATATTGAATTCAATTACCATAAAATATTTTTTAACAGTTTCATTCATATTTCAATTTACTGCTCTCCTCACCCCAAACGAATGAGCTTTGAAGCAATGGCGTACATAATCTTCTTTGAGAAAGGGACATAATTTTCTAGTAAGAAAATGTCAAATTCACGCTACAAAAATGTTTGCGCTTAAAAATAAAAACTCTACTGCAGTAAATAAATGACTAGTAAATAAGTGAAGATAAAATACTCTCCTGTAGCAGTAGCCATATTTCTAAACTAAAAAAATTGATTGAAGATTCTGACAGAAGGCAGCCGAGAATTTTGACTGAACGACAAAATGAAATAATAGGCATAGAACTAAAAACGATTAAAAAAAGTTAAAGGAACTAAATGAAAAAGGAAAAAATAGCAATATAATACGAAGAATAAAAGAAATACATATTTTTTCCCCTGTGTCCCTTTTTCCCTTGATTATTAAGCATTTACAATGTAAATTTTTACCCGAATATTTTTAACATTGTGTTTATTTTATTAATATTTATAAGAGTTTAAACTAAGTATCAGTTGACATGAGTATACTAGCATATGTTTAAAGATAAACTGGATTTCCTTTTAGATTAAATCTTAGGCAATTAATTTCATATATGAAAAATTTATGTGTTTGGATTTTCATAGAGGTATTTTACTGAACTTTTGAATTCGGAAACATCATCTGCGGTTAATTAAGTCTTCCCAGATTAAAACAAAAATCACTTAGCAGATAGTTCTGATGTTCCTGACAAAAATCAGGAAATCAGTTGATTGTTCATACATGAATTTTGATTTTTGTGCTGCGTAATAGCTAACATTTTATCGATTTTTGTTTGTCAGTTTGTGTTTAAGTTTTTTTATAACTTCTTGAACTTTACAGAAGCACCCATCGGCACAGATAACTGTCCTTGGTTGTACGGAGTATATGCACATCAGACAAGCTGTACTCGTTACTGGCAGTGTTGGAACGGAACAGCCACAATTCAACAATGTCCTTTCTCTCTCTTGTACAACGACATCATTCACTCATGTGACTGGCCCGACAATGTTCCCGATTGCCAGAAGCACCGTAAGCATTTCTTGGTTTAATTAACTTTCAACTCTAAAACTGAATTTTTTTAAACAATCTTTCATAATATTTCAAAATTTCTTTCTTTTCAATAAAAATCATATTTTTCAATGCAGAATATTCGGAGGA
Organism: Stegodyphus dumicola; assembly: GCF_044657685.1. Taxonomy (NCBI): domain Eukaryota; kingdom Metazoa; phylum Arthropoda; class Arachnida; order Araneae; family Eresidae; genus Stegodyphus; species Stegodyphus dumicola. The sequence goes on from NC_140777.1 coordinate 25,610,910, forward strand.
AAAGTCCAAGAACTCTCATTTTCTTAATTTAATTGCGTTTCAATTGTAAAAATGATTTTTAAAATAATTTTTTATAAAATTTAATAAAACATATTTTCCAAAGAACTATTTTACCACTCCTTTCCCCCCCAAAAAACTTAAAGTTGTTAAGTTAAATTTACGTAGAAGTAACTTCTGCCTTCTTAAGACTAATTTCTTGTTAAATACAGTTAAAAATTAGCCTTCATACTAAAGTAAACTATAATCAAAACTCTAAGACTCGTAAACATGGTTATTTAACATTTTTTGTTTCTTTTCGATAAGTTGGATATTTCCTAAAACCGCCTGGGTGTAACTGACACTTCAGCATTTCGCTTTGAGGTGCAGATAAAAACTTGGATATAATTGAAATTTTTTAATGTAAAGGAAGATTAACTGGTGTTTATATCACATTATTGAAGAAAGAATTCTTTTCATGTTTTATAATAATGTGGACTATCCCCTATTACACAAAAGCCTTTTTTAAATCACGTCACTATACTATGAAATTATTTAGAGAATACTCTTTCGTAAATCAAACTTAAATAATATATAAATAAAAAAGTGTGCTTGAAAAATTTTGCTAAAAATAACAGATATAAAAACACACCTTGCGCTTTGTTAGGGCATTTGATTTAACATTAAGCTCCGCTGACAACTTTCTCATGTTCTGCTATTCCACTGTATCTGCTCGCTTAACAAATGTAAGTTAATCTTCATAATATTATGTACCATAGTTTTGGTTTCCCTTTATAACCTATCCATTGGTTAAATGTTTTCATTCACAAAATGATAATGTGTTAAAATATTTCTCCTTGGATTAATTTTTGCTAAGTTGTTAATTTATTGTGAAAAGATTTTTTTAATGTAGTTATGAATATGCTTTTGATACCCATTTTATGCTTATCCTGGTTTACGTTTATAATGCAGCTATCTGCAAGGATCAACCTAACGGTCACATTCCCATTGACAAATCATGCGGCCGATTTTGGCTGTGCGTCGGAGGCTACCCAAGACTTCAGAGGTGTCCAGCTGGCCTGGCCTTCAGCCAAACTGCCTTGCGATGCGAACTTTCACAAAACGTTCCTGGATGGTAAGACTATAAACAAACGCTACTTGATATTCTAAAGAAGTAATGCTCTCTCTCTCTCTCTCTCTATATATATATATATTATGTACTTTAAATAATATTGTGAAATGCAAAACATCAACTCCAAGAAAAGTAAAAATGTAATAATATTTGTTAAGAATAATTAATGTTAGCTGCACATTAGATAGTAAATATGCTTTTATGGTTCAAACTGAAGATTATGAAAAAATTCCATATTACTTCTTCCTCAGCAATTTTTTTTAATTTCGAGATTTTGTAAAGACAAATTGCCTTAATTGATGTTAATTGATGCTAAGTTTGCTTCCTTTCGATCTCTCATGTCATTGCTTTTTTTATGGATTCATGGATTTCATGATTTTTCATTTCATTTTCAGCTACAAAAACAGACCTGAAAGTTCCACGTGTATTATGAGTAGTTATAAAAAGCAGCTTGGATTTAAAATGCACTTACTTTTCTTGGCAGAAACTGTTAATAACATATGTAATATCGAAAATAGTAGAACATCGTGCTATTAACGATAATAATTATACGAAGCATTATCTATATAACTAATGTTTAAATCGTAAATAGTACGCACTTAGTATTAATAACTGTAAAACATAAGAAGTCTACGGAATGCAGAGTATGCACTGGATCAAGATTTCAAATAATGTGATTTATATGTTACAAGTACAAAATAAGTAAACAGATAGAGAAGGCGAGAGAATAAAAGTTAATCGGATAATGAAATAGTAAAGTGTGGCTGAATGGAGAAATAGTGAAATTCTAAAAACACGGAAGCTTGTGATCTAATGCATGATTGCTTATTAAAAATGGCTGAAAATGCGCCGAAAACGCAGAAATAGGCCGAAAATGCAAAAAGATATTTTTTCTTGTAAAATAAAATATACCACAGCTCAATGCTTGATCATATAATATATAATGCAGGGTAAAAGGTAATGATGTACCCCATAATTAAGCGTCACATTTGAGATTCAAAATAGAAGATGCTGGAATGGATGAGATGGAGAGCTGCAAAACACAAATGAAACGCAAAACTAAGTACTACAAGGGATGACCTCTATAGCAAGACCCATCAACGTAAACGATTAGCCTAAATCAATAAAAATAATTCGAAGAAATTTTAGGTTTTGAAAATGATTTTAATTGGTTTTTAAGGTTCCTTTATAATGAGAAGGGCTAAAGAGGATTCCTTCTTTTCTGAAGCTAAAAGCTTTTAAAACCTTGATGTTAAAAAAAAAAGTTTGGGATAAAATCTTTAGCTTAAAAGCTTGATGGTAACAGCTTGTGCTAAGAGCTTGACATTAAAGCTTATGTTAAAAGATGAGTTTATTTCAGGCATGCTTTTCTTTCTTTCTTTCTTTCTTTTGTTTGTTTTGTTTTTTTAAAGAATAATTAGCTTAATAGATATAAACAAGGCAGTCTTATAAAATACGATGTAAGAATTGTTGTGGATTATTTAAAGCTTTATAAATTAACTAAATCATTTTTTTCTTGCCCTCCAATTCCTTAATTTTAGCTTAGCAAATATACAATGTTTATTATACCTCTAGTTTTAGTCTATCAAATACACAGTGATTATTTATCAAAACTTATTTAAAACCTTTTTTTCCCAGGCATATGTAGTGATTACACGCCTTGAATTTTAATCCTAATCATTATACATCTAACCATTATACACCTTGAAATATTCTATTAATGTTTTACTATTTTGAACATGTTTCGCGCCCTTTCTTTCATTTGTCTTTTGTTTTCCGCCAAGTTATTAAAATTTTTGGGGTACTTTGTATAAAAAGTTTTTCTGTGATGTTCAAAAAGGAATGTAAAATCAACATATATTGTTTGTTTTGCTAGAAATACAGTCAAAGGTTTGCCTATGAATATTGAATCAGTTTTCCAAACCTCATTTGTAGTTATCCTTATTTGGCATAATTTTTCTGTCAAGGTTTGACACGTGTTTTTGTTGAATATACTGGGGCACGGGGGAGGGAAGAAAATTATCTAACATATACATATTTTTCTTTATTTGTTATAAAATAAAAAAATGTAAATCAGTTTTAGTTCTTGTTTTGACTTAAGTAATTTATTTTGTAAATCGCCTGCATTCTTTTGATTTAATTATCCTTGATGCATCCTTGAGATATGCCAGCACCATTTTAAACGCAAAACACTCTAACTTTTCTGTCATTAATGGGTTATAAATTCAGCAGTAAATGACCCAGTTTTTTCAATGCTGTTTACCTTTAGTCCTTGCGGAGAAAAGAAATGATAATTACTATCCCTGAGCGCTTAATTGGAATGACCTCAAGTAATTGAGACACTAAGCATCCTTAAGGGAAACCAAGCGAATGAAATTACCTTTCTCAGATCTTTGGTGCACAAAAAGCTAATTAAAATCCACGACCACTAATTACCTCAATATATTTGAATTAAATAATCGTAAAACTTTTAATCAAGACAGAACTCTTACTAACTTAGATTACGGAGGAAATTAAGAGTTTGGAATACATGGTGGACTGAGAGTGAAATCGATATCTTCCATACATAGCAGAGTTAAAGAGAGAATAATTATTCTGGCCAAGACGAAATTGGCTGAGGGCCCGCTATTGGCGAGGGGGGGGGGACATATCCTTTATTATGATTTGACGAAAAGCTACTTTACGCGTACTCATTTTTAGAGAGAAACTTAAGTAAATGAATATCATTTACTGTATATGAATTCCACACAAGTTATTCGTTTTTTCGGCAAATTACTAATTATGAAGTAGCATATAAACAAATAACAATTATAAATTAAATCTCTGTGTCGCCAAGCCTTATTTTCATTCGTAAAAATGTGATAATGTACTTAATAATAGCAGAACTAGTTTAGAAATAAAAAAAATTTAACTTCCCGAATTTTCTATCCTAAAAGAACAGCGACCAGCTCTTGGAAGATAAGTGAAATATCCTATTCTTTTGCTTTCTAAAAATAGGAAGCTTCGAATTGCAACTTCCTAATTTAGCAAAATGTGATATCTTGAGAATGCGAATTCTTAATCCATTTCAAATAATAAAACATGTTTTCAAATGATAAAAAAACTCTTGTTGTAAGATTTAGTAGAACGGACAAAAATTTTGAATAAAAAGATCACAATTTAATTAAATATCATATTACTGAAACATTCACATTTATGGAATAAAGCTGTTGTAACGTTATCTTCTGTTAGTTAACGTGATATTTTTCTTCCTTAGCGAGCCACCACCAACTACCGCAGCTCCTGATGATGAAGACGATTCTAAAATAGTTGGAAACCAAGTCCAAGGTGTTGATGCTCCCCCACCTCGTCGTCCAAATGCTCGTCCTTCAGGACAATACAGAGCACAGAACGGAAAATAAGCAAAAAAAAATCATAAGAAATTTTTGAATTCAAATGTCTCATCAGACATTTTTTCAGACTGTGAAGGAATCTTCAAAATTTAATCTTTTATTGGTATGCAAACTGCTGCCAGTGCCAAACACAAATTTTAAAAGAAAAAATCTTTTGGGAAAGGTAAAATATTATTTTCTGTGTAAATCCGTTGTCATAAATGGATGTTTTCCTTGAATGTTATATATGTCCATTGATTTTTCGAAAAATCTGTTCCGAAACTTTTAGAGAAGTAGGTTATTTAAAACGTCTATTGCTTGTTATTGCCAAATAAATGCAGTTTTGCTGTAGTATTTAAAAAATATTCGAATATGGACCCAAATTACAAATCTGTAATATTGAATACCTTACATTTTTACTTAACGTTTTTAATATTTATTTCATCACAACGTTTTAAATCATCCTAAAAGAGTTTTGTCTCCTTTTTTTTATAAGTAATCTTCATCGAATGAAGTTATTTATCACGATCATTTCCTCTAATATGTATATATGTTCCCACAAGTGTTACAACTCTGTGTTACCTCTCATCAGTTTTTTTGATGAGAATATCTCTAATAAATTTGAATAAACTATTTTTTTCAATCGACAGGTGCGATGTAAAACACTTCCCCCATTTTCTATTGAATGGAGTTATGAATAGGTGATGGGATGAAATGTAGATGTAAATCTGTGGTTTTACGGTTTTTTAAAGAAAGGGAGAAATCTTAAACTCATTTAAATCCTCAAAGAATTTAAAACTAGCTGAAGTAATTTTACGTGACATAATAGTATTAGAAAAAGATGTTCATAAAACTCAAATAAATATTTTTTGCACATAATTTACACAAATTCCGAAGCTATTATCTACCTCTGCACTGGATATTTTCACTTTTAAAATCAGCTGCGGTTTTTCTATGTATATAGATTTTTTCAATAAAAGTGTTTTTTTAATAATGACTCATTGTATATTAGTTTCATTGTTTAAAATATCATGCATTGCACAAGGAACTTGAAACACAGAACTTTAACAAAAAACATATCAAACTCAAATTTTAAAAAATCAATATATACTAATATTAGTTTTATTTTGCACGAAATCTCCTGCATGGTTTGAAACTGAAAAATAAATGGATGAAGCCAAATCAATTTTAGTTAGTCTCGAATCATTATTCTATACAAGATACATCAATATATGGAGTTAGCAACATTTTTTCTTAATTACAGTGGGTGCTTATAAAATTATAAATTAAATATTCTTATAAAATTATACATTAAATATGCTTGTAAAAGTTATAAAATTTTAGATTGTTATATACCATAAAATGTTGATGAAAATTACAAACTAAATGTATAACAAATCCCATGAAGTAGTTGTATTGCAAATTGCATCAATTAGAGATATGATTAAAAAATAAAATGAAGCTGTTGCGCGCATACGGGTTCGTAATGGATTGAATGCACACCAGAACCGATTATAGCTTGATAAAATTTATTTTACCAAAAGAAACACTTTACAGTTCTGGAACTCCGCATAAAAATACTCGTACAGCTCTTCTGAGTATTCCAAATCCGTTAGACACAGAACAATGCAAATCGCATTTAAAAAGGCAGAGCTACAACGGAGATCTCTCAATATCCAAACTCACGCTAAACTAAGCAACTGAGAAACTAATGCTTTCTCCGGTCTTACAGAGGTTTTCCTCGGCAGCCAAGAAATCTATATTACCTTCCAATTTTCCAAATTACTGTATGGCATATGATGGCCAAATGCGGTTACAGTCACATACAGTGATCTATTATATTTATTTGATCACCGTACCAATTACAGTCATACACGGACCAGACCCAAATGTCCACTTCTGAAAATTTCTGGAAGGTATATGAAGGCCGGATACGATTACAGTTACATATAGGAGTCAATTACATTTATTCAATCAGAATACCCGTTACAGTTATACAGGAACCGGAACAAAATTTTCCCAAATGGTCGCCAAATTTTGCAATAAAAATTAATCGCAAAAATCCATACCAAGCTAGAGACGCAAAAACCGTCGCTAGCTTGGGAATATCTCGCCAATTTAACAAAATAGCCGTTTACTTCATTGTTAAATAAACTTGACCCTGTAATGTTATTTTTCCGGCAGATCATCATCTATTTCAAACATTTCATGTTAAATTATACAAAAAATACTGCAATTTCACTAAAATTATTTCCATATATACACAATCTGTAACAATATAAATTATAAAGAAAAACATATATTGTTTCTCAATCTTTCAGCATTGTTTTTATATGAACGATAAATTGATGACCTTTTGCTACATCGAATGGCTACATTTCTGAAAACTGTCAGTTAGCCAAACCATTTGATGTATATGTTTCCTAGCAGCAAAATGTAACAAGAAACGAAAAATCGGGAGAGGAATACATAAATGTTTGAAAAAATAATAATTGCTGTTCATCAAATTGACTTTTTTTACTAATTAGAATATTTCTAACTTGCTTCTTGATTTATAAACTGTCTACTGGTTTTTAATAATTATAGTTGCTGTTGTATTTTATTATGGCAAAGCACACTAGGGCTATCTGCCTAAGGGGAGGGATGCCTTCGTGGAGGACTTTCTAAGGGAAACTGGCTCGTATACACGTTACACATGGGGAAAACCACGAAAACACCCATGCAGCCAACCCGTTCACGGGATTCGAACCTCGGACCGAACTACCAGTGTTCAGCGACTCTACCGCTCGGCCGCTTTTAATAATTATAGAAACAATAATTAATTAATTTCATTTACTTTCCATAAATTTTGCTTTTAAAAAGCTTTGTTTCAGAATTTAATTGATTAAGCGTTTTAATTAAACGTTTGTAATATAAATAATAACAACACAATATTTTGTTTTCAAAATAAAGATAAATTTTAATAAAGATAAATATATCTTTAAATGTAAAGATAAATTTTAAGCGAAAGGCACATTATACACACATCAATAAGAACTAATACTACTTTATAATAAAACTAAATTTAGGGAATTATTGAAACAATCATCCAGGAAGAAAATTAAATTTCAAATTGTTACAGCTGAGAATGAAATATTATCAAAAGAAGTTTTGCACTCACAGACTTCAACACAATACTACGCTCTTTTGTATACTTTTTGAAGATCTTTCGCTTCAGATCACAGTCTAAATAAAGTGGCATGCCATCAGTGGAATTAGACGAAATCTCTAACATTTTAAGTAATAGCATATTCAATAAACTGTCACCTAGAATTTAAGCATGCCATCAGTAGACAAGTGGGACTAGGCTAAATCCATAACATTTTATTAAACAAATTGTTATTTGGCATTTAAAAATATCAGAACACAGTATCACGAACTAGCTCAATCCCGAACGTGTAAAGTAATAATATATCCAATATTTTTTCACCCAATGGCGGGGTCTAGCAATTATAGGCGTTAGCCACTACTAAGGCCGGAAGCGGTGGTCTCTTTATTATGGAGGCATCTAATAAGTGAGACAACGTTGTGTCCTATGAAGGGATAAATTACATCCATGCAGTCTCCGAGACTCTTAACTCGGGCCCTTAGTTACAGCAGTCAGAGTCACTAAACATTTTCCCGTCTCGGCGACATATCCAATAAATCGTTATCTAGAATTTTAAAATGTTAAAACACAGCGGCCTGCTATCAGTGGACAAGTAGGAGTAGGTTACATCCCTAACATTTGAAAGTAATAACACATTCAATAAATTGTTGTCAGTATTTAAAAACACTAGAAAATGAGTGAGACTAGACTAAATCCATACCATTTCATTAAATAAATTGTTACTTAGAATTTTAAAATGTTAAAACACAACGGCATTCCAGCAACAGACAAGTGGGATTAGATTAAATCCTTAATATTTTATTCAATACATTTTTATTTAGCATTTAAAAGTATTAAAAGGCAATGCATGCCATCAGTGTCGAAGTGGGGGACGAGGCTAACATTTAAGAAAAACATTTTAAGAAATAACGTATTTAATAGACTGCAGTCTAGCATTTTCAAATATTAAAGCATAGCGGTATGTCATTAGTGGATAAGAGAGATTAGGTTAAACCTATATTATTTCTAACATTTGAAGTAATAACATATTCAATAAATTGGGGGGGGGTTATCTAGCATTAAAAACTATCCAAACGTAATTGGATGACATCAATAGACAATGGGATTAGGCTAAATATCTAATATTTTACTTCATGATTTGTTATATAGCATTTAGAAATATTAAAAGGAATATCATTTTACATCCGAAAACTCGCATCTTTAGAATATTGGATTTTCACTCGGATGTACAAGCCTGAGGTTGCGTCGATTTTACGCGAAGAAAGGCTAACCGTTTTTCACAAAAAAGAACCCGCCTTCACAGATAATATCACAATTCTAACACTATCTTCCTGATACGGTGTGCGTACAATTCCCGTTATGAGTGAAGAGAAAGGCAAGATAAAGTTGAAACACTGTTCTATTTCATCGCATAATAAATTTTACGTATTATTGTTTTTTCGCATGATAAGCGGGCTACGTTTTCGTGGATCACCTTGTATTTTCAAAAGAGGCAAGAAATAACTGCAAATAGTTGTTCTCCCCTCTACTTGTTTCCATACATACGAAACATAAAATATGGTTCTCAACATTTCCAATTGACATATTTTACAGTTTCAATGTGATTAATGATAATCAGAGTGAGAAATTATCTGTTTCGCAGACTTCTATGTTCTTTTGGAGAACGATGATTTAAATAGATAATTTATTTATTTATATCAATGCGATTATTTATATCAATAGTTTATATATTACGATATTCAACAACTTAAAATTTTATTTGTTAAATATTTATTTTGATTACTAAGGTTACCTTTCAGAATTTTAAAATTGTACGTATTATGCATTGTTCCATTTGTTAATCGGTATTTTGAAATAATATTTTTTCTTCGTACCTAGTCCCCTTCGATGATAATAACGATGATAATAACGGATTATAATAACATAATAATGATAATAACCACCTAAACGTTAATCTCAAAAACTCAAAATAACATTTATTTTAAAACCATAAGTAAACTGAAATTTTAAATGAGTTTTGAGAGTTATACTTAGATTTTTATGCATTAAATTATAATATCTGAACTTTATCATTTGGAGACGGATAATACGATACAACTCGATGCAGAAGTCTTATAACACGTGATCAATTGTATTCCTCAAGGATCTTTTTTCATTATCTTAGCTTTTAAGAGTTATATTGATAATTTATACACATGCTACAAAATGTTTTCAGCTACTGACTAAATTGCTTTCAAAATAATACACCACATAGGTTTTGGATTCGGCATTACGTTTCAAAATAATTCAAATTTTCAAAATTCAGTTCTGCTGCTGCAAAAATTTTACGGCAAGCTGTAAAATGTTTTTCGTTTCGAGATCGTTTGTTAAAGAAGCTTAAACTACTCATTTTAATGATGATCATACTTCATAGTTTCATGAATAAACGGAAATAAAGGGCTCATTTCACAAAAATATGTAATATGACTAGTTGATGTAACAAACTCTTTGAGTGTTTCTAAACTGGATGTAATACATTTATTTTTAATATTAAGGTCATGATTTGATTGCTCCTACCAACGGCAGATCGGTAAAATTACTGAATTCTGGTAGTTCGATCTGAGGTTCGAATCCTGAATCCCGCGGACGGGCTGGCAGCATGGGCGACTTCGTGATTTTACCCCCATGTATAACTTGTATACGAGACAGTTTGCCTTGGAAGTCCTCCACGAAGACATACCTCCGCTTAGGCAGATATACCTCGAATGCTTTGCTATATACAAACCAAGCCACGATTTGTTTGTTCAAATCAATTTTTTTCCAAGTTAAGAGCATTATAAAAAGAACTTATTCTGGAGCTGATGATTCAGGTCTGCTGCAGTTGTAAACAGAGTTATGTGTAACATAGCAGATAAATTCGTAATACAGGGCATGTTATACGAAACTATCTTATTAAAAATAATAATAAAAGTTTAAAAAAATAGTTCTCCAAATTGTAGTCTAAAATCTCAAAGGGAACATGTTTGAGCACAATAAGCATTTTCAGACGAAGAAGTTGGAAAAAATAAAATTTTATCATTCTGTAATTTAAAAAAAAAATTTAATTTCTACTTCTAAAATTGTGATAATCAAATGATGACAAGTTATCTCTTGCATGTATATTGAATTTCGCTTTGAATAAAATATTTAGTTTTCTAAAAAGAGCCAAGCCATCAAAGCAATTAGCATTTGCAACGGATATTATTTTCTCAAAGATATTTTAATTTTTAAAACATTAATGAAACAAGGACATTCTGGTTCAAAATGCATTAAAGAAGAGGATAGTTCCCTTGCCGAAGAGGAAATTATCTTGAATAATTTACCGAAATTAAACAATCTGATCATAAATCAGCTTATTGCTAGAGAACCAGAAGAGGACACGAAAAAGTATGAATATGTAAAAGCTCTACTGTTACAGCGATTTAAATTGAGTGCGTAAAAATTTCGATAACTATTTAATAAACGCCAAAAATCTAATGAAAATACTTGGTATTATTTCTACTATGAATTAAAGAATTATTTAGAAGGATGGCTTAACGTATTAAACATTAAAACTTTTGAACATTAAAACTTTTGAACAGCTAAAAGATCTCATGCTAGATGATCAAATTAAAAAATGTACTTCTCCTGATTTCAAGGAACATTTTTTGAATGAATGGACTACCATCATTTCACCTACTGAGATGGTTAAGAAAATTGAAGATTTTGAAGACGTGAGAAAAACAATAAAACTGAAATTTTCTGCCAATCAAACTGAGAAAATTAACAAAGGATCATTTAAACCTCGTTACGATAATTTTGTGAAAAAAATAGAGCATCCGCCTCATTTTAAGTGTTATGATAAATGGGATGATTCAAAATACCAGAAGGATCACCGACAAAGAAGTCACTTTCAAAACAAGAACCAAGAAAATTTATATGACAAAAGATATCGACCACGTTGATTCGAATGTGGGTCATACGAACATTTCAAGCCTCAGTGCCCTCGCTTAAAACCAAATGAAAGGATAAATTGCGTATTTTCGAATGATGATTTGTTACAGATATATATAATTAATGGTTTAGTTTATGGATATGAAATATCGATTCTTCAATACACAGGAGCCACAGTAGATGTTATTTTTCGAAAATATAAAGTAAAAATGGTAAAAATGATTGTAAGTAAAATAAGTAAAAATGATTGGAGAACATGTCTGGTCACAATATCTTTTAAATGACAATTTAGTGTGTCTACCGTTAGCGGAAGTTGAAGTTAATAGTGAGCTTGGTCATATAAAGACAAAGGCAGCTATTGATCCCGGCAGATATGTATTGAGTAACAAAACTGCTCAATTGTTCAAGAACAAATCATTTTTAAATTTAGAAAGGATAAATGTAGTTTTGACACGATCTCAAGTAAAACGATCTCGTGAAGAAGATCGAAGTAGAGACACCAAAATGGAGAAACAACAACTGTCTGTTATTGAGACTGATGAAGGTATTTTAACGCAACCTGATGAGGAAGACAAAGAAATTAAGAAAGTAATTAATGTTAATTCTAAAGAATTAATTAAATCTCAACATCGAAACAGAGATCTAGCCTCATTGCTTAGAAAAGCTAAAAGTGAAAATTCCAGCAAGACAAATGATTTCAAAGTAAAAGAAAACGAGTTCTTGGCGAAAAAGAAAATAGATAAAAATAGAAATGAAAGGGAATTAATTGTTATTCCTGGAAAATATAGGGATCAAATGCAGAACTATACATCTTTGATGCAAAACCAAGAAAATTATAGTGCTAAAACTCAGCGTAGTTTGGTCAATACTCACCCTCCTAATAATCAAGCTTCTGTCAATGCTTCACAGAAATCTGACAAACAGTCTTAAGTGTTCACCTCCTGATGTGAAAACCGAAGTTATTGATACGGAGTTTGACTCACCTTATTCACCTGGTGATTCACTTTCTGTGGATAGTGTAATATGATTATTCCCCTACAAGTTCAACAGTTCCTTCCTCTCCAAAAAGCAAAGATGTGTTTGACAGTTTGTTAACAGCAGATCAAAGAACTTATGCTAAAAGAACTCATGGAGGCGCTTCTAAATCTAAGAAATTAAAAGTATGTTCAGAATCTAAGCACGAGTCAGAAAACTTAGCAAAGAGGCATAAACATGATAAAGGATATTCAAAGTTGCCATATTTTATGAGAATGCAAGTAACAGATAAGAACAAAAGTTCATCTTGCAAGGAGCGAAAACTATCTGAAAAGAAAGAGCTGACAAAATTAGCCGATTCTCAGTTAAAAATTCTAAATGAATTGCCAAGTTCTACAGTTGAGATGCAAATCAAGGAAACGTTTTTAAAGAAACTAAACAGACAAGAGCGAGTAGTTGAAGAAGTAAAATTGCCACAAAAGCCTCTATTACATTCACCTGATTTCAATAAGGAGTTTATTTTGCAAACTGATCCTTCAAACTCTGGTATGGGTGTCATTTTACCATAGTAAGATCAATGAGATAATGAACATCTAGTATTATTATACCTCAATAAGAAGTTTACAGAAATTGAAAAAAGTACTCTGCCACAGAAAAGGAATGCGCCGCCATAATATTCGCTGTAAAGAAACTGCAGTGTTATTTAGACGGGCATACTAAATTCCTCATCATGGCCGATCATAATCCCTTAGTTTGGCTCAAAAATAATGGGAGTCTAAATCCACGACTTATGAGATAGGCACTAGTATTACAACCCTACAATTCCACGGTCGTTCATCGAAGTGATAAAAAACATAAAAATGTAGACGCATTAAGTTGCACTCCCTGGCCTGATTAAAGAATTTGTTTTCCTATATAGATAAAAAATCATTTTATTCTTTCCTCCCTTCCTTATTGTATATTATGTTGTATATGTACTATTTCAATTATGTATTGTGTTGATATTCTGTTTTGAAAACAAAAATTGTAAACTTTAATTTATAAAAATATAAAGTAAAGTTTATCTGGAGGGGGGAAGAGGCTGTAATATTTTATTATTTAACAAATAACTATATTTATTATTGGAGTGGCAACGCCATATTTGTATCACGTAACCGTTGCTCAGCAACGTAAGAAATTATTAAAAAATTGGAATTCTGAAAGTTTTACCAACTAGTAGATGCAGGAAAATTTTGTAACTTAACACATGTTGCTTCTAAAATTTTTATAATTTTGTTGTTGAACTATAGATGGCTGAACGAAATAAAGTAAATTATAATAATAACGCTAAAAAGACAAAAAGAAATGGGTTAGCAGGAGTGAGTGCAACAGCAAACTGGTAGACTGCAAGCTCAGGGAGAACGTAGAAAAACCTTAACAAACCCATTTGGGTGACCGTTAAAAATCTGAGCGCTTTCAGATTTTTACTTCCTTGTAAGAAGTAGAAAGGAAGTATTGTAATCGCGAAAAGTTTCAGGCAACATATTTCAACGAAAATATTCATTTTGACCGCTTTCGAATGCACTTTAACGATGTATTTGCGTGATATCTGCACGTAAGGACAGAATAAAAGACTCTTTTCCTCCAAAAAAATTATAAAACTGCTTTAAAATGAATTCTGAAGAGAATTTTTCGTGGCGTCCGTACGAACTATGTACGTTACGTACGTAGGTACGTATCTCGCATAACTCAAAAACGAACATGTCAGAACGTTGAAATTTTACATATAGGACTACTATAACATGTAGATGTGTACCTCGTATTTTGATTGCAATCGGCCTCGTCAAACTTATATAAATATATTTATATATATATATCCACTCTGTTACCCGGCTCAGTGATCTCAGTTTCTTTACTCTTATATTGTAAATTTTACATTTTTTGCTTTAAAAATGATTGAATTATGTTGTTCTTGTCTTCCAGTTCCGGTTTTTATGCCTTTAGTAAATATGTATGCAATATTTTTAGAATTATCAACAGTTTTAAAGTTGTTTAAGTGCCGGTAAGCCTAATAATGTTTTTGATGGTGGCCATTGCTTGTTTACATTTGAAACTGCAGGATAGTGGATTTGTTACTAATCTAGAGAAACTTAGCTTCGAAACAGCAAAGATAACGCCTTCATTTATTATTGCGAATTAAATCATGCTTAATCCTTTCTGGAATTTTTTCGAGGAAACAAGTGTTTAAGATTTACTTCGTAATTTTTAATACAGATATTTTGAGTTTTTATGTATTTTTGCCTTGTCGCGAAGTGAGAACTGAATTAATTGAATAAGAAATACCAAATCGTCTGTGAAAAACTGTTCTTTTTTGTTTTGTTTGCTTAATTTCTTTTATACATCGTTCTAGATTTATTATAGTATTTGAATAGAACATGTGGCAACTCTTAGATAATTCTTCAAATGATATAAATTTTGTTCATTCTGAGTTATAATATAAACGAAATATAATACTGTTAAGTGAACCTAGCGCCAAAGTGTCGCTATGGTAAACATGCATTTATTCTATTGTCGTTTATGTGTTGTCGGCGAAGTAGGTTTAATTCAATCCAATAAGTTTAAACGAAATGCAAGAAAAAATGCGTATAATTTAATATTCTGTACAAGGAATTCATGTGGATTTTTCTTTTATATATTTATATTACTGAAAGCTCTAACTATACAAATTATTGTAATATTTACAGTGAGAATTTTTATATTTATATTGAGGAAATTTTGCCGAAATGTTTCGCAGATTTTAATTTATAGCGTCTACAAGGAACTGCTGATGCGAAGTTTTCCAAAAGGTAAAAGTTTATATGAAAGTTTACTATTCACTGAAATAGTTTTTTGTTTGCAGCAATACCATATGACACGTTACATTACATTTTTACATTATTTTAGCAGAATATGGCATAGTATTTGAAGTTCTAGGATTTATATAAATTGGCTTGGATAGGATTTATATAAATTGGAATGTTGTAGCTTCTCGTACATTCAAGCGTGAATGTTGTTTAATTTTGTTCAAATTCCTTCTCAAAAATCGCTGTTCATAACAGAAAATTTTGCCAAACATACGAAATACATAGAATACCATCTCTAAATTTTTTTAACTCATTTTACACAGATAACCATAAAAATCTTGTAAAGTGTTCACTTTATGTGTTGTCTGAAAACTACCGGAATACTAGAAATGAATAACTTTCATTTGGAGTTCCTCAACTAAGTCTACTCTAAAGGAAAATTTAGCTTCAGGCACCTTTATATAAATTCATTGATCGCCATTATTTAATTGCATTATTCAATTTAACTCAGTTAAAAGGATCATGTGCTGCTTACACTTTTCATCCATCATTAAATTACATTCGTTGAAATAATCTGTCTATAGATTTGAATGTCTGATATCAGTCTGTTAACAAGCTGATTTTCCAATATACAGAAATTAAAATTTAAAATTTCATTTTAAATATTTTCTCAGAAGACAATAATTTAAGAGTAAACATAATATTTCTTTGCATGAGAAAATTAAGGCCATTCCAATGGCTCAAAATGCTACATGCTATACTGCAGACATAATATAAATCACTAGAACAGATCTTCGTTATCTTCTTTGCTATGCTAACTTGCAATAAAAGTAGTACTCTTTAGGGAAAATTAGCTCATATTCACATTATACATAGGCAATCCCATGAATGTAGCCAACCAGTTCGAAGGGATTTGGGTCAGGGTCAAATTATTAGTGTTCAGAAATTTTACCCAATCCTGCTGGTAGTAGCTTCTCGTAGGCTCAAAATTTTACTGGAAGAAATCTTTGTGTAAACGAACATTCAGTTTATTAAACGTGAGAACGATTTTCAGAAAGTTGATTTTAGATGATAAAAATGAGATCTGAGCTCATATTTCAAGCTAATTCTTCAAATTCGTAAGTAAAAAGGTTTTCGGCATTGTGGTTTTGTGATAGGTTTTTCAAAATTTTTCGTTTAGTTTCCATTTCAGTACAGGGGCGTAAAATACGCTTGCTTGGTAAGTACACATTTTTAGCTTCAATGCGATTTTATTTTTGGAAAATGTCTTGCATAAAAATTTAAAAATGAGTAGTATCCTACGTTTTAATACATTTGTAAACTAATCCTTGAATCTCTGACGTTTACATTCACAGGTAAAACAGTTCTATCAGTGAAACTACAGTTGTTCTAGAAAGGCAGATCTTACTTAATACGGAATATTTCGAAACGTTTCAGTTTGAGCTTAGTCTAATAGAAGAAAATGCAATTAAAAATCTTAACAGAAATTTGGCTTTATTAAATTCAAACTCTAATTCAAATTCTAAACTTGTTAATACACAAAAAGAATAGAAATAAAAGGCCCTTAATTTTTCTATTATATTTCATTACTATTCTTTTTTTTTTTTTTTTTTTTTTTTTTTTGAGGAAAGAGGGGAATTACTACCAAAAAATCTTTTTTTCTTTTTTCTTTTTTTCCACATTTGTTTGTCTAAATTAATGAATGCATGCAAACCGTTTTGTAAGATATTTTATTTCTTCTCTAAAATGTTTTCCTGTTCGTGTTTCTCAACATTTGAACAAGCAGTACTAATTGTATGCATATGAAATCCGATTTACCACAGCTAAAACTCGCTGTTTTGGAAAGTTACCAATTCTAGGGTCAGAGTATAGTCCAAATGGCAGTTGCGCTTAGCAACCTACTTAAGCACTACCAGTGATTATAAATACAT
Source organism: Stegodyphus dumicola (assembly GCF_044657685.1). Lineage (NCBI taxonomy): Eukaryota > Metazoa > Arthropoda > Arachnida > Araneae > Eresidae > Stegodyphus > Stegodyphus dumicola. The sequence goes on from NC_140777.1 coordinate 25,628,216, forward strand.
CTCCACATCCACGGAATGTTTCCTACAAACTGCCTCTCTAGAAAGAAGACAACGATAAGACAAGTCGTGCGGCTAAAGTATTCTAGTATGAGTGCTTTCTATTTTAGCTTTTGAGCTATTCTAGTTCTTGAGTTCTAGCTTTTACACTTATATGCAGAATTAAGAGAATTTACACATTTTGTCGAATTTCTGGAAAACGAATGGACAGATTTTAAGGAAATTTCGTATGAATATACATTTCTAACAAAGAAACAGATGGGCCATTAAAAATAATTTTATGTAGGTATGATTATCAGTAAATCTCAAAGTGCATAGATTTCCAAAATCCGTTTTGATGTCGAAATGAAAATGAGTCTTATATGGGTTACGGTTCCCTCTCATAACCACACAGGTCGCGCAGCGTGATACACTGGACAGGATGAAGTTTAATAGTCCCTATGGCAAGCGATCCCACTCATACAGCAAGGCATCTTTCAACTCCGGGACGGTTCTCGAAGGGGGATGGCGAGATGAAATTACCCTGCCAAGAAACGTCCCAGGCATGTTCTGTAAAGTTAAGGGGAGAAGATCTGAGTGGCCTATCCATGCGGTGAATATCCTGACTTTCCAGGTAATCCTCAACCAGCTGAGCCCTATGTGTGGACGAGCATTGTCGTCAATTAACAGAATCTCATAATCAACTGCGCTTCTGAAAAGTCGAACATAGGGCTCTAAGATCTCCTATCTGTACCTCATAGCAATCAAGGAGTCTTTGTTAATGTGCGGCTGTTCAACATAATGCCTGCCCAAACCATTGCACCTCCATAACTGTAATGATATTTTTCCATAATGAGGAAAGGTTGGTATCGTGTTCCAGTCTCTCTCCAGATTCAGGTACGCGAGAATAAGTGGGCAAGCTGAATCTCGACCCATATGTAAAAAGCACGGTATTACACTGAAGTCTGGTCCAAGCCGGATGCTGTCAACACCATACTAAACGCGCTCTATAGTGTGCTGCAGTGATCGGGACGCAAACAGCAGGTCTTCTGGCATACAGCTCTATCTCATAAATTCTTCCGGCAACTGTAGGCTCGTGAAGCTCGAGTTCAAGTGGCTGCATGGAGCTTACGAGATAGCTGTGAAGCTGTTGCAGTCCTCTGTCGACGAGCTGAAAGTTCTAAATAACTATCCTCGTTTGTCGTTGTGGACAATAGTCGACCTAGATCAGGTGTTGGATCTTGAAATTGCTTCCACAAATTGCATATGATACTGGACATTGATCTCTGTAGCTATCTGAAAATGCCATTGGCCTGCCTACAATCTATTCCGACTATTCTCCATCTTATTCCACTATCCACACGGTCATGGTTACTAATTTTACTTGATACTATGTACAATTTACTCAACGCTTGCGAGAAACACGACGAATATCGTAACGGAGTACTAGCACACAGATTGCCGAAAACCTCTGCGTTTATATCCCTTTCACAATCACAGCTCCTGTCACGCACGTGTATGACTTTACGATGACTCTTCGATGCACTCGACTACCAACTCGATGCTAGACTTCGAGACACTCGCTCAATGACTGACTATCAGCTTGCTAGACGAGACACATACTACTTGACTGCGGGCCACCAGGGTTTATATAGCTTTCGGCTTGTGTTCGAGAACATTCTGGGCTAAACCGCTAAGAATTCGTTCCAGAAGGTTCTCCAACCGTCCATGGTATAACGCCAATTTGTCTCCAAATGAGCGATTTCTAGCCAAATGTGGCAACTCTGCCTTCCCTTACTATTTTATGGCAACCCTAAATCTGTTTTGAAGGAAAGCTATCCCACCGCGCCTGTACATTTCGTAACAATATATATATATATATATATATATATATATATATTGTTACATATATATATATATATATTGAAATATATATATATATTGAAATATATATATATATATATTGAAATGTATATATATATATATATATATATATATACTCGTATATAGAAAGAGAAAGAAATAAGAATTTAAAATTTTAAAAATTAATATTAGGAATTATTAAAATCATGCAGTATGTGCAAAATTAATTAAATATTGAAGATAATAGTAATTAAATGCTTAAATTATATTGGAAATTGGAAGTAACAATCTAATAGGAAAATAATTCACAAGATCGTTGAAAAAAATGCAACACAATTCGATAATATAACATGATAAAAATAATGTAATAAAACAATACAATAAAAAGAAATAGTTGAAAATTCTTTGGTTATTTTCAAGAACCAGCCATTAATTTTCAATACAGCCATGTTTCTGAATTATGTTTGGATGATTATAAATGAAATAATTAATGATATTAAATCAGAAGTAATGACAAGAGCCGAAAAATTTTTAATTGAGCTAGGTTTACCAACTTTTTAATTAAGCTAGGTTTAGCTTAATTTAGCTCGTTTTTATCTGGATGCTTATCAAAGTAAATTCATGAAGTAAAGCAAAAATGAGTAGGAAAATAAACTAATTTTTTTAAATAATATTAAGTAATATTGAAAGCCCATTAAAAATGCAATATTTTACGATTAAATACATAGAAAAAGTCAATGATATATTGTCATTTACCTGTTTTCAAGAATAACAGTGACCAATAATGTGGATGCAGGCTTAAATCAAAATCGCTTAACTAGATATAAGTATTATAATAAGTGGTAGTTATGCAGTTTATACATACAATAATCCCCTGTGTGATTCATTTAGTATTTGAACAGCAAATCACACTTTATAGCAGCGTTTCGCAAACCTTCCACCTTGTGGAACACTTTTTAAGTTCTAAATTTTAAAGAACTAAGGACTAAATTTACTTTTTTAGTTATAAATAAAATAAACATTTATTTCAATCTTTATACCTTACTTACAAAAGAAACGTTTTTCAATCATTGATTTTACTAAAAATACACCTAAAACTAATTTAAGAATAAGTAATATATAAAAGATTTAAACAGTTTTAATTTTCGATGTCTTCAATGTCTTTTAATCTTCGAATTACAGATTCTTTTATTGTCAAGCACAATGCTAGGAACTTGAATTCTTATATCAGATGCACTATCAAGTCTATCTCTATATCTGGCATTTTCTTGCAAAGTAATATGGAAATTTGACTTCGACAAACATTTTGTCGCAAAAGGAAGTAAAATATGTGTAGTTCGTTTTAATGAATTCGGATATTCTTCTGACAAACTCATTAAAATTTGTTTAAAGAGTTGTTCTTAAAATTTTTATTTTATATTGGATTAACGCATCAAAACAAATAGTTTTTCAAATCAGCTGCGCTCATATCTGTCAGCTTAGCTGCCGTCGTGAAAGTTCTTCGAATGCAAGAATTGTCTTCCTGCCACTGTGGGGGATATTGGCCAAAGGTTAACTACAAGTCTTGCAAATGTTGTAATATTTCATTGTAAACTTTGCTGTCTATTTTTTAACTTTCTTCCTTTAAAAAGTCGTCTTACTCTTCTAGTGAAGAAATCCAGAATATCAACTTTCTTTTGAAAGACCCAGTTTTATTCATTACATTTAAAACAGAAATGTTTCTCCCTTGTAATGATAAATTTATTTCTTAACACTAAGTAAATATATCTGATAAATAAGCAAAACTTGTTGAGCATGAAGGATTTATTAAAAATTCCAAGAAATTTTGCTCCATATTACTTGATGGAATGAAGCAATATTACGCAGCTCAAATTATCTTGATAATGCTTTTCCCCTGTATAGCCATCTTACTGTTGAATTCAATAGAAGTGCAATTTATTTATTGTTTCCAATTTCATTGCATAAAATTTCAAATTATTTAAATTGTAATGATCTAGATTTTACATAATGATCGTTTTTCCAACTGTATTCATAATATGCTTCAAGTACGTAGGTTTTTTTTTTTTTAACTAATGCCTATTTGTGTATAAAACGGGACATTTTATTGCATTTCTAGCAATTCCAAAATGCGCGTAACAACTCCCTTCATCTTGCCCACCACTGCTTGTGCACAATCTTCACAAACATTGGTACATGTTTTTTAATGTTTTGCTTTTAGAAATACAATTATTGATGCAGTTAGCTTGTAATGTCATTAGGATATTTTTGAGTACAGGAAACATGAAAAATGAGCAACCGGGACTCGAACCCGGACCTCTCGAATACGTGCCGAGCGTGCTAACAATTACACCATGAAGGCATGCTAGACGGATGAAAAAGCCCTTTTAGAAGAAATATACTGCCCTTTTTAAAGGGCGACTGGGGATTAGGGGACCCAGTCGCCAAATCCTGATGGTGAAGAATCATCGTCCACCGCCTTTTTAGTTCGAGTGCCACTGTAGAATCATTAGGATATTTATGAATACAGGAAACAGGTAAAAATGAGCAACAGGTAAAAATGAGCAATGTCTTCGCCAGTACTCGAACCTGGATCTCTCGAATACGCGCTCAGGGGGCTAACCATTACACCACGAAGGCATGCTAGAAGGAGGTAGAAATACCTATAATCTATACTTTCTCTAGTGGCTGTTTCTTGGGTGTATTTGGAAAAGAGTAAATTCTCTTCAGTGCTGTTATTATATATATACAGTGCATAAATGCATATAAAGCAGATAGAAACGCGATATCTGTTGACTTATCCATTTGTTAAACAAATTTATTGCAAAGTTTAACTCGATTAATTAGTTTTATCCCTACATCAGTATAGTTTGGCAGCGCGTTGCCAAGTAATGCTTTCGGATAAGTATTAATGAATCCATTTTTAGCGGACTCTTCACTGAAGATGAAGAACACAAAGTTTTCACACAAGACTTAATACGTTTCTCGCTAATCGCGTAACATTACTTACAATTCGGTAAATCGTGCAATGACATATTCTTGGCACCATTTCGTTTTTAGATTTAGCAGTTTTTATCATTTGAAGTTGATATTTTCCCAGGAAGTTAAGTTTCCTTTTAAAGGAGTTTCCATAAAATAGATTTTTCTTCCTAATCAAAGTGCTTCGTTTCAAAATGGTTCTAAAGTTTATTAGAAATTTATTACATACAATAGACATTTGCATCCAGGACATTTTAGGACATCGAAAATTCACGTACTGCCTCAATTAAAATTCCCCGTCATATCTTCCTTTTGGCGCACCTTTCGATGATCATGCTTTTTGGAAAGAAGCGCACTTTCCCAAATGCAGATTTAATTTTTTTTTAAATACAGGGTGATTATAATTAAAGTTGCTATTTCAAAACCCTCTAACTTTAAAACTACTTGTCAGAATGACTTGATAGTTTACTAGCACAATTGGGAGGCAATAGAATTTTGTTTGGAGAAGGAAAGAAAATAGTTTCAAAATATACCGATAGATGGCGCTGTCAGCGCTCACATTGCTGTTATGCAAATTACTAAGACGTAACATGCACACTGCAGACATGGCTAAGATAAAAATGCAGAGCACTAACGACACATTTTGCCTGAGTGCTTCATCATGACTCTGAAAGATCGTGCTCTTTTCGTGAAGCTTTCCTATTAGAAGGGTGACTGTACGTTAACAGCTACCAGGAAGTTCCGGACATTAAAAAGCATAAAATCCGGCTCAATGACCACTTACGGCCTGCTGAAAATGATAGAAAAATTTAATCCTGCTGACCTGCAAACACGTTTGCACTACAAATTCTTGCCGAGTTGGAAATGGATAATGAATGGCCTTAGAACATTCTGGGGTCTGACGGAGCTCATTTCCATTTGCAAGGTTCTGTAAATACGCAAAATTGTAGGATATGGGCGACCGAGAATCCGTTCCCGCCACAGCCATTACCTCTTCACTCTGAAAGGGTCACTGTGTGGTGCGGAATAATGGAAGCGTTTGTCGTTGGGCCCGTCAATAGCTCAGTAAAACTCATAATTAAATAAATCACTTCACACAAAAACTCAAAAATGGACTGTATACTAAAATTTATTAATTACTCAAAAAGCCGCAGAGTTAGTTCACATTTCTCGGCAGCGTCTCAGAACACACTCAAAACTCAATACAAGTGGCCGCCAGATAGCGCTATAAAAAACATTAGCGTCATCGTTTTAGAACACAAATATTACATATTTTTCACAGATGGCGACTCTGGCGTCAACATTCAGCCCGGCCTTGAATGTTACATTTAACAATAAATTTAGAACACAAGTTATAAAATACAAACGCAACACTGCAAGATAATAATAATGACGGTTATACAATTATACAAGCTCAAACTTGATAATTAACTACAAATAAAATTTAAGTAACTGAAACTTTTTCGTTAACAAAAGGCAAAGGTACAATTTTTTTCATTGGTCTTTTATAGGTTCCATTTTTATCTTTAAATGTCACAACTTGAATAATATTATCTTGACCTGGATGAGTTTTAATAATTCGTGCTAAATGCCACTTTAAAGGAGAGTAATTATCCGAATCTTTTACTAAACCTAAATCTCCTTCCTTCATTTCTACTTTTCTTTTTATACCATTTAGGTCTATTTAAAAGTTTGTTTAAATAATCAGACGACCATTTTTTCCAAAAATTTTGATTTAATTTCTGAACCATTTGCCATCTAGTTATCCAATTTATGGGAATCTCTGTAAAATTAGGTTCAGGCAATGCAATTAAAGATGAACCAATAAGAAAGTGAGCAGGTGTCAATGCCTCTACATCATTTGGATCATTGATATTTGACAAAGAGAGCGAGAGTTAAGTATAGATTCAATTTGAACAATTAGAGTAAAAAATTCTTCATAAGTTAGAATTGCTTTTCCCACCACACGTTTCAAGTGATATTTAAGGGATTTGATACTAGCTTCCCATAAACCTCCTAAGTGAGGAGTAGAGGGAGGATTAAAATGCCAATTTATGCCTTCAGTAGCCAAATAACCTTTGATTTCTTCCTCACTTTTATCCTTAAATAAAGATTTAAAATTCTCTATGGGCACCCACAAAACTTCTGCCATTATCAGTGAAAATATATGAGGGTTTACCTCGCCTGGCAATAAAGCGTTTAAGTGCTGCTATAAATGCTGCACTTATTAAATCATTTGTAATTTCAAAATGCAAGGCCTTCGTAGTGAAACATACAAAAATACATACAAATACTTTTCTTACCTGTTTACTTCTACCTACAAAATTTTTTACCACAAATGGACTACAGAAATCGAGTCCTGTTTTAGCAAAAGCTCTTGATATGGTCACTCTCGCAGCTGGTAAATCAGCCATCTGTTGATGCACAGACCTAGAATTTACCTTTTTACAAATCATACAATTAAATATAATTTTTCTAATTGCATTTCTTGCAGAAACAGTCCAAAATTTACTCCTTATAAGTGATAGGGTTGTTTCAGCACCTGCATGAAAATAAAGAACATGAAAATGATTAATCACAATTACACTAAAATTATGTTTAGTTGGCAGAATCATAGGATGTTTTCTCATTTCACTTAAATCACTGTTTTTCAGTCTGCCAGCCACTCTGAGTACTCCATCATGATCTAAAAATTGACACAGATTCAATAGTTTACTACTATTAGGAATAGGAGCACCCTTTTCTAAGCACTGGATTTCTGTCACAAATGAAGTTCTTTGAACATTTTTCACAATACACAATAACGCACTAGAAAGTTCACTGGTTGTCAATGTTCCGCGTGTAGCCTGCAATGGATGCTTGGTGTTACGCAAAAACCTCTTGCACCAAGCCACCCTTAGCAATTTCTTGTAAGATGAACAATTATTGATGACATCTAGTGGCTCATAAGTGTTAATAAATGCACATATTTCACTTACTGCTGGTGGTTTTACTTCGCGAAGATACAGTTCTTCGGACTCCTCAGGAATATCATCATGGCACTTAGTCATCACAGGTTGAAGAAGAAATGGGGGACCACACGACCACAGTTCACACAGTTGAAGTTTGACCGGATCAGCACCTCTTGATATGAGATCCGCAGGGTTCTGTTTAGATGGGAAGTGATGCCACTGTCGCACCTCCGTTATTTCTTGAACCAACCGCAACTCGATTAGCAACAAACGTTTTCATACAACAGGGCTCCTTTTTCAGCCAAGCCAAGACTATCGAAGAGTGACTCCAGAAAAATACATTATTCACATTAAGTTTCAGAGCAGATATTACTCGAGTCATTAACTTCGCAAGCAATACAGCTGCGCATAACTCTAATCTTGGTATGGTAACTTGCTTTATAGGAGAAAAGTTTGATTTACTTGTTACAAGCCTTATCACCACTTCACCATATTGGGAGACGGATTTACAATAAACTACAGCTCCATAAGCTAACTCAAAGGCATCACAAAATCCGTGTAACTCAATAACAATTGCTTCTGCGACAAGAATGCATCAGTTAATTTCTAATTTACATATATGTGGTAGTTCAGAGAAAAACCGTTGCCATTCTTTGGCTTCTTTATCAGGTAGAAGATCATCCTAATTGATCTTCAAAACCCATAGTCTCTGAAGAAATATTTTAGCTATTACTGGACCCAATAAACCAAGTAGGTCAAAGATTCTCGCTATTGTTGACAAAACTTGCCTTTTAGTAATTTTAGGCTCATTTTCTAGTTTCGCTTTAAAATTAAAACAATCTTCATCTGCTTTCCAGGAAACACCAAGGGCTGACACTTCATTCGCGGACTGAAATGTGTATTCACCATCAAAGTTAACTGCAAGCTCCGGATTGTTGCTACACCATTTGTGCAGAGTCATAGTTGCACTTTTTAAAATCTCAATTAATTCATGCTGTAGCTCTTTTGCCGACCTCAATGAACTGGACCCTGTTAGAACATCACCCATGTAAAACTCACTCTGTAGAACTGCAGCTGCTAATGGAAAATTTGTGAACTCATCTATAGCAAGCTGACGTAATGTTCTCATGGCTTAAAAAGGTGCACTTACTGTGCCATTGGTGACTGTGTTCAACTCAAAAGTTTTAACTGAACCATTAATTTACTCTTTCCACAAAATTCTCTGTAGCTGCCGTTGAGTAGGATGAATCGATATCATTCGATACATCTTTCTGATATCCGCTGTAAAAGCATAAATATGTTTTCGGAAACGTACCCTAATTGAAAACAAGTCCTCTTGAATTACACCACCATTATACTGAATGGAATTCAGTGAATTACCTTTTGACGTTGCAGTCGAAGCATTGAACACTACCCTCAAATGTGTCGAACTTTTCTCAGGGCGATAAATACCAAGGTGTGGAATATAATATTTCCTCTTTTGCTCATCTTCATCTTTCACTTCAGTCATGTGACCTAGTTCACTATATTCATGTAGGAAATCAGAGTACAATAATAAGTAATTTACATCCTTACTTAAATGAGTTCACCACGAGTTCAACCTCTTAAGCGCGATTTGTTTCGAATTCCCTAAACACATTGGATCTTCCTTAAACGGTATCTTGACTTTCAGTCCTGTAATAGTTTTTGAGAAAATGCTGTTCACAAATTTCTGCTTCTTTACTCTTAGAAATCTCAGACTCTCTTTCTACGTTTTCGATTTCCCAAAACTCTCTTACTGCTCTTTCTAACTCCAAATTAGCTGTAATAAGCCCACAATGTATTTTACTTTCCCCTTTAGCAGGAAGAGTCCTACTTACAACATAGCCGAAAAACACTATTTTGTAATCTTAAATTTGAATCCTGAAGGGAAATTTGACCTGGTTTTAAAAGCTCATAGAAATGTTCTGCACCTATCAGAAATTCAATTGGGCCTGCCTCAAAAAAATTGTCATCTGCTAAATTGATATTATCTAAAGATGAAACATTAATTTCAAGAGGCCTAGAGGGCGTATATTCTGTTATTTTAATAGGAACCACCAAAAAATTTAAACTTAAATCGAAACTCTTGTCTCTATTTAAAATAGTTTTACTAACTCTAGACTTTATATCAAAGACAAATTATTTATTCCTGAAACAGAAATGTTAGTCTTTTCTCCCTTTAACTGAAGCAAATCTGCTAACCTTTTGCTCCTAAAATTTGAATTAGCGCCGACATCTAACAAACCTCTAACCTTAAAAAAGTTACCCGATGCATCTTTAGTTAAACAAACAAAAGTACTAAGTAAGACAGCTTTTAATTCATTCGCGAGATTGCATGTTGTTGATAATAAATTTTGATCAGTACTCATTTTAGCTTGCAGTGGTTCAAATGATAGAGGCGAAGTGTCCAAATTCGAAGGACTATTTTGATTTTCATGACTCACCACCTGCGCAATTATGTCTTTGTTTATTTTTTGTACGTGAGGGAAATGAAGAGCCACGTGATGTTTCTTTTTACAAATACCGCAAGAGAATTTATTGCTGCAATTAATCACCTTATAATTTCCTAAACAGTTGAAATATAGCTGTTTCGATTTCACTAGCCCAACTCTATCGCTAACTGTCATGTTTTTTTAAACAGGGCATTTGTACAAAGGATGAATTTCATTGCATGATAAAATACTTTTCGAATTTTTTACATCAGTTAGAAAACCTTTGACATATTTTTAGGATAACTGTTTTTATTACTCAACCTAGAATTATCCACTACAGGTTTTCCCTTTGATATATAATACAAATCTATCTCTTTCGTCAATTATACAGGTTTAAACCAAGAATTTCCTTGCCTTACATTTATAAAACACATAACCTCTTTATCAAGTGTTTGACATATTTTATCAGAAACCATTAAATGTTTTAAGTCATTTACCTTTCTCAGTTTCAAATAATAATCCCAACTCGTGGTTAATCTAGATGTGAACTGCACATAAGTTTTATTCGTCTTTCGTTGTGTCTTTTCCCTAAAAATTTCTAAACAAATTTGGGGGGATGGTTCGAATTCTCTTAGCACTATTATTTTAACCTTCGAGTAATCTCCTAATTCGTCGTCTTTAATGTATGTAATAACATTTGTGGCTTTTTCTCCCAACAAATTTAGAAGAATTTCCGATTTAAATTTCAGTAGAACACTTTTTGAAATGAACGTCATTTCTAACGATGAAAAGAAATAACCCCAACCTTCCGGTCTAATTGGAATTTTAGTTGTTAAAGTACGTATACTTTTAATAAGAGAGTCAAGAGATTCTAAATTTTCTCTTTTCTCATATTCTATGAGGTTTTCACTCTTTGATTCTGCTCGCAACTTCACGAGTTCTAGTTCCGATTTCGCTCATTCCGTTTTCAATTTCTCAAGTTCGAGCAATCGGCTCTCGTCACTTTTCCTTTCGTCGATAATATTGTGGGGAAAGGCAACGACCATAGTTGATAACACATATTTATTACTATTTACAAATATAGATTACATTAGGATTACAATTAATGAAAATGGTATACGAGCGATCGAGCGACGTCTGCTCCGCTCGCCAGCTAATCCACGTCTTCTCCCGAAGGCGGGAAACACATGCTGATGCAATGCATACGTCACACAGTAGGGGATTAGGGAATATCATGACATAATATTTCCCACAATATTATTAGCTATACCTTCAACTAATACAGGATCATTCTTATAGCTTTTACTGTTTTTAATTATATCAGTTAAATCTGATATAGTTTTCGCTTCTGAAATGTCTAAAGTCAGCTCTACAGCAATACGCTGATAATCTTCTTTTTTTTTTTGCACTTTTAAACATTTTGAATCTACTTTTTCAATTACACAGTTATTACAATTAAGGCCACGTACCTTCTATTTAAGAGTAATTCCAAAGTTTTTCTTCCACGACAATTGTTTTCCGACTTTGACACACCATTCGAACTCCAGCTCGTTAAGGATCAACAATGGTCCCGTCAATAGCTCAGTAAAACTCATAATTAAATAAATCACTTTACACAAAAACTCAAAAATGGACTGTATACTAAAATTTATTAATTACTCAAAACGCCGCATAGTTAATTCACGTCTCTCGGCGACGTCTTAGAACACACTCAAAGCTCAATACAAGTGGTCGCCAGGTGGCGCTATAAAAACATCAGCGTCATCGTTTTAGAACAGAAATATTACATATTTTTCACAGATGGCGCCTGTGGCGTCAACAGTCGTCGATCCGTTCTTCTTCGAGAAGATCACACCTGTGGGTTCCGTTACCTGCCCAGTTACTGGCAGGCGGTATGAAGCACTTTTTCCGTAAACATGTCCTTCCAGCACCTCAGCCATGTCAATCTCTGGATGGCGCTATATTCATGCAAGATGGCGTCCCCCCGAACATTGCTACTTTTGTGAAGCTGTTGCTGATTGGTCATTTCCGAGATGATATAATCATAAGCCACCATTTTCTAATAGCCTGGCCGCCACGCTCTCCTGACTTAAACACGTGTGACTTTTGGCTTTGGGGGATATCTGAAAAATGTTGTTTACAGTGGGCGGCTAGCGAATCTGGCCGACTTGAAGGCAAGCATTACGCACCACATTCATAGCATCAGCACAGATATCCGCCGATCTGTTGTAGAACATGCAGTTTTGCGCTTCCAGTTAGCAGCGGAACAAGGAGAAGAGCATATCGAACAACTTATGCACTAATCATCTGTAAGGTGTTTGTTTCGCGAAGCTTCTCTTGTCACTATCACTGCTTTCTCTGTAAATACGTATCCTTGTCTTTTCGCTAATCAAATTGTCGTAAATCATTAAAATAAAATTGTCATAAATCATTAAAGTCTATTGTTTCCTTTCGGCTATACATCCACAACAGCAATGTGAACTCTGACAGCGCTATCTATCGACAAATTTTTGAACTATTTTTTTGCCTTCGCCATACAAAATTGCATTACCTCAGGATTGTTCCTGTTAAAATATCAAGTCATGCTGACCTGTAGTTTTAAAGTTAGAGCGTTTTGAAATCGCAACTTTAATTATAATTACCCTACATTTAGATAAATAATTGGTCCTACTATAAATATAGAATATGAATATAATGTAGAAATAAGTATATAAATATAAAATAAAAATATATCGAAGAAGTATTTGGTTCTTTTTTAATGAGGAATTCAGATTTTAGAGCTAAAATGGAGGCAAATAAAAATTTGTATAAAGAAAACTACAACAGGGAGTAGGCTATTTTGTTTTAAATAATATATAAAGAAAATTACATAAGGACTAATTTATTTTAAATAATATTATATAAAAATAATTAAGTAATGTTGGTTAAAAGAGATAGTGAAAAATAAAAATAAAATAGAGTAACAAAATCAGCAACAGTAGCAAAATTAGCGGAAGTGTTACACATTTAAATTTTCTTAACTAATTCATAATAATAATAGTTTTTATTGTAACCTCAAGACAGGTAATAAAATATATTAATACTGTTACGAAACGCCCAGCTGCGGTAAGATAGCTTCCCCGCAAAGCAGTTTTAGGATTGGTAGCAAATGTCAAGCAAAGGTAGGGTGTCCAGATTCGGAGCGAAATCGTTCATTTGGCTACATTATGTTCCATGGGCCAAGCGAGAACATTCCAGAACGAATTTTTACCGGTTTGCCACAGAATGTTCTCGAAGGCAGGTCAAAATCTATACAAACTTTGCCTGTACGCAGAATAGTAGTGTGTCTTGAGTTTCTCGTGAAATGTATCCGGATTTCAGTAGTAGAGTTCAGAGGTTAGCTTGAGAGCGTTTCTTCAAGTCGGGAGCTGTACTTTAGTGCTTTGATAGCCTGAAGGCTGTAGTGTCGACATTTTCAGGGTGTTTGCCGTAGTTTTTCGACGAGTCTAACGTGTCTTTGGAATTCTTCTATGTAATACTGATGAATAAATTATGTTTTGGTTCTTCATCAAGTGTTGTCATCAATCACTCCAAATCCACGAACTAAGAAATATTTACGTTTTTTTTTTTTTTTTATAAAAATGGTACTTTTTAAATGTAAATATACAGAATATATATATATATATATTCAAAACTTAAAATGTATAAAGTAGAAGACATCTATTATACTATCCTGGGAAAATTCTGCAAATTGAATTAAAAGTACCCTTAAATTCTATATAATTAATATATATCTATATAAACATATATCTGGATATTTAAGTGTTCATACAGTTTCATACATTTAAATTTTAGTGGCTAATTTATTTGTAGATTAATGTCTTAATGATATTTGGTGACAAAAATAACAGTCAGCATTGGAAAACTTAAAATCAAGGCCACTGGTTAAACTACTTTTTAATCTTAGTTAACAAAATGTCAAAATTTAGAGACTTTATATAAGCAGAAAACTGACTGTAAAATAAAAAGCAAAATTTGGCTTTTATGGACTATACTATCTCTATCGTAGAGGAAAACTTTAATATTCATTTTTTAAAACAATAATACATTTAACGATAAAAAACATTACTCTTGCTAGTTAGTGCTAGAAAATTTTACAGCTACTTGCCAATTTCAAAATGACGATAAAAAGTGTGAAGTGCAAAGGAAAGTAACACTTTTAAAATACTGAAGTGACACGGAAACACTGCTTTATATCTGACTGACCACAAAAGAGATACACTAACGGAAATGCATTTTGCATGCATCTATGCTTTCTGTTTACTTTTCATTTAACAGTTGCTTTAAATTGCGTTAAATACGCAAAAGCAGACAATGTTTAATTGTTCTTTAACTACAGTTTCATAATTTTTCGAGGAACAGAGTTTGCGAAACATTGTTGCATACAATGGCAATTGAAGCCCTTCCTCTCATTCTGCATTTCATTTATCAAAATATTCAATTATAAAATCCTACTAAACTTCAGTTCCAAACGTACAGCCAAAAAGAAGGCCCCTATAGTCGAGTAAATACTACAAATATTCTGCTCTCTGATGATATCATATTTCAGTGTGGCATGTTTCTTCCTCAGTTTATAAAAGTTTTCCGTGTATTCTGTTGTAGAAAAAGTTAGGCACATTTTCAATAGTTAATATCGATATCTCGTATATAAATTGCTAAAAGAAATGTTGCAAGAATGTCAGAATATTCTACTTCGTTGCGATACAAATGGATATAAAAGCACCGAAGTTCATTTGTTTGTTATTTCATTTGGAAATGCGATTTCTCTCAAATACAGAGAAGTGCGCAAAAGGTGTTCTCGTGGACTCCAGATGAATTTAGGCAATAGCACTCTGAATTTTCGAAGGGAGCGAGAATTGTTTGCAATGAGACTTATCCGGATAAACTGAGTTAAAATAATATGCCATATAACGATTATTAGAGTTATTATTATAACAACAAGAATCAGCGTAATATTAATAATTTTGCGTTTCATTTGCACTTCTGCAGCCGAATAAGTAGGTTTATATTTAAACTTTTGAAACTAGTCCTGCAAGTTTGTGAATATTACGCTAATCCTTGTTTCCTTAGTACTCCAATAACTATCCGAATAAATTAATAACATTAACATGTTCCATGGAATGTTTTAAGCTAATGCCCTTTGAGCATATTCAGAAGGTAACCTTTATCAATTTGTAGCCTTCTAGTGTTAGTCCTATCTTGGGATTCTACAAGCAATCTTAATGGGATTTAAAAGAATGCACGGGCTGACACTCGTATCACGGCTAACAGTAGAAACTAGCTCTGTTGGACGTGTGAGTAATCAGGCTGTAAAAAGTGGGCCACTTGCAACATATCGAAATCTCTTTGGACGTCTGTTGCTATGGCAAGGAAGTCAAAGGTCTGATGCAAGATATGCAAAAGATTATCTTATCTCAACATATCTGTAAAACATATTAGATTAATCATGCTGATATGAAAAGAACTATTGCATACTATGAAATAGCTTTTCGAGGGAAAAATTGTGTTTTAAAATACAGTCGAGAGCAAAAGCCAGATAGGTCTATACGCCAACGACAGAAAAGCTCTTCAAAAAAAAGTTTCGTTACCTTTATATAGAAAAGAAATGGCGGAATCCACAGAAAGTAAACAAAAACACAGGGTAAAATCTGGGAAGGAATAAAGTAGAATTTTTAAGATGAAGATTCCTGGGGCATTTGAGCTCGGTGTATTTGTTAGCTGCCAGCAAGGGTCTGCAGGTTGCTGACTTCAGGACAGGAGAAAAGGAGGTTTGGTACCCAACTGATTTCAAGGATGGACCACGAGGAGGAAGGCCACTCGTGTAACAAGCCCCCGCCAACTCAGCCTAATTCCTAGGAATTTAGCGGTTTATTGCAGCAAAATGTTAAAACGCACTCATGGATACTTCGACTGTGCAAGTGCATTCTCACTGGATCTTTTCTAAAATTATTTGTTCAAACCGAACTAGAGTTTAGGGAGGTTGCACGATGGATGCGTCAGGCCGGCATCCAATTTAAGACTTTTGATCGGAAACAGGACAGGCCTATAATAATTGTCATTAGAGACCTCCCTAAAGAAACTGAACTCGAGGACGTAAAAAATGAAGTGGAATCCTGGGGTTCTCAAGTGCATAGGTGCACTCGGTTGACTAAAACGAGTACTAGACACCCTATGCCACTTGTATATGTACAAGTCCAACCTCATCATCCCTTCATTGACCAACTGTATAACTGTATGTGGAGCGCTGAGGTCAATTTTGAAGCTTACAGAAGCCGTAAATAAGGCCCCACTCAATGCTTTAAGTGCCAAGGATTTTTCATTCTTCTGAAACTTGCACCCTTAACATCCATTGAGTGAGATGCGCTGGCCCGCACTGGGCAAAAGATTGCATTTTAAGTGACGCTCAACCTGTTTGCTGTTGCAACTGTGGAGGTTCTCATCCAGCATCATTTAAATCTTGTTCTCGTTACCCAGGTAACAATAAAAAGAGCACTAAAAAACAAGCTCCTAGGGCAGATCCACCTGCAGCCCTCTCTCAGGGAACCACGAAACCCACAGCAAAAGCTGTACAACAAGCCCCTGTGACTGCCCCACGAAGCACATGGTCGTTGTTTTATGTAGCGACCCTAGGTAAAGGGCCTACGGAGCCCCGACCCCAAAACAAGGATCCGAATCCGCTTGCTACGGCGAATGTGCCTCAAGTAGACCCTCCGATTACTCAAGTAGAAAGTGGAGACTCTGAGGTTGTTTCCTACTCTACTTTAAAATACTTTTTTGAAATCTTCCGCGACCCAGCGGTAGATAGGCATATTCTACTGCAAGCCTTTCAAAGAGCCATGCCAAAGCTTAGGCAGGCAGACGCTCTTACGAGGGCCTTCCTAATTTATGAAAGCTATGTTATGCTTTCAAATTAGGATTATTCGACTACTTTAGACCCGTGTCTTAGGTTTTTCAGAGCTGCAACCTTTTCATAACGGCCTTACATTCAATTGTCAAAACAGACAAAGTTCTATTACCAACAGAGAACTTACCATATGCACATGGAATGCAAACGGCCTCGTCAATAAGATCCATGAGGTCAAAGACTTTATTGCAGAGCACGATCTTGACGCGTTGTTAGTCCAAGGGACTCACTTAACCCCAGGAAGAACTCCCAAAATTGGGAATTATGACATGTATTCGACTGACACGGTGTCATTAGCCAGGCAAGCAAGTGGTGGCATCTGTATCTACGTGAAGTGTTCGATTAAGCATTACATGATACCCCCCGATTTAAGTATTTTGGAAGCTACAATTATCAAAATTTCCCTCCAAAGTTCTCCCCCAGTAAGTCTTTTCGGCATACTTACCTCCACTTTCAGCTGCACGTCGAAGAAATACTTTTCCTGTCAGTGATTTTGATAAACTTTGAGCAATATCAAATCACCTAATTATTGCCGGCGATCTAAATTCACGTCATACCGCTTGGTTTTGCCCTAACAGGAAAAGGTATGGCATTAGTCTAAATTCATGGTGCCCGAGTAACCATGTATAGATCATAACTCCTACTCTCCCGACTTACTACCCTGTTATAGGGTCCCCTGCATTTCTTGATCTGGCTCCTTTTATAATGTCAATTTTAGGCATGAAATAAAAGTGATTCAAGACTTTGATTCTGATCGCTATCCAGTTTTGATTACCTTAGATGTTCAAAATCGTTACTCAGAATTACAGGAGCAAGTCTCTACAATTTGGGACGATTTTAGATTTATCTTGGAACGTACTGCTACCCCTTATCAAAATTTCCAGCAATTCGGACTTTGATAGGTGCTTACAAAATTTGGAGTCCCTACTCAAAGAAGCGAGAGCTGCGGCTTTCAAACCTATTTTCTATCCGGATGTCAGACTCCCACCTGAGACTAAACCAAAATTAAGCAGCCAAACGTTTTGCGGAAACTTTGAAAAAGGTCGCGCGATCCCAGTATCCGCGCCCAACTTCGCAAAATACAGAATGAGATAAGGACTGAAATCCGTCTTTTTAAACAGACGGAGTGGAAACACTACATTGAGTCTTTAACGACTGAAGATAATTCGGTTTGGCGTGCCGCCGCCCGAATACGCAAACAATCTAGACACATTCCGCCCCATCAAACGGCCGATGACGCACGGATGGCTTACACAGACACTGACAAGCCGACAGCCTTGTAACACAATTCACTCCAAATAACAACGCCTACTATAACCGTCCGATTACATTTACGAGTGCATACATTCACGAGTTGAAGAGTTTTTAAAACAACCTATCACTTCTGAGCTGAGGCCCACTGATCCTACAGAGGTTATGGAGTACATCGAAAGACTAAAGCCAAATAAGGCTCCAGGCATAGATTGTATGATTAAGAATTTCCCCGTCATGTTTGTTGTTTGGATTACGGTCCTTATTAATTTTATGTTCAGGAGAAGCTACTTCCCCGACCGTTGGAAAATTACAGCGGTCGTCCCCATTCCAAAACCAGGGCAAAATTAAAATTTACCCGTCAATTACAGACCCATTAGTCTGCTTTCTTCACTCTCCAAAGTATATAAATTTGTCTTACTTAATCGCCTGAATGAATTCTGTCGAGATAAAAATTCATTCCACATTTCATTCACATTCATACTGGAACAATTCGGCTTTCGACCTAAACACTCCACTGTACACCAATTATTACGTGTAGTGTAATTCATTCACGAAGGATTTCGTAAGCGAGAGAAAACTGGAATCGTCTACCTCGACGTGCCCAAAGCCTTTGACAGGGTTTGGCACGATGAACTTATATACAAACTCATGCGGCTTGGTTTTTCGGCTCAGTTCATTAAAATTATTAATTCGTACTTGAACGGACGAAGTTTACCACCAATGCGTACAAATTAACCATCAATTCTCCTCTACCCCGCCCGATCTATGCTGGATGCCCCCAGGGCAGAATTGTCTCACCTAATCTCTTCAATATCTACTATATAAACGACGTACCTAAGGCACTTAGTATCGATCTAGCTTCATATGCAGACGATACGGCCATCTTAATATACCAACATCACCACGGTAATCTCTGCATTTCAGAGTTAATTTTCAGCCTTAGAACACTGGCTCGCACTGTATAAAATCAAAATTAAGGTCGCTTAATGTGCTGCCACTTTATTCATCCGAAGAAATATCCGCACGTTTAGATAACCTCATATTCTTTGCTGAACCTATTCTCTGGGTTACTTCATAGAAATACTTTGGTGTTTTACTAGACTCAAAATTAACATGGCAACTTCACATTCAAAAAATTATCGCGAATGCGAAAGCTGCCAAAGCCAACCTGCGCCCTTTTTTTTTGCTAAAAATAGCGACCTGTCACTTAACAACAAGATCTTGCTTTTTAAATCAATAATAAGACTTATTCTTACTTACGCTAGTTCCTTCTGGAGCTCAGCTGCTCTGAGTAACCGTAAACACGTCTAAATGTTTCAATCTAAATTTTTACGGCAGATATTAAACACTCCATGGTTTGTAAGGAACAATGACATTCATAACGATCTCAAAATTATGCCCATTCATAGCTTTATACAGCGACTTTCGGAAAGATTTTTCAAAAACATCCATCTTGTTGGAAATTCAGTATTACATACCTTGCCGGTATATGATCCTACGGTTGCCTCTTCAAAAAAGCGACCAAGAACTTTTTCACAACCTGATTATGCTCAATTGCCCTTTTATGCCGGTACGTACATACGGACGCCCAAGTGGATGCCTATCTCACGCTCCTGAACCCCAACGCCTTCGCGTTAAAAATGCGTAAGGGCATTGACCGGAGGAACCCTGTTCTTTGACTCTAGACACATTCCGCCCCATAAAAAAACTTTTAACGTCTCTTTAACAAGGGACAACTTTATCTCTGCAGCTGCACGCGACTGCACTTTATTCTTGATTGCTTCTTAAAAGCTTCTTTTCACCCGCTAGACGAGTTGCTTTGGACTCCCCTAAGGGGCTACTCTTACCTGACCTTTAAATGTCGCTTTGAATAGCAACCAAAATTTCTTCTCCTCCATCAGCTGCTTCTAGAACCCGCCTAACGGGTCCCCCGCCTATTTCGCCCAGCTACCCCGAGTGGGTGCAAGTTCCTGGGGAGCCAGAAGAAATAACAGGAATGGAAGACTACTTTTAAATTATTTAAACACAAGAAATATTAAGCTTGTTGCACCTAATAAGTATACTCATTATTGGAGGAATAATGGAGACATCCTGGATATTGCTTTGTTCAAAGGAATTACCCAGACCCCATATTTAGAAGTTCTGGAGGAGCTTTCTTCTGATCATTTTCCGTGATCTTTGATTTTAATGGGTTCTACCCTACTCCACCAAAAATCCACACTAAAGTTAACTGGAATCGTTTCACGGAACATATGAACAATCTGCCCTGCAATCCCCTACTTAGAGACTGTGGTGAAATCGAAAGCGAAATCTACTCCCTCACCTTAAAAATTCAAAATGCCATCAAAAGTTCGTCTTATGAATGTAAAAATTCCTACACTAGAAAACTCCCAGATGATATCTTAAATACTATAACAGAAAGGACTAGATTAAGGAAAAGGCATAATATCACTCAAGACACTACCTTAAAAAGGCAAATTAATTATTTAAGCAGAAAAAATTTCTAATGTTATTAATGATTTTAAATCAAGCAGTTGGGAAGATTTTATTGGATAACATAGGCGCATATTCAAACACAGTTTATAAAATTGCTAATGCTATGCGGAAAGAAAAGACGAATCATATCGCGCCGTTAAATCACATGGGCTTGAACCACCACTTCGAAGCTGACATTGCGAATGTCTTCGCTGATACGCTGGAGGAGACTTTTCGGCCAAACCCTACGACCGACCTACAACACGAAAAGGAGATCAACAATGCAATTAATAGCATCAAAGGCAGAGATAACCAAGATTTTATTAAATTTGTTTCACCAGGTGAAATTCAGTACATCGTCGAAAGACTTAACATCAGGAAAGCCAGAGTTTTGATGGAATAAACAATCGAGCCTTGAAAGCCCTTCCCCACAGATGTTTCGTGCTACTTGCTAACATTTTTAATGCGTGCATAAGAAACTGCTACTTTCCCTCTTAGTGGAAACACTCTGTAATTATTACGATCTTAAAACCGTGAAAAACCCATCGGAAGCTACCAGTTATCGTCCCATCAGCCTTTTACCAGCGATTAGCAAAGTATTCGAAAGAGTTCTTAACTCAAGAATCACAAATCACCTAGAACGCCTTGATCTGATCGACCCAGTGCAGTTCGGCTTCAGAAAGCACCACAGCACGACCCGCCAAGTACTTAACGTTGTAGAATTTATTTCCAGAGCTTTTTTCCACAAGGCAGGAGTTGCTGCGTGTTTCCTAGACCTGGAGAAAGCGTTCAACAGAGTCTGGCGCCTGGTGTCCTGATCTATAAAATCAATAATTGGATGTTCCCCATCAGTTTTGTGAAGCTCATGATTTCTTATCTGAAGAGAAGAACTTTTCAAGTTCGGGTTGGAGATACTCTGTCACAGAAGAGAGTAATACAAAGTGGGGTCCCGCAAGGCTCGGTTATAGCACCGAAGCTTTTTAATATTTTTATAAACGACTTACCTAATCCATTGGGGTCTAAAACACTAAAATATGCAGATGGCACAGTGATTTTGTTGCAATCAAGAAGCCCGCAGTTAGCTCTAAACAACCTCCAATTCTACGTGAACGTTGAATTGGATTCTACGTGAACGAACACTTTCGTCGTTACAGGAAAAATGAGAGAACAAATAGTGGCATAAAAAATGGAAATGATATCATCCCAGTCGCTTCGTCCGCTAAATATCTCGGAGTGATTCTTGATGAACGACTTAGCTTTAAAGACCATGTAATTAATCAAGTTACCAAAGCAAATAGAGCTTATATGTCTCTCTATAATCTCATAGGACGGAAATCTAAACTTAGCCTTAAAAAATAAACGTACTCTGTATTTAGCACTTATTAGACCAATTTTGCTTTATGCAGCCCCGGCCTGGGCCACGGAGTTAAAGACTGAATGAAGGAAAGTTAACCTCCTGCAAAATAAAATACTAAGAGCGATGGTTAATGTGCCTTGGTATGTTAGAAATACGATCATTTATGAAGATTTAAAAATTAAACCAATACCGGAGCAGATTCTAATGGATGCTCACAACTTTTTTGAGAAAATGGAGAATTCGCCGGTCAATACTTTAATAGAACTTACGAACTATGATCCCGCTGTGGAAAGCGTCGTGAAACGACCTAGGTCAATTCACCACAATGTAAAGTGGTAGCTGTAAATATGTATATAGTTTTATCCAACAAGCATTTAATCCTAGTATTTATCCAAGTATTTAAACAAGATTTATTTCATGTTTGTGAATTTGTGTTTGTGTTTACTACTAAGAATATGGACTTAGTGCCTGGACAGGCAAAGACTTTTAGTGTTATTTGTACAAAGTGTAAATAATTGAACTCACCATGCCTACCACTGTGGATTCAACCGTATTGGCTAGTACCGGTCACGTGATACTCATACCCTGAATTCTCAAGAATTAGATATTATTCTCTCAAATCTCTCCCTAAGCAGTTTTATGTTCTTCAGTCAGGACTCAGTTGATTTTCATGACTTAAAAATTGAAATTTTTGCTATTATGTTAGTGTACACCACCTTGACATGCCACCTTAAAGCTGATTACCTGATTGCCTAATTGACTCTTATTTTCGCCTTCGGGTGAGTGGCGTGATAGCGTCCTAAATTTTTTCTACAACCGTGAATGGCCGTATGGCAAGTTAGAATGATCAGGTTTAAACTCTAAGAAGTTGATGCCTGTAGTGAAAGTAAAGCATAAGCATAAAAAGACCTTCTATGAGTTTTACCTTTCTTCTCATGCGGAAGACATTATCCGAAAAGCTTTTATTTTTATAAATTAGGCTTTAAAATTTTCCCGTATTAGATGAACCCCTTTTTTGATGTAATTATTTTATCTCTGATGATGTGGAGTTAAAGGCCTAGCGTAGCGCCCTCCGTAAATTAACTTCCTTGATCCTTGATGGTACCCAACTTTTTTCAGTTACTTTGGCATACTTTTTAGTATGCAATGCTGTTATTGAACAGAACTTCCTTAAAAGTATTATCTAAGATAATAGTGACGATCTCAGTGCAGGAGTTTTAATTGCAGGCAGATGTGATTCCGATTCGCCCAAAGAATTTGTCGATGACGATCTTAAATGCATCTTGGTTAGCAGAACCGTGCCAGACCGAAGTAGAGTCTGTGTTGTATTTTATATATGTTGCGTATGTGCTCAGTGATGATTACAAGATGTACACAAACATCGTTTATTCTACATTTTCTACATGGTTTTGGATTATTGTACTTATTTCCTTGATAGTTTGAAGAAGATTTAGTACTTTGTTGCTTTTGTTTTACATGATAGTCTTTCTTACAAGGCTGACTTTTTTCCTCTGAAGGTCGAAATTTATTACGTTTGATAGCTTCTATTTTATTTTCTTCAGTTAAAGTTTTCAGCTGAAGTTCTGCTAATTCAGAAGCTTTACACATTTTAATACATTTCTCCCAATGTTAACTGATCTTCCCTTAATAATCTATCTTTGAGATTTTTATTTAGAATTCCACTTACTAGTCTATCTCTTATTAAACTATCTTTTATTTCTCCAAATCCACAGTTACTACTTAATTTCTTTAAATCGGTTAAGAAATCATCAAACGATTCACCTACATGTTGTGTTCGACAGAAAAATATATGTCTATCAACACTTTCGTTTGCTTTCGGTATGCAAAAATTTTCGAAAGCTTCAATTACTTTGTCAACATCCTTCTTATCTTCTTCACTTAAATTAAAAGTATTAAACTTTTCAAGTGCTTCTTCACCAATAATGTGCAATAAAATAGCTGCTTTAATTTCAGGTGATTTAGTAATACCACCAGACGCTAACATATAAATTTGGAATTTTTGTTTCCATTTCTTCCAATTTTCACTTAAATTACCGTCAAAATTTAGATTACTTGGTGGCTTTAATCCATCCATATTTAATTTAGGACTTTAAATAGTTTATATATACGTATTTTAAGCCACTTCCAATAAAAATAAACAACGCACTTACCAGGGATATAAGTTCCGATTTCACTGTAAACAACTTCCCATCATGTTTTTGTTTAGAATATCTTTACCCACGCTGCATGGTTCTTCAAAAAAGATCTTTCTTTTTTAAGATTCTTTTTTAATCAACGACAAACTCGACTGCGCCATGTGTTGTATTTTATATACATTGGGTATGTGCTCAGTGATGATTACAAGATGTACACAAACATCGTTTATTCTACATTGCTCATGTGTGAAAATTGTTTGAAAATGTGGAATTTTTCAAAAATTATACAGCTGTCCTGCTTATAATAAGATTTGCTTGTACTGTAAAAAGAAAAATCACTTTTCTAAAATGTGCATTTATAAGAATGTTAATGTTGTACAGAATAATTTAGAGCACGAGTTACATAATAATGGTAATGAATATATTTTAGGGTCAGTAGAAGATACAAATCCATTTTCTAAAAATAAAACCGAATTGTTTGAAAAACTAAAAGTAAACATATCTAAATATTTATTTGTTAAGTTGGATACTGGAGCTCAGTGTAATGTGCTACCATTGCCTAAATTTAAACAATTAAATTTAAGAGATAAATGTTTGACTAAATCAAAAGTCACTTTAAATAATTACAATGGTACTACAATTGATGTAGTTGGAAAATGTAAATTATTATGTGAAACATTGGTAGGAGACAAGGATGAAATAGAATTTCAAGTCGTAGCATGTGATAAAAGTGTTCCAGCTATTTTAGGTTTACCTACATTGCAAAAATTAAACCTAATACAAAGGATTTGTACAGTAAATCCTGATTCCAATGAAAAGTTACCAGAATCTTTAAAAGGACATCAAGACTTGTTTAAAGGAACTGGGAATTTAACTGAATATACATATCATATTAAATTAAAACCAGGAGCTGTTGGTAAAATAGAGCCCTGTAGGAAAATTCCACTTAGCTTATTAAATCCATTAAAAAAGGAATTAGCAAGAATGGAAAAATATATTATTATAAAGAAAGTTAACCAACCAACAGAATTCGTGATTCATTAGTGGTAGTAAGGAAAAAGGATGGTAATTTAAGAGTGTGTTTAGATCCTCAGCACCTTAATCAAAACATACTGAGAGAACATTATCACATACCAACCTTTGAACAAATTTCATCTCAAATGACAAATGCAAAGGTCTTTAGTATTTTAGATGCAAACAAAGCATTTTGGCAAATTAAACTGTCAGATTCAAGTTGTGAATTTACTACGTTTAACACTCCGTTTGGTAGATATTGTTTTTTGAGGTTGCTATATGGACTGAGTTCCTCACCAGAAGTTTTTCACAGAAGTTTTTCTGAAATTTTTAGTGATTTAGAAGGAGCTCAAATATATATAGATGACATATTAATTTGGGGTAAAGATAAAAAAGAACATGATTTAAGATTAAGGAAGTTGTTGGGATGTTAAATTTAATTTAAATAAATGTAAATTTGGGCTGAATGAAGTGAAATGTATGGGACATATATTTTCTAAAGATGGTTTAAAACCAGATGAAGACAAAATTAAGGCTATTCTAGATATAAAATCACCAAAAACTGTGAAAGAATTAGAAACTTTCTTAGGTATGATTACATATGTTTCTAGATTTATACCTAATGTATCAGAATTGACATCATATTTAAGAGATTTGTTGAAAAAACAAGTTATCTGGAACTGAAATGCAACACATCAAAAAGCATTTAGAAGACTAAAAGATGTCTTAGTAAATAAACCAGTTTTACAGTATTATGATATAAAGATGCCAGTAGTTTTATCTGTAGATGCATCTCAAGAAGAACTAGGAGCAGTTTTACTGCAGAATAATTTACCAATGGTATATGCATCTAAAGCAATAACAGATACACAGAAAAATTATGCTCAAATTGAAAAGGAAACTTTAGCTATTGTATTTGCGTCTGAAAAATTTCACCTGTATTTGCTGTGGAAAGTGACCATAAACCACTGGAATCAATTTTCAAAAAAACCATTGAATAAATGTCTTGTAAGACTACAAAGAATGCGTATAAGATTACAGCCATATCAGTTTGAGATAAAATATAAACCAGGAAAAGAACTTTTTATAGCGGATGCATTATCAAGATCATTCACTGATAAAGGATCTGATTTCTTTGAAGGAGACATAGAAGCTCATGTTGGATTGGTTGTAGAATGTATACCAATGTCTAATGGTAAAATGGCAGTTTTTCAACTGGAAACAGAAAAAGATGAAGAACTACAAGTTTTAAGAAAATTAATTAAAACTGGATGGCCAGATGAAAAATGTATGGTTCCAGAACTGGCAAAACCATATTTTAACTTTAGAGAAGAACTAACAGAAACGGATTAATATTTAAAAATTCCTGTGTTGTTGTACCAAGAAGTTTACGAAAAGATATGTTAAACAGAATTCATTATGGTTATTTAGGAGTAGTAAAATGCAAGATCAAAGCAAGAGAAATATTGTATTGGCCAGGAATGAAGAAATTGAAGATTCGGTTCTGAATTGTCAAACATGTTTAAGTTTACAAAAAGCTAATACTAAAGAAACAATCATATCTAAAGAAATACCTAATGGTCCATGGGAAGTATTGGGAACAGATCTCTTTTACTTTCAAGGAAGGGATTATCTAATAGTAATTGATTATTTTAGCAAATATGTTGAAATTGGACATTTGGAAGATTTGTCAAATGTAGCAGTCATAAAGCAATTGAAATCAATTTTTGCAAGACATGGTATTCCGAAAATAGTATATTCGGATAATGGTCCACAATATAATTGCAGGAAATATAAAGATTTTGCAAGAAGATGGAATTTTGAAACTAGAACTTCAAGTCCAAATTACTCACAGTCTATAGAATGGTAGATGAGCAATGTAGAATAAACGATGTTTGTGTACATCTTGTAATCATCACTGAGCACATACCCAACGTATATAAAATACAACACCAGAGTCGGTGTTGGTCAGACATCCGCTGCCTGGCTTCAAGAATCTACAGCAAATCGAAAGCACTTAAAATTTTGAATGGTTGCTTAACTTAGTATAAGCATTTGTGAAAAGAAAAATCATGTGAAACTACAGAGGCAATAATAATTCTGACTGAGTTATCGAACGGGTGCAGAACAAAACAAGTAGATGATAATAGATGAAACTAGCATAAAAGTACAGAAGTAAACAAGTATCAAAATATATTTACAGAGGAAATAAACAAACGTATAGATATAGATCGTTTAATGTTGCTCGGATTATTATAATCTGAATTACACATCTTAGTTTCAGAGTTATTAATTTTCCTCCGACTTTCAAAGAATTTTCTTTTCAGGTGTTAATAAATAATTTATTCCGAATTGGACAAATTTAATTCCTCATGGATCCTAGGTTCCTATGATTTCTAATGTACCTGAGTGAGTTATTTGCCTCATAATACATTTCTGGAAAGTCTGTAGTTTCTTTCTATTGTTTTTCCAGGAAATGATGTTCAAAGAGGCGAATGTAGCAGTCTTGATTTTCTGCTGGTATTGAGCGCTGTTGTGGGAATATCACAGCACGCGAAAACCCCTCAGGCTTCCATTTGATAGTTATTTTGCAGCATAGCAGGCGATATTTACGGATGAAGAGACTTTTGAAGAATTACAAATCTTTGGATATTGCGATTTCTGGAATTTGAATTTCAAACATCATTTTTGCAGTACGTGAAAGAACGTTCAGTCGACACTAACCAACTCCTGGATATTCCATGCTTTGCGATTCTTTCATTTGATATCTGTACGGTTATTTGTAAGGTTTGGAGTATTTTTACAGAGCTGAGTTAAAGCAAAAAATGAAATGTATTGTCAACACAATTCAGTCTTTTTGCATAGTTTGCAAACATATGGATTAGCTAAATATTAGGTCAATGATATCTATAAAAATCCTAATTAGTATTGTTGGTAACGTTAAAAGAAAACTGCACCATTAGTTTAATTAGTGAGTTCAATTTTTTTTTTTAATACTATGTATTAAATACTCCCAAAATTTTTAAATCAGAAATAAGCTGTTTTTTTGCTTAAAGTTTGCATTTCCAAGACCAAAATTTACAAAAATTAAATTATTTAATTTTATAACAAATACTTACAAAATGCAACTAATCGTTTAATGACGTCATCTTTCATTTTGGAGGCAAGAAGTTTCTTGGTATTTTGATAGCGCCTTGGCGAGAGTTCAACTTTAATGTATATTTTTTTTCATCGGCTAATATTTTGCATCTGCCAATCAAATTTTTAGTTTTGTCATTTGACAACTGAAGACCGTACGACATGATTGCAGCATATTTTTTTCGAGGAACATAGTATATGGTTAGATTTCCATTTGTGTTTTTTTGGTCAATTTTATGCATTGTGATTGTGTGAGATTGAATTAACCGTTGTATTTACACAGATTTCAATTTAGTATTTTAAATGTTATAGTAGCACGAAGAACGAAATATTTTAGTATTTATTATTATTTTCAGTTACTGTCTTATGTATGCTTTTGTGTAATGTTAAAAATCGTAATGAAAAAGTTGCTTTATTTGGTTTTAATAGCTTAGCATTCGAGATATAACTAGTTTCGAATTCGGAAATGAAGTCGAGCGAAACACCTGTTACTGCTATGTCATCGGGAAAGTATGGTAAGTTAAATTTGATAATTTGGTGTGTATTTTGCCCTTATAATATGTTTTCAGGCTGCATATAGTTATTCATTCATTTCATATAATTCTGGGCTCTTAAATCTTCCTGCTTCGGTATTAAAATCTGTATATAAATTTCAGTACGCAAATTTGATGCATATATTATACAATTAGTAAAGTTTGCCATTCGGGATAAATACTGTAATTTTTATTTTAAAAGTGTTTCATTTTTCTTATTTTGAGTGGTATACATAATATAATTTTCTCGTTTCCAATTAAAAAATAATTATTTTAAATAATTTAAAAAGTATTATTTTAATGCTGTGTATTATAACCATGCCATTTCTAACCCCTCTTTTGTTAATTTTTTTTAAAAATAATGCACAAATTATTAAATTATATGGTTCCGAAAGCTATATGTTTAAAAGAAGCATTTTTATATTTTAATGGGTCTTTGTAAATGATGTCCAAAGTTTTGAAATTTTGTAATGAACTAAATAATATCATGACTAAATTTAATAATATTACATAATATTATGACTAAATGTAAATATTATGAACGTTCTAAGTAAACAGGATCTGTCAAATTCTTTATTTCTTATATTCATATGTATAAAATAGACTAATTGGTCAGATTGTAAAGACATATTTCATGATTTCAAGTTCAGTAAAATCCAAAAGCCGGAGGAAAAAACTTTCACTGAGGCTCACCTAGTATATTAAAGAAGTTTCTATCGAGTAGTTTAAAAAACTACATTGTTTTTTGTTATTTTGTATGTTGAGAAATTTATATGTAAGTATTATTAACCGTTCTGTAATAATAGTATATTATTATCATTGAATGAATGAATGATACTTTTCTTTTGCTGATTAATTTGTAATTTTCCTCACAGTTGTTTGATGACATTTTAATAAAAATTGTTACAAAAGCATAGTGTGTTCTTAAATGTAATTTATACTGATGTATAAAATTTTAGAATAAACTTAAGTATTATTAACGTATCTGGATCATACCAGTGTATAAATTCCAAATGTACTGCATTCTTTACAGTGGTTTTTATATCATGTTAAGTAAAGTACTTAATCAAATATGTAATGATTTAAATACTGTATTTTTAAAGTCACCTATTTAAACAATTAGTCATTTGTAATTAAATTTCTTTCTGATGACATCCATATTTTTATACAGTAACTTCTGGATTTTTTTTGCATGATGAAATATACAGAATTTAAAAATTTTTATAGTTGCATACAGTCAAAACTTCAGATTTGTTGTTTTGAATGTGCATATTTATCTTGCCAGTTAGAAAAATGTGATATAAACAATTAAAATTTTGACTGTGAAATTTTTATTTTATCCTTTTTTTGTGTGTGTGTGAATATGTTTTACATTATAATTAGTTTATTTCTGTTTTTGAGTTGTAACAAGACAAACAAAATCAAATTCCATGCTCCCCTACCTCCCTCCAACCTTAAAACACTTTATATATCCTAGACTTTGCAGTGCTTTAACCTGTAGTTACTATAGTTAGAATAATGTATAAACTGCATGTTAAAATAAGAGGCATTAAATTTCTTCTTGATGCAGAATTTTTAGTAAAGAAGAAATTATTACAATGTTTAAGATGATACTATGTTATTAAATGTTAAATGAAAAACAGGCATCATATTTGGAAAAGCTTTTGGTATTTATTAAGTTAATTAATATAAATAATGCATTTATACAATAGTAATTCTTGCTTTCCAGTTACTCATCATCCAGTATCATTGTGACAGTGTTCCCCCAATATTTAAAATGGAAGTGGCTTGAAATCTTCATTTCAAACCACTTCCATTTTAAATATTGCCATCATTTTTGTGATTGTTGCCTTTTCATGCATTTGCTTAGCAAAAATTTAGTTGCCAGTGAGTTTCTGATTTTTTGGTGAAGATGGGGATATTGAAAAAGTACCAGATCTTAATATTTTTTTGGTTCCTTGTATTAAGTAAATAAAATAGTGTAATCATGAAAAATTTCAGTTATCAGATTTCAAATGGAAATATTCATTTTGACTATTTCTGAATACATTGTAACCATTTTTTATGTGACATCTGTATGTATGAACAGAATAAAGGCCTTTTTTTTTTTTTTTTTTTCCAAAACAGATTGTATACTTGATTTCTTTGTGATATCTA
Organism: Stegodyphus dumicola; assembly: GCF_044657685.1. Classification (NCBI taxonomy): domain Eukaryota; kingdom Metazoa; phylum Arthropoda; class Arachnida; order Araneae; family Eresidae; genus Stegodyphus; species Stegodyphus dumicola. The sequence continues at coordinate 25,659,462 of NC_140777.1, forward strand.
TATATGTGTATGTATGTATCTTTCATAACTCAAAAAACAATTAACCGGTATATAGGTCTTCTATAACATCTAGTTGTGCACTTTCCTTTTTTTTATTGCACTTGGTGGTACCAAAAAAAGGGTACTATTCGGTTTTGAGGGCCGTAAAATAAAATCGCCAAACTATTGTTTATGCCAATACTGCCAAAAATATTTGCGGCAACCCTAATAATTGCTGCAAGAAAGGAAGTACTATAATAGTAAATAACTATTTAAGATTTGTGTTTTAATTTAGATGAAAGGTTAATTTAATATAATACTTTTTTATTATTATAATTTATATGAAAAAAGCTAAAGACTGAATGGAAGCATAAGAGTAAATAACTATTTCAGATCATTATTATGATTTATATAAAAATTGCTAAAGATAACTGAATGGATGCCTGCATCGCTATTTTGCTACCGACTTATCGCTAAAGCATAATTTCATCTCGTTGGTTGTTCAAACCTAATTTTGTGTAATGAATGATGCCTTTTCTTTGAAAATATTCTCGGTAAAGTGCAGAATCGCTCACTTATTTGTTTGCCGCTTTTTACAAGGATAAAAACAATTGGATTTTTGTCAATTTTCTTTTACTTTTTAAGTGAAAATAGGCTGATGTGTACACAGATAAAGTCAAGGGTGTGCGCAATGCCATTTTTGTGCAATTCTAGGATTTTTTTTAAGTGAAAATAGGTCGATGTGCACATGGATACCAAGTATGTACAATTCTTAAAAACGCACCAAGCAGTGGGTGATTCTGCACTTTACCCAAAATTCTGTTGCCGACTATTCGTCATGGGCAATTCCCAAATTGTTAAATCCATAGGATATCAAAAAAGGATTTAAAAATTAATCTAGTATTTCAATGGCATCTTAAGAAATATAGAACTATATAAACTTGTGCAATCTGAAATTGGCGCGTACGCTAGATTTGGCGTGCTGTTAAATGGCCGCGTTTGCTAGATTTGGCGCTTTTGCGCATACATTTTTGCTGCAATTTTTTTTATGGCACTCGAAACTGAATAGTACCCAAAAAAAGTATCTGTGGACATATATATATATATGTGTGCGTGTGTATTATATATTTGAATATGTTTGTGTAAAATAAGAAAATATATAAATACAAGTTATAATTTAAATTAGCAGTAGCTCTATAATGCTTAATTTAACTTTAAATATTTCCCTTCTCTATTAAGTAGTAATAACTTTTTCTGCATTGTGCTATTTCAAGACTTGATCTATGTGATAATGATTCTTACATAACACTTGTGACATAAATGGAACTAAAATTTAAACAGCCAATAAACATTTTATAGCATTATTAATTATCCAGTCAGATTTATTGAAAACCGAAACAATTTCAAATTTATTGAAATCATACAGTCAGATTTATTGAAATCATTCTGAATTAAGATTTCATCCTGAATACAGGACACTTACTCTATGCATTTTGGCATAGGTAGACTGCTGCTGGCTGCTTCTCTTTTTACTGCAAAACTGTCCAAAATGTAAATATTCTTGAAAAGGCAAGTGTAGTATATCAATTTGTGTGTGGCTGCAAAATTTCTACCGAAATAAGAGGCTAATCTTTGGAATATGGCAACAGGTAGTTTGGCGACATTTTGGTAAAGCGGTAAAGGTTAGTAGTTAGCACTTTAGCAGTGTACATGGATAAAGTGAAGAGTGTGCGCAATGCCATTTTTGTGCAATTCTGGGATGTTTTTTTAAGTGAAAATAGGTCGACGTGTACATGGATGATACCGTGTATGTGCAATTCTTAAAAACGCAGCAAGCAGTGGGCGATTCTGCTCTTTCTCCCAGCTTCTCACCTAATCTTCGTCATGATTAAGCACTTGTGTTCAGTGAAAGTTCTAGCATAAGCGTAATTCGGCTAGCAGATTGTTGGAAAAAAATGTTAAGTAAAAAAAAAAAAAAAAAAAAAAAAAGCCTTTACTTTGTGAAAACAAAATGGCCTGCAAACAAAAACTAGCAGGTTGCTGTAGCAGGGTTGGTTGCCAAATTTTCGCCAAAAAATCGCCAAGTTACCATAATCCAAAGATTAATCAAATAAAAATGAATGTTTGATCTGCTTTGGCTGCTAACTTGCTGTTCACTATGGATCAACATGTGTCAAATGCAGTATTTCCACATCTACACTATGAATGCTTTAACAACATTATAGCTAATTTGCTTTGTTTTATATCTTTCTATATTTAACGGTCATATAATTTCATTTTTAACATCATCCCCAATTTAGAGTATGCAGTTTGTAGATGTTTTGTAATTACAAATTTGAAAGCTTTCAAATGTTAGCTGGGATTTTATAATTAGGAACACTAGTTAATATTAGAGTTTTTCATCTTTCCCAAAGAGAGTTAATTTTAGCATACATTTACAAAGAAACATAGTACTAGATATGTGTATTGTTTACAATGTATGCTGATGTAGTATTTAAAAAATTATTGAAAATATTGTTTATTGATACTCTTGAATTAGAAGTCCCATTTTTTTGTTTTTTGTTAACTCTAATTTCAATTCCTCGTGTTCCGCAATGTATACCATGAGGCTTACACATGTAAATTATAGCACTAACAAAATAAACAGACCTACAACAGCAGTGCAAATGGGGAGAGAATTAAAAAAACAATAAATAAATAAAAATAATAAGTAAAAAATAAATAAAATAAAAACAATCTCACTCAATAATCTAAATTGAGCATGAAATTTCATAAAGCAAAAAGTGTCTCTTTAGTCCAAAAAAGTTCAGAAAAAATTGGTGTCCAAGCTACAGACTGATGCTTCAAAGTTGCCTGAAGCATTTTCCTCTGGTGGACATGATGGATGTACTCAAGAAGAATATGCTTAACATCCTTGTCACCACTACCACAGCTGTACAAAGCACTTGAAGCAAGTCCAAATCACTTTAAATAGATCTTAACATTACCATGGCCAGTCAAAAATTGAGTTACTCTTAAATCTGTTGAAAATTGAATAATTTTTATTCTGTGAAAAATTTTAGGGGAAAAAACTTTTGGTCTATTATGCTTTTGCTGAGGCCAGATTTTTTTCTGTTCCAAATACAGATAGCATCACTTTTATAAAAGAGCTTTTGATGAGAAGCAGAAATGTGGAGATTTAGATCAATGTGACATTTTGTGGCTAGCTTTGCTAGAGCTGTCTCATTTCCAAAATTTTTAAAGTCTTTTGTAGTTTGATATCATTAATAGGCCTGCATTGCTTTGCTACTGTTGTGTTTTCGTTTGCAAGAAGGAATTCATTGGAAAAAACTCCATGTGAGTATAAATGAAATTTTGGTACTTTCCAATTAGCAAGACTTTTCTACGAAATCACTAAATATGGTTATTAATTAAAAAATAAAAATCTCTAATTGCAGTTTTTCAGTGTTAAACAATTGTTACAAGACAAACTATTTAGCAAAACGTTTTGGTATCTTTTTGAGGTAGTGTAGCTAATGCAAAAGGAAAATGATTTCCTTCTACTTCATAATTCAGTGATCCCTAAAGGACAATGGTCATCTTGGTCATTGTTTTAGCTCCAAGGCCTTTCTCTTATGGGGATATTTAAAATGTTGCATTTTTAAAAATAAGCTTTTTCCAGTACCAAAATGAGCATATTGGAAGATTAATAAGATTTATTTTTTCATTACAAAAATAAACTCTACTCCTTAGAAAACTGTTGATCTCATTGTAAAAATAAACATAATTTATTAGAACACTAATGAATGAACTAGTTTTCTAATGATTGAGATATATTTAAGTGCTACATTTTATATATTGCACAACAGAAAATGAGAGAAGTCAGAGTTGTGAACAATGCTTCTATAGGATTATCAAGATCACTCAGTTATTATAATAAGAGGAAGATTACAAATAATTTAAATTTGAAGAGCTGTAGATGAATGTAATTTAAACATGTCCCTAAAAGAGTTTCCTTCCAGAAAACTAAACGTTGAATTAGCTGCAAATCTCATTCATTATGCTATTTAAGTATGCAATAATTGCTTTAGGTGTTGACAAGTGGACAAATGTTCTTGCTAGCCAACATTCAGAGAACTTGAAAATATTTAAGTACCAAACGATGTCAGTTATGCAGTAGAAGCTACTTTAAGTTATAAAATCTTAAATTAGTAACGATCTTTATTTTTTAATGGAGAACTGGATATTATTAATTGTTTTCTGTTCTGAAGTATGTATGGTATGGCTTTCATCTTCAGGTTCAATATATACACTCAAAATTAGTTAATGCTTAGAGTACTTAGTATTTATTGACTATTTTAGTATTGTTTTTATTAATTCAAACTCTATTTTCTACGATCAGGTGAAAGTCTCACATATGATCCAGAATTTCGAGGCCCAGTGAAGCACAGGTAACATTTTTTTTCTGAAAATATTTTTTGAATCACTTGTGACATAATGTTTTCACATATTTTTGCAATCACAAACCATTGTATAGTTATTTCCATCTGCATATCTAAGTTTTAGTAATTTTAGAATTTTTTCGATTTCAGCATTGAAAATACTTTTATCGTGCATCTTTTTAAAAATATTCTTGATTAAAGTGTCATATTTAAAATTTTACAATTAGGTTTTATATGTATGTATTAACTGTACATAAATATGTAAATACACTTATTTTTGTTTGCCTTAAAAATGAGGAAAAATATTTTTTATGGTACTTGTATATTAGTACAACCACACTAGTAGAAGCTGCCAGGCTTTCAGAATGTACAAAACTCTGGCAACCATGTTCAAGTAATTTCTTAAGATTAAAAAACAATGTTATCATTTTTGTATGTGTTCATTTATTGCATTCTCAATTTCTATGCCTTTCTTGGACAGAGCATGATATTTTGTGCCTTAAACTGAGTTTTAAGATATGTGCTTGAGGGACTTTCTTGCAGTCGAAGAAACTGCACTAAAGCTTCTCCAGGAATGCAGTATTTTGCTGCTTGAATCTATTCTTAAAGTAAAAACCATGTAATTTCAGCTTTAATAATATGTGCATAGATAAATTTTTTTTCAATTACAAATTGTCAGTTTTTTTTTTCTATACAAAATAGCTAAGTCTGTTGGGCTAATATTTTTAAGTCCATTGTATCAATTCCTGTGAAGTAGTTTACTCATTTAAAAAGAAAAAAGAAAAATTCTGGTTCTTCTGATTATCTGCAGCTCTAAGAAAAGTTGTGAACTTGTTTCCAAATTTTCGGTGATAAACTTATAATTGATTAATTTTTTGTTAAGCGCTGCCCAGACAGTATAGTGATTAAGGGAGTCTGACTGCAATACCAAAGGGCCCGGGTTCGAATCCCGGAGAAGGCATGGATGTAAAATTGTCTGTCCCTTCATAGAATGGTAGCGGTGGCCACCTATTAAGTGCCTTCACAGTAAAATGGCCATCACTTCTGGCCTTAGTAGTGGCCAATGCCATTATAGGCAAGTGCCCGCCATTAGGGGGTGGGACATTGTTAAGCCAATGTGTGAAAGGCAACAGCCATTTTCAAAATCGTAGTGCAGTAAGAATTCCAAATAAGACTAATAAGCCAATAAAATTAAAAAAAAAAAAAAAAAAAAAATAAGCAATATATATCTGGAATAAAATATTTACCTTTTTGTGAATGCAATACTGAAAGCTGACTGATGATAAGAATTAGAGGAAGAAATTTGTTTGGAGGAAGTTAGGTCACCTTTGTAATTGCCGAATTCATTACTCATGATAACAATTCATATCAGTCAAAATTTGTCAAGAATTGTATATAGCTGCAAAAGGCCATAGAGTGGAGCAGTTATCTTCAAGAAATTTCTATTAAAAAACTGAAGGTAAGAACAAAAATCTTCAGTTTTCAGACTGCATCTGAAGTTATCTTAGTGCTAGCCAAAGTTTTTGGTAGCACTTAATATGCATGTACTTCACATAGTTTTAGAAATAAGAAGACTAATTCCATTTTATTTTCCTCTCAAACACATATCAGAATTTCAATTTTGCTATATATCAGTTATTAGCTTAATGTAAATCAGTTATTACAGTTTTTTTTTTTAAACTCGTGCTTTCTTTCCTTCCCCCACCCTGTTATACATATTTATGTTGAATTTATTTTCACTTAGGAGCTGTACAGATATCTTTTGCCTTTTTCTTTTTGTTGCATTTATTGGTGGATGGATTGTTGTTGCATTTTTTGGTAAGTTATTGCATAATAATGGAATATTATACAGAAATGCATTTTTATATTTTCTACATAATGCTATTAAAAGTGCACTAAAAGATATTTTAATAATAATTTTCGATATTCTCTTTATCATACAAATAACTGAAAAAATTTTCAATATCTGTGGCTATTTTTATGATTGTTTATAATGTGGCAAAAGATGAAAACTTAACCATTTCATTAGACAATTCTGTTTGAAATTAGCTCATCCTGGAAATAGTACCAGTTTCCTAATTGCTAAATTTTTTCTTACTGTAATACACATTTATTTCACTGCTCTAAATTTTACAGATTTCAGATAACCCACATCTGTGCGTTGACTATCATGTCTCAAATCATATAAAAGTGTGCACCTGGGAGATGCTGCAGATGCTTGTGTACTGACAAACAGTAAATAATAAGTTGAGTGAACAAAACCTTGAAAATATATACACATGTTTTTCTATGTAGACACCCATGGCATTGAAATTCTGGTAGTTTCTCTTACCGGGACTAGATTCAGATATCACCAAATGATGATTTAGGAAAAAATTCAAAGCATAAAAATTATCACCAAAATATTTATAATTTGGTTGAAGAAAAAAATCCCAAGGGAAAAAAATAACAATTATTCGAAAAATTAGAAATTTTTCTGGAAATTATACAGCTTGCCAAAAAATGAGAAAAATTTTGGTCAGCAAATTGATATTAAGTGGATGCATTAAATTGCTGATATCATTTAAAATTTCTGAAAATGTTTGCCTTTTAGCATGCAGCTGCTGCTACGTAATCTTAATTAAATAAGAATCTAATTGGTTATATGAAATGCTTCACTGACATCTGTTCATTTCGTACTGTCCCATACATAACCTTTAAAAATCCACATATGGAAACCAGTGGGATTGATGAAATTATGGTTAACATGGAAATGTTCAAATTTGGCTTCTTTAATTCTTTATTGTTGTACAGTTTCTCTTTAGTATTACTTACTGTTGTGAAATTCATTATCATAAACATTGTTGTGAAATTCATAATTAAATACTGATGTGAAATTTGATCAAGTACTTTATTTGTAGTGTTTTAAAATAAAAACTGGAAAATTTAAAATGAAAGAAGCTTTTTTATTGTTGGCAGTGTTTTATAAATGAAATAATATTTTAAATTAAAAAAAAATAGTCTAACAAGGAATAGTGCCAATTTTGAACACTCAGTAATTCTTAAAGAAATAAATAATCTGCTTATCTAAAAATACATAATAATAAAAACCATTGATAAGTAAATGAAACTGTGTAATTACTAATGTAGCATTATTTAGCAAATTTCAAAAATTTTAATTTACTATTTCTAAAACCTAAGTGATCAATACTTAAAATAAAATACTGCGTGATAAAAAGATGTATGCAGAATTTTAATATGTTTGTTATTTATTCAAGCAAGATAATGTACATCACTGCCAGGACCGAAATATTTTCATGTTAACCAAGTATTTGCTTTAAGCAAATTCGTGTTAGTGGGGTTTATTCTATTTGTTTATAATCAATATTGTTAACACTTTTACAGTAGCTTATGTAAGAAGATATATACACTTCTGATATAAATACTTTTGAAGTTCATGTTGAATGATAAAATCTAATGATGAAACGTACTTAAAAACAATTCTTAGTTCTTGCTAACCGAAATTTGTGTTAATCAATAAAGCTTCCTTATAAGAACATATGCTTTACTGTCAGGCCCCAAATTTTTTAATGTTAACCAAGTATTTGCCTTAAGCGAATTCGTGTTGGTGAAGTTTTTTGTATTTGTGTCTAGTCAATATTGTTAAAACTTTTACAGTAGGTTATGCAGGAAGATATATATTCTTTTTATGAATGTGAACTAATGTAGTAAGGCCAAAATACAGGAAAAAAATAAAGATTTAAAAATACAGCTGGAATTCACTGAAGCTCTAAGCTCTGGAATATTTTTTCCCACCAGGAATATGCTTCATGTTGTAGGTTAACACTTTACAGATGATACATTTTATATTTGACATACTGTATCTGGCGGCATATAAGACACACCCTTATTTAGAAGGCCACACACAAGGAAACAAGTTTCAATAATCCGCGCGAAAGCGCGTTACCACAATAACTTAAAATGTGGTTTCTTTTAGATCTCATGTTTCATAAAAGCCAAATAAACAATCATTGAATGCAATTACCAAACATTCTACTAAGGAAAATTAACAAACGGCAATCTATATTGAACATGATATGTAAATTTCAATAATGAATAAATGACTGAACGACAAGCAATCAAACATAACACAAAATAAAGCAGAAACAACAAAAAACACAGATTCAAGGAAAATGTTGCCTATCATGAAATTAGACTTTAATCACTTTCAAAACCACAAAAATCCTTTTCACTATCATCATCATCAGAAACAAGAATATCGTCATCACTACTGTTTCTGTTGTCGCTAGTATGACCTTCTTTGAATAATGTGTCGTCTTCTGTTCCATCAAGAGCATTACTGATTCCGCACTTCTTAAAGGACTTAACAATTATTTCACCCTTTACGTCCTCCCAACATCTTTTTACCCACTCGCACACTTGTGAAATAGAGAGCCGCTTCATTTTACCTGAGGGTGTGAGGGCATGATGTGGCTCTCCTATCCACTTGTTCCATCGTTCTCGCACTTTTTCCTTAAATGGCTTATTCACCGATACATCTAAAGGCTGCAATTGGCTAGTCAGTCCACCAGGAATGACAGCTATCTGGGTTTTTAATTCTCTTGCTTTATTCTTTATGGTTTCAGTTCTATGGGCGCTAAACTGATCCAAAATCAAAAGAGAGGGTTTTCTTAAGAGTCCACCAGGTCGCCTCGCCCATATGTTCTGTAACCACAGTTTCATTCCAGCTTCGTCTATCCAGCCTTTCGGATAAACAGGAACAATTACACCCGTTGGAAGTTTTTCTTTCGGATTAGTTTTTCTTTTGAATATGAAAAACGGCTGTAGTTTTGTGCCATCAGCACAACATGTTAGAACTACTGTATATCGGGTTTTTTCATGACCTGTGGGTTTTTATGGTTATTGATTTAGACCCTTTAATACTCACAGTCTTGTTGGATGGTACATCAAATGTGAGGGGAATTTCATTCATATTTCCTATTTAACCAAGCTCAAAAGAAGTTTTCTTGCGTGCATTTATAACAAACCTATGAAATGCTAGTACTTTTTCTTCATAATCTGCTGGCATTTTCTGTGCAATAGTTGGTTTTGTGTGCATTGATAAGCCTTGCCTTTTCATGAACCTGTAGTACCAGCCCTCAGACCCTGAAAAGTTCCGATTCCCATGCAAATTCTTTGGCCTCATTGATTATCATTTTAGTTGAAACACTTATCCCAGATTTCCTCTTAATCTATCACCACATTTTTACGGCATTTTCAAGTTTAGGCCAAGCAGGAGCTGAACATCGAAGGTTATGTTTTTGTTTTTTAGCAGTCTTCAGTTGAACTTCCTTCAGACGCCAAATACGTATCATTTTTTTGGTAGGTGGTGGACCGAAATGCCTTGCTGCTGCTCTGTTTCCATTTACTTTGGCGTAGTTTAACTCTTCTAGTTTATACTGAATTGTATAGCTTAATCTCTTGTTTCCTGTAGTCATATTTTCCAGGGTATTTTTTTAAAACAAATAGTTTTAAGCACCGATACTGACACGTTTATACAGAGTAGCACCGATACCGACACGTTTATACAGAGTAGCACCGATACCGACACGTTTATACAGAGTAGCACAGATACCGACACGTGTGTCGGCTGAGTCAGAGAAAGTCTATGTAAAGAAAGAAAGGCTCTATAGATGTAATGTGACCGTCGAGCCTGTTCGAACTTCGATATTACCTTCGAGCTTTGGCGCTTTTTGGCGACAGGTATTTCACGCATGCGCAAAATAATTATGGCAGATGTAGAAAACGTTATGTGTGTCTAGACCTTTATTCGGGCTAAAAATAGCATTCAGTATTGAAAGTTAACCTGTGTCCTTCATGTATAAGACACAGGTAACTATTTTGAGACCAAATTTAGGAAAAAAAGTGCGTCTTATATGCCATCAAATACGGTATTTTATCTATTATCAAATATGAAATACTCTTGAAGTTCCTGTTGAATGATAAAAATCTAATGATGCAACGGACTCAAAAACGGTTCTTAATTCATGCCAACCAAAATTTATATTGACCAACAAAGCTTTGTTAATTCATGCTAACCAAAATTTATGTTAACCAATAAAGCTTCCTTATAAGGTCATTAAGCTCTGGAAATTTTTTTTCTCACTAGGAACATGCTTCATGTTGTAGGTTTGCACTTTGCAGATGATATATTTTCATGTGACAATCAGTATGCTCATTACAGGCGAAATGTATCATACATATAAGGATAAGAGATTAATTGTAAAATACAGTGAAGAAAGATCAAAACGATGATTTTACTTCAAAGTTACAAATTTTAGTGAAGCATTGAAAAGTGACTGTAGTAAAGTAGTGAAATTGTTTGCCTCAATTAGAAAACTGTAAATTGCATTAATATATTAGCAGTATTAAAAAATTGGAAATAGTTTCTGCTCTCGTAGAAGCTCTTGTTCTTTTCTCAGTAAAATTAAAAAAAGAAGTACCTTTAAAGTAATGTAAATTTGCATAGCAATGCACTGTTATTTGGTGACTTACTAGAATTTCAAAATGATATCAAATTTTGTTTGAAAATTTGCCTTTGGCTATCAAAATTTTCAAATTCAGTTTTTTTTTTTTTTTTTTTTTCTGGGCTTATCTGTAGGAATGTGTCAATTTTAATTGACATTGTTCGTTATGTTTTTTAAAAAAAAAAAAAAAAAAAAAACTGGAGCTCAAGGTTGGCAGATTTTCTTTGTAAGACTATCAGGTATCTTTTTGTCTTTTTAAATAAATTCCTCATATTGTGAAACTTAGTTTAAACATATTCCCCAAATTTTCAGTGTAGTAAAGAAATAAATTTAAAAATGCATAAAATTATAAATACAAATAAAGTCTGGTAGCTGTTTTATGAAAGAACAGTGTGCTATAAAATATTTAGTTATGAGTAAAAAGTGCTGATATTTAATGCAATTATACTTTATTTTGAGATTAATACTTTACAGTAAAGTAATTCTAGGCACTATACATACATTTCTACTTGCTTATATTTGAAGTCTGAGACCCCAAAATTTCGAGGTTTTCTTGATATCTTTAGCAATTTCTAACCAATTATGCATTGCGATTGTTTGGAAAAATCTGCCTTTTGAACATTGGTTGTCTTGGTTACAAATAATTTTTTTATTATTAATTTTTGGGATGTTTTAGTTTCAGGCTGTAATCCATCTTTTTAATTTCCTTTTTTGCTAGTCTTAAATTTTTTTCAGCTGTTTGCTACTGTCAAAACAAACAGTCGAAAAACAATTTTCTTACTATCTGTTATTGTTATCTTAAAAAATGATATAAGTCTTTTACTGTTTTTTAAAATTATTATTATTTTATAATAATTAAAAATAATAATTATTATTTTGTAATAATTAAAAATTATTAGGATAATTTTACTGTTTTTATAACAAACAATAATACATAGAATAATCTAAATGGATTTCGTAATCTTCTAGCATTTCGAGAAGGTGATCCAAGACTCTTGTTATATCCAACAGATTCAGAAGGACATATTTGTGGCACTGGAGATTTAGAGTAAGAAAAAAGACTTATTATGAAATTTTAATTTAGGTAATGTAAATTACAGAAGGGGGGGAAGTTTATACAATTAAATGTATAGATGTATTTATTTCTTATGAACATAGTAGGATATAATTCAGCTATTGTATATAGGGAGAAAAGTGCAGTACAATGTCTTTAATCCGGACGTCCATAATACGGACCTCAAAGCTACAAACTTTCTGCGCATGCATAGTGTTTACGCATGTGCATAATACCTTTACATATGCGCATATGCGTTTACACATGCACGTTTAATGTATAACGGATGGTATAAGCTAGGCTAAAATTATCTAATTATCTATTTCAGTTAATGTTGCAGATTGCGTTGTTCCTTAATCTTCTAATTGGATCCGGTTTATTATTTTCTGCAGACTGTTGGAGCAATTTTATAAAAAGTAAGCTTGAACTTTTGATTATGTCAAAAAAAGTTTCCAATTCTGGAGCTACGAAAGGATTTACAAAGCGAAAGCATGTTTCGATGTCCATCAAACAAAAATTGGAATTGCTGCAAAAAATGGATAAAGTAACAGAGGTTTGTGAAAATGAAAAAATTTCGATTGACAAGTTAGTCGGTATTCTCGGCACAGCAATTACAGGACTTGAGCAGTGGAACTTTGTAACTGAACAGGAAATTATGTCTTTTTATAGAATTAAAGAGAAAGTATTGGCACATAAAACGAAGCAACTTAAACAACTTACATTAAAAGAAATGTTTAATAAAGTAAACAAATAAATATTAAGCTTTTTTTTTTTTTTTTTGTAAATTTTGATACCCTTTAGATCATAATTGCTCTTTATTTTATAAATTATGGTTTCATATTTTTAATTTTATAATTTCTGCATGACATCTTACCAGATTTAAATTGGTGATCTATAATCTGGAAAAACCTCTAATCCGGAATCGCTGAAGTCCCGACGAGTTCGGATAAGTACTGTATTCAAATAACTATTAAAAAAAAATGGTTGAAATTTACTGTATGGTCCCACTTGGTTTCTGTCTGAAAAAATCACCAAATGGTATTGATTGTTCATGAAATCTGGAAGCCTGCTGTGTGAAGTAGATTTTTTGGTAACCCTAATGTTGATAATGTTGGCAAAACTAGTTTTAGGGAAAACTGCAAAGATTGCCAAATGTGTTGTGATAAGCTAAGATTTTTGTTATTTTTTTAACGTGTGGACTGAAGATTTTCAATTGCTGTGTTTGATTGCATGTGTGTAATGTTTCATGAAAGTGATGCAGGATCCTTAGGCAGGAGGAAAATAAATATGTTAAAGTATTAATGTTTTATTTATTTATTGGTGTCTGTGTGTTAATTTTTGTTGAAAGATTCGTTGTTTTATGTTGTATGTTAGGAAATATGTATTTTTGGTTATTTATTACTCTGTGTTTGTATATTTTTGGTTATTTGTTCATGTCTGTGTGTTAAGACAGCAGCAAATTTTTTCTGGTTAATATGATAGTTTTAACTTTGTTGTAGCTTTCTGATTTTGTTCAAGTAAAAATAGATCGATGTGTACATGGAGAAAGTGAAATTAGTGCACAGTGCCTAATTTGTGCAATTCTCTGATTTTTTTTAAAGTTAAAATAGGTCAATGTGTACATCAATAAAGTTAAATTAGTGAGCGATGCCTAGTTTGTGAAATTCTCAGATTTTTTTTTTTTCAAGTTAAAATAGGCCAATGTGTACATGGACTCCCAGTTTGTGTAAATTTGATTTCTTGTTTTGATTTTTTGTAGGGGGTGGAAGGATCAGCCCCATTTTGAAATTGGCGGTGATCCTTCATGTTGCTGATGTTGGCGTCAAAAAGGATTGGTGCTGATCCTTCATGGTGCTGATCTTGGCATAAAAAAATCAACGATCCAAGCAGAACTGTAACGATTAACCAAAAAATTAAATAAAAAAGAGAAGGAGGTGCATATACCACGGTTCGGCATACTTTTTCCCTGGCACGTAAAATATTTCTAAGAATGAGATGCATCTCTAAGAATGAGATGCAGTTGCAGTTTTATTTTTTCTTTTTTAAACTTTCCTACTGCACGCATTTTTTCTGTGGCTTTCACAGCAAAACATGTGATTATAGCTTTTATCTTCAGAACTGAAAAGAAATAATTCAAGAAAATTTCTAATTTGTAGTTATTTATTATGCTCAGAAATTCTAGTACTGTTTTGTTATTTGGACCGGGTTTAGAAATGTATGGATGAATGTGTTCATTTATGCATGTATATACCGTATTTGACGACATATAAGACACACTTTTTTTCCTAAATTTGGTCTCAAAAAAGTTACCTGCGTCTTATACGTGAAAGTAATTACATTCAATAATTGTTTATTTGGCCTTTACGAAACGTGAGAACTAAAAGAAACCACACTATTGAAACTTTTTTCCTTGTGTGTGGCCGTCTAAATAAGGGTGCATCTTATATGCCAGTGCATCTTATATGCCGTCAAATACGGTATGCACAAAAAAAGGGGGGTCAGTTCAGTATCTCCCATTCTACTGGGCTGATTGACAAAATTCAAATTGCTCTTTTCATGTCTTGAAAGCGCAACTTAGGATATATATTAGATTTCTATATAACATTGTTCTAACATAGGTATTTTCACACAAAATCGGACTCTGAAATAACATACCAATTTTTTTCCATATTTCCATTCTACGACTCAAATTATGCCTAGATATTAAACTTTGTAAAATTTGGTGTGAAATTTATGGAGAAATTAAAAAATTTATCTTGGCATTATTTTCCTGTTTGCACCAAGAATAATTCACTTGCCGCACTTCTTAATATATGGCAACCAATTTTCCTTTCCATTATGCTGGAGCGGAAAAAAAGGCACCTCGTTCCTACCTTTTTACATTGCTCATGAGCGGAAAAAATGTCACATCGTTCTTACTTTCAAATAATTTTAGCAAAGTGTCTAAACCACATTTGATGTTTTATAGTTTTTATAGTTTTCAACAAATATGCCAAATTTCAAAACATGCCAATATATAAATTCACGTATATATTCAGAAATTTTGAATAAAAAACTAAGTTTTTGTAGGTATGCTTAGAACGTCTACTTTAAGCTGATAGTAAAAATTTTATAGATTATAATTCAAATTTTTTTTTCAAAAATATATAAAAATTATTTAAAAATACAAATTTAAAAATAAATCATAAAAAAATGGATGAATTTTATTTGGAATGAACCTGAATTTCGAAATGTGAAAGAAAGAATCAAATAAGTTTAATAAAAAAAGAGAGATTAATAAATATATACCAAACTCAATTAACATTGAGGAACTAAAGTTTTGAGAGCTAATTTTTTAAAAACTACTCGTGCGATTTTTACAAAACTTGGTATTTTGGCATAATTTGAGTCGTAGAATGGAAATATGGAAAAAAATTGGTATGTTATTTCAGAAAAAGTCCGATTTTGTGTCAAAATGCCTGTATTAGAATAATGTTATATATAAATCTAATACATATTCTAAGTCGCACTTTTGAGACATGAAATATGCAAGTTGAATTTCGTCAATTGGTCCAGTAAAACAGGAGATGCAGAACTGTCCCTTCCTTTTTTTGCACGGTGTACATATGTATGTATGTGCATATATACACACATATATGTATGTACATACACATGTGTATACGTACATTTTTAAATCTGGTCCCTATAACAGAAGAGTACGAATATGTTTTTAACTGTGTATTTACAAAATATACTGACAAAAGAGTTAAAGTTATACATTAAATGTCATTTAAAGAAATTTTCTTTTTTGTATCATATAAGAGTTTTTAAACTGTTTGAATAATTAATGATTGTGACAAGATTTCTGAAAGTTAAATTTTGTTCATTAAAAAATTAATATTTATTTACCACAAAACATGATGCAATTAAAAGGATAAAAATAAATATACTGTGATTTAGTTTGTCTGGATTATTTGGATGATTAAAGCACATCAGTGTCATGTGACTGAGGGGCATGATTCTTTTGTTTTTTGGAAGTTTTGTGGGAAACTGACTCATATTCATATTACACATTATAAGAGTCTTGAAATTTCCATGCAGCCATGGTTTGAATCCTTTTAAATTATCAATGTTCAGTGGTCTTATCCATTTTATCCATTCGGCCACTAGTAGCTGTATAAAATTCTAGAGACATATTTGCATTAATTTAAAATACTCTTACCGTAACTGAGATTTTAAATTATATATATATATTTGTTTTTTGTTTTCTCTACACTTTCAGCTTATCAGTATAATTTGCTATCAAATGTGCATAGAAATATCACTTTCTTTTCTCGAATGTTTAAGATTGTACTTAGTACTTAAAAAGACTGTACTTGGAGAACTTTGAATAAGAATGCTGAAATAGTACAAATATGCTATTCAGTCAATATTTGGCACTATTCATTCATCTGCAACTATTTGTACGTGACAAAGATTTTATAATTTTCTTTGTCTTTGATGATGCTTTCGTATTGATTTGCATGAAGCATAGTCACTTTGAATATTTTAAGTTTCCTTAATATTCTTTCGTATTTAATAAACATCATTATCAAACATCAAAAACTAATTAATATGCTAAACATAATTTAGTCGGTGGTAATTAAGAAATACAGTAGTCTGTAGATGTTTGAAGTGGCATATTATCAACAAATATTTTTGAGAAATAAGAAAAATTATAATGAAAATGTAGGCTATTTTAAAATATCTGAAGGTTAATGTTAACATATGTGTATATATCACAGATTTATTACAACCAGAGACTGATGAAGTTGTGCAGAACATTCTATCCAAAATGTTAGATATTTTCTAGTTTTTTATCATACTTACATAAATTTTATATTTTTAAAATAATTTCATAAATCAGATACAATATTTTTGATGTGCTTTACACATAACAGATCATGCCATTTAATATTTTTCCACTAGTTCTTGAATGTTGTCTTTTATTATTTTGCTAATATGTAGTTTTGGTATTTGCATATTATCCAGTTGACCATAAAAGTTGGCTGTCAACAAACCGTCAAAGTTGCCCTAATCATTTGTATGAAATTATGAAGGAATGGATGCCTGTTTATTAGTAAACAACCAATATTTGACCCCATTTTTTTGTGCTTTTTTAAAAAAGCCTTTTATTGATTTCTACTATTTTGTTAGACCCTCTGATTTTACTGGAAACTCAGTTTAGAATGCTATGAGTACAAACTTCCTGCAGGTAATTGATCTAATATATTACTATTTTGTTGACTTTATTCACCTGACCATATCATGTCCATTAATAAAAAAATTTTATGGTAGGATGCTATAACTTTGAAAATAATCCACTGCTTGTTTTTCTGTAAAAGCATGATTAAAATTTGGAACTTGATTGATTTTGAAAATATGATTAAAATTTGGCAGATTCCAATTTTAATCATGCTTTCAAAATGCAAGGAAAAATGCAACAATAACAGCTAATTTATATCCTGTTTATAAAAACATGAGGTGGCTTATCGAGAGCCTATCAAGTTTACTTAAAAAAAAAAAAGTGTGGATATTTTTAGTGCATTGGTTATGTCACGCTTATCCACAATTGATGCTAAATTGCACTGTTTGATGATGGTTTCACAGTTTACTGGATAATATGTAAGTACCACATTTTTTAATTAAAAATATTGATAAGTTATTTATTGTGTGTATTGAATGGGATTATTAAAATTAGATTTAATATATTTTAGGGATAAAAAATTTCTTTTTTTCTTTGATCTCATGAAATGTGCGAGGCCAAGTGTTGTCTTCACTGGTTGTCCTACACCTCAAGTAAGTGACTAAGACATTTTTTAAACACCTTTTTTTTTTGTGTGAAAAAAGTAGTAAGTTGTAATTTATAATTTACTTTTGTTGTATTAACCCTCTGAGCGCCATGACTGGCTTTATCCGGTCATGAGATTTTTTGTCTCTTGTGATATAGCTTATAATTTAAGATATTTTGCTTTCTTACTTTCATTAATAATATAAATGGCATTTTGATGAATGGAAGTTCATGAAAATAGAAACTAAAATAGGTAAATGTACATATTTAGCTTATAAAGGTCTTCATGATAGATCCAAAAACCCGGACGCTCAGAGGTTTAAAAGAGTGTTGTGATACCTGTATGTTGTAAAGCTATTATGGAATCAAAATAAGAAAGCTGATATTCTTAATGGAAATCTGCACTAGGATTTCAAATAAGACCATAAACTGACAGTTTATATATAATACGATTTTTCACTCAAATTTGATAACGATATTATAACCTTTGTTTATAATACCATTGCAGTTTTGCAGTTTTGCAGTTTTATTGCAGTTTTTTCTAACCTTTTCACTCTTAGGTTCCATAACCATAAGAGTTTTCACTCTTTCTTATGGTTATGGAACCATAAGAGTTTTCACTTGAATAGTGTCACAAATAAACTTGAATCAAGAGAACTTGAATAGTGTCACAAATGGTTATGGAATCATTTGTGACACTATTCAAGTTCTAAGGAAGCTTAACTTCTATGTAACAATATTTTTTTTGTAATAGTTGTCTTAATGATTATTGATGGGGAAAACATTACTATACTTTAGTTGTTTATTTAAAAAAAATTGCAACTACATGCAATTGGTATAATTCTAAATATAATTTAATTAAGGTAAATAATAAACTTCTGTAGTATAACAGTTTATAACAAATATTAATGTGAAATTTATCTTTTTTTTAGGGGAACATAAATGTTGAATTTGGGGTCTGATTTGTGATATACATATTTGGATTTCTTCTTCCTTAGAAAGACAGTTTCTTTTCTTCAGTCTTAATACTTGTTAAATAAGCAAAAGCTTGTTCACAGATGTACGATTTTGCAAACTACAGTAATATAATAATTGCTTTTCTGTGAACTGTTGGATACTAACTTTCAATAGAAATCCAGAATTTGCCCCAAACAGTGTCATTAAATCTCATTTACAATGAACCATCCCATTGTAAGTCGCAAAGTTCTTCTTTCAAAGTTAGGTTCTGAGGACAAATGGAAGTGTGAGAGAATGGATTCCTCACCCAGTCATATAGTTCTGTTGACAGGGATGAAAAATACGATCAATTTTCTTCGATAGCCTCCTCTGTGTGGGCTACAGTACAATTTAAAGTTTGTTGCTATTATGGTGGCATGGTGGTTATGTCTTGGTATATATCCTTGAATTGACATGACTCCTTTTCTTTAAACATAACTTTTATTCACACACACCATAACTTTAAACATAACTGAAATAACAGAACAAATAACAAAAACCGCTAAACTAAAATTCAAACATCCTATGCTGCAGCTAAGGGCAAAGCCAGTGTCACACAAAAATATTCTATTAGATTTTCTGTCTCTAATGAAAAGGCAATGAGATTCAGAGGGTAAAGTGCATCTCGCCACTACGCTTTCCCTGTTACGTTTTCCTGGAATGTACATGGTGGAACACACTTTTTAGCTTTGTCACTGAATTTCTGATGATACCAACAATAGGAACGGTTCGAAGCAGCTTTAGCTGAAGGGCTTCGCTTCCTGTTATAGCAATTTTTGGAAGTATTGCGTGATCCTCGTAGAGACAAAACCTCACTACGCAATTTGCACACTTTCTCCAGCAGGGAATCCAATTTAGAATACTCAGAGACATTGAGAGGTACACGAAAAGAAACTTTGCTTACCTAAGCGGGTGTAACTTCTAATATTCTATCCGCGATACTGGCGGCTTTCAATTAATCGAGCAGCTCAACCAACGCTAGAATAGACTGAACATGTGGCGGCATCTGGTGAATGAATAATTACAGTAACAAAGAGTCAGACACATTGTATTTTTCAGCCCGCCTAGTCATTACTCATAGAAGTTCTGATGGCTTTCTATCTCCAAGTTGCTAGCCAGCGAGTAATTTCCGTATTTCACTTGTACTGCTTTCACCACAGCGTTCCGTAATAGCAGCTTTGAGGTCTTCGTAAGAAGCATCTGTATGTTCCCGGAGAATGATATCTCTAACCAATGCAGCAATTTCCGGCGGCAAATGAGCTACACAGTAGTTAAATTTTGTCTTCGAATCCATAATGGGCTTGGTTGCGGCTAAAGCAAAAGTTGCTTCACACATAGCAAATCACAATGCCGGGTTAGTCGGATTGTAAATTGGAATCTTTACGACTGCTGTTTCCTCCATGTCAACCAATATAAGCTTCATGCGAGTAGCCGGATTGCCATTTTATGGTCGTTGACGCTAGGTCACCATTTTATGATGGCGTGGTGGTTATGTCTTGGTGTATATCCTTGAATTGACATGACTCCTTTTCTTTAAACATAACTTTTATTCACACACACCATAACTTTAAACACAACTGAAATAACAGAACAAATAACAAAAACCACTAAACTAGAATTCAAACATTCTATGCTGCAGCTAAGGGCGAAGTGAGCAAGTTCACTGCCGTGCTAGCAGTTTTTACATAAACCACATGACGTGGATTAGCTGCGCACGCAGTCAAACATTAGATTGCCACACTATCCATCTTCACTTTTAGTTAAAAAAAGTTATATCGCTCATACTTTCAAATAATTTTAGCGAAGTGCCTAAACCACATCTGATGTTTTATTACTTTCAAAAAATATGTCAAATTTCAAAACGTGCCAATATATAAATTCGCGTGTATCTTCGGAAATTTTGAATAAAAGACTGTAATTTTTTTGCAGGTATGCTTAGAAATATGTCTACTTTAAGACTGGTAAAAATTTTAAAAATAAATAAAAAAAAATTGGGTGAATTTTATTTGGAATGAATCTGAATTTTGAAATGTGAAAGGAAGAACCAAATAAGTGTAATAAAAAAAGAGACATTAATAAATATATACCAAACTCAATTAACATTGAGGAGCTAAAATTTTGACAGCTAATTTTTTAAAAACTACTCGTGCAATTTTTACAAAACTTGGTAGTTTGGCGTGATTTGAGTTGTAGAATGGAAATATGGAAAAAAAATTGGTGTTATTTCTGAAAAAGTCCGATTTTTCTGTCAAAATACCTATATTAGAACAATGCTGTATATAAATCTAATACATATCCTAAGTTGTGCTTTCGAGACATGAAAAACTCAAGCTAATTTTCGTCAATTGGCCAAGTAAAACGGGAGAAACAAAACTGTCTCCCCCCTTTTTTTTGCACAGTGTACATGCATGTCTTTCTTTAGCTCAAAAACCCTGTTAAAAACTCTGCCATTACTTAACCACTAGATTTCAGTATGTAACAACAGGTTTGTGTGCTCTTTAATCCACGTTTTCATAGAGCATCTTAAAAATTGGCTTTGTTTAATAAGGTTTACCATTTTTATAACTTTATCAAATACCTTTTGTAGATCATTACTAGGAGATTTTAATGAGCACTTCTTTATAAAGCAGTGTATGGAAACAACATTAGCAATTTTTTTTTTTTTTTTTTTGTAAGAGTAAAATGCCATTGATGGAGTAAATCATTGAGGTAGTACCATCTGTGCCAATACAGTTCTTCCAGGAAACATGTTTTTTCCCAGATATGCTGACAAATTTTAAATTGATCTATTTCTCTTCTTGTCTCAAGTAATTAATTACAGCAGACAAAGTTTTCTTGAATTTCTCCCTCATTAACAAATATCACAAATGTTGGAATATAACATTTGTTGGTTTAATCTGTCAACTTGTCCACTGAATTGTAATATTGCCATATTTCAACTTATTGCACAAAACGTCAGTTTACCATCATGTGACATATCATTGATTCATTGACTTACTGTATAATTTGAAAGTGACATAATTTTCGTTTTCTGTATTATATCTTCTTCCAACATTTCACCCACTATAATTTTACATGTTGCCATTATCAGATTCCCACCAATTGTGTGACTTTTCTATGCAATAAATTCTGCTACCAAATAACTTATTGCCTGAACCTTTTCACTATCTGTTAACATGTTTGTAAAAGCTGTATTGTGTTTATTTTGAGATTTTTAACAGAGTTTTAAAGTAATCAACAGTTATTTTTCATACTGGTAAGATTTGTCATGAAATGTCTGTTCAGTTTTTTT
Source organism: Stegodyphus dumicola (assembly GCF_044657685.1). Taxonomy (NCBI): domain Eukaryota; kingdom Metazoa; phylum Arthropoda; class Arachnida; order Araneae; family Eresidae; genus Stegodyphus; species Stegodyphus dumicola. The sequence goes on from NC_140777.1 coordinate 25,681,519, forward strand.
GGAGCAATTGCTGTATTTCAGGGTTTTTTTACCATGAACGAGGCACAATGGAAGAGGATATTCTGGATCCCCAATTCATGTAAAGCCCACTGATAAATAACTTTTACTGTAACAACTAATCTTTTTTGAACCTCTTTCTTTATGTCTTTTGAAATTTTGTACGAGATTTTAAATCTTCATTACTAACTACTCTTTTCATACTTATCTGGATTTTGTATCTTTTAGCATCCCCACACACATTTTAACCATTAAAATTATAAAAGAATTAAAAAAATAAGAAACAAAACTGAGTAAAATACTAATAAAATAGCCAAAAAAAAAAAAAAAATAATAATAATAGTAAAATAAAATAAACTAAATAATAGTAAAATAAAATAAACTAAATAATAGTAAAATTAAAAATATGTTCTAGCACTGTGTTTAACCAATCACATGATCCTGCACTTCCTGCGTGACTGATGCGCACAGTCATACTAGATTCTAGTCTATGACAATTGAAAAGTTGCATTAGGCTGTTCGGCTGTGTTCAGTTAGACTTGTTTGTATGCATAGCCTTGCAGTGCTAGTGACAGTTTAATGAAAATTGCTAAAGAATAAGTTAATCTCCCTAATGACAACAGCAAAAAAGAAAATTTTCTTTTTTCTTTCCTTCTTCTTCATCCTTTTCTTTACAATTTGGTAATGCAAGTAACAAAGAAATTCATACAACTGTTGACGATGTCTGATGAGTCTAACTGAGCCTAACCGAACAGCCAAAGGCAGTTTCTCAATTATTATCATCTAGACTGTTATCACAGTCACACCTGATTCCCCCATCAAAATTACCCAAGTGCAATACTGAATCGAGAGAAAAATTGTTTTTGCTTTTAAAAAATTTATGACATCTGTGTTATTTCCCTGTGTCTTGTAGAATTCTTAACACTGTTTTACATACCCTTGGTTAGGAAATGCTGATCTAATGCATTTTGACAGATTTGATTATTTTTGCCAAATGCCAATCTTTTTAGCACATTTATTGTTTTGTATTTCTTGCTGATATTTACATAAAGCAAAGAATTAAAGAGCAGTAAAATTTACAAAAAAATATATTTTAAAATAAAATTTCACTAAGAAAAATTTGTGATAAAAGGGAGTCTTAGTTTTATGTTTTTCCACAAGTAATGAAAGTTAAGGTACCAAAATTAAGTATGTGACTCTGTAATCTAGGTCGAAAGTGAAATTATTTCAGGAAAATATTTTTAATAATCTTTTTTACCACAAGGTAAATGAGTCATGAGTGGCCTATCCAACTGTAGATGCATTTACTGACCTTTATTATAATTGCATTAGAACTCTTTTACCTGAATCAACTGGGATAGAGTTTAGAAAGCTGATGGTCAGTCTTATTTTTATAAAGACAGAAATAGCTTATCTTATTTGACATAGATTTTTGAATACATTTAGAATAAAATAAATTTTAAAATTTCTATTTTTAAGCTTATTTTTTAATTTATATTACGCAAAGGAAATTATATTTTTGTTTTATTGCCAAAGATAAATTTATAAGTAAAAAATAAAAAAATATGGTAGGACTGAAATAAATGGCAATTTTTCTTCACTCATCTTAGACGGCTAAGAAACATCATTCCTTACATAATGGAAAAAATTCACTTGGATATACTGTAAATTTTTTTTGTTTGTTGATGTACCAAAATGTTTGATGCTTCGATTAATTTGTTAGCTTACTCAATTTCAGAGAAGTATTTTATTAAAGTGCAGATTTTATTTGTACAGTCAAAAGTTGTTAATTCGGACACCTATAATCCGGACCTCAAAGCTACAAACTTTCTGCGCATGCGTCGCGTTGACGCATGCGCGTAAGACCTTTACGGCTGGGAATATGCTTCTGTGCATGCACATAATACGTTTACGCATGCGCGTTTAATGTATAACGGATGGTATAAGCTAAGCTAAAATTATCTAATTCAGTTAATGTTGCAGATTGCATTGTTCGTTAATCTTCGAATTGGATCCAGCTTATTATTTTTTGCAGACTGTTAGAGCAATTTTATAAAAGTAAGCTTGAACTTTCGATTATATCAAATATAATTTTTGATATATATTTACTAATATGTAAAGGATCTACAAAGCGAAAGTATGTTTCGAAGTCCATTAAACAAAAAGTGGAATTGCTGCAAAAAATGGATAAAGGCATAATCCTTTGTTTATCTACCCATTCTGAAATCTGTTTATCAATTTCACGCTGCTCTGCGGGGAAGGGGGGAATTCCTTGGCGCTCAATGAATTGAAAGTTGATCTGTCAGCACTATCCTTATCTTCAGGGCAGATGTTTTTATTTTATTTGGCTTATAATTCCTTACTAAATGTAGTATTTCATCTCGATGTACTCCGTCTTTGATATGATTTAAATCAAATTCCTCATCATTATAATTTGCTTCCGATAGTGAAGTAAGTGACACAGAGGTTATTGAAAACGAGAAAATTTCGATTGACAAATTAGTCGGTATTCTCGACACAGCAATTATAGGACTTCAACAGCGTAACTTTGCAACTGAAGAAGAATTATGTGTGTTTATAGAATTAAAGAGAAAGTATTATCACATGAAACAAAGCAACTTAAACAACTTACATTGAAAGAAATGTTTAATAAAGTAAACAAATAAATATTAAGCTCTTTTTTTTTTTTTTTTTTTTTTGTAAGTTTTGATACTCTTTAGATCATAATTGTTCTTTATTTCATAAATTAAGGTTTCATATTTTTAATTTTATAATTTCTGCATGCCATCTTACCAAATTTAAACTGATGATCTAATATCCAGAAAAATCGATAATCCGGAATCGCCGAAGTCCCGACGAGTCCGGATTATCGACTTTTGACTGTATTATCCATTAATGGATGAGGTAATGTTTGAGTAATATGAGACCTATTGGAATATATTGTTTTTGCAAAACCATATTGTGATCAGTTGTTTACCTTATCAAATATGTGTTTTTGAATAATAAGAAAATTAAAAAAAAAGTTTTTAAATAATTAGAAATTACTGGTTAGGGGCTTTTTTTGATTCTGTTTTAATGTATTTCATCAGTTCAGTGAAATTATGTGTTAACTATATTTTTTGGTCAATAGGGATATCCAGTGACATTTCCAAACTGTAGCTTCCAAGTGACAGACTTCTCAGGCTTTAATAAAAGTTTCCCGTCATCGCAAATATTGTCTGAACAAACAATTTTCATTGCCATGCTTAATCATATTTTATCAAACGATTTTTGGCATTTTTTTAAAAAAAAGATATTATCTTTAGAACATTGTATTATGTATCATGAAATTTGTAAAAAAATATTGTTGTCGTTAAATAAAAGGTATCTGAAAAGGAACTACCGTGCTACCAGATTAGAACCATCATTTACTTCCAGTTCTGTTGCAAAAAGTCAGCTGCAGAATGTTACCAAATAATGTGTACTGCTTTAGGTATTAATGTATCATATGACATAGCGAAGGTTTTGTACTGAAAGTTCAAAAACAAGGACTTTGATATTCAAGAAGTAGAGCACTTTAGCCGGCCTACTGATGTTGATGAAGCCTGCCTATGAGAACTTGTGGGCTCGAGAGCTTGCTAAGGAGTTAGACATTAGTGCCATGTCCATTAGTTACTCTATGCGTCACATAAACTTGACATACAAGTTAAATTGCTGGGTGCAGCATGAGCTGACTCAAGCAGAAGGGCAGATGTGTTCGAGCGTGAACTAGTCTGCTCGAATGTTAACGCAAGAATAAAATTCTGGACTGGATCATCACTTGTGATGAAAAGTGGATTTACTTCAACAGCACAGGCCAAAAAGAGGGTTGGTGTGCCCCCGAAATCGTTGACAGTGTCGCAAAGCGTAATTTGACTAACAAAAAGATCATGTTTTGTATCTGGTGGGATTGCCGGGGTATTATCCACACAAAGAGTATCTGGAAAAATGTAGTGAGATGCTGGTCTGTGTTGACACTACCATCAAAGAAAAACATCGAACTGAGTTCTTGCACAAAAAGGTAATGCTCCATCAAGATAATGCAAGACCCCCACATGTGTCTGCATTCACCGACTCGACTTTGTACTGACTTGAATTGGATCTTTTGCTACAACTCCCTCACAGCTCCTAGCATTCTCCTTCGGACTTCTACCTATTTTTACGCCTGCAGCTATATCTTATGGTACTATCTTCCATTCTGCAAGGATGTTTGAAATGAGGTTGGTCTATTTTTGGACTTGTGGCCACCAGTTTTCTGGGCTGAAGGCTTTGAAAAACTCGTTGGCCGAAAATCATAGATTTAGATGGTGATTACTACCACACTAAAGGTACTACTTTCATGTTTTTTCTCTAACTTTAAGAATGTTTTTTGGTGGAGAACTTTCATTACAACAGATATATAGCAACATATACTGCAAGGGTTATGCAAGTTAAAGTCTTATGTGGCAATGTATAATGCAAGGGTTATGCAAGTGGCAGAGTTATTTGCAACATATAATGCATGGGTTATGATGTCTGTTACCATAGTGCTGTCAGACTTGAAATACAGCTAGCTATCATTCGTGAGATTGTGTTTGAATGCCTCTAAATCAGAATCCCACCTAATTAGTGCTATGATACCATTTGTGCTGTGATAGCAGGAGTGTATATGTGGCCAGGAAGGATCAGATTACTCTGGCAACTACGCTATTCGACTTGGGGCAATCAAAAGGCCACTGAGATTATGTGGTCCCCACTTCAAATCCATAACATGGAGGTGTGATGTGCAAGTGCCAAATCATCTGTAGATGACTGTAGTACTAGTCTGGGTATTAAGTAGTCAATCCTCGGGGGGGGGGAATTTAATTGGTTGTACTTTCTTTACAGGGGAATGCGATTGGTTGATCTCATTATTGTGCATTTAAAGTGATTATTATGCTTTTGTTTTATTGTGAATAATGTAGAAATTTTGATTTGCTACTTGTCTTATTGTTGAGCATGAATTCCCTATTGGAGTGTGCTCAATTGCCTTGGCAGGGTAATCTCCAAAGAGGGCTCCATTACAGAGGGTCCAAAGTTTGAGCATAAATTTGCCTACTACATCCAACCTGTTAAAAACCCCAGGGTAGCAGGTTGGCAAAACCCACTAGACGTTATACAAAATTGTTATGATTCTTTGGTATATCCTTTGGATATGGAGTCCAAAGACTATTTAAAGGAAGCTGTATTTTTCCTAACAAATCTGGAGATAATCCTTGCAAATAGAAATTCCAGCATCTCAAAATCTTTAGCTGTTGACCTAAGACATCAGTTTCAACTTGTGTTTAAGAACTGGCAAGATTGGAGAGAAAACTCGATTCAGCTGCACAAAAAGAAACAAATGCTGATATACTGAGAAAACTGGCTAGAGAGCAATCTGGAGTCCATAAAAAGAAACATCCTCAAGAACATATAACATTATTATATGCAAATAGGGAAGGGGGGCAATGCAGAGAATATAAAAAGATACTTCCTAAAAATGTCTCCTGTCAAGTTGAAAATCGCAGTAAAAAGACTAAAACCGATTTCAAAAGGTCTACTTTTGACCGAAACAGCAAAAGAAGCTGATCTCCATACCCTTGAAAACAAAATAACACAAATTGATTAACTGAAAAATTCAGTTAAAATAGAACATCCAGCAAAATAATCCTTCCAGATTTATCATGTGTAATATTTCTAGACATTACTAATGAGGAGCTGAGCAAGACAGGCTCATCTGAATTGGAAATGATTCAGCTTGCAATAATACATTAGGCCATCTCATTGTTGTCAATTTGGCCTCATCTCTATTCGACTTGGGGCAATCAAAAGGCCACTGAGATTATGTGGTCCCCACTTCAAATCCATAACATGGAGGTGTGATGTGCAAGTGCCAAATCATCTGTAGATGACTGTAGTACTAGTCTGGGTATTAAGTAGTCAATCCTCGGGGGGGGGGGAATTTAATTGGTTGTACTTTCAATCTACATCAAATCATCTGTAGATGATTTGATGTAGATTGATGATGTTGTACAAATCATCTGTAGATGACTGTAGTACTAGCTGCTAAACTGAAAGATGCACGTGAAAACCATGATGAAATAGTTCACAGCCACAAGCAATGCTAAAACTCTGAACTAAAATGTATAAATTGCACCGAGTGTAATGCAAATAATGCCCTGTAGCTGCCTGTGGATCACTCAAGCATTTCTAAAATAGGCTCAGCAAGTCAAATGGAGATAGATGAAATTCATAAATGTATTAATTATGGCTAATATTCACATGAAGAATAATATACTAGCAGTTCAAATAAATCTTGCTAGATCTCGGTCACCAACTGTTCAACTTTTAAGGTTGACATAGTTAACTATGACGTTACGTTTACACAAGAACCTTTTAATAATGGGAAGCTGGCAGGTCGTCCAGTGCATTATAAATTATTATATTACTCTTCCACAGTGCCCCATTCAGTTACAACTCTTAAAAACAAGATTTTGAGCTTGATTTAAAGATTTACTGCTAAAGATTTGGTAGGGGCACTTTTATACTTTTTACTATTTATGTTTTAACTGTTCTGAAGAACAGAAAGCAAAAGATTATTCTAAGACGAATGTTGTAGTTTGTATAAATTTTATCCATTTTAATCATAAAATGAATAATATACATAAAAAAGTTAACCACAAACCCTTTTCTGAATGCTGTCCTAATCATATGTTTATGAGGAAGAACATTCAATCTCGAATTGATTTTGGTTAAGTCAGATGAGCAAGTTCTGAATTGTGTGCAATAAACCTCATAAATCTAAATCTGCGACACTATAGCTCATTTTAAATATGGAAACCAATAGTATTACCTGTGCATTGGTTTAGGAGCCTCATTGTTACACGAGTTACCTTCTTGGATATCCTGGCAATTATAAACTTTAGTGTGATAGCAATTCCGGTAAAGTAGAGGCAGCAGTTATCATTCAATCTCAGATCTTTCAACTTTTCTTGATTATAAAAATATGGATTACAATATGGTCACATTTGATGTTGGCACAACTGTGTTCACTCTTTTTTTCATACTATTTTGATCCCTCAAGAAATATTTAACTAGATCTTCATAACATTAGTCAAGTTTCTAATGTATAAAAATCTTAAATTGATTGGTTTGGTGTATGGATTTCGATGTCTAATCTGAATTATCTTTAGTCCCTACTCAGATGCTCGTGAAGAAAAACTGAGTGAATTTATTTCTGCCAGCAACTTATTTGTTATTAACGAAGATTATGGATCTACTTTTTATGCATCTCAGGATTTCAGCTACTTTGAGTTACTGGTTCAGATCTTCTCCAGGATATTTTGAATTGCTGTCTGTCTGCAAATGAATCCCTTTCTGATCACATGATAGAATTTGAATTTTGTCTCTCTGTGGTCTTGTGAGACACTTCAAACCTTCCATTTAAAATCTTCAATGCAGAGAAAGCAATTTGGCATTGTTTTTTTTTTTTTTTTTTTTTTTTTTTTTGGAATTTTGCTCTTTTCATGTCACCCATACCTTTGATATTCTCAACAATTGTACTGGTGGTTCCTGCCTAAATACAACTGTTGAAGGTCTTAGCTTTTTTTTTTTTTTTTTTTTTTTGTTTTATGGTCCTCTTTATTTTTAATGTCTAGGAATCATGGTGTGCATAATGTTCTTTGGTGGTCTATTGAAATTGGTTGTATGAGAAAGAGGCTTAATGCATTTAGGTGTAAATTTCAGCATTGTAGAAACCTGACTCTTAGAGAATTTTATAAATGTAAATATCTTTAATGTAGAAAAATATATAATCAAATGTTTACTGGTACTAAATATGAGTCATGGAAAACATTTCCTACAACCATTTATATTCACAATATGTGGGGAAAAAACCATACATGTGGTGTTAAAAGAGAATTCCTGAAAATATTGAAATAACTACTATTCGTCTATCTACGGGAAAGATAACCAACTTTAGATGAGACAATAAATGCTGTGCTTCAGAAATCCTTCCCTTCTGATCCAAGAGGAAACTGATAATGGTTTAAAGCATACTGCTGCTTAAATACGAGTATTATCTAAATTATCTTTAGTCCCCGAATATGCTAATATATTTAAGCATGCTGCACATACTGCTTATTTTACTTTTGTTGATTCTTCATGTGTGGAATTAGTACAATTATTTCTATGCTGGAACTAAATAAATCACCTGGTCCTGATTTTATATCAAATGATATTATTTAACATCACTAAATTCTAAAAATTCGGTGCAGTACTGAACTTATATCATTTCATATTTATTTTCAGTACTCATATTATTAAAGAATACAAAATTAGCAGTTTCTTCTGAACTTTATAAGTACAAACAGTTCTTTAGAATAACATAAATCTTTAATTAAATCAGAAAATTTAAAAATAAAGAGGTAACTTGATTTTATAGAAGAGAGAAAATTGTATATTGTACATTGAAGTACATTGTTGAAAGTAAAAAAAAATTAGGAAAACTGGAAGTAAATAAAACTGTTATAGTTGTGCATATGTACAGCTGTGGATTTAATGATTACTTTGCCATAATTATAATATTTAAATTTAGATGTAAGCATTAATTTGCCCCCTTTTAATTTATGACGTTTTCCATACTATCATAATTCTGTATGAAATTCCTATGAGATCATTTGTGTTTTGAACTAAAGATTGTGTGCAGTGCAGGTAATGTATAATTAGTCTGAATAAAATAAAATACAGTATAGTATCATTAACTGAGACTCGTAAGAAACACTTTTTGAGTTATTGATCGGCATTTTGGAAATCAGTTTCTTCATTAAGATTTTTAAGAACTTCAGCTTTGAGTTGACTGAAATTTTGAATTATTTGAAAATTAATAAAAATGTACTTCATTTTGTATTTTTTTTTCAGGTTTGTGTTGACAAATGTCCAGATGAAACTTTCTTTGCTAATCCATATGCATCAAATGCTGATGAAATTAAACGCAAATTAATTTGCAAATACAATGTTTCTAAGACTGATAAAGTAAGCACTTTTTTTATTTTCTGATAGTAAGTTTTGAAAGTCAAAATTTAAACAGCATTGTAGACTTTAATATACTCAATAATATTTCTCGGAAGATAATATATATATATATATATATTTCATCTGTGAATATGTGTGTATTTTTTTAAAAAGCTTCCTTTTACAATAACTATAAGCTGTCCACATGGTTTAGTGGTTAGGGAAACTTACTGCACTACTGCAGGGCTTGGGATCGAATCCTGGAGAAGGCATGGCTGTAATTGTCTTTCCCTTCATATCAGGCAATGGTGGCCTACCTACTAGGTGCTCCCACAGTAAAGGGGCCACCACTTCTGGTCTTAATAGTGGCTAAGCTAAAGTCGGCTAAGTGCTCACCAATGGGGAAAAGAAAAAAAACAATCGTTATCATAAATGATTCTAATGTATGTGAAACTTTAGAATTCTGCTTCTAAACATTACACTGTAGTTATTTTACTAAATTTTTTTGCCAATCGGAGAAAAGATTATAAAACTATGTTGTTATTTTTCAATATTTTAAATGTTTTTGTAGCTCTTGTTTACAGGATGTGGCAAGGGAACTTCCTTATTTGAAACTTGCACCATCTAGCAACATTTATTCTGAGAAGAGTGGGGTGGGGCTCATTGAAAAGAGCGGTATCTAATGTTTTATGTCATGTAGGTTTATTATCAATTATGCAGTGGACGAGAGAGGAGCGTGTGTTTGTCGTGGAGTCGTACCTTTCAACATACTCCATTTTCATCCATATAAATTGGCAGTGGTGCAAACACTTAATCCATGCTATTTTCTTTTACAAAAAAAGTGCATGCAAAGCCATTCTTGACAATATGCCTCATGATACCCCTTGTGTTCTTTAGCAATAAGGCTCATTTTTGTCTTTCTGGTTAATGCATTTAGCAAAACATGTGATAATGGAGTGGCAAGAATCCCCGAGAATTTCATGAGCAGTCCCTCCATACAGAATGTGTGACTGTTTGGTGTGCATTGTCCAGAATAGGCATCATTGGACCATGGTTTTTTGAAGAACATTTTGGACACCTTATCTCCATATGGTGTGATCGTCAGTGGCCAGCACACTTGCCTGATTTAGCTCGTGTGATTTTTTTTATGTGGGGCTGTCTGAAATCTCTAATGTCCAAAGACCCTGGCTCAACTGAAGAACAATATTCAAGCTGCTATTGACAACATACCCATTGATATGCTGGTAAAAGTGGAAAGAAACTTCAAAATTTGACTATCTCAATGCATTGACCAGAACAGAGGCCACCTTAATGATTTTTTTAAACCATAATAAAAAAATTTAAAAAACTTTAAGCGCCTCTCTATAACTTGGGAAAAAATAATATATATTATATAATATTATATTTAATAATAATTTTAAAAATAAGGTAGTTTCTCTGCTGCACCCTGTATAACATTTCAAGATAAAGTTTGAAGCTGTTGTTTGTAATTGTTGTAACTCTTTTCTTGCCACAAGGAAAATAAGAGAAAAATCAGCATGAAACTGATTTAGTGCTTTGTTCAACATCTAAGCAATGCAATTCACCTTTTTGTGTAAAAATACTAATGTAATTTTTAAAATTTTGAAAAGCTGTAAAATACACTGTTAGCATAATCCTATTTATAGAGTAATTTTTTGCATATGAAATGTTTGCAAAACATTTAGAATGTAGTGAAATTTCGATTTAGCTATTAGTGTTTATAATCTGATTGCTGCTATGTTTTCCCCTTTTATTAGAATTTGAAAGCCAGTTCAGTGTCTCTCTATAAAGTACACATGATGTACTCTTTTGTACACCACATACACATTGTACATAATAAAGCATAAAATAAAGGAGTACACATGACGTACTCTTTGCCTCTTTATTATATTTGGAATTGAATTTTGGTCAGACGTGCTTGATTGATTAGGTATGATATTGTTCCTTTTTTCAAGGAATGTGGGGACAGGAAGATTTAACTTCTCCATGCATGGAATTCTGGTTGGTCATAGATTTTTGCATTGATAAGAACTTTGTGCCAACCTCAGAAGAGGGGCAGAAAAACCTCTCCTCGCCTTTGCCAAAAGGGGCGGACTTTTGCCCTGGTCGTAGGAAGGAGTAATAAAAGAAGCGATTGGAATTCAAAAGGGAAAGATACAGACGTGGGCTTCACTTACTTCGTTGTGGAAAAAAAGATATATTTCAAAGTTTTCTGTAGGTAGTTTTAGATATCATTAAATTTATTTAGCCTAGAAATGCAAATTGAGGTTGTTTTAGTTGGCAACATTAAGTATGAATGTTTGTCACTGTAGTGGCTTTGAACTCCAGTACTTACTAACTTAAATGGCACTTAAAATTTATTAAGCATAGCTTGGTGATGAGGAAAGAATGGTAGGATGTGCTCAGATTCCATACTTTCAGTGTTCCTGTCAAAAATGGAATGGAGCTTAAGCAGAAAGTATTGATGTGCATTATTTAAATTAAGTAATCCAACCTATTTCAATTTCTCTGTCATTTATCAGTTTTAGTAGCATTCAGAGCTTACATTTATATGTTGAAATCTTTTCTTCTGCAATATGAATTCTTTTTTTTCGGAGTTGTTTTGCATAAGTATATGATTTTGAAAGTGGGATGATAACTCGTATGAAATTCATTTGATGCAGTTTTGGGATAAATTAATTCTGTGGTACAGTAGTCCAGAAATCCGCAATGCATGGGACAATATGTTGTGCAGATTTTAGGATTTTACGGATTTCAGGACAAAAAAGATAAATAATAATATTCAGACTAAAAGTGCAAAATAAATAAGGCATATTAGATACATTTAATTAAATTATTATATACATTATTACAATAATATACATATACATTAATTTATTATATGTTAAATTATATGTATTTGTTATAGTATTCATTTATATTAGTGATTACAGAGATATTTAAAAACATTAAGGATATATACAATAAAAACATAAAAATAAGGGCTATTAATAAAGCATAAAATATTTTATTTTTTTATATGTTTCAAACATTTTCTGATAGAGGTTTTTTTAAAACTTTAGTGTGCTTCAGAGTAAGGGGTTTTTTTTTTTTTTTTTTTTTTTTGTAAATTATATAGAGTCATAATCTTTTGCTCTGTGACACAGCTCTGTTTTAAAAATTTTAGGTATTTTTCACCATGTTCCAAACCCTCATTAAAACATATTTTCTCACTTCTATCAAATTCACACTCTGTGTCGGTGCTCCGACCCTAAAACCAGAAAATTCACTGTCATCACTCTCAGTTTCAATAAACAGAGAAGATGGCCATACAGTATGCCAGGCATTTACTAATGTTGTTTGGGAAACAGAATTTCATGATTTTGCTAACAAACAAAGGCAGTTTTTGTTGGGGAATTTTTTTTTTTTAATAATCGCAAAGTGAAGTAGAATAGTTACCTGAAAGAATTTTTTTTAGAAACTTTGATTTATTTTTTACCTCGATACAGATTAGAGGGGGGGGAATTATGTTAATAATTTGGTATTTCTTGCTCTGGTATTTTCATTACGAGTCATTATTATTTGGTAATTATGACAGCATTTTTTGGTAAGTATTTTTCTTCGATATTTCACTGTCTATCTTGCAGTTTTTGGAACCTATAAATTGAATGTTTATATTGTGAGAGGCAGTGCAGATTTTAGGAATAGGCGGATTTCAGGTCGTCGGATTTTCGATATGTGACTGTATTTGTTTTTCTGCTTTGAGTAAAGGGAGAGAAGTTACTCCTGTACTTCTATTTGAGGATTTTTGGTTCTGCAAATTATCTAGGAGATAACATCTGCAACCAAATTATAAGATAACTAGCTGCAACCAAATTATCTAGGAGATAACATCGGCCATATTTATATTATTATTCAATATTAATTCTAGTCATGGAATTGTGACTTTTACAATTCTATATCATTTAATAAATTAAAACTGAACTGACAGATTTCAAAGATTTATAAAAGTTTTTTTTTTTTTTTTTTTTTTTTTTTAAACTGTCTTAATTTTCCAAAAAAACATTGAGTTGTAAATTGTTAATCTGTGAAAAATTCCAGTTGCATACAGTAGAGAACATTATATATGTATATTTATCAAATGTTGCGAAAATTTAACATTAGCTGATAATGAGTAAATATTAAGGTAAATTGCAAGGATTAAACAGTGATGGTCAAAGGTTATCTGCTTTAAGATACTTTTATTACTCATTTGATGGTCATTGAAAAAATGTAAAAAATTCATAAATGACAGAAAGTATACTCTTGAACTGTTAGACTGTTTAAAAACTGATAAACTAATCATAATTTGGAAATATTAGCAAATTGTGCTTTATTTAGTTTTATTTTAAATGTAAATAAGGCTGTATGCATTTTGAGATTCCAATACTAAATTTTAGCTAATAAAATGTTCTAAAAATTCTGTGTGTTTCTATTTTAAAAGGAAATGAGTGCATTTTACAAACTTTTTGATTGTTTTAACATAGCTGGTAAGAAAGAACTGCATTCGTTCAATTTTCATTTTCTGCTTTATGGATGCAATGAATTAATTTATATATATTAATGATTTTATTATTTTATTTAACTTATTAGTAAATGTTGCTACAATGACTATTTGTAATTATTTTCTTATAAATTAGACTATTTGTAATTATTTTCTTGTAAATTAAATATCTGCTTACATTTCTACACTAAGCAAGTATTCTATATAATTATATGTTTTTAGACTTTAGAAGAACTACTTAAAGGAGATCAGTGTGCTCAGTTATATTTTAGAAGCACTGCAAGTATGTATTTTTGTTTGTTAATATTTTATGATAAGGCTGCTTTTTTGTTAATTATCAACTCAACAATCAAATGTAAGATGCTTGTCAGTTTTAGTGGCAACCAGTGCTTAATTCCAAGTTTGAGGGTGTTTATCATCAAACGGTATGGCAAACTGAAAGCCATAACCAAAACTAAGTAATAAGAACTGTTAAATCTTTTTTTTTTATTCATTTGTAAGAAATAATTTTTTTTTTTTCGGATTCGAAATAATGACAATTACTCATCTACCATAAAGTGAAAAGGAAGTTACTGGATTCTATTGAGGAAGGGGTATTTTATCCTCTATCTGAATTTTTGGATGCAGGCATGAAATGAAGTCATATACTGTAGAGGAAGCCATATGGTAATGCAGAGTGAAAATTTGTCAGAAAAAGAAATGCCTACACAGTATAATATATATTTCACTGCTTCAAAAATTAAGTTTCTGGTAGTGGTAAACTGCTACTGCCAATTTATGACCACATAAAAAATAAATTATGAATTTTTTTAAAGTGGGAATTTGTATTTTTAAAGTAAAGCAAGTTTTTTTTTTTTTTTTTTATTTATTTTTTTTTTTTGTAAACATCTTTGTTAAAACTCTGTGATTTAAAAGTGCTTTTTTGGGGAAGGGGTGGATTATGCCTAGAATTTTTTCTTAATTTCTAAATTTTCTCCTTGATTCCTAGATTAGCATTTCCTCCTTTCTTTGGTTGCTGATAAAACAGACATGTACCAAATATTGGTCAGTAACTTCATAGTAGTTGATGAATAAAAAAAGGAAAGACAGATTAGTAGTAATGTAATATAGAAATAAATTTTTCCATAGGTAGAATTGGGATTTTTTTGTAAGAAATATTACTTACTTCTTGATTATATGTTATGTCATTGTGCTGTATATTAAGCATTTTATGAAGTGGGCTAACTTTAAAAAATGCTGTTTAAAAATTCTGTATTGTCTGATGAATTATTTTCTTCCCTTATTTGCTGTCAGTGGCATCTGAAAAACTAGTGGAAAAGTTGCCTTATGGCACGAGATTTAAAGATGTTTGTGAGTAATTTACCAACTATTGTCTGCATGGGTTTTTATGTTGTGTGAGATTGTTTGCATGGTTGCACCCAATTTTAGCATCACTAATTATGTTGAATTTTTCCTATCTTTTTTTAATATTGTGAAAACCATTTCATTTTTGCTTTCTTTTTTTCGTTTTAAACATATAATATTAAAACTGAGTTTCACCGAGATTTGGTGGTTATTTTTGTTTTTTTATTTTTCGAGAAAGCATGTTTTGGAAAGTTTAAAATAATGTAATTATTCTACTAGTAATAATATTTTTAATGGTTTTGCATTAACATTTTTATACTTTTTGGGGTAATTGTTTTATTGTATTTTTGTCACTTAGAATGCTCTTTTCTGTTCATTTTGGCTTTATTTAATATCTTATCAATGGCAATAATAATCATGATTCTTGTTTATTAAAAGTTCACAAGAAATTTGTAATTAATAGTTCATGTTATATTTCTTTTTTTCTGATTTTTTTATGTGATCTCTATTTAGATTAATAATAGTTCTCATCATTTTTCATAATTTCTTTTATCTAGAAAATAAATCTAAACTATTCTAAAATTGCTGATGTAGTAATTCTTTTTAACTGTATTTTCTTATATGTTACTTTTTAAGCATTCTTATATTGTTGTATTAATAATGCAAAAAATTTAAATGTTGATTTTTTTAGGTAAGTGAAGTGGCTGAAAATTAATTTGTTGCAATATTTTTCTAGTTATAATTTTTTTCCTAGATGCACATTTTTATTCCTACTTTCTGCATTTTTGCTTCATATAAGAACTAACTATAAAAAAGTGTAGACTTAGTATATATCTTTTAATAATTTAACATCCTCTGCTTCTAACAGTTTAGAAGTTTTGGTGAAGTAAAGTAACAATTTAAATTATAACCTAATCGATAATTTTATTTTCAATATCTTTTGCACTTTAATCATTGTTGTTTGATATACAGCTTTAGCATAGTTTGAAAATTATTTTAATAACGAAATATGTTACCTTTTAAAATAAATTTTATGTATTTTCTTTGTTATTTAGGCATAGAAAGTCATGTCATACTTTCAATTTATTATTATTTCATGTAGTAATGTATATGAGCCTTAGATACATGACTTTTTGCGTCGTGGTAAAATATAGGCTGTGAGAAAATTTAATCCTTCAGAACTGCAAACAGAGTACTACTGGAGATACCGAAAATTTAATTTTTAAAGGCATTAAGTGAATTAAATGCATAGCAGAAATAAGGTGTAGTGAAGAAATTGGACAGCAACTGCATTTCTCAGATTGGTTTGGAGTTTGAGAATTATAAATAATTGCAATATTTGTTCTGAATTCAAATTCAATTGTAACTGCAATCTGCTTTTATGTAAATATATATGAGATATATAAGCAGTCACGGAAGCAAAGCATTCCAAAGTTGAGGAAATATTGATAATGTGTTTTGGATCAGGCAATGAATTCATCAGAAGAAAAGCTGTGCCTAAAACAAATAAACATTGTTCTGTTTATTTAACTGTTGACTATAGATTGACAGTTGAATTCAAAAATTAAGATGTTAATGAATTAAAACTTATCATGCAGAGCTATTTTGTGATTTTATAAAGTTTCAAAATAGCTGCCAAATTTGTCTTTAGGATTATGCATTAATAATTTTTTTCTTCTGGTGTTTGATAGAGATTCAAGAAATTTTTTTATCTGATATCATTCATCCTTTTAGAAATATGTAAAGTCACCCCCCCACCAGATGAGTTCTAGAATTTAAGGTTGAAAGATTCCTTTGTTAAAAATTTAACCATCTTAAAAGATTCTTCTTACATTCTTGAAGTGTAGTTCGTCATAGATACTGCAGCTAAATTGTTTACTGGATATTGTGTAATTTTTTTTAGAATCTTGCGATTAGGCTTTTCTTTCCTAAGAATCTATTATCTTATTTTCTGGGATTCTGGTAAGTTTTTTCAGATTGTTTTATTTGTAAGAAAATTAAAATAATTTCTGGACACTTTCTTATAAAATTGAAATGGCTTAAATTTGTTTCATAATATAACTTAAATGGAATAATTAAAAAAGAAGAAAAAGTGAAGTTATCACAGTTAGTTTCTGTGAGAATGGAGGAAATCTGTCCATTCCTGTAGCATAAAAAAAAAGGATCTGATTGTAGTGAAGTAAAAGGAGCTATTGTATAGGTGGGGAGATAAATATTTAATTTGGTATTTAAATTTGAAAAGTTCTTTATGTAAAATAACTGCATATGTACATAAGAGCATTGTAACTTATGATGACGGTTCAATTAGGTGAGAAACTTCTGATAACAGTGGAGTTTTCTGGAAACCGGTAGAAATATTGTGAATATATTTTTGAAAAAAGAAAAAAAAAAAAAAAATCCAAAAGATATTTAAAATGCATATATTGGCAGATGGATTTCCTGAAGGATGCTATCACAAAGAATAACTACATATGAAAGCATAAACATGCAAGAGAGTTTTCTCTATTTTAAATAGGCATAAGCATGTAATAGGGTTTTTTCTACTTTAAATGTAAGTATAGATGTCATCAGCTTTATGGATATTTGCTTTATGGTTTTTCACTTTCGTAGAAGACCTTGCATTAGTACTTTTTTCAGTTAATGAAAACATATAACAAGTTTTTTTTTTTTTTTTTTTTTGCAAAACAAATGAAAGTAACATTCACCTTTTGTTTTCCACAGTAACTGCACAAAATTTTGATTTGAATTAAGAACATATCGGTTTAGCAAGAATTTTTGCGAGATGTTATGATTACCTGCAAAGACTATACGATTAAAAAAATAAAAGTGTCAAATTGAACGAATAATATAGCATTTTTGTATTTCATATATTTCCCTTTCCCCGGGGATTGCAAACACTGGCTTAGTATTTTACTATGACAATAATAGCTTTGGGGGCCCATTAACATGTACCTGATTCCTATGACCTGAAAGGGCAACCTATGCTGTTCCAGTTGATTATGGCTTAGGCCATCAGAGTGGGCTAGCATGACAGCGAGAAAACACAGAGTCTGTAATTTGCTTCCTCTTGGTGTTCTCTGAGACCTGCGGTTTTGATGTGCCTGATATTTGGTTTATCTTTGGAGTTTGAAAGAGAGAGTTCGATTTTAAAAAGTCTGTGTTGTGGAATTGAGGCTGCTGTGATATAGCAAGTGATTTCTCTAAGGCTGTCTTTTGAGGCTTCTCTGTAGACAATTTTTGCTTTGGGTCATATGAGTGGAAACAGGAAGAACATCAAAATTTAGAATTTAATATAGTATTTTTTGCTTTGGGTCATCTCTGAGCAGATTATATCTCTATTTATTTAAAACTAAAAAAATTGAAAAAGGTAAAAAACTCTGTTGAAAATTTTTCATTTGCTTTTTGAAAAAGACCAAAGAATTTTCAACTGTGTGTTTTATTATATTATTTAACTAGTGGAAGTACCCGATGCCATTTCATTTGCTTTTTGAAAAAGACCAAAGAATTTTCAACTGTGTGTTTTATTATATTATTTAACTAGTGGAAGTACCCGATGCCATCTAAGTTAGATTTAGAGTGTCTAACAACAGAGAGAATGATACCACTGTAATCCTTCTCTAATAACGATGCAAAAAATACAATTCATAGTCGTACATTTTTCAATCTGATGTAATATGGAACCCACATAAAGAATTTCAATAGAAAAATAAACTAATTCTCTCTCATTATATCAGCAAGGATGGCATGCAGTTTTTAATGATTTTTCTCTTTCTAAGCAAATGATTATGAATGCAAATGATAAGTTCCATCCAATATTTGATCTTTATTCAGTTTTAGTCAATTAAATGTGGCAAAAAAGTGATCATAATTGATCAGAAATCAATAATGCAAACAAGCAAGCACACAAACAGGCATTCTTTATATGCATATATATGTAAAATATAAAAAATACAATGGCTTTTGCTCTAAGGAACAGGCAACCTCTAATTAACTTTCTGCAATTTAGGATCTTCCCCCCTAGACCAGTACCTTCGAGAACATTCTAGCTTATTACGTAACAGCTATTATAAATAACGAATGCACGCTATTTTGCGGACAGAAGCTTTTCTCTTCCTCGGCTGTTAGGATCTAAGCTACTGCGCTTCTCATCTGCCTTCCTTTTGTTAGAATTTGTTATGACGCAGAAAGTTTAAATTCATTCATACTTAGTTTAAATCACTATTGAATATGTAATTTGGAAAATTTCATATGAAGTAAAACATGATATGAATAAAGATATGGAATTGTAAAGAGTGAAATCCTGTGTCGTCTTATGATGCCGCCTTAACACTCAGTCACCACAATGCCAAGCTTTGTCGTTCGTGTGCCACGGCTGCCGAAATTTCACACACACACACATATATATAGGTTTTGTAAAACTTACAAATTTTTATTAACAGAGTCCATAATTTGAAAGTGAGTAGTAGCAGTACTTTTCAAAATAAAGAATTTTTATCTCTAGTGCACGAGACTGTTGAAAAAAATGAGTTCACGAGGAAAATGAGTGTGAAAATTAGTGTTTTCTGAGTTTTTAATTATGTCGGCTGATTAAAGTCATATGAAGCCTCGGCGAAGTCGAATTGGCCTCCCACAAATTTTTGGAATCAGGAATAATGTATTTAATGTTTGGCAATGCTATTTTTTTTTCATTGTATTTGGCAATGTGAGCAGTGGCCTCAAAAAAAAGCCGTTTTTATCTCCAGTGTTGACTGTTGCCACTTGGAAAAATGAGTACGAAAATGAACGTTTACAGAGTTTTTAATTAATATCTCTTATTTTAGCCTTTTTTTTTTTTTTAAAGGGGGAAGTTGACTTTTCTCAAAAAATAATTGCATAAAGTTTAGTGATGATAGTTATAGTAGTGACGGAGTTTAATTACAAGCATAACACGCAGACATTCTTCTTTATATGTATAGATTATATTATTTTTACTATGTTATTAAGTTCTTTTTTTTCTTAGACTTAACCACCAAATTTTGATTTTTATCTTAATTTTATACAACAACAATAAGAATAAAAATAATAATTTGTTTTCTTTTAATATTGCTTTTTGTTTTTAAATATTATTTATTCAGTATGATTTGATAGTTTCTATGAAGGCTTGTACTCAACATTCATTTTGATCTAAGTTAATGTTATTTGCTTGCTTTGTGCCATTTTGGCTTATAAAAAGATTTGTTCAATTATTATAAAGTGGTAGACCCTGAATTATATAGTAGTATGGTATAATTTGTTTATTTTATCGCACAAGAACACATTTTTAAAAGAGTAAAGTTATATGAATAGAATGTTCTAGTTTTATTTGTTTTCTATAATTGTTTCCTTTTTAAAATTATAGAACATTAGCAATTGATTATCTGAATTCATATAGAAATTCTTAGGTTTTTATGGGAAATATTGTAATTTTGGTGCAAATCCTGGGGAGGAAAGAAATTGTATTTTCTGATTATTTCTCCCCCCCCCCAAGCTTCTCAAAAAGTCACTATTCATTGGTGACTATTGTTTCACCAATCTGAGACACAAAAGACAACATTTTCAAAAATAGTGGTGGCATACTAAGAATCTGATAAAGTAGCAACCACTTAGAAAAATCAAAAATCTTAGAAACATTCACAGTAGAACTACAGTCAAAAGTCGTTAATTCGGACACCCATAATCCGGACCTCAAAGCTAAAAACTTTCTGCGCATGCGGCGCGTTGATGCATGCACATAGGCGTTTACGGGTGCGCGTAAGACCTTTACGACTGCACATATGCGTGTGCGCATGCTCAGAATACGTTTTCGCGTGCGCGTTTAATTTATAACGGACGGTATAAGCTAAAATTATCTAATTATCTATTTCAGTTAATGTTGATGATTGCGTTGTTCCTTAATCTTCGAATTGGATTCGGCTTATTATTTTTTGTAGACTGTAAGAGCAATTTTATAAAAGTAAGCTTGAACTTTCGATTATGTCAAATAGAATTTCCGATGCTGGAGCTCCCAAAGAATCTACAAAACGAAAGTATGTTTCGATGTCCATCAAACAAAAAGTGAAATTGCTCCAAAAAATGGATAAAGGCATATCCTTTGTTTATCTAACCGTTCCGAAATCTGTTTATCAATTTCACGCTGCTCTGCGCGGGGGGGAGGGGGAACGTCGCGGCGCGCAATGAACTGGAAGTTGATCTGTCAGCACTATCGTTATCTTCAGGGCAGATGTTTTTATTTTATTCGGCTTATAATTCCTTATTAAATGTAGTACTTCATCTCGATGTACTCCGTCTTTGATATGATTTAAATCAAATTCCTCATCATTATAAATATCACAAATACAAATCAAATAGTTTTCTGGTGGCAATTTTATAATTTCGGCTATGCATAATGTATGCTTTACGCATGCGCGCGTTGAAAGAAATGTTTAATAAAGTAAACAAATAAATATTAAGCTTTTTTTTGTAAATTTTGATACCCTTTAGATTATAATTGCTCATTATTTTATAAATTACGGTTTCATGTTTTTAATTTTATAATTTCTGCATGCCATCTTACCAGATTTAAACTGATGATCTATAATCCGGAATCACCGAAGTCCCGACGAGTCCAGATTAAAGACTTTTGACTATATTACCTTTTTTCTCCCCATCTAACACAATGATCTGATTTAGCTTACAAAAATACCAGAGTGTTGCATAAGCTTGGCACTGTGCACACTGTTGTTTTCACTTAAAAAAAAAGTCAGAAAATTATCACAAATTGAGGCATCAGTGGGCAGACTGGATTGTTTGCAAAGTACAACTTCACAGAATGCAAACTATTGTTCTTCAAAATGCCATATTTCTGAGGAAATGCAACTCTTTCTTTTATATGAGGTAGCAAACTCCTGCAGTCCTATTACAATTCCTTACAAGAAAAAAAAGTAATCAGAGCAAGGACTAACGAAAAAAGGAAACATTGAATTTGAAAAGCTGAAATCTGCACCAGTGTTCTATGCATATGCATGTGCCTGGGTTGCCACAATAATACTTCTCCATGACATGATGAGTTGTTTAACGTAGCACACTGCCTGGTGAATTCGTTTCAAGGTTGGTACAACATGTGCATTTGCACAAGACAACAAAATTGGCTTAAACCATGCAATTAATGGATAGTTAATTGACAAGCAAATATGGCAAAATATGGTAGTGTATAAGGTGTGTATATGTGTACATATTCTTGAATGTATTGTTTCAGTTCAAAACAGTGTTTTCTTAAGAGAGAAGGGACCTGTGTTTTCCTTCTAATTTATTCTATAATTTTTAGAGAAATGTAGTTTTTTTTTTTTTTTTTTTTTTTTTTAAAGGGTGATAAAATAAGTAATACAAATTTAGTAAACCTTTTGAAACCAAATTTTTAACCTGTTAAAGGAGAGGAATTTTGTGTCTCGTTTCCTCAAAGGTCAAGCAATCTAAAATTGATTTTTACCTAGTTACTAACCAAATTCATACATATCTTAACATAAATAATTTAACTTCAGTTTTGTATTATTTTTGTGATATAATAAATGATTGAAATATCAGTAGCAAAACTAAAAATACCTACATTTTGGGCAATTTCTGTATAAATACTGAACTGAAATTCTTGATGCAAATTCTTACAGAAAATCAATTTAGTGTTAACCCTCTCAGCATTACAACCGGAAAGTTCCGTATAGAAGACTGCCTTCTATATTCATTACAAATGAAAATTTCTGCTAGCTTTTAATGTATTTGATTTTGGTTTGGATGTATATTGGAAAAAAAGGAATCGGGGTACAAAATGAGAGATTCATTTTTTAAATTAAAATAAAGAAAATACAACTTATTCATAACATTTTGAGAAACTTTGAAATTTCAGGGCTAAACTCGTACTGCTCGGAGGGTTAAGCATGTTTTAGATATTTTTTTAAAAAACTGTCACATAGTTTTTATGTTTTATTTTTACTATTTTGTTGAAAACTTTTAATTAATATTAAAATTATACCTTTCTTCATTATATGCATTATTTATTTTATTAGTTGTAATATATTTCAGTGCTTGGAAGATGTATTCCAGAAATTGTTTTCAAAGGAGTCAGTGGGTTGGTTACGGATGAAAAAAACCAAACGGTTCTTGAAGATGGTAAACCGATAGAAGTTGACCATTTGAAAAATGCTACTCAGTATGTCTCTGTAGTTTTATATTACTCAGCTGCATATAGGTTTTCATTGTCTTACATAAAATTTTTCATTATACTGAAATTATTGTTCATTTTATATACATTGGAAAGTCGTATTTGCATTGAGTAAGATAAATTTTATCATGAATAAAATTTCATCGTTTACATTGAGTAAATTAAATTTACAGTGACTAAAATTAATTTTCAAATGAAGCTTAAAGTAATTAGTGAGCTTTTATTTGTTTTCAAATTTTACAAAATTATATTAGATACTGAAGGTAATCCTTCAAATTGTTACCTTTTAGTGGATAGACCAAACTGTTTGATGTCATCACAGCACTGCCAAATTCATGAATGTATATATTTTTTTTGGGTATTTTCACTTGAATAAACTTTCCAGGTTTTTCTGTGTTTTGCATGGGCCAAATTAGAGATGCATATTCTATGAGGCTCACTCATTAGATAAAAATTAATTTGTGATCCTCACGATTAATCAAAAGTAAGTGATTTGATAAACAGAATAAATTCCTAGAAAGAGACAGAAATTATTTGCAAGGTTAGAATGCATGTATGTAAGGTGCATTTCTAACGGCTTTTAAATTCTTCATTTTAATTTGGTTATGTTTCCAATAAAATAAATAAATAAATAATAAAACACATCTTTCTGAAGTATGTCAGGAAATTAATGGCTTTCAAACATTTCTTATATTATTCATGTAAAGCATTTATTTAAGTTGTGGCAAAATGTAAGTAAATTATTTGTTAGTGTTTAAACAGAAACTTTATAAACCAGTGGTAATATTGTGTCTTATGTCCCTGTATTAAAAAAGAAAGCAAATTCACCATCAAATATCAATAATGTAATCTTTTCTTTTCTAATGCTTACTTTCATTTTGCGACCATGTCATCTGCCATTTCTTTAGTGCTATAATTATGCGAAATCTATGCAACATTCAATGTGTTTAACACACTTTATTTCAATTCTGTTTAATAGCACTACAAATAAAAGAATATCCAAACATCCAGAAGCTATATAGTGCTTAAAATATTCATCATCAGCACCATCTTTGTTATTTATACAGTACCGCTCTAAATTCTGTTATTACAGTATAAAGTCCAGTACCCAGAATGATCTAAAATCTGGACCTTAAAGCAAGACAAAATTTAGTGAAACAACTTGCCTTTTGTTGCCAGTCTCATGATATATAGCAAATGACATATACGAAATGCTATTAAGCTAGGCTCAAATTATACTTTACTGTTTCCAATGAATTTCAGTTAATACAGCAGATTGTGTTCTTCTGACTTTCTGATCTGATTCAGCTTATTTTTTGCAGGCTGTTGATTACAGCAGTTTTATGAAAATTAAAGTTTGAACTTTTGATATCGAAAAGCATTTCTAATTCTGAAGCTGCAACATGATCTACAAAGTGAAAGCATGTTTCAATGCCCATTAAATAAAAAAGTGGAATTGCTGGAAAAAAAAAGGATAAAGGTATATCCATCTCCAAATTATGCAAGGAGTATGGCATTGGGAAGTCAACTGTATATGACATAAGAAAAAGGAACTTTTGAGGATTCTGACACCCCACTTGCTATGAATTAACAGAAAAATTATTCATTATTCTAAAAGTGGCGATCATCATAAAATGATGATTGAATGGGTCAGAGAGCATCTCAGTGAGGGCGTGCCATTGACGGGTCCAATGCTAATGGAAAAACTAAGTGCACATATTCAACAGATTGGTTAACCAAATTTTAAAATCACCATAGTATAATGTAATAAAAAATTTCAGGTGAAAAAGCTTCAGCTGCTGAATTGTTTGCAGATAAATTCATTGAACTCATTAAGAGTGAAAAGTTACCTCCAGATCAAATTTACAGTGCTGATGAAACTGGTCTTTTCTGGCAATACGGTAATGCAAAATACTGTGGCAATCTCTACAGAAAAAGCTTCTGGTGTCAAGGATTCCAAATAAAGAGTAACAATTTTAGCATGCGCAAATGCTGCAGGAATGCACAAGTGTTTGACACGTTTCGTTATTGGAAAAAATACATGCCTCAAGCATTTAAAGTAGTAAAGACTTTTCGCATAAAATAAATGATCATACATGACACAAGCATTAATTAATGATTGGTTTGAAAATCATTTTACTTGAGATTCGGCAACATTTGAATTCGGATGGCTTACCTGATGACGTAAAAACTCTTTTGATTGTAGACAACTGTTTGGCTTATAATTCACTTAGTTTTAGTGAAAGATCCATATCCGTATTATCCTTTCCTCCAAATGATGTGTACGTCATTCAGCCTATGTCTATTGGAATAGCACATGTGCTGAAATGTAAATGTAAAGTAGAATTTTTAAAATGTATGTTAAATTTCTTGAAAAATGGCAAGGCTATTTAAGAACTTTTGAAATATTTTGCAAGATTGTAGGAGGATGTGTCTCCATCTCCATATACTGTGAAAAATGCTTTGCATAATTTATCGCCATATTTCATGGTGAGGATGGTGAAGATGACAGCCACAAATTAGAAGGGTTTTGGATATCGCAAACCAAAGGTACAAAATCCATTAGGTAACATTTTTCAACTAATGGATTTTGTGACGATTTTCAAGATCACAGGTTAATACAAGTCCGAGAAGAGCCATTTCAAATGTGAAATGGTGGTACTTTAACCGGTGTTAACCACCAGAATTTTTAATACAAACATGCAAATGTGCACAGATGCTGATGTCAGTTTGTGGGATGGAGTTCTATGCCAATTGTACTTGGCCGATCAATACAGGGACGGTTAATGTTGGTTATGGACGACGCTGATGTTGTCATCCAATGATATCCCATACATGCTCAACTGGAGAAAGATCTTGCGATCTAGTAGGCCAAAGCAACATGTCGACACTCTGTAAAGTATGTTGGGTTACAATAACAGTATGACAGCGAGTGTTATCCAGTTGGAAAAATTACGTTGAATGCTGTTTATGAATTTCAGCAGAACAAGTTAAATCACCAGACTGATGTACAAATTTGCAGTCAGTGTGCATGGAATAACTAACTACAAGAGTGCTTTTGATGTCATATGAAATTTCTCCCCAGACCATAACTCCAGGTGTAGGTCCAGTGTATCTAGGCCACAGGCAGGGTGGTTGCAGGCGCTCAGCTGGCCTCCTTCTTCTAACCAACACACAGCCATCATTGGCACCACAGCAGAAAATTGGTTTTCATCAGAAAACACAACAAATCTCCACCCTGTCCTCCAATGAGCTCTAGCTTGATGCCAAAGATGTCACAAATGGCAGTGGTTTGCAGCCAGTAGAATGCACACTACAGGGTGTCTGGCTTTTAGCTGTCTTTCAAATAATTGATTTATAATAGTTCGTTGTGTCATTGTGGTGCCAACTGCAGCTAGAATTTCTGCTGCAGATGCAGTAGGATGTGCCACAGCCATGTGCTGAACATAGCGGTCTTCCATGTGGCCACTCGGAATCTGGTTTTCTTGAGCCAGTACCTTCCCTTTACCACTGTTGCCAACAATCATGCACAGTAGATACATTCCTGCCAGGTCTTTCTGCAATATCACAGAAACAAAATCCACCTTCATAGCTCTATTTCACGACCTCATTCAAACTCATTGAGCTGCTGATAATGGTTTTTTCATCTTTTTAAAGGCATTCCTGACTTACATCAACACACTACACCAGATCTCATCGATAAATAATGTTCACGAAATTTATAACAAGTATTTAAAGCAAACCTGATTTGCATGTTCACAGTGGTGCTACTAGTGCCACACTTACGCACTTAGTGACCTTTGAATTGACACCATCTTTCAGGTGTAAAACATGCCTACCAAATTTCGTTTATCTAGCGCAACTTCTTGGTGTTGGAATTTCCCCCCATCAGTGTATATTTATATTATAAATAAGCAACACATTTATGAAGAAGATGAAAAATAAATTTTCTGTGACACCTTAGATTGGATTATTTAATAATGATGAAGTATACATAATTGTCTATCTGTAGGGAGAAAGCCCTTTATGAAAGTTTTTTTTAGGTAAACTGGCTCACATTTGGATAATACGCACACATACATGCACTTAAGATAAACCATCAAACCATTTTTGTTCATTTTCGCTGTTACTAAAGAAATTACATGTTTTTTCATTCCTTTTCATGCGTCTTCACTGCTCCAGGTACAAGTGTGGGTTGGTTTGCCCTTAACAAATCCTTTCAGACGTTTTCAAATTGATGGATTTTGTATTTTACCATCTTTAAAGATTCTGATGACAATATGCATGCCTTTTTGGAGGCTAAAGTCTTTATTAATCACATATACTTGCTGGTGTATCAAAGCTATGTAGAAGTCATAACTTGATTTTTCCCAGAGTACCTAATCTTTAACTCTCATTTTGTAACAAGGCATATTGGCTATATCTTTTACATAATTTTTTCATTTTATCCTAGCAATAGATGTCATGATTTATTATTCTCTATAATTTTCTACTTACCTGGATACATAATTATTGCAAATGAGCATAAATTGAATTACCAAATATAAATCATTTTAAAACTTTGGTAAATCCAATGAGTCTCAGTGAATTCTGTAACATACTGTACTTGTACACCGCTTCTTTAGATTTATAAAACAGTATAATAAATACTTCATTAATGGTTTAATGTTTTATATTATTGTGAAACAGGCTATAAAAATCATAAAATTTTGTCTTAAGTATGTGTTTTTCTTTTATTCTGTATTCGTATGTCCTAAAAGTATTTATTCTGACTGGTATTTTGTTTAATATATTAGAGATGTGAAACTTTATACTGGGGCAGTTTTATTGTTAAAATTATTGCTTTTTTGTAGTTAACAGAATAACATACTAGATGCTGTATGTTAAAGGTTTCCAAAGGGGATTATGGGAAGGGATACTTGGGGGGTACGCCAAAGAAGTAGGCTCACAAGTCATCTTAAGGGTCTGCAATAAGAAAAATTTGGAGATTGTAGCTCTATATCCATTTACATGATTTATATTTAATATGACTAATTAATGATTAAACACATTTTACTTAATAATTTTGCTGATTTTTAGTTTTGACACGGTGTCTGTGATAAATATGTTTCAAATCACAGGGATTTAAATAATACTGATCTTAATAACACTGATTTCACTGTTCTGCAGAATAAGAAAAGAATTAGATTCATTAAGAGATATAAGTGTTCAGATGATGATATCTGAAACAGAAATAAAATATTTAAACCACAATATTTTATTCCTTATTGAAATTAATCATGAAATATTAGCAATTAGGGAAAAAAAAAAAAAAAAAAAAAAACCACTTAGATGATTAAGCTTAATAGATTGCAACATGAATTTAGCTGTGTGACATCTTAAAATATAAAATATTGTCTGATATAATTCTTTTGCAATGATAAACTGAATGTTTAATAGTTAAATTATTATTTCCCCTCTACTGATGTGCATACAGATTTGATTATTCAAACTGGGAAGTATGATAGAAGTATTAAATTGAAGTTTGTCACTTGTCGTATTACTAAAGATTATTTTCATGAATAGTATTGCACAATTTTTATCATTTGATTATTCTTGAAATGTTTTGAATAATTTTATTAAGATAATGTGTCATTTTCTTCAGATAACTGTGACTTTATCTTTAATATATGTACTTGTATGTTCAAGATACATAATTTGAATTTGAACAATTTCAGGCGTTTAGCACGGTTTGTAAGTGTATCAGAAGTTGGGATAAAGATTTTTTCAGACTTTAAAACATCTTGGCATTTGATTGTGATGTGAGTATTTTGTTACTTATTTTAAGCAAGCGAATCATAATTTCAATTATAAAATTGGTATTTTTTCTTTGATATAGGGCCATTTGCAGTTCTGTGCCAAATTGTCAAATACGATAATCCATTTACTTTCTCAATGCACTGCAATGATATTATGTATAAGTGGGAAGAAAAATTGGTTCAGTAACTTTCCTTTCAACATTTTGAGTTTTTGTTTTGTTGAAACACTTTATATATATATACCATCAGCCTTAGTTTGTTTTAGTTAGAGTCAGATGGCGAAGAGCCACAATTAAATTCTTTGAAGGAAAGTCATCATTCATACTGAAAGATTTTGTTCAGGAAAAGACAAATTGAAATTGCATGGTGTTGCAGTGAAAGATAGTGTCACAAAAAAAAAAAAAAAAAAAAAAAAAAAAAAAAAAAAAAGGATAACAGAGTAAAGCTTGTTCAAATGTTTGACATGTGTGTTCTTATTTATGATTTTCTGCATTTATCTCATTTATTTATTAATAGTTTTAGTAAATTTGCCAATCTTTTCATGAACCTGTGTATATTGTTAGTGTTGCCATTCCAATCTGTAATTATATATTTTTGCCAGGGTGAAAAAAATGCGTATTTAGATGTATTTAGTTAAGAAAATTTTAAATTAAACCACATAAACCTTTTTTTGTTGTTGTTGTTGTTTTAAATAGAGCAGGTCTAAGCTACTAGTGTTTTGTGATGCTACTACAGAGTGGGCTTTCTATTGAAAATTGTTTATAACTTTTGAAGTATTTAACAAATTTTCACAAAACAGGAAATTTTGTTCCTTACAGTGGTTGAATTTATTACATGATATCTCATCTGTATCATTGCAAGCACTAGTAGGAAACCATGGTGCAACATCCAGCCTTTCATGAGTATGTTGAGCTATGATACAGTTCAAATTGTGTGTCGGGTTTAACTCCTTTTTCATGAGATGTCTTGGCTTTGTCACCTCTGAGGATTTCAAGTGAATATTTCTTGAATCACTTGCATATTTTTTTCCTTCCATGATTTTGAGAGGTGACTGCATCTCCTAATATCTGGTATAGAACCTGTGTCCATTAGCTTTGAGTGGCAGTTCCATATGGTTTTTGCATCTACCTAGGCATGAGGTCCTTTTGCACTTCCACCATCTCTGTACTTATATTACAGACCTCCATACTTCATAACCAGGGTGGTAGCTGAGCCCATTCATGCAAGGTTGGACATTTTGCCATGGTCTACCACTGATGCCTGCTGTGACATAAATGAGATATCATATAATAATTTATACCATTTTAAGGAGTGCAATATTTTTTGTTTCATGAAAATTAAGCATTTAAGAACATATAAACAATTTTCAATAGGGAGTTACTTCTCGCTTACTAGCTTTACTCCTCCCACCTCAGTGTTTGGTAGGCTAATACATGCACCTCCTCAATAGATTTCTCTTTTTGTTGTCATTATTTTTTTCCTTCATTAACACTTATTCACTTTTTTTTTCATATTAACACTTATTCACCTTTTTAAAATAAGTGTTAATATGATAAACATATTAGATAATAATGTTACCTTTCAGATAATTTATGTTTAACAAACTTCAATATTACACATTTTAATCATATATAAGGTACTTTTTTCTATGGCAATCAATAATGTTTTAATTTTGAAATTCACGAGAGAAGTTGTAGGTTATTGATAAGATATTAAAATTCATTTTTGAGCATGCGTCTGGTTTCTGTCCAGGTAATTATTATTTTTTAAAGTTTCACTTTTTTGTTGAATTCCAAATTACAACAATTATCTGTAAATTTTAGCATATGTACATGACTTGGATTTATCACAAACTTTCTTTATTGGGAAAGTGATTTGAGATGTTTTGCTAGACTATGAAGTTAGTATCTATATCCTGAAAGTAATAATGATCAGTAAGCTTCAGATGGATAGAAAAATTAAGCAGTACCAAAAGTAGTTTAGTGGAATTTTTTGGTCTAGTGAAGGTTATCCAAAAAAATACCACTGTTTTCAGGTGATGATTTTTGGATTTACAGATTTGTTGATGCTAGTCAACAACCATAAAAATCCAAGCTATACATGGAATTTGAACCGGAATTTATTGTTGTAGCTGATAGACTTCTTTGTACAAAGCAAAAGCAGCAGTATAACTTTAATTGTAACAATCTTTTAGCCCACAGAGTGTATTGTTAGTTTACATACTATTTTTTGAGCAAGAAGTGTTAAAGCAAATTAAATAATTCTTACATGAAATGTTCACAACAGAAATGTTAATTTTTAAAGCAAACTGGATTTTAACTAGTAATAATTCTTGCTTGAAATGTTCGCAACAGAAATTTTAATTTTTAAGTATTTTAAAATCATTAAGTGTATATTTGTAAAAAACTGATTTGTAATGAATTTTTTAAAAATAATAAAGCACAGATTCTGATTATGGTTGAAATGGATGGAAATTGTGTTTCGTTTTGTGAATATTTTAAGACAAAACATTTTTTGATTTGAATTAAATGGACGTGTATTAAAAATAACTTATTTACAGTATGTGCAGAAAGGAGGAATAGATTTCAGTTCCTCGAAAAACTGACATTGCAGAACAAATATTTATTGTGCATAACTTAATTAAAAGGTTGCTATGCTCATCTTTTATGAATTGTGACTTTCATCAAAGCAATGATAAATTTTGCGGTGCTGTACAAAGCACAGCTGTAGTAATTTTCTTCTGAGCTGTCCAGTTGGTATAGTGATTAGAGCAGCTGACTATGTTACCAAAGGGCCCGGGTTCGAATTGTGACTTTCATCAAAGCAATGATAAATTTTGCGGTGCTGTACAAAGCACAGCTGTAGTAATTTTCTTCTGAGCTGTCCAGTTGGTATAGTGATTAGAGCAGCTGACTATGTTACCAAAGGGCCCGGGTTCGAATCCCAGAGAAGGCATGGTTGTAACTGTTCGTCCCTTCATAGGAGGTAACAGTGGCCGTCTATTAGGTGCCTCCATAATAAAATGGCCACCACTTCTGGCCTTAGGAGTGGCCAATTTAAAAAAAAAAAGACAGTAGTGCTTGCCATTCAGGGGAAAAAAATGTTTTCTCCTGAAGTTTTTGTAATGTGGTATGGAGGAATGAGTGCAAGGTGTCTTTGAAAAATTTCCAGAGTGAAAAGAGGAGAAAATTTTAAAGGGTGACCTCAAAATAAGTTATAACTTAGAAATGCAAGAGTACACTACAATCATCTTTACACTTTGATTTATTCAGATTCAGTACAAAGTAGCATAAGCTTTCTTCTTTTTTATAAGAAAGTATGACACATTTTCATATTGTAGAGAATAATTAAAAACTACTTCTTCTATTTTTAGATATTTGAAATACTTTTATAATTCTTTCATACATATGTATTTATAAAAGCTCAAAAGATCTATATATACACTCACTTCTAAAAGTTAAGCACGAAGATATAAAATGCAAAAAAATCAACAAATACTGCATTGATTGACACAAAATTCAGTAGGAAAGCATATATATGTATGCATAAAACAAAATCAATAATTATATACAGAAAGGAAAAAATATTAAATTTTTGTAAGTTATCAGATAATGACGTACTGGAGACTTAAACAGAATTATGTCTAAAGTGAAAATAAACAGCATAGTGACCCCCCTCATCTGTATACAAAATTTACACCTTGTGACCTTGCTTTCAATTAAGTGTTCAACCACCACAGAATTAAGCAATCGCCATTCTTCTTGTAGAGCAGTTTCCAGCTCAATGAGAGTGGCTGGAGTTGGGAAACGTGAAGATACAGCATGGCTGAGAGCATCCTAAAGATTTTCAGTGGGATTAAGGTCGGGCAAATATGCTGGCCACGCCATACGCGCAACCCCTTCACTCTCCAGGTAGCCATCGACGGTGTCAGCTCTATGGGGATGTGTGTTATCCATTAAAAAAAAGTAGGGCCAACTACTGCAGCGTACAATCTCACAATGGGTTTTAGGACTTGATGCGCAGGTCGGTGCAGTATCCTAATGAAATCCCTGCCCACACCATAATGCTTCCGCCTCGGAATGCGTGATGCTCGGTGATTTTTGGGACTGATTGTGTGTTCGCTATTCACGCCATATCCTTATACGCTTGTCATCTGGCTCCAGAGCAAATCTTGACTCATCAGTAAACATGACATTGCCCCAGCTATCATAAAATGCAGCATTTAATAAATATTGAATGTTTTCTTATATTTATTTTTTAAAAAAATGTTTCTTTATTTTTAGTGGCCTTCTAATAAGTATGGTGATATCTTTGATTTGGATTATTCTTATGCGATGGATAGCTGCACCGATGATATGGCTGAGCATTATATTAGTTCTTGCATTTTCTGCATTTGGTATGTGTAACAAAATTGCTTATTATTATAGCAAATTCAGTTGCTTGAAGTATAAAAATACATTATTCAAGTTTAATTTTGTATGAACGGAATTACTGAATACAGACTGTACTCATTCACTTAAATTGAATTGGAAAATTATTGATTTAATTTTAGATTTGCTAGTTATTTCACTTTTATATTTCAAGGTGTAATATTTGTAGTCATTTATCCTTATCTAGTGTTTTTTTTTTTCTAGATATTGTTGTTAAAAAAGGGCTTGTTAAGGCAATTTTTAAAGTTAGTCATTATTAATTGTTGTAATAGAGAAAGTTGCACATAACATTTTATTAAATTTAATTATTTAAACTAGTCTTTATTTTTATGAATAATGATGTAAATGCTTTGTGAGACCCTTTTCTCTCTCTCTCTCTCTCTCTAATTTTTCAACTGTATTTTAGCTGACATTTCAGAAAAGCCTTTTCACAGCTACCTCATTTTATTCTGTGGATGTGATAAAATTCTCTGAACTTGAAGGGTTTAATAATGATACAAGATTAAGTGGCTTTGAATGCTGCATAGTTTTCATGCACAGATAATCTCTTGTGTTAAACTGATTGTTGGTGTCTTTTTTTGTTTGTGTTTGACATATTGCAGAGAGAAATCTAATATTGTATTTAAAATTAATAATAATAAGTAATATTGTATTAAAAATTGTGTTTTATAATTATTAAAATAATTTTTTAAAATTGAATGAAAGTGATCTGAAAAATTCGGTGAAAACAGAGAAGTATATGTTTTTGAAATAGTTAAGTTACATTTTGAGAACTCCTAAAAGAAATTTTAAATGTTTGAGTAGTTATTGTGTTCAGAAAAGAAGGCTATATGCTTTATTTTTTTAAATCACAGGTATGTGATACAGATATGTTGATCGCAGATATGTGATACCTATCGCAGATTTTCTCAAACTATAGAAAAACATTTATGAGAACAATTTCAGCATTGAGTAAAAAAGATTCTGTAAAAAAAAAAAAAAAAAAAAAAAACCTAGTGTTTTTTATGGCTCCATATATGCAAATAGTCCATCAGCAAATGTTTATGCTTTGGTAAGTTGAATAAAAAAAAATCACCTACAAACTTCGTAAAGATTTTGAAGAACAAAATTATGCAATTGTAATAGATTTAGCAAGAAACTAAACCAAAAAGTTGCTTTTTTGGGGGGAAGGGGGCAATTAATGATATCTGTATTGAATAATACTCTTGATACCATTATAATTGGCCCTATGAGTCTGTTGATTATTGGTGTCTCCATGAATTTTTCACATAATGGTATAAAAAGCTATTTGTATTTACTTTATTAAACTAAGCATTGACATTATGCTGTTTGGGGAGCATATGAAAAGTTAAAATTTGTATTTTCAATACTCATCTATAATTTTTACTGAAACTCTTTTAAAGAAACTTATGACAAGAGATACTTATTTAAGATTATAATTTAATTAAATAAAGCCTAATTATATAAAATCCTTATTTAAATAAAAATAAAATCCTTATTAAAAATTATTAATAAAATCCTTATTTAAAATTAAATACAGTCTATTTTTCCAAGATCATTATATAATTAAGTACAGTCTACTTATCTAAGATCATTATTTAATTAAAAGGCCTGTAACTGTTTTTGAACTCACTGTATTGTAATTTTCAAAATTTACTGAAAGTTATGAAATTGTTCATTAAAGTGTCTGTCTTTAATTTTTACTATTGGATTTTAGTTGCATCATTCTACTACAAATGATATTATAAAATGTTGAACAAAATTTCTCTGCTGTCACCGCCTTGTCTTATAGTATAGAGTCTATGGGTTCTCTTTAGTAGCATTCACTGTAGACTCTAGGTAGATAACGAAGTAACAAATACTATGTCTTTTGAGAATAAATACTGCAGTGGAGGATTTCAAATAACCTTTTTGTTTAAACTAAATTAAAAGAGATGCACGAACTTGGTGCTCACAAATCACCACTGCTTGTGGTTAACGTAAATTTAACAGAAATTAAGAATGTAACAAATTCATAATAAATTAAGATGATAAACGACGCTCCTTAGCTTAACTAAATGCTAAATTGGCTACAAACAGCAGAAGTCGAGCTTAGAAATATCCGTATAAATAGGTATTTCCGTATAAATAGGTGTCTAACACTGACTAGAGAGCTAATTTTCACAGCATAAACTTGGAACTAAGTTCGCAACTATTTTTAGAAAAGCAAGCTAAACTAGAAAAGCTTTTTAGAAAAGCTAGCTAGAAGACTAATTTTATTGTAATTTTATCTAGTATATTATTTGTAATACTAGAGGATGGCTATTTATATTTTAATTATTTTCATTTAAAGGGAATTCATTTTTAAGCAGTATTATATATCAGTATTTTCAGTGTGTACTTAAATAATCTGTGTAATGTAGTGGTACTCAACTTTTTTTGGTCCTGGGCAACACAAGGCAGTTTCAGAAAGCGAAGGGGGCACCACACAACATTTCCGTCCCGGGTGATATTCAGGCCATCCCTTGGGCCATATTATAATGTTACTAGTTAATGCTAGCCTGCAAGAAAAAAAGTACTGTCATAAAGAAGATCGAAAAAATGGATCGAGATAGAAACAAAATATACGTTTCATGCATGAAGTTTTTATTATTTACAATATAGTCGTGTCTCTTCTGTTTATGGTGTTGCACTTAATGCGATTTTTGACACTGAATTTCGTCCATCATTGATAATATTCGTGGTTGAAAATAGATATTGGCAGAGGTAGGTAGACCCAAAACAAGATTTCATTTTATGTGCAACACTTCTTAATAATGGAAACCTGTTCTTTTCCACAGGTTTCCAGAAGTCTAAATCTGTGGCATGTGCTTGCAGGATAATATCATTCTTCAGTTCAACTATTTCCAGCTTGAGATTTTCCATTTCTGCAGCAATAATTCTTGCAATTGCTCTGGTGGTTTCAGTTGCTTTGTGGTGAATGGTGAATGGGTTGACAAAAAAGTTCACCACTGTCTCTAGGCAGCTGAAATCTTGAAATCATTTTCCAAATTGGTCCAGAAGCATCTTGAGATGACCCACAAATTGCAAGAACCCAAAATTGTCATCATTTGCTATTTTGTTCCTGTTTGGAAAATGAACCAGGGACTTTGATCTCATTTGAGACATCTATAATGTCAATTAAGCTTTGAAAGCTTTCACAGATCCCATCATTTGAGCCAGCTCCTTGTCTTTACCCTGAAGATCCAGATTTAAAATGTTGAGTTTCTCAGTGATATCATCGAGGAAAGCCAGATCAAGTAGCCACAAAAAGTCACTTAGTTTTTCCATGTGTTTACTGAATTTGTCAGGGTTAGATTGCATAAACTTTTTATTTGCTCTATTAGAGATAAAAACCTTGATAGAACTTTACCTCTGCTGAGCCATTGGACTTCTGCATTCAAGATGAGGAGTCTTCCAGCAGTGCTCTAAAAAGCCAGTGTTGCAAAGGAGCCGCGCGAATAGAATTTATAATCAACATGACAACATTGATGATGTGTTAAAATGGAAGTACCTTTGCGCACAATGCTTCTTGATGAATGATGCAGTGATAAGACAATGAAGTTTGGAAAACGCTCATCTTTATTGCATAAAGCGACAAAAAGCTGTTGGTTCTTCCTGTCATGGCAGGTGCTCTGTCTGCGGTAATTGGCGATATCTTTTTAAGCAACAAGCTAATTTCTGCCGTAAACGCCTTAAAAACATTGTAAATGTCCTCTCCTCATGTTATGATCTTCAAAGCAGAATTTTTAATAATTCTTCTTTAATAAAAAAGCTGTTAAATACCATTCCAATCATAACAGCTAACTGCGACATGTCGGGAATATTCGTGGACTCTTCAAATTGGAGAGAAAACTGTTCACATGTTTCCAAGTCTCTCTTCTTTTTGAGATTACGTGCCATCGGCAATTGCTTCTATTCTCCTTAAAGTAGTGCTATCTGATGATTGAAGGTCCTGAATCGCATTGATGATTTCACGCTTGTTGAGAATCCGTCAAAGAGGCTTTTGGTACCTGCAAGAAATGCTTCCTACAGCAACTCACTGTCTTGAAATGGTTTTATCTTCTTCGCCAGCAAGTGAGCAATTTTAAACGAAGCCATTGTTGCATTTTTGGACTTTGAAACTGGCCTAACAAATACTGATTGCTGCGTTGAGAGCTTCAATTTCAGCTCACATACTTTCTTTCTAATTTCCGAACCCTCCAGGTAGTTCATTTCAGATGTTCCATGATTCGCCTGAAAGTGACATTCCACTTCCATTGATGTTTCTTGGCGAATGCTACAGAAGCACCACACAGCAAACACATGCACTTTCCTTTCACGACAACAAAGCAATACTGGAAAGTTGGAATTGTAATTGTATATCTTCTGCCTTTTGCTGGGTCCACTCATGCTGCAGCGGTAAAAAAAACCCAAATGGCTAAGCTCCGACACAAAATGAGGATGCCGAACAAGACTGAGTGCACCACGAACACTGTCACTGCCAAAAGCTTTAAAGAAGACTGGTAAAGAAAGTGGTTCAAAGGTTGTCCTTTACGCCTTGTTAAATATAAATGTATTATATAGTCAAATCAAGGGTTGACACTGACCTGCAGTTCCCTCTACTTTTGTCACTCTTTGTCAGCCCTTTTTGGTTTGGTGAAACTTGTGATATTGTGCTTCCAATCTTAAGACTTTATCATCCTATTAACACATGAGGACGTACGTCCTGGGAGCCAGGCCCGGTCATTACAAAAACATAATACAGAAAATACACCTTTCGGTAAAATTTCCCCACCTTCTCAGTAGCTGCATTCAAGATCATGTACATGCCATTCACAGGCATTTCCAGAATTTATCTGTCCATTTTGTTTTTTCAGAAATTGGGCAGCCGGGCCTTACAGGCTTGAGGCACGTGTTCGCGTTGTCATTTAGTTAGCATAGTCATTTTAAATCAGACAGAGGGGATAAGAAGGATCAAGTTAAGACACGCCATCACCCTTGACGTTTCCGAAACTCAAGACAAGGCCAACCAAGGTTCTGACTGCTACTCCGCCAAAACCCCTCTATATGTAATCTCAAGAAAGACTGTTGCAGGGGGAAAAAAATAACCAAGCTTGGCGAGCGCTATGTAAGGTCACCTCGGGCACTGGGTTGAGTACCCTGGGTATAATGAATATGCATGATTTGAATACAAAGGCATTTGAATCATAGTAAACAGAAAAAGGGTGCAACTTAAAAAATTAAAAGATCTGAGGCATCAAAGGGCAGAAATTTGATTCTACATCTTGCTGTTGCTGAGTCTAAAAGCGTAAATTTAACATGTTAGGTGACCCTGCTAAGAGAAAATTCTCCAGATGTTCTTCACCTGTTCTACTTTGTATAACTGGTTGCTGCAAATAAGCAGAATAATGAAACTTGGCTAGCTGAAATATCAATGCACGGAAATGTGCATTTTTGGTCAATTCATTCCTATTTTTATGTCTTGGAAGACTTTGCAAACATTTCAGGGAGTTCTCAGTAGAGTTAAAATGTGAGGGTAGAGTTTAAAATTTGTGAGTAATGATGCTGGGTAGAAAATCCCCCATTTGTATCCAGGAAAAAATTTTAGAATTTGTAACAGATTTCAAGGGAGAGTTAGGATCACAAGGTCCTCTGCCAAAGCTATATGTTAATTAATTTATGATTCCGAGTCATGTTAAGATAAATTTATGAATAAACAAAATTTTTCTCAGTACTAGGAAGCAAGAGTCCTCATTGATCACATACTTTCTTGCATTAATTTAGATTCTCATGTTTTAGTTTCTAATTGTTATAGAGTATTGAGATTATTAAGGATGATCAGATTATTAAATTTGATATAACACCAGCTAAACCTAGAGGAATTATTATGTAATGACATTTATATACTAATTGTTTCAGCATATATTCTTTTCTTTGGAATTTTCATTGAAAGATACAAAATGAAGAGTTACATAAACTAATGATTCTGAAATAGAAATTTTTGTAATAAAATTTGGTATTCTATTAATAATATTGATCTGAAACATGTGTCATAAAAAGTAATCACATTTTTCTTATTTTCATAAAATATCATATTCTTTAAACCTTTCAAGTTCATATTTTTCTTAAAACTTTTTTTTTTTTTTTTTTTTTTTTTAAACATTTAAGCAACATATATGGTTTTCATTTACTTTTATATTTTCTATTTTTTCTTTTGAAACATGTATAGTAAACACAATTTCAAAGTGTTTGACAGATTAAAAAGCACTTAGATTATCTTCTAAGTGAATTAGAATGTCTCATTATGTCTCTATTTTTTTTTTTTTTTTTTTTTTTTTCTGTTCCAGCATGCTATTATAGTAGTACTAGATATGTGCAACTAAAAGATACACCAGGCTCTGAGGGAAATTTCAGATTGACTTTGGATGTCAAAAGTTATCTGGCATTACGGAAAACTTGGCTTGCATTTGGTTAGTTTTGTTTTAAAATTTAACTAGTAATTTTTGTAGTTGAAGTTAATACTAATGCATATACAGTGTTGCTTCAGAGAACATAAAAATCCAATTTATAAGAGTATAATTTTCTATTAAAGTAATCTAATTTCTATGTGAAAAAATGTACTTTACTTCCTAAGAGAAAATTTTACGTAACATCATTGTGATATAGCTTGTTGTGCTGTTTAAATGGTTGTTTTCATAATCCATATTAAATTGATTTTGTCCTATAATGATGATGATGATGATGATAATAATAATAAAGAGCAGCCTATTTAATAGGTTTGAAGTAAAGGACAGTAGTAAAGAGAAGTGTGCTGATAATTTAGAAATAAAAAATGCACGGAATATATCCTTGACTGGTAATGAATTTTGGTACTTATGTATTATCTCGCTGACCGTCAAACTGTTTTCCAAGCAGCATAATTTAGTGCCAGTTATGGATAAGTGTGATGTCACAAAGCACTCATAACATCTGCATTGTCATTTGATGTAACCACAGATAAATAGTGGGAATGCAGTATGAAAATTTGTGACAAGAATTATCCATTTGAATAGAAATGCAATGCAAGGGTTGTAGAACTATGTACGTGACTGCACTCCAGTTCATTTGCAGATGGTTGAGATAATTCGTTTAATTCAATGAGGAATAGAACAACTGGATATGGTCGATGAAACAGTAATAGATTGAAACAATTACATGAGGAAGTTTGTACTTACAGTATTCTGTGTAGAACTTCCAGTAAACTAGGAGGTTCTGGTTAAAAGAATATTATCTAGAATATTAGAAATCAACAAAAGCGTTTTTGCAAAGCATAAAAAGCAAAAAAAGTACTTATGCAACAGTGGCTATTTGGTCTTGTGCAAAGAGACCAAATGTTTTATTGACAGCCATTTGGATATTATTTAAGTACTTAAAATTTATGGTGGTATTATTTATAGTGAATTTGAGGGGGAAAGGAAATGCAGTCTGAAAATTTTTGATGTTAGTAAGAACTTATAAAATAAAAAAAATAATGTAAAATATTGTACACGTATTTAATTTTTCTTTTTAAATAAAAGTATCTGCTCTTACCAGCTCATAAAACTAAATTTTTACTGGTGAATAAAACTAAAACACAGCTTGAATAGAATTTCATTTTTTTAAGTCTAAAACTGAATATAAAAAATATTAAAAATATATATAACTATTTGAAGAAAATTAAATAAAGAAATATGCAGAGAGGCTTGCAGTCACAAAATCACGTACAAATTTTTGTTACAAATTATTTCATATTTCATGATTT
Source organism: Stegodyphus dumicola (assembly GCF_044657685.1). Classification (NCBI taxonomy): domain Eukaryota; kingdom Metazoa; phylum Arthropoda; class Arachnida; order Araneae; family Eresidae; genus Stegodyphus; species Stegodyphus dumicola. Next base: position 25,722,647 of record NC_140777.1, read on the forward strand.
TGAATGCAGATGATTATGTGCACAAAATATGGAATTAAAACTTTTTCAGTTGACTTATTACAGCTTGTCAGAATACTATTTTATTTATAAGAGTTTTTTAGTATAAAATAACATTTGTTACAAATTGTCAAGCTATCCAAATAAAGTAACTTTTAAAATTTTACATTATACTGATCAGTTGAACTTTTATAATATCAAAGATAGGTAAATCCCTCTCATCCCCATCCCTTTTTAATTTAGAAAATATTATATCGATCTGTGAATGGATTTGCTGAAATTCAGAACAGTATTTAAAAATTTTCTCACTTTTACATATGTAATTTCTTGTTAGAAATATTGATGCTGCTTCAGAATAATTTTAAACTTAAATTTCTGAATAATAGTTATCAAAGATGGATACTGAAACTGCTCATTATCTGCCTAAATAATCTACACCTATTCCTCGAATTACACGGTACTCGTTTTACACGATTTCGGTTTTACATGGTTTAAAAATTAACAGATTAAAAAAAACTTGGTAAAAATGTATGTTCCGCTGCATATATGCAAATACACATATTTGAAGTCATTATTGAATCTCAATTCCTTTGGTAACACTGGTGTCAACAACAAGGACGGGGATTCCTTGTGTTGTAAAAGGGGAATTCCCATAGTATGTATATGTATTTCACAACAGTAAAGTTATTTGGTTCATGTGAACTAGTGCAGTATTAGTATTTTAGCTGCAAAGCTTGCATAATTTTTATCTACATATTTGAATGTTTAGTGGTAAGTTTTCAACATTTATATTTTTCTGTGGCATTTTTATAATTTGCATTGACATTTTTTTAAGGTCTTGTAATACCAAAAGATTTGAAAAGAAATCAAATAAGAAGAAAAGTTATTTCTTTAGAAGCAAAAATTAAAATATAACATATGTTACTCTTTCTCTTGTTGCTAAATTTTACTCCATGAATGAAGCCACAGTAAGGACAATTAGAAAAAATGAAGACTCTATTAGAAAAAATGTAGCAGAGCACAATTTCATGTGTAAGAGATGATTCAATGGAAAATATGGAAAAGGCATTAGTGATATGGATAGAAGAACAAAATCAAAAATCAATTCCAATTGATACTAATGTAACAAATAAGTAATGCTAACAAACAAGGCTTTAAAGATTTATAAAGCACTTAAGAATCGGTCACTGTTGACTTCGTCAGATGTAAAAAAGTTATCTTTTTCTGCAAGCCCTGTTTGGTTTGAGAGACTTAAATAAAGACATTCTTTACATAATCTAAGATTGAAAGGAGAAAGTGCTGTTCGGATTGTTGTGCTGATTCGGATGCAGCATAACAATATCCAACGAAATTTGCTGAAATCATTGCCTCCAACTCCTGCACTTCTGATCAGATCTTCAATGCTGACAAGTCCAGGATTTTCTGGAAAAAAATGCCTGAAAGAATCTATTTAGCTAAAGCTTGCAAATCAGCTAGAGGACTTAAGGTAACGAAAAGTCGTATAACAAGTCTTTTATGTTGCAATGCTTCAGGCAATTATATAATGAAACCATTGGTCACTAATCAAAAACATGCTCATTTAAAGGAATAAACATAAATAACCTTCCAATTTATTGGATGGCTTATAAGAAAGTATAAAAAAATTGCCATAGCTTTCAATGAATGGTTTCATAACATGTTTATCCCAGATGTCAAAAATTATTTAAGTAAAAAGGGATTGCCTTTTAAGGCTCTTCTGTTCATTTATAATGCACCTGGTCATCCTCAAGATTTGCAACACGAAAATATAGAAGTTGTCTTTTTACCAAAGAATACAAGTTCCCTATTACAGCCATTAAATCAAGGAATAATTTTGACTTTTAAGGCATTGTATATCAAACAAACCTTCAGGTATATTTTAGAACAAATGGAGAGTGATGAATCTCTTACTGTTATGAATGCTTGGAAGAAATTTACAATCTTAGATTATGTTAAGCATGTTGGACTGTCGTATACTCAGGTTAAACAACAACACTCAACACATGCTGGAAAGCAATATGGTCGGATGCTGCTAAAGATGAGAATGATAGATTGCCATTAAAGCATGAATATTCTCAGATACTAAATTGGCCCAAACTATAGAAGGAGAAAGTTTTGAAGATTTAGCTCAGGCAGATATTGAAGAAATAATGTCTGATGAAGAACTAAATGAAGATGAGTTAGTTAACATGATTCATGAAACAAACAAACATGATGAAGACAATGATTCTGATGAAGAGCAATGTGAACCAGTTGTGTTCACAGCAAGAGTCATCAGCATAGGACTTGAATTGGAAAGAAAATTAGGTAATAATTTTTTACTATATGACACCAATGTTGAATGAGCTGTCTGACTCCAACGGGAGCTTAGTAAATGCTTAAATCAATATGAGAAGGTTTACAAAGATTTAGAAAGGAAAAATGTAGTCAATTGTTAATTACAGATTTCGCTACAAAGTCTTGTTGATTTGAGATCTTCCCTAATTCGTCAACCATTGAAGCAGATTCTTATCAAGAACACTCAAGTGATGAAAGTGACATCATACTAATCAAGAATAAAAGTGACATCATACTAATCAAGAAGAAAAAATCTAATAGTTCATGAAATTGATGACAGTGATTAAACTTATAATTTTTTGAATGATCTTATATTTTCCTAATGTAGAGTAAATGAAATATTGTACTTCTGTTATAAGGTATTTCTCCTGCCTTCTTAGTGTGCCTTCATGGTGTGGTGGTCTGAACGCTGTGGACGTATTCCAGAGCTCTGTGCTTCGATTCCCGGTAAAGGTGTTGCTCATTTTTCATCCTTCCTGCTTCCAAAAAAGCCTATGTTATAGTGGCACCCAAACTAAAGGGGTGGTGGATGTTGATTCTCCACACCCAAAATTTGGCAACTGGGTTCCCTATAAACCCAAAAGGGGGAGTATAAAAGGTATTTTCTCCTGCCTTCTTAGTGTGCCTTCGTGGTGTTGTGGTTTGCATGGTGGATGCATAATCCAGAGGTCCTTGGTGATTCCCGGCGAAGGTGTTGTTCATTTTTCATGACTCCTGCTTCTGAAATAACCTAATGTCTATGCACTATTACCTGCATATATTTATTTTGTGAACAAAGTATAACTTTATTTACTTTAAGATGACCTACTTTTATTTGATGTAAATAAATAACTGAATTATGCACATTTAGCGTATTTTTCGTTTTACACAGCAAAATCCAAGATTTCGAAGGGCTGTAATAAATTTTTGAGTACCCTTTTTAAACTTTATTTTTTTTTCCATGAGCATTTGCAACTCGGAATGTGATCTCTTAACTATCCTTCTAAAGAAAAGAAACTACTTTTAAAATTTTAATTGAGAAGTTTTGCTGAAATACTTTCATTTGTTTTTTGTTATTCAAAATTAAGCTTTTCGGTCTCTCCTCCAGTCATTTCTTTTGCATTTGTTTCATTTACTGCTTTCAAACCTTTCCCTTGTATGTTTTGTACTATTGTTACTTTTTATGAGCTATAATAATGCTCATGTCTGAGAATTCTACCATCATTTATATCTTACAGTCATAATGGTACTAAAAAGTATTTATTGTGGAAAGTTTTGTTATTCATTATGAAATCCACAAAACAGAGTAAACTTTTTGATCTGATCTTTAAAATGGAAAACTTTCTTCATTCATATCTAGAAGCTTCTTGAGGGACTGCTATGTGTTCTAAAGTGAAGAGACAAGCAAAGATTGGAAATTAAATAACAGATAAATATATGTGTATTTCTAGTGATACTTAATATAAGTAAGCCGATTAGAATTAAGAGGAGATTTTTGTAATTTCAGTTGTTCTTGATGGCAGATAATCAAAACCTTGGACTCCGAGAGATTGCTAAACTTTATTTGTTGATATTTCATTATTTTTCCCTAAAATACTTTTTTTGGCTTTCTTTCAAAGTCTCATCATTGTTATAAAATTATAATAGATATCCAGCTTTGGGCAGAAATGATCAGTTCTACAATAGAAATGTTAAGGTGCAACTCTCTGAAAATATAAATTTTTCCTTAAGTGGAATAGTGTTACACAGTAAGCATTATAAGTTAAATACAATAAAACTTTTTAATTTTAATTAATTTCTTGCATTATTTAGGTGAGAGAAAGACATGTAGCCTTCTCTTGTAGATTAGTTCAACTTGGCCAAATTACTTCCAACTGTGATCAGTTGCATATACATGTGGATGGTCATTTTTTGTCTGAAATTTATAGGAAGTTTATGAATGTAGTGGAATGGATTTTTATTTTATAAAATTGAGTTTTAATGTAGTTAATGTTTCTGAATAAAATACCATTTTGTGTTACATTTAAAGTTAATTTTATTTAGCATTAATTTAATGTTATAAAAGTGGTAAATTTATAAAAATAATTAATGTGGAAGTTAATTGATTATTCTAACATTCAATATCATCTATTTATATGTTTGTGAGATCAGGACTATTTATTTGAATATTATAACAAAAGTTATGAAATTGTTTGCAAATGTTAATACTTAAATTATGTATTTAACTTTTTATTTCAGCTATTATCAGTGGTGTGATTTTTGCAATATTATTCCTAGTAATAATCTTCTTAAGGAAGCGCATATTAATTGCTATTGCTCTTATAAAAGAAGCTAGCAAGTAAGTGGAATTTTATTACTTTTTTCCTTTATTAAAATTTAAAGATATCCTAAGGCAGTGGTCTCAAACTGGTGGCCCACGAGCCACATCCAGCTTCTCAAAGTAGTTTTACATAAGTTATGAATAAATTTCAATTATTTATTGAAATTTTACCATATTTATACTTGTATAAGATTGAAATTATTCATTTGTAAATACAGTGATTATACAATTAATAGGACATAGGTATATGAATTGATCTTATGTATAGGAATGTTATATAAAGGAAAAAGAGATAGAATAAATAAATTGGGATTTTATCACTGTACGTTTGTGTGTCCAAACCACATGATTTGGATAAAACAAGAGAACTTTCCAATAACGTGAAAACTTATATCCGTAAGTTTAGTTCACCAGCCTGCAGTTGGTGACACTTTTGTATTCTGGTGTTTTTGTTATTTTTCTATTGAATTGTTACTTTTGATATATACATTCCTTGAACCAGTCATTAGTTTACTAAATGAAGAGTTGTGCATTTCGTTCTACTTTATAGATGAAGACGAATTAACATATGGCTTATAAATTCTGTGCTAGTTGTCAGAGCATATCCATACCGGCTCTTGATATCAATGCTTACTGTTAAAATGCTTGCTGTTAATGCTTACTGTTATAAAAATTCTTTAAAAATGCAAATTTAAAAAATAAATCATAAAAAATGGGTGAATTTTATGTGGGATGAACCTAAATTTGAAATGTGTAAGGAAGAATAAAATAATAATAATAATAAAAAGAGATTAATAAATAATTATTATAAATAAATATGTACCAAATTCAATTGACACTGAGGAGCTAAAACTTTGAGAGCTAATTTCGTAAAAACTACTCTTGCGATTTTTACAAAACTTGGCAATCTGGTTTGAGCCATAGAATCAAAATATGTAAAAAAATTGGCATGTTATTTCAGAATAAAATACCTATGTTAGAACACCGCTATATATAAATCTAATATATATCCTAAGTCGCGCTTTTGAGACATAAAAAACACGATTTGAATTTCGTCAATCGGCCCAGTAGAAAGGGAGATATAGAACTGTCCCTTTTTTTTTGTGCAGTGTACAAGTATCACATTATGTGAATTATGCAAAAGATTTGAAGACACAGTTTGATTAATATTTATTCATCCATTTCAAAAGATAAGTATGAATTTATTTTCAAAAGATAAGTATGAAAAGATAAGTGTTTGCAGCAGCATGACATGACGACCATTACTTCTGCTTCCCTTGACAATGCAATGTAGAGAGTTAGGATATCTTAATTTTTTCAGTGAGATTAATTTCTTGGCTTGAGAGAATATTTATATGGGAACACTTTTTTCAGATTTGTAAATTGGTAAGTTTACGAATAGAACCTGATTAACTGAATATGTGCATTGCTGGCCATTAACATTGCAGTGCCAGGAAGGAATGATCTGACGAATGTCAAAATCTCATGAAAGGAAGAAGAGGTGGAGATATGCATGAAAAGAAAAGCTGTGTAGTGGATTTCTCATTCAGAAAGCACTTTGTAAAGTCAGAGTTTGCTCAGAATGTCGTGTTATGCCTCGAATATTAAGAAGAAATGTTTACTAGCAAGTGTCAAAATTTGATAGAGCAGGATTGTTGTTTATCGAGAGTGTGGATTATCTTTCCCTGATATTGCCTGTTGCACAGATTGACATCCAACCACTGTCATGCAAATATGAAATCAATGGGTTCCTGAGGGTCATACTGAATGGCATGTAGGATCCACACACCCTCCTATGACTAAGGCCTGAGACGACAGACATATTGTGAGGGTTAGCACTGCAAAACCCAACAATCACATCACGGACCATTAGTCAGGAAATGGGCATGTTTGCAGCATGCCCGGTATCAGCTCGTACGGTGTGTTGATGTTTGCAACAGCGTGATATGGCGACCATTACTTTGGCTTCCCTTGAGGATGCAACATGAAGAGAGACAACGACTCTGGTGCGCTGAGCGACAAAGCTAGATACACGAGTGGCACGCTGTTGTCTTTTCATGCTCTGGTGGTCTGGAGAGTCCAAGGAGACCGTACTTCGCCTGCTTGCATTTAATACCGGCAGAGGCCCTGCACCTGGTATGATGGTTTGGGCAGCCGTTGGGTACATAACACGCACATCTCTAGTTCAGATCGACAGTAATTTGAATGCAGATTGGTACATTTCTGACATTTTACCTCCCCAGTGATTGTGCTCTATCTTTAAGGCCTGCCACATGCCATCTTCCAACAAGATAATGCGAGGTCACATGTTGCATGTCATGTTCTGACCTTCCTCGATACACAGGGTATTGAATTGCTGCCCAGGCCTGCACGATCTCCAGATCTTCACCCACTGAAAGCATCTGGTTGTGGGTTGCCAAGAGACTGGCACACCATTCCTCTGCAGCTAATACAGTTGATTAACTGTGAGCTAATACAGTAGATTTGAAGCAGCATGGAATGAGTTGCCTGTTTCTGTCATCAAAGCCCCGTTCAACTCCATACCTAACTGGGTAAGGGCATTTTAGCTGCCAGGGGTGACAGCTGTTTCTACCAATTTCGCACCCCTGTAAACCCCCAAACTGCTTAAAAACTTAATCGTTTTGTTTTTGTGCCATACTGTTTATGTGCAATAAGTATGTATTTGCTTCCCTTATGCTGTTGCAATTTTAATGGCCAGCAGTGTACAATCTGTTATGAAAATAATTTCTAGTATTTTGTCTCCTTGAATATAAACTTTATCAGAATCGAAATGCTGTCATAAGAAACAAAGTGTGTAACAAAAATTTAAGATACAGAAAATGGGACAGAAGTATGAAATATTAGATATCTTTATAAGCTTTATGAATGTTGATAAAGGGAAGATTACTGGAATTTTTTCATGAAGATATTTCTTGAAATTCACATGCTTGCCAAGCTAAGCTTTTGCAATATTGTAAACCATTGCCAAATTTGGGAAATTTTGAATTTCATTCTGTGGTTCCACTGGTTATGTGCACAAAATTTCATGTGTTAAAATGTAATAAAATAATTATATATATCTATATGTTACCGGCAACGTATGGAACGCCAGCATTCTATAAAATGCCGGATGTTCTTAGGCAAAGTATGAAATATGAGAAGTATTACATACTTTCCCTAGGTATTGTATATAATACCTAAGCATTCTATAGAATGACAAATGCTATTTAGGCAAAGTATGAAAAAAGTCCTGATGAGGTTATTATGTAAATGATGTGCATTTCTCAAAAATACAAATATTATTCTGAAAAAATAGAGTGCCATTGAAAAAAATTATTCAAAATGTGTAAAGGAAAATGAAAGTTGTATAAAACATAATTTATGCCTTTCTTATTAAGGGAAATAAAATTTTTATATAAAAATTAAGAAATTAACCTACTTGTTGCAACTTGGCAGGCTTGAATGGAATTTTGAATTTCATTTCATTACATTTTTCATGCAAAGACATTTAATATTTTGACATACATATGACAAATCCTTGGCTGCTGCCACTGGACTGAACAATTACAGCTGACAAGAGAGGAATTTTGTGGTCAGGACTATCGTCAATTCTAAGCAAGTTCTTAGGGCATAAAGTAAATTGTGATATCGCATATACTTGTTTTAAAATTCCTTCAGAAGTTCCAAGTTGAAAGAAACCATCCTCTGTCACACTCAATGCAGCTGCCAATATATTGCGCGAATCACTTTGTTCCTTGTCGATGTCAGGAATAGAAATGCGCATGATAGCTCCCAAAGAAGCAGTGGGAAATGTTTTTTCCAAATTCATTTTCATTTTTTGGTTTTTATTTCGAGATTGATTTTAGAGTTTATTTTACTTTCGACAGCATTTTCACTTTTGAAACAAATATTACACAAAATATCCATTTCATCACCTTTACTAGCATAGCCACAGAAGGTATGAATTTTTTTATGACACATTTTGCATGCAAGTGCATCACTTGGTGCCTTTAAACACACACACACAACAGGTATCAGAAATGAAAATCTCTTCGGTAAGCATGACTTCATCATGTCATTTTGGCTTTTTGTACATCATTTATTAACTTCTGGTAATTAGTTTCGGTTACGAAAACACTATTTTTTGCAGCGTTAATTCTATTTTTGCACAGTTTATTGTCGAATTGTAGTTTCATGTCTATAGACTGTGACTCCTTCTCTAATACTGCAGCTTGCTTCTCCATTTTCATGCAGAACAATAAAAAAGTAATTTTTGTTGAATAAATTTAAGTAAAATTGCGTATTTTGACACTCCCGTACAAACTGCAAAGTGCAACTGACAAATTCTAAGCTTTGAGGCATGAGTTAAAAGTCACATGTCTTGCCACGTGATATTCAAAACAAATCGGATTTATCTTTGCCGGTTTCTCATTTGGCATTCTATAGAATGCCTAGGAAATGTGTGAAATATAAATCGTTTCATACATTGCTGGCTAGTTTAAGCCATTATATACAATGCCTAAGCATTCTATAGAAATGCCAGATTTCAAACTTTGCTAGTAACTTATATAAAACTGTAAAAATAAAAAGCTATGTATATGTATAATTTAATGCAAAGTAAGAAGAAAATTACACAAATCTATAATATCACCAGATGCAAAAGAAATATGAAATAATATGCAGTGAATGAAATAAATGATTATAATATAAAATTTGTAACAATGAATATACATAAGATAGAAATGAATATGTATTAAAATTACATACTATTTTGTTTTTAATGCTTTTGCTAATTTTGTGTAATTAAAAATAAACTCGGGATTAGGGGTTCTGATGAATTTTACTGGAAATCTCTGCCTACTGGTGTTTTATTCTCAACTATAACAGATCACTATATACATGGTATACATGGTACTAATTACAATGAAAATATTAAAGAACATTAGAAAGAAAATGCTTACAAATATGAAACATTTATAAGGTATTTATAAGCTAGTTTTGTACCAAAACTTAGTAGAATTTCCATATTCCCTCCCTTTTTTAAATAATTTTATCATTTAAAAACTGAAAATGGAAAACTATGCGATTTAGTTTCCGAAGTACGCAGTTACAGTAAGAACACAAATAAATGAAAAATAATCATGGATAACTACTGGTAACTTTGACAATATTATTTAATTAAAATGAAAGTGCATTTCAATAAAAATATATACTAATATTAGCATTACAATGTTTGATGTTTTGACCCAATTTCTGACATGGCTGAAACCCAGCAATGGCCAAGCAGTAATTGTTCCGGGGCTCGAATCTTGGCAGACTGACTAGCTACCTGGTATTTTCCTTATGTGTAATGTATATACGAGCCAGTTTCCTGTAAAAAGACTTTCATGAAGGCACTCCTTGCCTTAGGCAGATAGCCTTTGAGTGCTCTGCCATAAATTAAATAAACCAAAACACTGCTCGGTTACCTTATAAACCTCAAGGGGCATTTCACATGAATGAGTCTTGACTGCAGTTACCAACAGTGACATTGGAGGAATAAAGAAAAAAGGGGCAAACAAACAAAAACCTCATATTTTGAAAAATCGAACACCCAGCAGTAGAGAGGGCTACATTGAGTTGGAATGTAAATAACTGAAGTAAGGTGAAATTACATATTTAAAAAGTTTCCTAAGTATGAGAATAACTGCAGTGTTCTACTAGCTTAATGAAGAATCTGCACGAAATGTGTTTCAAATAATATATAAAATAGATGAATTACTAATACAAAATTGCAAATATAAATTGAATACACTGAATAAAAATAAGCAAGGGAAATACAATTTACTGATTAACTAGCTATTGGAGGAAAAAATTATGTGCAACAGAGGAAAAGGAAAATTATACAAATATTAAAAAAAATTCAAAACCTAGTATTTTAAAGCTAGGGAAGAATCTGTTTGAAATACTGTACATTCTATGTGGGAAAATTTTTAATAACTGATTTTTTAAAATTTTACTTGATACCTTATTTATTTACAGTTATTACTTGTGAAGAATTGATTTTAAAATGAATTTGTTTCTGTAAAAATGTTATGTATTTTTTCTTTATTGTTATGATCCTAGAAGATTAATTAGTAAATTAAAATACAAAATAATGACTTAGTTACTCTGTGATATATGCTGCCTTACTTATTTGCAGTTATTACTTGTGAAAATTGATTTTAAAATGAATTTGTTTCTGTAAAAATGTTGTGTATTTTTCTTTATTGTTATGATTCTAGACAATTAATTAATAAACTAAAATACAAAATAATTACTTGTTAGTTAGTTACTCTGTGATATATGCAGAATGGATTAATTACATGTAGTGCATTATTCCAAAGAATATTATGTATATATTTTTCACTCTAATGGAACTATAATTGAATGAAGTGGAGAAAATAATTCTAACTGTAAGTTAGGTTTCGTACGGTCCTTAAAAGTCCTTAGATTTTTGGTCCTTAAATGTTGTTTTTATTGGCCAAAATCGACAGAAGGTCCTTAATTTTAATAATCTGATATTTCTGTTTGTTTTAATGACTGCCATTTTTGAGTGTGAATTAGCATTTTGGAAGAATATTTTTGACGATTCACTGATAAATATGGTTATCTTTTGAATGTGTTATAATTTGTTCCCATTTCTATTATGAACGATGGGATACTTGAGTTTCTGGGCAAGAAGTGAAATATAAGCATTTCAAAATTATTTCATTTCTTCTAATGAAGAGCTCGTGAACAATCTTTCGCTATTGGGGATGTGAAATCGTTTAGTAAACGGTTCTAAATTTGGTTACTTTTCAACATTTTGGGGATTTTAAGATCAGTTTCTATAGAAAATTTTTAATTAAGAGATCTAGGAATTTTTCGACTTTTGAGTTTTTTTTTAACATTATAACCTTGATAAATTTCATGAAAATAATGGTAATATATTGGAATTATATTTAAGAAATAATATTAAAATAAAACATTTTTATTTTTCACTGTCATATTATAAAGCGACATTACTTTCCATTTTGGTGACTTATTATTATTTTGAATCTGAAAAATAAAGGTAATAAATGCTATAAAGCACAGTTTACAAAACAATTCTCAAAAGCAAAATAACTATATAATTAAATAAAATATCTTCTTTTTAATTTTTTTCATGGTAAGAGTTTCCCATGTAATTGTCTCACAATATACATAAGTTCTCTCCATAAAGCTGATTTTACACTGCTTTCCTGTGATTTTTTTTTTTTTTTTTTTTTCAAAATATTTTTTGCTTTTTGCTGATGCAAAATTGGTAGGGGTAATTTTTTAGACATTTTTAAACATTGCTTTTTAAACAAAAGTTGAAAAGTTTAGAAGGATTTGAAGGCAAGATTTATAGAACCATGATTCTAGCAGATTCCAGGAAAATGTACAAAATGAAAAATGCTTTCATGGTATTAACACATAATGGATATATTTTATAGAAAGTTTGTGATTAATTTCTTACTTTTTCTAGAATTTTTGGAAGAACAATGAAAACATAATATTTGAATGTTTGACTTCTGATACAAGAAGCCTTTTTCTTAACATATTTATCTTCCTTTTATTTTCTCTACTTTTCACTAGATGCAAGCATGGAAAATATCAGAAAGTCCTTTTAATCTCATAGACAGGCATTTACAGAAAGAGATTTTTCTATTAATAAAGAAATTGAAAACTGATAAAAAAGATTCATCTTATATGTCTCGATGCATCATATACAAGGGTTGGCACTAGGCATTTTCCCACCTGATGCAATCTCTGTGTATCTTAAATTTTGCTGCCTAGTGCTTTCCTTAATTCTGTTCCTAGTACCTGTCCTAAATTCTAAAAGTTTTGCCATTTCTAGAATTTTTTGTTTTTGTTTTTTTGTTAGGTATGTCATTAAATTCTAAAAATTCTGCCTCACCCACTGTATAAATGGCTCTCACCTTATATCTTTCATATTTATTCTGAATGTTCACAATTCTAAAGAAATAAAATTAGCAGCTTTTTCTATACATTCTAAGTGCATTTAGTTTTTTAGAATAACAAAAATTTTTAATTAAATCCCAAAATTTTAAAATGAAGAGGAAACATATTGAATAAAGAAAATGATTACATAAAGAGAACGAAAATTGTTCTTCAAAGATATGCATACTTATTATTATGTAAATTAACCAATTGTTATTAATTTCATCCTTTACTATAACTTCCCCTTCCCGTTTTCTCACCAGAATACAAATCAGTTAGGTAGTTTTTAAGTTGAGGTTTTTGGATTGCGAGACAGAGTGTGTTTCTGGTCTCCACTTGTACTCTGCATTAGTTCCTACTACATGTGATAATTTGTAATTATTCATCTTTGTGTTCTCGCTGCCAACATTTGAATTTGTTACAATGACAGGGTTACTGAGCAAGCTTAGATTAAAATTAAATTATGTACTGCCTGACTACTAGTCCACATTTTTAATTTGACTGTTCCTATTTAATTACATCACCATGAGATGTAGTCGATTTTGTTAGCATAAGAACATGCCTTTATGTTCTAAATTATTTTTAAATAATTAAATAAGCAGTTTATTTAAACCTTTATCTGACTCTGTAGTTACTTTCAGACATAGCGATAATTTGCTTCATGTGTATCTGGGATTTTGAACTATTTTCAAGTAAAACCTCACAGGTACGTTGTTGAGAGATTGACAAGTTAGGAGATAAAACACGTAGAAACTAGTGGGAATGGGGGTTTGCAAATCGAAACAAGTTTCTGATTGTTAGAAAAGAAGCTTAAAGAGAAGGATATCTGGGAAGGCTTCAAATTAAAAATATGCATAAATATTTTGTTGTGTGTTGTTGATATTTGCAACACATATGTTTTAATATGTTGTTGATATTGTAGCTTTTAATGTGTAATTATCCTAATACTGTTTAAGAATCAATGTTATAAATTACTCGTATTTTTAACTGTGATATGTTATTACATTGTGATTTTAATAGTACTTTTTCAACAAATACAGTCAAGTACCGAAAATCTGCTGACCTGAAATCCGCCAACTCCTGAAATCCGCGTTGCCTCTCAAAATGTAAAAATTTAGTATATAGGTTCCGGAAACCACAACATGGAGTACAAAATATCGAAGAAAAAATACTTACTGGATAATGACGTCATAATTACCGAATAATAATGAATCACAATGGAAATACCAAATTATTGACATCATGATAAGAATTTTTTCCCCCTTCCAATCTGCATCGAGGTAAAAAGCAGACGATTAACTCAACTCTTCTTTCAAGTTCATTGTACTTTCTGAGCTTTGTTATTTCATGAGATTGTTTAGTGATGTTGTTTTTTTTTACCTGGATATTTTGTGAATAAATTAAGAATATTTTAAATTTCAGCGCTTTTTAATACAGTGACAAATAAGAAACGTGCTCGTAATTTTACTGCTTGCAACGTTGAAAAACGTAAACACGTTGCATTGATGGTAATGAGAAAAGTGGAAATTCTGCTAGCTAGGTTTATAGCTAGCTAGAATCGTATGAAATTACCACATGGACTGTGTATGATATACGGAACAATAAAGAAAAGCTGATGAAATTTTACAACAACATTGATTCTAACACCGGAATCCGAAACTGGAAATCTTTACATGAGGCGAAATCGGCAAACCTTGATGCTGTCTCGTACGAGTGGTTTCGGCAGCGGCGGAGTGATGGGGTATTCAGGACTGCTCCGGAAAGAAAAGGGGAAGCAGATTCATGCTGATTTAAAAATAGAGAAGCCTAATGTAAATGAACAATATAATATAATCAGTTTATATATGTAATAATAATTTAATACATATAATTAATTCTTGTATTAATGTATGTAATAATTTAATTAAATGTATTTAATACACCTTATTTATTTTGCACTTTTAGTCTGAATATTATCTTTTCTGTCTTGAAATCTGCAAAAATCTTAAAATCCGCACAACCTTAGGTCCCAAGCGTTGCGGACTTCTGGACTTCTGCTGTATTTAAAAAAATAAATTTAATTGTGGCCCTGTAAATCCATAATGACAAATGGTATCTAATTTAATCATAATTTACTGCTCACCCTTAAAAGTTATCTCTGCACATTAAAGCGAGTTATTGCCTTAATCGTTACTGTGGTCACAAGATACAGCACAAAAACGTAAAAATTAATGTGAAACTTATTCTTTGCATCTAACTAGACTTAAAATAATACAAAACAACTTATCACCTGTGATGGTTTAGTGGCTGATTGGAACCTTAAGTATATTAACTGGTTTATAACCCCAGGAACTCTACGAGAAGCTATGACACTAACTGCATCAGGCAGAGAGAGCAGAACTAATTTTTAAAACTTGCCAACCATTCCTGCATCAGGCTGTCAGGTTTGTTCTGATCAACAGGTCTTTCTATAAGCAGGCAACAGCGGCAACAGCTAATCTTCTGTTATTTATGATTTTACTTCTCATTTTAACATAGGCTGTTTGACATAAAATCTACCTACTATTTTACGAAACCTCTAGACTGAGCAAGTACATGACAAAAGGAGACATAAAAGAAAAAAATCAACCTAAAGCTAACTTTTAATGAAATGGGAATAAAATGTCACTAATCTTCTTTCAAATATGTCCACCTATTATGAGTGTAAAATATTTAATGCTACTTGATAAATTTTATGAAGTGGATTTTATTCTCAATTTTTACTTCCTTGTACGAAGTAAAAAGGAAGTATTGTAATCGCGAAAAGTTTCAGGCAGCATATTTCAACGAAAATATCCATTTTGACTGCTATCGAATGCAATTTAACGATGCTTTTGCGTCATATCTGTACGTAAGGACAGAATAAAATACTCTTTTCCTTCAAAAAAATTATAAAACTGCTTTAAAATTAATTCTGAAGAGAAATTTTCATGGCGTCTGTACGAACGTATCTCGCATAACTCAAAAACGAGTAGCCTCAGAACATTGAAATTTTGTATATAGGACTGCTATAACATGTAGATGTGCACCTCGTATTTTGGTTGCAATCGGCCGCACCAAACGTATATAAATATATTTATATATATATGCACTCTGTTACCCGGCTCAGTGATCTCAGTTTCTTTACTCTTATATGTTTGTAAATTGTACATTTTTTGCTTTAAAAATGATTGAATTATGTTGTTTTTATCTTCCAGTTAAGGATTTTATGCCTTTAGTAAATCTGTGTGCAATATTTTTAGAATTATCAGCAATTTTAAAGTTGTTTAATTGCCGCTAAGCCTTTTTTAATGGCGGCCATTGATGTTTACATTTGAAACAGGAGACTAGTGGATTTGTTGCCAATCTAGAGAAACTTAGCTTCGCAACAACAAAGATAACGTATTCATTTATTATTGCCAATTAAATCATGCTTAATTCTTTCTGGAAGTTTTTCGAGAAAATAAGTGTTTGAAATTTACTTCGTAATTTTTAATATAGATATTTTGAGTTTTTATGTATTTTTGCCTTCTCGCGAAGTGAGAACTGAATTAATTAAATGAGAAATACTCAATCGTCTGTGTAAAACAGTTTCTTTTTCTTTTTCTTTCTTTCTTTTTTCTTTTCTTTTCATTTCTTTCTCTCTCTCTCTCTCTCTCTTTTTTTTTTTTTTTTTTGCTTAATTTCTTTTATACATTATTCTAGCTTTATTATAGTATTTGAATAGAACATGTGGCAACGATTAGATAATTCTGTTCTTTAAATGATATAAATTTTGTGCATTATGAGTTATAATGGGAACGAAATATAATACTGAAGGGGAGTCATCAGTTTTGCGCAACACAAAAAGTGAGAATTTTAGCTGATTTTCGAGTTTTAATAAGTCAAATTGTTTTTGTCATACATATATGAAATTTTCAGTGTGTCATCTTTATACATAGATGGTTATCTTTCTTGATTTATTTTACTTAATAGTGTATGAGAATTTGTTTTATAAAGAAAAAAACTAACTATAATTATAATTATTATTAACTATAATTATAATTATAATTATATTACTTAATAGTGTATGAGAATTTGTTTTATAAAGAATAAAACTAACTATATAACTGTATTTTCCGAAAATTTAAAATTTGTACTGAAGCACTGCTCGTAAACTAACAGTAATACAAATTTAGTTACAGTAATAATTTTTAAGTGAATCTAGTGCCAGAGCGTTGCCATGGTAAACTAATACTAGAGTGAATTTTAAAGAATACATTTATTCTATTGTGGTTTATGTGCTGTTGGCGAAGTAGACTTAATTCAATCCAATAAGTTTAAATGGAATGCAAGAAAAATGCGTATAATTTAATATTCCGTACAAGGAAGTCATGTGGTGTACACATCAGATTTTTTTATACTTATGTTTATTAAATTATGTTTAATAATAATGCATCCTACTTATGGATATATTTTATTCTTGGGATGGTATTACAAAAGTGATGTTTTGGCTTAGATAATATCTTTAATTGAATTTATTGAGTTTTAATTTGCTGATAGGTCCTTAATTTTTTTCATTAATGGTCTATAAAAGTGTTTAATCTCCATGTGCAGAAATGTGTACAAACCCTGTAAGTTCATTTTGTGACTGAATGATTTAACTATGGTTCTGATGGTATGTGAATACTTTCTTATCAGATAATTTTTCTATAATTCATTAATCCATAATTTATCAAATTTTGTTTTATGAAGTAATAAAGGCACTAAATAATCTAAACAGGATATGAAATGTTTTGATCCTAAATAAGTATGATGGATATGTATATTGGAAACTGTTTGCGAATTTCATTTAGATTGAAATAATTGTAAATTTAATTTTTCTTTCCTTTTTTGCAGAGCAGTTGGCTTCATGGTAACAACCTTGTTTTTTCCTGTTATACCATACATTTTGATGTTGATATTTCTTGCATTTTGGATGGCTGTTGCACTGTATCCTTTTAAGATTGAAAATGATATTACTTAGAAATTTTTATTACTTGCATGTAAAGTAATTACTTAGAAATTTTTGTTACTTGTATGTAAAGTTACTGCAAACACATAACAAAGGTATTTTTATGCTGGTGCTGGATGGAAATGTAGCAGATAAGGATCCCAAAGAAGTATATGGCAAAGTTGGTATTAATGTAAAAGGAGTATCTTCATCTTGTAAAAAGTATGCAATTAAAGAACTTAGGCTTTTAATTTGTTAAAAGACATACTGTATTCAAACTATATTATACATACAAAAATTTCTAATAGTAATTTGTTGTCAGCTGTGATTTTTCTTTTGCTGCATATATTGTTGTATAAATGATATTGAATACTTTTAATATATAGTTCATCATTTTTTTAACTGAATTAATTTTACATACTTAAGTTCAAATGACTTTAACTTACGCAGTTATATTGCTTCTTCGGGAAAAGCTTCATTTGTCATTTCTGATGCTCCGAGTGGCTCTAACTATACAAATGGTTCCCTTTGTCATCCTGAGGTAAAATATGGATTTTTATTTTTAAGAGATATTTATATTATTTGCCATTTACATATAGGTTTTAAGACAGTTTGGGTTAGAATTATGTAAATTTCAACTGTAGCAGTTTAAACATTCTGTTCTCATTTGCTTGTTGATATAATGTTTATATTACTTACTGTTTTTACTAGCTAAATTTGTTGAATAAATTCTTATTTTTCAGTAGAAAAAGTTTCATTTAATAGTTGAGTAGATTAATTGTAAAATTTGAATTTAGTGCAGAAGACATTTTCATATCTGCATTTTTTATAGCAATATTATTACTGTTTATGCAACTTAAGGGCTCATTATAAAAGATGTTATTTAAAGTAACATTTAAATAAAATTTGTGCAAGACAGCAAATTGTGTAATTCAAATGAAAAGCTAAAAAACTGTTATTAAAAACTATTAATAGTATAAAAGAAATGTGAATGTATTTAGCATTGCCTATTTTGTTTTTCAATATGATATATTTTTAATGAATTTTTTAAGATGTATAATCTGATACTGAATGAACAAAGAGTAACCACCAAAATTATTAATGCATATCAAATAATATTTGTCAGCATTGATGATGCATGAAAGAATGTGTTGTATGGTGTCATTTTATCAAGTAAAATAATTTTATGGGTACATTGCTAAAATTTATTTAACACTGCATTAAATATTTTATTTTGTATTTTTAAAATCTATTTTATAATAAGATTATTTAAGTAACTTAGATCAGTTAAAATTATGTTTAATTAGTTTCCAAATTGTAATTGAAAATTATTATGTATGTTTGGTTTGAAAAAAGTGTTTAACACTGTATTCTGAAACACATTCAAAGGAACAGTTCAACCAATTAATGCAGTGAATTTTATCACAACTTTAATACAGTGATCCATCAAAAATAGGGAATTAACTAAATCTAGGAAAATATTTAGAATGTTTTGATTTAAGCAATAGGTAAAAAATAATCCAGTTAAAATATTTTTTCAAATTTAAAGTATTTCCAAGATCCACTAAGACCATAGAAAATGCTTTAACTTTTTGTAAATGTTCATAAATCTGATAAAGCTGAGCATTTTATTTTGATCATTTCTGTTTTCTTCTTCTGTATTTTTATAGAGACAGCCTGAATACTAATAAAACTAAATCAACAAAAACTAACAGAAATAAATGTATTGCAACATGTAACAAAATGATGCTAATAATGGTGATTTGGAGTAGAGCTAGGGGCCACAAAATTATTAATGCATATCAATTGCTACATTACTCTGTTACTAGATTTACAAAGTAATACAAATGATAAATGAACTTAAAAGTTTTCTTTCAAATGTTCCATATGGAAAGTGCTGTAAGAAACATATATTACACGTGCATAGTTTTCATTAAAGCAAAAATTTGAAAAATAATTCAGGGCCAAAAATGTGGGTCAAAAATGGCAAAAGAACATGTGTGAGATGGTTATTGTAGGAAAAGCAGACACAAGTTCTACTATATTTTGGCATTATGCACATTGATGATTTTTCATGATATTGTTTGTCAAAAACGATTTTACTGTAAAATTAAAAGAAAAAGGGCAATATTTTGTTAATCTGTGTATAAGCATTTTACAGTATTTTTCTAATTCTGATATATATTGTATGTATTTTCAAACTTGATCTTTTAAATACTATTCATTTTTAAGGCATCTTCTCGAGAGGACTTCATGTTTCTGGGGAATTAAAAAATTTCTTAATTTTTGATGAAATTTTTTTTTTGTTTACTATGAAACTATAGAAAAATAGAAGCAATTTCTATATTTCTTTTCAGGTGTCATGCTTTAAGAAATTAATTTCTTTACAATGTTAATCTTTTGGAAATAATGTTTTATAAATAAATTTTTGTGCAAAATCAAATAAATATAGATCTATCATAAAGGATATAATTATGTGCTCTAAGCTTTAAACTATGAACCTTTAGTCTCAAACCCATTCCTGTAAGTACTAAGCCATTAAGACTCAGATAAAATCAAGTAATATATAAAATACTAAGAACTTCTTTTATTTCTGAGAGGTCCATGTTAGTCATTTACAAAAGTTGTGTTTTTAATATTTCTTATAACTGTGTGGAGTTTAAGCAAAATTGATAAGTTCAAAGCTATAAATTCTATTTTATCTCTTTAGTCATGTTGAATTTGCATTGTAAATCTTAAATTTATCATTTCTTTAATGTATTTAATCATATTACATTGTATACCCTGTTTATTGTTTGAAAAATTAACTAATAAATTAATTTTTTTTCTATTAAGGATTTTACTAATGCTGCTTCCAAAATAAAGTGCATGTTCAGATCTTATGGCTTGAAGGACAATATTTTCACAGCTCATGCATATAACCTCTTTGGGTTGTTCTGGGGTTTATTTTTTGCTGTAGGCATTGGACAAGTCTCTCTTGCAGGAGCATTTTCTACTTATTACTGGACTCTTGATAAATCAAAAGGTTTGCCATGTGGTGCAGCATTTACTGGTTTTTATTATTGTATCAGGTTAGTATTTATGTATTGTTTTGTTAACCGTTTCATTATCTTACAAACCTCAAATATTGGCTACATTTTCCGTCTCCAAACATAACTTTTTGGCCTCTGAAATTGGCTTCAGTTTATGACAGGATTTTTCCCCCTTTTCTTTTTACCAGTTGTAAAGACCTGTTTAGTAGAAACTGTTTAAATATCACAGTCAAAAATGTTAAATAGTGTCACCCTGCCCAGAAGAAAAAGTTTCTTGTATTCTTTAGTCTTTTATCTGAAAATTGACAAACACAAGCCCCCTAAAAACATGCTTGTTAATGACCAGTAACTTCCATTTCAGGTTAGCTGAAGACCCCACTAGCAGACGAGCAGTAAAATCACTGAACATTAGTTGTTCAGTCCAAGGTTCAAATCCCATGAATTGGCTGGCCGCATGGGCGTTTTCATGGTTTTCCCCATGGGTAACATGTATACAAGCCAATTTCCATATGGGATTCTCTATCTTCCCTTAGGCAGATACCCCTCGAGTGCTTTGCCCATAATCACATAAACCAAACCAATGTCAGATCAAAGGAGAGTGGAAGTATGTTCTTTCTTTGTGTCTTTTTATGTGAACTTTGCTTGGTATAATCCTGAAACAACCTTGCTCTGGACAGAATGTGACCAATATGTATAAATATCCTCTTTTCTTGTTTTTTTTTTTTTTTTTTTTTTTTGTGGCTTACTCCACCCAATTGACTGCAACGTCAGATCAAGTTCATGAAGCCATGGATTTCAAAATTCTGAAGAACAACTCCATACAGGAGAGCAGTTGGCTTCTCAGGCAACAAAGTGGTTGGATTGAAGCTGCATTTCGGGCAAAAAGGGTAGACTTTAATGCCTGGCACAAAACAAAGAGCACGCAGATCATCGTAGCTAGAGATGTTTTTCAAATCTATTGCTGGCCCCTGTTAGGACAATCAACATACCACTCGGGGTACTTTCTCCAAGAAGTGCTGATTTTTAACTTGACCCCTGAAACAATATCTGAAAGGCCACCATCAGGAGAATCCTTAAAGCTGGACTTCCTGGCCTCTCTATCTGCTATATCATTACCATAAACCTCGATATGTGAAGGCATCCATTGAAAAATTATCTTATTATGGGCAGTCAAGCAACCCAGATGCTGCACAGTATTTAAAGTAGTACTGTTTCCATAGTGCTGAGTGGTGGAATCAGCTTTCACTCAGAATCCAGCTGTCAGTATTTCCTCACTAACATACTAACTCAAAGGCTCCTCAGTAGCAATGAATTCTGCTTGAAAAACAGAGCAATAGTTAAGGTTTCTCTTAAAAATCTTAATTCTGTTCCCTTGCCTGATAAATATTCTTCTACCTAAGTTACCTCTTTTGCTACATTCTGCATAGTAAGGACTTTAAGGACCAACTTTCTTACATTCTGCATTTTAAGGACCAACGCGCAGAGAACGAAGCACAGTCACAGGATGGACCCTCTGAAATGGAACGTCGCCACTGGCCCTTCTATTTTCAGCAGTTGAGCCTAATTTTACTCCCCCCCAAAAAAAGTATAAAATCAACATTTGGATATAATGACTTCTGTTTTTTAACTTGCATATTTAATGTGCATTAATATAAAGATTATCACATTAATAGAAAAAAATTAAACAGCTGTAGTTAGTTAAATTCGAATTTAAAAATTCTGCTGTATGTGAAATAATTCGAAACAAGGATTGACACACAGATATTGTTACATTGCATGGATTGATACATTGCATATTTTGCACTCAAAGCACGTAGTTTGCTTTCACTTTCTTGTTTTTAGAGCACAGAGCACATCTTCTCCTACCTTTATTTATTACCTTTTCTGTCAGCATAAATTTTTGGGAAATGTCTTCCAGTTAGACTGTATCTCAGTTAGGTATCTCGGTCTCTTAGCCATGGCTAACGGAATGAAACTGAATATAACCTCAGCACATGTCCCAGAACTTCTTCAAAAGACACCCAGAAATATTTCATCCTCAAACCCTGTGTGACATCATGCTTAAATTAGAAAACTTAACGGTTTTCTAGATTGAAAAGCAGTATCCGCCACAGTGACCGGAAAGTGATCAAGGAAAGGAAAGACTTTCGGTGGTGGGATATCTGTTACTGATCAAGTCAATATATATATTATATGAAAAGTAAAACCCATTATATATCATAATATAATGCCTGGGTCATTATATATATAAAGACCATTCAAAGCATTATATATAACTGGCAGCTTCGCTGCCAGCCTTCGTCTGGCTTTTAAATGTACCGGAAAAATGACTGAAGGGAACACCAAACGTTAAATTTAAAAACTGCATAGAATTTTACTCTGCAGAAAAACTTCATAAAAGAAAAGTTATTATGTATAACAAAATTACAATGAAATAAGCAATATCCCTTAATACAAATATCAATTATCCTAATAAATAAATTGAAATAAGCAATATCCCTTAATACAAATATTAATTATCCTAATAAATAAATTAACCAACTTCCCTTTGCAAAATCTTAAGAACTCAAATGGTATAAAGGAGGTTAAGAACTTTGTTTCCTAAAAAAATCACTCAAAACTTTTCAATATCTTAAAAACAGTGAAATGAGCAATAAATAACATATTCTGATACCAACAATTCTTGGTAATTACCACTAACAACAATCATGTTCGAAACGGACATATCCATTCCATTTGAAATCGGAGGAATTCGAAGAGATGAATAATAAAATTTTAAAATGTCGCGGTAATGCACAAATATTCAGTAACCAATCAGGGAGCAGATTACATCATGCATAGAATTAAAATTATTTAAATAATCATTCATAATAAAATCATTTTTAAAACAAATGCAAAATTAAATTGTATTTTAATATTTAACAGTCATAAATAATGTTTAAAACATTAGATTAAATTTATAGATATTAATAAAACCAATTACTTTGTAAGTAAGATGACGTCATTCATTACATCATCCACAACATAAAATTTTATAAAATATTATAAACAACAAAATTTTTATTTCAAATAAAAATGCAAAATTAAATTGATTTTTAATATTTAGAAGCCATAAATAATATTTAAAACACGGAATTTATGCATAATAAAATGCATTATTTTTTAAATAAAATGACAACAAAGTATCGGTTACCATAAATAACTTATCCAGCAGTGGGTTTACCATAAGTCGTATTACTCGCCAAAAGAAAAATTCCCAAAATCTGTGCAACTGTCTACCAAAGTAGCACCAAAAATTACAATGAAATAAGGTATATCCCTTAATACAAATATTAATTATCCTAATAAAAAAAATTAACCACCTTTCCGTTGAAGAAAAAAAGTCATGCAAAGCTTTTCAATATCTTACAAACAGCGAAATAAGCAAAAAATAACATGAAAGAAACTCAAAAAACAAAAAATTCCGCGCAGAATTTTACTCTGCAGAACAACTTTATAAAAAACATCAATAAAAATGTATTATATATATAAAAAAATGGCAATGAAATATGCCAATCCTCTTAAAAACAGTGAAAATAAGAAATACGATGAAAAATTGTTGCCAAACCCATATTTCTAAAAGAATGAAACTATTAAAAATGATGCAATTTCGTCAAAAATCTTATCAACAACAATAAGAAAGGAAAATTGTTGCCAAAATCACATTTGTAAAGATGTGAGATGTGAAAAGTATACTCGGAAGCTTCATTTCAAAAATTTTTTAACAATACAAAATATTATCCTTTTTTCAAAATTTTTTTTGTATAAGCAGTTGCTAGGATGAAAGTTTAACATGTCCAAAAATCGAAGAAAAATAAACTGTACATTTTTAAAAATAAACTTTTTTAGAAAAAATCCCGTTGAAAAAGTGTTAAGCTCCCTTTATTAAATAAATTCGTATTTAATCGATTTATTGAAACACGAAATTTATTTTAAGTTTGTAAAATAGCTAAGTGCCTACTATTCATGACGATGTGAAAATGGAGTGCGTAGAGTAAAATCTCGCTTTCCTATAGCCCATTATGTCTCAAAATGACGTGATTTTGTCACAAAACAAAAT
Source organism: Stegodyphus dumicola (assembly GCF_044657685.1). Taxonomy (NCBI): domain Eukaryota; kingdom Metazoa; phylum Arthropoda; class Arachnida; order Araneae; family Eresidae; genus Stegodyphus; species Stegodyphus dumicola. The sequence continues at coordinate 25,747,381 of NC_140777.1, forward strand.
AAAAAAAAAATTCTAATTCTAAATTCGAAAAAATCGCTTTGAGGTGCTCTGGCTCTTGTCTAGATGCACCTATGTACCAAATTTCGTAGCCATGGGTCTATTAGCTTATGCGCAACGCAAACGAAAGACACACACACACGCACACAAGACTCTTTGTTTTATTATATGTAGAGATGACCTATGAAATCGAATAAAAACAGAAACACTAGCTCTTTTCCTGAGAAATGTGAGCGAGTAAGACGCATTACATGTCGAGAAAGCTGATAGTCTTTCCTCTTCTGTAATAATGCTGTAATGTTACTTTTTAATTAACCAAGAAAATTAAATGTTAAGTTTCAAAATAAATAGAAAATGCACAACTGGTCTTGAGTTTTTCCATCTCGGAAGTTCAGCGATGTTACACCTGCTATAGTCAGTCGGATGCACTTTCCTAACACACACACACACACCACACCACACCACACCCCCCACACTCCACACCCCCACACACACCCCAGAAGCACAGAACAGAAACTAATGGCAGTACATTAAGGTCAAATGCCATATGAATCAACCCATAGGAAAACAGTTGCCATTATCTCCATCTACTGGCTTTTAAAAAATTCAAATATATTGAGGCCCACCAGCGGCCAAGCGGTAAAGTCGCTGAACACTGGTAGTTCGGCCGAGGTTCGAATCCCGCGAACGGGCTGGCAGCATGGGTGTTTTCGTGGTTTTCCCAATGTGTAACGTGTATACGAGCCAGTTTCCTTTATAAAGTCCTCCACGAAGGCATCCCTCCCCTTAGACAGATAGCCCTGGTGTGCTTTGCCATAATTAAATACACACACACACTCAAATATATTGATCCGTTTTAAAGTTACGCATATGCGACACTGGTCTGCAGAGATCGATCGGAGCTCTTCGCGTATACGCGATGCTGGGCTGGTAAGAGTGGAAACATTGCATTGCATATACAGGACGCTGGTCTTGAACGGGTTAAAAAGTATGAAGCAATGAGTCTCTTTTGGGGAATTTTTCCGGGTCTTATTTAACCGTGAGTGTATGTTGCTACTGATGTCTGATGACACTTTTCAAATTTATGAGTCTGTGTTGGGGAAAATGGTACTGTGTACATATAACACTATAGAATTTTCACCATAGATTTTTCTTCCATTTTTTGAAGATTTTTGAATTAATATATATTTGCATTTTGTTAGGTTTTCAGCTTAAGTATTACTATGGAGGAAGGTAGTGAGCATATTGTAATATCCCTGCAAATGGATTACCAAGTGGCTAAACGATGAGAAGTGGTTTGATGAAATAACTCTGAAGGATCAAAACCAAACAGAACTATGCTTTTAATTTAGAATACAAACTATACCATAGCTGAGCTGAACTGACATTCTTTGTAGAGAAATGATCCACTGGTACATTGTAGCAAAATGCAGAATTTTATATGTGCTTGATACTGCTATTCCTTTCCAAACTAACCTGAAAAAATTAAAATGTGCTTTTGTCCTTGAGCTAAAATATCTGCATGCTAAATTTTATTTATGTTCATATTTTCAAAGATGATAAACTGTTTTTGCATTAAGCGTAATGGGAATTCAGAAGGCATTGTAATTCATCAAATTTATAAGAGAGTCTCAAGTTTTGTATCTTTTAATTTTTTTTTTTTTTTTTTTAAATTTTAGAATTCCCAATTGTTATTAAGAAACAATTTTAAAAACTCAGTTTTTTAGAAAGTGTTTCTTTAATTTATTGATATATTATGGTTTCTCAAATCTAAAAGTTTTTTCCCTTCCCTCCCCCCTTTGCCAAATTATACAAGGGAACTGCATCAGTTTCTTAATATGAAAATAATCTGATTGTTAGAAATAAAATATCAAAAGAACACTGAAAATTTTGAAAACGAAATCTCAGTTTATAACGTTTATGTTTAGTATTTTTGATGGTATGAGTTTTGACCAAGATTCTTGGAATAAATTAACACCAAACAGAGTCAGTATAATGCAATCTGATCTAACCATCTCGTATAATTATGAAGAAAATATTCTTAAAAGAGAAAATGAAATATTATAAACTTACCAGTTTTCAAATTAAATATTTATTAATATTAAAATGTTTTTGCCATGACAAGGTTTTATAATCACCATGAAATTTTGTTTATAATGTAGGTGATACTGTACAAGGTAGCAGATATAGAGAAAAATAATTAACCAAATTTAATTAATTATACTTGTATTTATAATAGTATATGTTCCTAATTATTCATTGTTTATTTGTAAGAGATGAAAAAGTAACTTTCTTGGAATGCTTTTGCGGATTACCACTATACAGTGAGAGTTACAATATACACATATTTTTGTATGTAAACAAACAAAATAATTTGTATCTTTGGCAAAATTGGCAAAAGGACCTTCCCCTCATCTGCCTGCTCCCTCCCTGCCTCTCCCGCTCACCTACTGGATTGTATAGGCGTCTGCTTGAGAGAGCTGTCAGCTGAGCAGGATGATGTCAGCAACTTGTGCAGCAAGGTCTCTTGGACTTGCTTGTAGGCTTTCCTGCCCCAAGGGAATTTTGGTAACAACAAATAGCATATTAAAAAACAACCCCCCTTAAAAACAGAGCTTCTGTTTGAAATACCTTCTCAAATAAAAGATCATTTCAGCTTGTGTGACATCTTTTAAATCAAAAATCGTAGTTAGTATTAATTGGTTCAATTAATGCTCTGATTGATTCCTTTCAAATTAGAGCACATTTTATTTTAATAGTTAAATATGCTAAAATATAGTTGCTTATTTCTGATTTCCATGTACTTTTCTTTCTATGAGTATTATTATTATTGAAAGGGATAAAAAAGGGGGTTATTTATGTTATTTAAATCCTGTAGCTGAATTATTATTAAATGTAAGGGAATAATTCTTTTAATACTTATCAATTTTTTTAATTCTTAATATCAACAATACACATTCTAAAAATTCTACTTCACTGCTTCTTTAAGCACATATCTCATAGACTGTGCTTCACAATATCTTTTAATAGATTGTTTGTTTTCCACTATGAACAGTTCTTGATTAAATAGTTTTTTAAATATATTTGTCAACAGAATTTCATTTTATATTAACAATTAAATGTTGAGGTCATTATATATATAGATAATATTTATATAATCATTATAAATTTAGATATGTTTAATAGCTAGTTTACTTTACAGTAACATTCACAGGAGTTTATGAATTAATAAATCCTTTATTTCCAAATGCATTATAAGTAATTTAAAAACTATTTGCATATTTAGTTAAAGGCAAATGCACAATTTTTACAAGGCTATACTTAAACTTATATGTATTTAATATTTTTTATTTTTGGCAAGTGCAAGTCTTTTTTTTCTTCTGTGCATTCATTATATTTTTGAGTAAAGAAATTTGCAATTATATAGCATGTATCAGAATTTTTAATGTAAGAAATATGTATAAATATGGTTGCGTTCTACGGGTTCGTGGATTTGGAATGATTGATGACAACACTTGATGAAGAATCAAAACAGAATTTATTTGTCAGAATTATACAGGAGAGTTCTAAAGACGCATTTACAGCCATTGAAAAACTATGATAAACACCCTGAAACAATACTTTTGTGTTCTAAGTTCTTTTTTAAGGCTTATTTAAACCTTTGTCTGATATTGTAGTTACTGTCAAACATATCGATGATATGCTTGACGTCTGTCGGGGGTTTTGAACTATTTAACTTTTACCAGATCAAGTAAACCCTCATAGATACATTGTGGAGAAGTTGACAAGTTAGAAGATAAAGCACGCAGAAACTAGCGAGAGCATTGGTTTGCATATTGAGACAAATCTCTTAATTGTTAAAAAAGGTGCTTTAAGAGAAGGAAATCCAAAATGTTTGGGATATAGTAGCCAAAATGTTTGAGAAGGCTTCAAATTAACATAAATATTTTGTTGAGTGTTGTTGTTACAAAACATAAATGTTTTGTAGCTTTTAATATGTAAGTATCCTAATATCGTTTAAGAATCAATGCCAAAAATTACATGTATTTTAAACTGTGAAATTTTATTAGATTTCGATTTTAATAGAGCTTTTTTTAAAAAATACTGTTAAAATAAAATTTAATAGTGGCCATGTAAATCCATAATGACAAAGGTTATCAAACTACCCAATTTAATTATTTATAACTAACTGCTTACCCTTAAAAATTATCTCTACGTATTAAAGCGAGTTATTGCCTTTCATTAATATTCACTGTGGTTACAAGATAAAACACAATAATGTAAAAATTCAAGTAAAACTTATTTTTTGCATCTAGTGAGACTTAAAATAATACAAAACAACTTATCACCTCTGGTGTTTTAATGGCTTATTGGAACCTTAAAGTATATTAACTGGGTTACAACCCCTGGAACTCGACACGACGCTACGCCACTAACTGCATCAAACAGGGCCTGACTAACTTTCAACACTTGCCAACCGGGCCTACATCAGGCCTTTCAAGCCTGTTCTAATCAGCAGGTCTCTAGACAAGCAGCAGCAGTTACAATATTCAGTCTTTTTTTATGAATCATGCTGATTATGATCTTACTTCTCATTTTAACCTGTGCCATTTGACATAAAATCTCTAGACTGACCAAATATGTGACAAAATGAGACATTAAAAAAAAAAAAAAAAAAAAAAAAAAAAAAAAAAAAAAAAAAATCAACATAAAGCTAACTGTTAGTAAATGTCCCTTATCTTCTTTCAAATATGCCCAACTAGCATAAGCGTATTTAATGCTACTTGATAAATTGCATAAAGTTAATTTTATTCTCAAACTTATTAATAATTATGTTAATTAATTCATGTTTAATAATAATGCATATTACTTAGGGATCTATTTTATTTTTAGGATGGTATTACAAAAGTGAAGTTCATGGTATAGATATAACATTTTTAATTGAATTTATTCAGTTTCCATTTGCTCATAGGTCCTTAATTTTTTTCATTAATGTTCCTTGAAAGTACTTAATTTCCGTGTTCATAACTGTGTATGAACCCTGATTATGTGTATTATGAAAAAGGTATTCAATTTAAAACATTTTGATATTTGGAACATAAAATAAAAGTAGCAAATACACTATTAGGGGCCCTGAAAGAAGTATACAAAGTTTGATGCTTATACCAATTACTTATTAAGAAACTGAGCTTTAAAGTGTGACATTTAAATTATATTTTGACATAATATATATTTTGACATTTTATAATTTATATTTTGACATTTAAAGTAACCACTAGATATTGATTATTCTTCACACATTACAAACATTTTGCTAAAATCTATATTTTTGTAGTCCAGTAGTTTAGAATTTTATAAAACATGTTCATAACTAAAATTGCTGTTGCAGGTTACTGAAAGATAAACAAGTTATGATTTGAGCAGAAATGCCACTAACATATACAAATTGCATTGAATGTTTCTTTTTGTGAAAGTGTTCCTGCTCTTGGATTTGTGTAGAAGTGTTTACTACACCACCGTCAAGGTAAAAGCTCTGGATGTAAACAAAAGTACCACAAACCTTTCGAATACCAAATCTGGGAATACCAAATGAATACGAATACCAAATGGGAAATGAGTAGTCAAATGGGAGGAAGGTGTCTCCTTCTATTCTTATCGCCATGATATATGTATAAAATATAAAGTATTAAACTTATTTGGAATAAACTGGCAATAATAGATCTTCAAATCCATAAATTTTAATTAAATGCATCCCCATTTCAAAGGATATGCTTGTTATGTCACTCTTTTCCTGCAGTCTCTCTGCACTGCAACTGCTGCTTGTTATGTCACTTTTTCTCAAGCAGTCTCTCTACACTCCGACATCTGTATCTCAATCACTGCTCAGAATTAACACAGTGGCATTCTGGCTATAAATAGGACTGAAACGAGTAAACATTGCTTTTTCTCACTTGCTGTTGCCTGAATAACCATGTCTCTCACTTTGCCCTCTCCATTGTCTAAAATATAAACTACAAATATCGAAATTTTGGGGTGTCTTTAGCACCCCTAGTATTGTATCAGTTTTAATCAGAAGTATATTTATAAATAACTGTTCTTGGGAAAAAATAAAAATGATGTTTTAACCAACAAGCTAGTTGTGATTTTCGTACCAGCCATCATCTAAGCAACAGACTTCTTGGCTATAACTCAAGGGTGATTTGAGTTTTATCTTCCCCTCAAAAAACATAACATCATATATATATATGTATGTGTGTGTGTGTGCATAGTAACATTACTTTGTAGTATGGAATATTAATTGCTTCAGTGATAATTATGTAATTATGTGTTATTTAATTAGAACACTTTTTCATTCTTTTAGGTATCATTTAGGATCTGTTGCATTTGGTTCCTTGCTGATTGCTACTGTTAGAATGATTCGTGTTATGCTGGAATATATCGATCAGAAACTAAAGAAATATGACAACAAACTGACCAGAGCTATCATGTGGTATTTAAATTTATCATTATATCAATGACTTTTGTTTTAAAGTAATGTAAAGTACTTACATCTTTTTACATTTTGCAGCTGTATGAAATGTTGTTTCTGGCTTCTAGAAAAAGTTTTAAGGTTTATAAGCAAAAATGCTTATATTATGGTAAGATATTTCACTGTGCTTTCTTAAATTGCCTTTTAAATGTTTAAATTTTAATGTGTATAATTTATATGATCTTGCAGTAGTTAGTATACATAGTCCATGAGTTTTCCCCCTTCAAATATATTGTTATGTTGTTGTTACTTTTTTCACTTATCTGACAGTAAGATTGGAAATCCACAAATTTTTTTCATGCTCAAAAGGCAAGGTTTGAACCTGTTGTTAGCTTATGCCTTTGTACACCTTTAAGGTGACAGTGTTAATTTGAAAACTCCATCCTGATCCAAAGATACTATCCCCAAAGGGATGGATTCGAAGGTTTCTCATCCCTCTTTCTCTTCTACCAATCTCTTGAGAGGATGGAGTGACAGTATTCCAAGTACCCCTTGTGTTATAAAGACACTGTATGCCTCCAAACATCCATCCTTCTCCTGGATTCAAACTAGGACACATGGTAATGGAAACCATCTGTTCTATGGTTGTTCCAGCAAGTCAACTATATTATTGTACAGCTAGCTGCATTGTTGGCATAGGTACTCTGCTACTATATTAGCATAGATATGCTGCTGTCCTGTTGTCAGCTGTATTATTGCATAGCTGCCCTGTTAATAAATATGTAAAAAGTATAAATGTAATTATCAAAGAACATACACACATTTTACAGCAGTTGAGCCTTTTTATTTATTTATTCATACATTCAAGAATATTTTGCAATTTCTAAAAAAGTATCTAATTCTGTGCACCAACTCTATCATCATGCTTACGTCAAAACATCTAAATTTTCATCATATATATGTGTGTATATGTATAGCACAAAGTCCGTAATCCGGACATCCATTATCCAGAATTATCTATAATCTGGACCTCAAAGCCACAAATTTTTTTTATTTGTATGCTTTACGCATGCGCGTTTAATGCGCGCTTCCAATACGCATGCGCACATGCGTTTATGCATCCACGTTCTGAAGTGAAGCTTTCACTTCCAAAGAAAGTGACAGAGAGGTTATTGAAAACGAAAAAATTTAGATTGAGAAGTTAGTCGGTATTCTCGACACGGCAATTACAAAACTTGAACAGTGGAACTTTGTAACTCAACAAGAAATTATGTCTGTTTATAGAATTAAAGAGAAAGTATTAACACAAAAAACGAAGCAACATAAATAACTTACATTAAAAGAAATGTTTAATAAAGTAAACAAATAAATATTAAACTTTTTTAAAATTTATTTATTTATTTATTTTTTAAAATTTTGATACTCTTTCGATCACAATTGCTCTTTATTTCATAAATTATGGTTTCATATTTTTAATTGTATAATTTCTGCATACCTTCTTACCAGATTTAAATTGATGATCTACAATCCGGAATCGCCGAAGTCCCGACAAGTCCGGATTATGGACTTTGGACTGTATATAAAACAATTATATATGCATATGCAGCAATTATTAATAAATGAAATCCTATGGAAAAAATATCCAACTAAAGAGCATACTAAAAGCTACAATCAGTTTAGTTTTAATAATACAATTATTTTGTTGTAGAAAACTTGATGATAGATGACAGCTTGATTAGGGAATGATTTAATTCACTTTTTAATCATGGCCGAGAAAACCCTTGCATAGTTGGTTGGAAATTGCAGCATAGTGGATGACTGGATGGAATTTTGGAACAAGCACAACCAGCTTAGTATAGTTAAACATCATTTGTTTTTGGATGGCAAATTTCTTAGCACATATTTTCTTAATTGGTAAAACAATGGGGGAGCTAATGCACCCCACAATTTTAGATACACAGTTTGCATTTTAAACATTTTATTTACATAAGGAAGAATATTAAAAAGTTTTATTAACATAAGGGAAGAATAGCTAGAAGAGCAACATGTCGCCAGCAGAAAAGGCAGAGTGGTGAAAGGGGATGCATAGTTAGTTGTGGTATTGTTTATAAACTTGAAAAGTCTTTATTTTAATCCTGGACAGTGACTGGGCAAAGATTTCACATTGCAGTTACTACAAGGAAAGTATAATGTAACATGGTGCAATATGGAACCTTGGATAGAGGATGTATGCAATTAAATTTAAGAATTAAAAGGATTGTTCAAATTAAATGTAATCTGGTAAAAAATTTTTCTTCATCTTTTTATATCTTGCATATTCCCTTCTTCAAGGAAAAAGAGGCTAGGCAATAGAAAAGCCTTTTGAGAAAAAAGTGTTAGAGTGTTAGCAAAGGAAGGAAAATTTTATACAATACGTACAATTTTCAATCAGGAAACGAATAATTGACATCATGTTGAAATTTGGAAATGTTAGCAAAATATCATTCTATAAGAAAAATTTAGAGTCCAATTTGAAACCCTTTGATAATATTTGTAAAGTTCTTGATGTGGCTGGAAGACTACATAAAAAATTCTTGTAGTCTTGTGAAAATCTTTCATAAAAAGTAAGTATTGTTATTAGTTTAAAATCAAAATGGTTCTGGTACATAGTTATGAAATTCTGTTAATATTTATTTAATAATTATTGTACATGATCACAATAAATTTCATAATATAACTAATTTTCATTCATTTTAACATCATCTGAAGTTGTTTTATTGAAATTATACTATTTACAGGGTTCTTACGGTCCTTAATTTTTTGGGATCGATTTTCAGTCCTTAAAGTCCTTAATTTTGGCCAAAATCGGCAGAGAAGGTCCTTAATTTTAATAATCTGAAATTTCTGTCTGTTTTTACAACTGCCATTTTGAGTGTAAATTAGCATTTTGCAGCAATATTTTTGGTGATTCACTGACAAATATTGTTATTTTTTGAATGGGTTCATGGGTTATAATTTGTTCCTATTTGTGAGTAAGAAGTAAAACGTAAGCACTTTGAAATTATTAAATTTTTTGTAATGAAGAGCTCTGAAACAACTTTCTGCTTTTGGGGATGTGAATTCTTTTATTAAATGGTTCTAAATTTGGCGACTTGTCAACATTTTGGCAATTTTAAGATCGGTTTCTATGGAAAATTTTTAATTCCGAAATCTGTGAAATTTTTGGTGACTTTTTAAGAACATTCTAACACTGATAAATTTCATTAAAATAATGGTAATGTATTGGAATTATATTTAAGAAATAATATTAAAATAAAGCATTTTTATTTTTCACTGTCATATTATAAAGTTTCAGTTTGGCCACATATTATACAATGTTTTGAATCTGAAAAATAAGCAAGGTATGATGCTATAAAGCACAATTTACGAAACAGTTTTTAGCAAAAGCAAAATAGTATGTAATTAATTTAAAATGTCTTTTTAATTTTTTCATAGTAAGAAATGTCCCCATTTCTCAGAATGTTCAGAATTCTCAGAATATGCATCAATTTTCTCTTTCTCTACTTTTCGCTAGACACAAGCATGGAAAATATAAAAAATGCTTCTAATCTTATCATATGGATAGGCATTATAGAAAAGAATTTTTTATTAATAAAGAAATTGAAAACTGACAATTCAAAAGATTCATCTAATATGTCTTAATGCATCATACACAGGGCTGGGACTAGGCATTTTGCCACCTGATGCCGTCTCTGTATGTCTTAATGCATCATACACAGGGCTGGGACTAGGCATTTTGCCACCTGATGCCGTCTCTGTGGGTCCTAAATTCTGCTCCCTGATGCCTTTCTAAATTCTGCTTCCAATGCCCGTTTTAAATTCTAAAAGTTTCTATATTTCGTTGCTTGGTGTGTCACTAAATTCTAAAAATTATGCCATACCAGCTCTGTGACTGGACCTTACCATATGTATTTCATATTTCTTCTGAATGTTTGTATTATTATATAAGGTATTTCTCCTGCCTTCCTAGCGTGGTGTAGTGGTCAGCACACTGAGCTGGTATTTCAGAGGTCCGTGGTTCGATTCCCAGCGAAGGCGTTGCTAATTTTTCAATTTTCCTGCTTCAAAAAATATACCTAATGGCTCTACAGTAACGCCCGAACTAAAAAGATGTTGTATGATGACTCTCCTCACCCAGGATTTGGCAATTGGGTCCTCTAAAAACCCCATACGCCCTTTAAAAGGAGGGTATATAAAGTATTTCTTCCGTCTTCAAGGTGTAGTGGTTCTGCACGCTGGGCCGGTATTCCATAGGTCCGTGGTTCGATTCCCAGTGAAGGCGGTTGCTTATTTTTCATCTTGCCTGGTCCCCCAAAAAAAATACCACCTAATGTTTCTACAACTAAAGAAATAAAATTAGCAGCTTCTTCCATACATTTTTAAATGCATTTTGTCTTTTAGAATAACAGAAATCTTTAATTAAATCCAAAAATTCTAAAGTGAAAAGGAAACTCGTTGAAGAAACGAACTAAATATGTAAAGAGAAAGAAAATTTTTCTTCAGAGATATGTAATTATTATTATGTAAATTACCCATTTGTTAACAATTTCAGCCTTTACTATAATTTCCCATTTGTATTTCCTCATCAGAATGAAAATCACTGAGACAGTTTTTAAACTGGACTTTTTGGAGTGTAAGACAAGAGTGTGTTTCTGACCTCCACTTGATCCCTGTATTAGTTCCTATCAGCTCTGATAATTTCCATTACCGCTGCTGACATTTGAGTTTATTATGATGATAGAGTTATTGAAATAGATTAAATTGAAATTAAATTGACCACTTGTCCACATTTTTAGTTTGAATTTGACTCTTCTTGTTTAATTACATCACCATGAGCTGTAATTGATTTTGTTAGTATAAGAACATGCCTTTATGTTCTAAGTTCTTTTTAAATAAAAAGCTTATTTAAACCTCTGATTTATAGTTACTTTCAGACATAGCCATAATTTGTGTCACGTCTGTCGGGGGGGGGTGGACTATTTAACTTTTACCAGATCAAGTAAATTCTCATAGGCAGTACATTGTGTAGAGGTTAACAGCTAGGAGATAAAACAGGCAGAAACTAATGAGAGCATTGCTTTGCATATTGAGACACATTTCTAATTGTTAGAAAAGATGCTTAAGGAGAAGGAAATCAACATAAATTAGCCAAAGTGTCTGGCAGGCCTTCAAATTAAAAAGACACATAATTATTTTGTTGAGTTTTGTTGCTACAAAACATAAATATTTAATGTGTAATTATCCTAATATTGTTTAAAAATCAATGTCATAAATTACATGTATCCTTATGTATTCAATGTCATAAATTACATGTCCTTAAAAGTACTTAATTTCCATATAACTGCGAAATTTTATATTAGATTGTGATATTAATAGGTTTTTTAGCAAATATTATTAAAAAATAAATTTAATTTGATAGTGTCCATGTAAATCCATATGACTAAGGTCATCTAATACCTAATTTAATTACTTATAACTAAGTGCTTAACCTTAAAAATTACCTTTGCATATTAAAGCGAGTTATTGCCTTTCATTAATCTTTACAGTGGTCACAAGGTAAAACACAAAAATATAAAAATTCATGTAAAACTTATTCTTTGCTTCTAGTGAAACTTAAAATAATGCAAAACAACTTATCACCTCTAGTGCTTTAGTGGCTTAATAGAATCTTAAAGTATATTAACTGAGTTACAACCCCTGGAACTCTACATGAAGCTATGACACTAACTGCGTTAGACAGAGCTCAGCTAACTTTTGAAACTTACTAATTGTGCCTACATCAGGCCTTTCAGGTTTGTTCTGATCAGTAGGTCTCTCTCTAGGCAAGCAGGAACGGTGACAACAGCCAGTCTTTTGCTATGAATCATGCTGTTTATGATTTTAATGCTCGTTTTAACCTATGCTGCTTGACATAAAATCTACTTGCTATTTACTAAACCTCTAGACTGCGTAAGTATTTGAAAAAATGAGACATTAAAAATAAAAAAGCTAACTGTTAGTAAAACATAACTAAAATGTCACTTATCTTCTTTCAAATATGTCCAGTTATTATAAGTGTAAAATACCTTATGCTACTTGATAAATTTCATAATATTTTACTCCCAAACATATTAATAATTATGTTAATTAAAGCTATGTTTAATAATAATGCATCTGACTTATGGATATCTTTTATTTTTAGGATGGTATTAAAAAGTGAAGTTCAGGCATAGATAAAACATTTTTAATTGAATTTATTCAGTTCCCATTTGCTCATAGGTCCTTAATTTTTTCATTAATGGTCCTTAAAAGTCCTTAAAAGTACTTAAATTCCGTGTGCAGAAATGTGTATGAACCCTGTATTTATTATTATAATAATGTTTCTAATTTACTTATTTTTTACCCCCTGGAAGACCTCACAGCTTTCTCTAAATACTAACGTATCCATCTTATGGCAAATTCACAAGCTGTTGTGTTTTTTTCTGTCCCAGTGGCCAAGTAAGGCTGTAGCAGTTACTTTTATAAGGATTTCGTTCCTCCTTTAAAGACAACTGATCTTTTTGAACTGCACTAAAACATTCCATTTTTTTGAAATTCATTCCATTATAAAAATAATAATTATACATGAAAAAATTATAAGTGGAAGCCTTTAAAGTTAATACAGTACAAAGTCCGTAATCCGGACTCGTCGGCGATTCCGGATTAGAGGTTTTTCTGGGTTGTAGATCATCAATTTAAATCTGGTAAGAAGGCATGCAGAAGTAATACAATTAAAAATATGAAACCATAATTTATGAAATAAAGAGCAATCATGATCTAAAGGGTATGAAAATTTACACACACACACACACAAAAAAAAAAGCTTAATATTTATTTGTTTACTTAGTAAACATTTCTATCAAGTTTACTAAAGTAAGTTGTTTAAGTTGCTTCGTTTTTTGCACTAATACTTTCTCTTTAATTCTATAAACAGACATAATTTCTTGTTCAGTTACAAAGTTCCACTGTTCAAGTTCTGTAATTGCTGTGTTGAGAATACCGACTAACTTGCCAATCGAAATTTTTTCACTTTCAATAACGTTCTCTGTTACTTTCTTCACTATCGGAAGCAAGCGCGCATGGGTAAATGCTTTACTGGCTTTACACACATGCGTAAGTTTGTGGCTTTGAGGTCCGGATCGTAGATCATTCCGGATGATGGACGTCCGGATTAGAGACTTTGTACTGTATTCTCGTCATTCTTATAAAATAATAAGAACATTTTTTGAATTCTTTTTAAACAACAATCTAATAGTTAAAATAATTAAAAAATTCAAATTAAATTCAAATTAATTCAAAAGTATTTAAGCAATAATGCAAAAGTATATCAATCAGTAATAACCTTCCCTAAATAAAATCTTAAAAATTCTTTAATTTGTTAAACCAGATTAGCAAATTTTTAATTTCTAAAACCATATATGTAATATTTCATTACTTTTTAACATAAATCTAATGAAATTTTGTTTTAGTTTTTCTTATTTAGTTTATAAAATAATTTGAATTAGCGTGTAAAATAATGTAGACAACAATTTCAAATGGAGAAACTTGAATCTTTTAAGAGGTGATTTTTTTTCATTTCTTTTTAACTATAAAGGCCAAAATTCCTGCAGTTAATAGGAATAAATTATGACTTATTGACTCTAACATAACTAATAAGTCCATAAGTTACAATTTATTGTCAGTATGTATTTTTTACTTAAAACATTTAATATGCTTAACATGAAATGAAGGCTAAGAAAGTAGCTTGACGTGTTTATAACTAATAATTTTATACACAGTTGGCACCAGTTAGACCCTTGAGTGTAATCATACCTAGTTGCAGATTAGAAAATTGCTGAAAATTAAGGTTATTATTTTTACTTGCTTAGAAAAAATAGAAATTAAAAAGTTACGCTGAATAAGAAATGATATGAAAGCTATTGCATTTCGTTTCCAGGATCTTGAAATTTTATGCTTCACTTATGTTTTATAATTAACATGGTAATAAAATTGAGAGTATTCTTACACAAACAAAAAGTTATGTTAAATATTTCAAAATTTTATTGGCTGTGTAGGGACTATCACCTGTAAAATATAGGTAATGTACACATGGTAATGGTAATTAATGTACATGTAATGTAAAACCTGTAAAATACAGGCTTTGAATTTAGATTTTATGAAAGAATCTTAACTATACAGAATTTTCATATGTCTAGCTTTTATCCTGTTCATCCGCATCGTAAAATATGGTAGCAAAGTTTGCAGATCATATTTATGATATCATGCTTTTTTGATGAGGTTTGAAAAGAATGGAATGAAAAAACTATTGCTGCGAACACTACAAATCTGTTTCTGATGTCCCATATTAAGCAATTCTAAGATGTTTAATAATTATCAAGCATAAAGTAACCATTTTAAAATAAATCCATTATGCTATAGAACATAGGAAATAGTTGATGAATGGTTATTCTGTGCAGGTAGATGTGGTGTTTCTTTTCAATAACATTTTCAGAGCATGGATTTTTTTTTTTGGGGGGGGGAGGGTGATGGGAAAACAAATCTAATTTTTCATTATCACCTTACATTAAAATAATAGATGTATAGGAAAAACAGAAAATAGCCAACAAATATTTCAAGTGATACTGCAATAGTATTTGTGCTATTATATTTTATTTCCTTCATTTGTTGTAAAACACAGCACATTATTCTAAAATCTAGGGTATGCATTCAAATATCTCAGTCGATATATTTTTGCGTGCATATAAGCTCTCAATAAATTGAGTGCACACAGGTCCAATGATAGGTTGATAAAATTTATTTTATCGAAAGAAACACTTCAGATTTTAAAACATTCCACAGAAATAATCGTACAGGTGTTCACTGTATCACAGAGTACAATCAGTAGTTAGACTTCAAACTACTAAGAATGTTAAACACAACACAAGCAAGGTGCACCTAAATGGCGAAGCTTTCAATACTTTGAAGTCTCTCTGAACTAACAGCTCATAGCACTACTCAGGACAAATGCTTTCTCTGGATTTATACAGTTTTAAACGTGACTGCTAATACCTGTTACTGTGATACAGGAACCATACTGAAATGTCGCCAATTTTGGTCGCCAAATCTGTGCTGCTTTAGATTTTCATGTTACATTACACAAAAGAAATACAACAATTTCACATATAATTTCACTAAAATTATCAATGTGCAAAATTTGTAACAATATATTATTTTATAGTAAAACTCAGAGTAACATGTATCTATAACATATAAGGTAAGGAATATGAGTTGCATTAGAATTAAAATATAACCCAGCAAATAGTCCAGTAAGTGTAAACTAAGTATTAAAGGAACAGTCTTGTTTAGCTAAGAAAAATATTAAACATTTATTTAGTATGAAAAACACAAATGGTTTTACGGAATCTGGTTATGACTTTAGCAGGGGGCAGTACACTCAAATTTAGCACAGAAAGAAGAAAAAGATTAAGACGTACCTTATATTTCATATAAATTGGAATTTGTCCCAGAATCCATTTACAAATATTACCAAAAAATATGACTTGCAAAGTTTTTTTTTTTTTTTTCCAAGGTAACAACATACAATTAAAAAATCTAGCGAAAACTAAATAGACCTGTTGACACCGAGGCCATGATAATAAGAGAATTTTGGCAATTATAAATTCAACACAAATCCTTTTCCAGTAATAAGCATAATTGAAATTTGCTATAGTATAATTTTAAATTCGGATGTCACCAGAATAAATTAAACATGAACAAGATTTTTTTTTTTTAAATGCAATTTTCTTAACCCACATATCAACTCAGGAAATTTGCATGTTAGTCACTACAAAACAGAAGTGTATGAATAGGGTAAATTTCAACTATAATTTTCATTATACAGAAATGTACTTTATCTTTTGTAAGCAAAATAATAAGAAAAATTAACCAGTTACATTGGGATATGATCAGGATACTACATTCCAACAACTTGTTTTCTCTTATCAGTACAGTTGGCTGAAGCAGAGTACTTTGTGTTACCCTATTCATGACCTCCATAATTGTATAATTACCAAATCTGAAAAAACAAAAATGAAGAAATGATGAAATGCAGGATATGGAATTTAACTGAAACTTTTTCTTTCTTCTGGTGGATCTTCAGGTGGTTTAGTAACTCTTGCCTTTCTCACCATGGTCTCTATCATCAGTCTTTTTCAGCTTACCTCGCAGATTATCAGGCAGCACATTCTTTCCAACACCAAGCACGTGTTTTTTGGAGGTCTAGGCTTCAAATGCCCCACCAATACTCTTGTTCTCGCGCCAACAGTTCTCTTTGTCAATGATACGTTTCCCCATTCTCATCCAGCAAACTCTAGAGAGTCACCAACCACAACCAACAGTTTGGTGCCTCTTAGGGGAAGCATTGACAGGGATCTGCCAGAAGTTGCCGCATATCGCTCCGTCTTCCTCCTCTGCATTCTCAAAGACTCCAGACAAAGCCAACAACCTGATCAACCCTCAGTTATGTAGGCTTCCAACTTTCCACAGTTCCAGCCAGCGAGACATTCCAGTCACTAGCCTTTGTTTACCAGGGCATATAGCGAAAACCCCAGTTTTTGCCCCCAGTGAAAAAAAATGTTGCAGAATAATAGCCTACAATTTCTAGCCTCTCTGCAGGGCCTCATTTCTACCTGAAAAATATGTTTTTCAAACCACATGCGAACCTTGAAGGGAAAATCTCCCGTTCCAGCGATGACAAATAAATTCAGGAATTTGGAAGCTGCTTGCAGCTTAGATAGTAAAATACTTTTGAACAATTTTTATGTACCAAATTCTTTCTATTACATAAAAGTTTTTCTACATTAAAAATTGTCGAAATTACCACCTGAGTCAGAAAATAAATTCAATAATTTTGCAAAAAGGAGGGGAAAATTTACACAGATTAAATTGGAACAAAAAAAAAAAAAAAAAAAAAAAAAAAAAAAAAATCAAAATTAACTCTTAAGTACAGACGTTCATTTTTTGTTACTTAAACGGAGAGGATTGGTCTCTCAGACTGCTCTCTATTTTATGCATTTTAAAAATGTTAAAATTTTAAATAAGGTACTATTGTTATTATATAAGCATTGCTTGGTACTACTGTTATTATATAATACACTTTGCTTGTTATATTGAAGTAATTAATTCTTTTTTAAACTCTACAATTAATGCATTAAAAATTAATTTTTAAATCACGTATGAAAAAGTATGAAACACTTAATCAAATAAATAAAATAAACACTACTTACTTGCAAATATGTGTATAAGCTAAGCTATTTAATAAATTTCCCATCTACAGAATCTGGATCATATATAATAATAGAAAAAAGATAATATATAAAGAATATTAAAAAACTGCAGCTCATTATTTTCAGCATTTTCAACTTTTTGCGAATTCTTTTGGCACATTCATTACATATCAGATTCTCAAAGCTGAAACATAGATAGGTAGTTTTTCTTCTCAGTCTAGGGGGATTTTTTTTTTTAAAAAAAGCATGTTTTACACTTTTTTAGGGGTCTCAGTTACATCTAAGCTAGAATAGATTCTGCTGGAAACTCTTAACACTCTCTGAATGCACATTTTTATTTCTGGGCTCACAATTGGCTTTTGAAGCCTACGTTCCATATGTGATTTCACTAATTCTGATGATAACTCCAGTTTTTTCCAATTTGTCACTATCTCTTATCTTAACGATTGATATATTGCATATGCATTAATTTCACTTACATCAAGTAACCTAAAGAATACACCTTGTTCCTCGTCTCATAGAATGTTTAGAAAATTTTTCATCCAATGCATCTACACCTCCTTTAGTCACATTGTAAAATATTATTATTTCTGGTTTCTCAGTTCCAAAGTCTTCTGACTTCGAATGACACATTGAAGAATTGAGAATAACACTTTTTTAATTTTGAGGCACGTATGAAACGAGAATAATTCTATCTGTGAATGCATAAAGAGAAGATCCTTCACTTTTCATTTTATTTGGAAAAAAATCATTTGGTATTTCTCTCGTATTTTTTTCATAGTACCTACATATGTCAAACCTCTAAAGTTAAGTTCTTGTCCAAGTTTAATACTCAGGTAGTAATAAAGCCATCTCCCCCTCGTGCCAAAAAAAAAAAAAAAAAAAAAAAAAAAACTAATATAAATGCAGAGGTGAGGTCTATATGAGGTGGCCCAATTAAAAAAAAATATTTTAAAAAAACTAATGGAAACAGTTTAATAAAAATTTAGGAATAGTTATATTTTATATCAACTTGAAAATACTGAAAAGGAGAAGAATAACTATGTAACTTATAAACAGTTTCACAGTTCTAAAATATTGGTGTGGTCATATAGATTCCACCTTTGTGTTTAAGAGTTAAAATTAATAAACCTTAAAGATAGAAAACAAACCACCAATAACTTCAAAAGAATATAACCAAACATGAAATAAATCACGTTTTTTTTTTTTTTTTTTTTTTTTTTCTTTCTTTCAAACAGAAATTATATAATTCAGTTTCACCTTAAAAGTTCATTAGATTAACACTTCCAAGATTAAGTAAATCAGTTGCAGCTCAAATCAAAGCTTTTAAAGAACCACTTTAGCACAACTAGTCAGTAAAAAAAAAAAAATAAATTAGGTAACAAGTTACACAATACGTTAAAAGTTCCATTATATATATAAATTACTTTAAAAGTTCCATTATATATATAAATTACTTTAAAAGTTCCATTATATACGTATATATATATATAGATAAATTTCTGTTCTGAATAATCCCTTTTTGTTACTAAATGAGAATCATTGTCATACTCTGGTTCATCAAGCTATTTTGTAACATTATACAGTCAAAAGTCTTTAATCCGGACTTGTCGGGACTTCGGCGATTCTCGATTACCGGTTTTTCCGGATTATAGATCATCAGTTTAAATCTGGTAAGATGGCATGCAGAAATTATAAAATTAAAAATACGAAACCGTAATTTATGAAATAAAGAGCAATTATGATCTAAAGGGTATCAAAATTTACAAAAAAAAAAAAAGAAGCTTAATATTTATTTGTTTACTTTATTAAACGTTTCTTTCAACGTGTGCATGCGTACGTTACGCATAGTCGAAATTAGAAAATTGCAACCAGAAAACTATTTGATATGTATTCGTGATATTTGTAATGCCGATGAATTTGATTTTAATCATATCAAAGACGGAGTACATCAAGATGAAATACTATATTTAGTAAGGAATTATAAGCCAAATAAAATAAAAACATCTGCCCTGAAGATAAGGATAATGCTGACGGATCAACTTGCAGTTCATTCCGCCCCCCCCCCCCCCATTTTTGTTTGATGGACATCGAAACATGCTTTCGCTTTGTAGATCCTTTGGCAGCTCCCGAATCGTAAATTCTTTTTGACATAATCGAAAGTTCAAGCTTACTTTTATAAAACTGCTTTAACAGTCTGCAAAAAATAATAAGCCGGATCCAATGAGAAGATTTAGGATCAACGCAATCTGCAACATTAACTGAAATAGATAATTAGATAATTTTAGCTTAGCTTACACCATCCGTTATACATTAAATGTGCATGTGTAAACGTATTATGTGCATGCATAAACACATATATGCGTTTACGCATGCGCAGAAAGTTGTAGCTTTGAGGTCCGGATTATAGATCATTCCGGATTAAAGACTTTTGACTGTGTCCAATATTAACTCTGACTACAAAGGATTTTGTCTTAGATTTATTGTGATGTTTTAAATTTTTATCAGTTTTCTTAATTTTGGTTCCTCCGTGCTTTTGCACTTTTATGTTTCTTGTAAAATTGAGTGGGCATGCTTTTGCTGCCTTCATTTAATAACCCAGCATTCTCATTACGTAGATGTTCCCATTTCTCAGGTTTGCTCATTTATCATAGTTTTTAATTTTAATTAGAACGCATGCATTTCCGATCCTCCTGTTTCAATTTATTTCACAATATGCAATACCATGCAATATCATTTAATACTTACCTTTCACCATTTAATGGTAGGATTTTCCCATTTTAGCCATTTATTATTGTTATTGTTTTTTGTGTAAAATATGTTTAACTTTCTTACGTACATACCAGGTTCATTACGTACATATTATGTAATTTTTAGGATTAAGCTTTTCAGTTTTTGACAGTATACTGATCCTCTCTTAACAAATAAGCAGATTATACCTAAATTGTTGTAATTAAATTTTTGTGGGTAGTATAGTAATCAGATTTAATAGGTTTTATGATTTTTTATTAATTATTACAATTTTTTTACTGTGTTTTGGTTTCCATTATTGGTAAATTATCTAAAAACTTGGAACTTTTAGATAAATAAAATTTTTATCTCTATTCCTGAGCAGATAATGTTAGCAATATAAATGAGCATTTCCATATATCATATTGACCAAATATTAAAAAAAAAAAAAAAAAAAATCTTATAAGGGGGGATTCAAGTGTGACGGGTATTTTGTAAGAAAAGATTTGCATGTGAGCTTATTCAAGAATATTCTGTAAGAAAAGAATGCAGATTTTTTAAGTGTATACCTTGAAGTAAAAAATAAGTATGTATATTTTTTTCTTATTATGGAAGTATATGAAAATTATTTTAACCCTTTTTTAAAAGGTTAAAGCTGTGTATATAAAACAAATATGTTTTTGAAGAAAGGAATTAAAATAATTTTATATTTGAACTAATATGGTATTATAATGAGTAATATCATATTTATAATCAGTAGACTTTTCACTCATTAAAAATTGAGTTTAATTCTGTTTTGAAAAGTTTGGTTATTTCTGTAGAGAATGATTTTTTGAAAAGGAAAATGTTATATTTCTGACATTGATTTCATTCTGTAAAAATTAATATTTTGTTTTTACTTTACTTAGAAGTTTTTATTCAGATAAAAAGTGTGTATTCGTATAGTTGACAATTGTTGCATTTGCAAGTGTGATATGTTTATCACAGACTCCAAAATTTCTGCAATTATCAATTATTTAAACTAAACCTTTGACTAAGGGGTTAACTGGTTAATAAAGTTTTAGAATTATAACTCTTCCTCATGGAATGTGGAAAAATGTAACTTATGTCAGTTTTTTTTTTTTTTTTTTTTTTTTTTTTTTTTTTTTTTTTTTACCAAAATGATTGATTAAAAGTTGTTAAGAAAGATATGTTTAAGGTAATATTAATATTTTAATATGAGCTTTGTAGATTTGCTTTTTAAGGTATAAAAAATTAGAGTGCTGGTAGTATTTTGGAAATTTGAGCAGTTATAATTAAAGGATGCAGTTATTTTTCTCTCAGTTTTAAAATCTAATTGCATAGCTTCAGGCAATATGTGAACATGAAAAAGTACTTAAGTATGCACACAGGCCCTGACATATAGAAGTTCAGAGTAGAAGTGAACCAAGACGATCATATCTGATTTTGAAATATTGCCTCTTAAAAATTTTTTTATAAAATCAATTCTGAGATGCACCTAAAAATATGATTATATATATATTGTAAATCAGATGATTTAAAGTGAACCGCTTACCATGTTAAAAAATTCGTCTGAATTAATTTTGCATGCTGTTTTATGCAAAAAACAACAACATGGGGACTTGGTTCGCTGCTGTTTGGAAAACAATCAGAACTCAAGAGAATCAAGTTCAAAATTCACTGAGAATTTAATCTTGAATAAATAAATAATTACTTTGTCAAGTGCAATTTTATTGAATAAATGAAAAAATTGGGAAATTCTATGAAAATTTCAAATTCTTATACAAAATATCATTTTTGAAAAATAAAGTAATGGTATTTGAAGGAACAATTAAAAATATTATGTAAAACTTTGGAGAACACTTGTAGTATCTTCATTTGTCAACATGAAATATTTCATCTGTTCCCTCCTGATCAACTGCACAACTTGTTCTTGCTGACAACCTAGTTGGTGACTGAAAAGGTAAATGTTTATAATATTTGTGAAAGATGAGTAGAATAAAAGATAACTAGTCAACCTTGTCTGTTATTTTACTTGCTACAGCAGTATTCATTGACTAGGATAGAGAGTTTCCTGCACAATATTATTTAATTTGATCACATTTCTTACTGGTGATTTTTCTCCAATGAAACTGTTTCAAAGGGAGCCAAATCATCCAAAGAAGTTAAAAGAGAGTAGTGACCCTCTCTTGTACCTCATCTACTGAAAATTTAAACTGCTAATATCCTTTTCGAGATACAGTTTTTTTTTTTATTTTTTATTTTCCGATTTGTTACATGGATCTCTTTTTATGTTTGCGACTTTAAATACTAAGGACTTACATTTTGATTCACTATTTTGATCCACTTTTCAGGCAAGTATGTAAAATCCCAATCATCTGGAAGTTAAGAGTGACCTGATATTAAAAATTTATGGTCAGTGGTTTTCACAGCCATGTCATTATTGTGCGCAAGTTTTATGAAAGTTTTTGCCACTTCGATATCGCAATTCAGACCAATCTATAAAACAGAATAAAAAGTCGTGTGTTTACTGGTTGCTGCAAGTGCTTGCAAGTGTTTCACTAAGCATGGCACTAAATCTTGGAACTCTTTGCATCCCTCACTTTCATTCCGAAATTGTATACATACTAATTTCTCTCGTGTGAAGTTGATATGGTCAATTTTTGGAGTGGTAATGCTTTAAGTTGCTGTGTAAGTGGTGCTAGAGGTGAGCAACTTATCTTGTCTAAGGAAAAATCGTAACTTAGTCTGCTTTTGCCATTTAAATTTATTTTTCAGTTTGTAAATTTTTTTAAATATTTTCATTTTGTTCACAGTTAATTCTCACTTCGAGTTCATCACAAATTTGGCTGGTATCTGTAGGGTTTCAAATGCAAACTGAACATATTATAATAACATTTTTCCTTGGCAGGAATTTTGCTCTTGCCTTTGCATTTCTGTATGTACATTTCGTACATTTTGTGTATTCTCAGGTTAAAGTGTAGATATTTTTTATTGAGATTATATATTATATATATATTTTGTAAATCAGATGATTTAAAGTGAACCGCTTACCATGTTAATAAATAATTACCTCTGCAAGTGCAAATTTGTAAATTGGTTGCCATATATTGATTAGCTATAAGCACTTTCCCTTTTGTTCGGTGAAAAATTGAAATGAGAACTCGCTTTGGTCATGAAATTTGCCTAGTGCACGCAATAGGCTCACAGAAGCAAATAAATTAATGATGAAACAAAGGTGATAATGATTGCATGATGATTATTTTATTTGATAACAAACTGAATTATAAAACAGTGATGGAAATTTGTGGAAGACGATCAGAAATGAATGGGAAACAGAGTACAAAGACTTTCTCCTATATTGCAGCATTAAAATCACTTAAAGACTGATTCACTGAAAGATTTTACTTTTATGAATGTTTATCATGAGAAACCTCATGAAGTGAAAAAACTGAATTTCTTTCACTTCTGCTCTGGACTCTCCATATTTCTTTTGTAACGTATGATTCATTGTAGCAAAATACATAAATAAATTGTAAAATTTAAAAATATTAGTATAATCACATAGCAGCAAGATTGTGTAATCAACCATATGGAAAAAAAATTGAAATATTTTTTGCAGATTGCCATCTATGGTAAAAACTTTTGTACTTCAGCAAGAAAAGCTTTCATGCTATTGATGAGAAATATTGTACGGTAAGTATTTGCATTGCTTCAATCATATGAAGCCTCAATTCAAAAAATGTATTTTTTGTTCTTATTTTCATTTTTTAATGATGATAATTATAAACATTTATATTTGTAGTGTTGTTGTCCTGGACAAAATAACTGACTTCTTGCTTTTTATGGGAAAGCTTGCAGTGGTTTCTTTTGCTGGTAAATTATTAATTAAATTCATTTTATTTTTTAAATTATGTACTGCATTATCTAATTTTTGCTGTTTTCTCTTTTTTAAAATCCTGATCCGTTTGTTCTCTTCTTCTAAGCAGCTGTTAATTTTTTAAATTTTTTTTTACATGTCCAGTTTCTACTTTTCATATAAAGGTAGCAGTATCTTTGTGCGCAAGATCAAGTTAAACAAAATTAAACAAAATAACTTTCAAATCATTAAAACCATGTGTATATTGTTTTCTTTGTCTTCTTTTTTTATCTTGTGCTTTTATAGATTTTACAAAGGATGAGAATTCAAGCATTTTTATGCATTCTTGAAGTGTTCAATTTAAATTATGATTGTTTTATTGAGTTTCATTTTTATAATTCTTTCTAACGTGAACTTTAGTGTAAAAGATAAAAATTTTAAATATTTTTTATGAGGGAAAAAAAGGCTGTTGTGCATCTAACATGTACACTGTGCAAAAAACTTATTTATTAAACTTATTTAATTCTTCCTTTCACATTTCGAAATTCAAGTTCATTCAAAATAAAATTCACCCATTTTTTTATGATTTATTTTTTTAATTTGTATTTTTAAATAATTTTTATAAAATTTTCAAAAAAAAATTGAGTTAAAATGTATAAATTTTTACTATCATTTAACATAGACATATTTCTAAGTGCACCTGCAACAAATTACAGTTTTTTATTCAAAATTTCTGTAGATATATGTGAATTTAAAAATTGGCGCATTTTCAAATTTGGCATATTTGTTGAAAGCGATAAAACATCAAATGTGGTTTAGACGCTTTGCTAAAATTATTTGAAAGTAGGAGCAGCATCAATTTTTTTTCTGCTCACACACATTGTAAAAAAGGTAGGAACGAGGCGCCTTTTTTTCCCACTCCGGCGTAATGGAAAGGAAAATTGGTTGCCATATATTAAGAAGTTTGCCAAGTGAATTATTTTTGACTCAAAAAAAAAAAAAAAAAAGGGCAAGATAAATTTTTGAATGTCTCCATAAATTTTCGCACCAAATTTTACAAAATTTAATATCTAGGTATAATTTGAGTCGTAGAATCGAAATATGAAAAAAAATTGTTATGTTATTTCAGAAAAAGTCCAATTTTGTGTGGTTAGTAGCTATGTTAGAACAATGCTATATATAAATCTAATAAATATCTTAAGTTGCACTTTTGACACATAAAAAATGCAATTTGAATTTTGTCAATTGGCGCAGTAGAACAGGAGATACAGAACTGTCCCCCCTTTTTTGTGTGTGCAGTGTACATGTTTGGTGAAATATATGGTGAATGCCACTGTATGATTTAGAATTGTATTTCTAAGCATAACTTTAACTAAATTTTTTCTGTATTTATAAACTTATTGACATATTAGTATTATGAATGTATATAAATGTATTTAATTATTTTGTAGTACCTTAGTTTTCTAAATTGTAATAAATCAAGTTTGATTTCTAAGCTTCATTGTATGAATGATTGTTTTCCCTTCATCTCTCATTACACTTTGTTTTAATTAGAATTGGAGTGAATAAAATTATTAAAATTAATTGTTAAAGGTTTGCCTGGATATACAGTACTGTAATTCTGTTAGAATATTTCTTAAAAATGAATCCCTAAAAGAGAGGAAAACTCCAAGTATTTGATATTTGCCTCTTCTTCAAATAAATGAAAGACACTTAAGAGTCTGTGTAATGTCAGTAAGCTGATTACGCATTCTGAGTGTCATTAGTTTGGGGTAAGGAATTTTAGAGAACAATGTTCACATGCCTTTTTGAATGCAGGGTTTTGGTTAGCCCACGCTTAGTAATCTCTATCCTGTGGCTTTGGTGGTGAGTAGGATGATCAAGATTTTCCAAATATGACTTCTTTTCCCTAGATATTGAAAATGTTTTTATTTCCTTAGAAAATGCAAACC
Source organism: Stegodyphus dumicola (assembly GCF_044657685.1). NCBI lineage: Eukaryota > Metazoa > Arthropoda > Arachnida > Araneae > Eresidae > Stegodyphus > Stegodyphus dumicola. The sequence continues at coordinate 25,773,709 of NC_140777.1, forward strand.
ATTATAGACTATATAACAATTATCCATGACCTGCTTTGCCAATGGCACTATAGGTGTGACAAATTACTTTGGCCATTGCAACAGCAATTGACTTTTGTGTGGATGTACGTCCTTTGTTTCAACAATATTACAAAAAGAAACAAACATGATATAATTTATACCCTATTTACAGTAACTTTGTAGCCCATTGGACATGGTCTATATGAGATTTAGACTTACTGTTACAGTCTTATTTTGATGTTGCTTGTGACATTTACATATTTGATGATTTCTTGGATCCTTTTTTGACAATAGTAATCATTATATAGGGCCAGAAGGTCTACGGTCCTTTAATTAATCAGGAAGAGTTTCTCACAAAAGATCTTTACCTGATTACAGATGTATTGTAGTGCATCTGCCTGTGAAGAATGCACTGAGTTCTTGACATCTTTAAGAAAACGGTTGAGATAGGCTGGAAACCTGCTGTGGTTTGTGTTTGCTTGAATGAGAAAGAAGTCTGTCTTGAGGTAGCTACTGAAACCTCTGTGAAGATGTTGTAGGTGTGGCATCCTATGGAGGCCTTCTCCCATCTATCTTGTTAGAGCCCTGAGATGTAATGGTGTATCCTGCGCTTGACACCTATGTGTTGAAACCTATGTGTTGACTGACATATTGGTGGCTAATTTAGCCAACTTATCTTCCTGTTTGTTGCGTTTTGGACCTTGATGTGCTCTTACCCAACAAAGGGAGAATGTAATGCCTGGTTTCATGTGGAGCGAATGTTCTTGAATGGGAAGATATGCAATGGGATGTTGTCTTTCATGTTTAAGACTTTAAAGAACTCTCTTGCTGTCTGAGAAGATCGAGATGTGGGAAAAGTTTGACTGCCCAACTCAAAGAGCCACTTGTCTAAGTTCTTGATATTCTGCTTAAAATATGAAAGCTGTGTTACTCAGCTGGAAGGACTGCAAATAAATTTCTGTGTTGTTATAGAAGACGAAAAGGTTGCTGCTACCTTCTTGCTGATCTTCCAACCATCCTTGAAGAGTTCTAGACTTTGCTTGCTGGGTAAGTATTTATACCAAGGGAAATCCTGGGTTGTGAAGATGTTATGTGCCATGGTTCTAAGCAATTCTGTGGAATTATGAGGTCCCCATTTATTTTGACAAGCAGAATTGGTCCTGCAAATGTCTGTAGGGCTGCTGTGGATGTGGTGGAGAACACTTTTATTATTTTCAAGAGGGCATTTCTCTGGATCTGTAGAAGTTTTTGATTAATTCGAACTGTATTCGTCATCCAAATTGGACAACTGGGTAAAATCAAATGTTCCACTCTTCAAAGGTAAAGTGCCATCTCCTTTTCTTATGGTGCTCAGCTGTAGTGAGATTAAGCTTTTGCCTTTGGCCAGTTCATAATATGAGCAGAAGGGGGATGAGATCATAATGCTACCTTAAAATTTGTTTGAGACAAACCTCTATTTGTGGTAAACATTTTTTGCTTGTAGTCTGCCTGAACTCTTTTGTATCTTTTATGTCCTTCATGTTTGTGCATAGGTAGTGTCTTCTGAACACCCATACATTTTTTGCTCAGAAAGGATAACTCCTATATCCACCATGAGTTTAATATGTGCCTGGCGGTGTTGCCATTTTGAATCTTCTTTGGGATATCATATAGGTCCTTCATAAGTTTGTTGCATCTTTTATATGTTTATCAATATCCTCTTTATCCTAGTAGTCCTGGGAGGAAGAGCTCTATCTATTGTGGAAATTTTGGTGGAGTTTAAACTAGTCCAGTTGGTTTAGTCCTAGTTTGTTTTTCACACTGTTTTCTTAATCAAAGTTATGAATTATCAAATTTGATAAAATTATGACTGCTCAGATTTTCTGACTAAAGAGTTTTGTTGACCATGTGGTTGTTCATTCACCATGTGTTGATGTTAGGTGTGCTGAAGGTGGAAGTCTGTAGTTTTTTTTCTGTATAAGATTTTAATGCTGTTCATGATTATGAATAAAAGTTTCCAATCAGTTTAATTTGCAATGAGTTGAACTAATAAAAAGTCTTTTGAATTATTTTAAAGCAAAATTAAGGAACAAAATTATATATTACTTTAACAAACCAATTAATTATACATATTTTCCCCCTCCCTTAAATTTTATATTGATTGGATCTGTTCTCTTTAGTAATGTGGAATCTATCCATGAATTACTGCATGACCTGGAAAAGATAGGAATACTCCGAGGGTCATTAATAACTGTTAGGTTGGAAGAAGATGCGTCTCCTTGGGTCAGGTTGGCTGGCTCCCCACAACAGATGTGTTGAAATCTCCACCAATTATGGCTGGAGTATCTTCATTTCTGTTTATGAGATCTATCTTAGCAACGTTTGGTCTCTTATTTTGAGAGGGAGGTGCAGTAAACTGAAACTAAAATAAAGGGTTAAGCTCCACCCTATCTTAACTGCTGAAATGTCTGTGTTGCATAGGATGCCTGATGCTCATATGGCTCTCTGTAATAAATATTGCCATTTTTGCATTAACTTTGTTGTAAAATTTTCTTTAACTAAGATGAAAACCATAGAGTTTCCTATTCTTGAAGTAAGGTTCCTGAATGCTTGCTAATTTAATGTTACTGTTGCTTTCTAGGCATTATCTTTTGTAGTTTTCTAACATAGCAAGCACTTTTGTATCATGTCTTTGATTAGTCCTGCATTAAATCATTGGTTGATCTCATGGCAATTTAAACATTTTAACAATTTCTCTTTACCGTCTGCTTTTTGGTGGTCTTTCAACCCCCATTCTTCACATCTTGTATTTTCCTTGCAATTTTTTGCGGAATGATTAAATCCTACACATTTGTAGCATTGTTAAAGGGTTAAGAATTGCCTTACATTGTTCTGCATCTATTGAATGTTAATCTTCTTCATTTTTAAGATTTTTTTTTAATGTTGTGAGATCTATTTAGATTACCTAATGTTTTTTTTACCTGGCCGTCGTAGGGAATAGGACTTTTATGTTTGAACCTTCAAGTTCTGGGTTCTATGAAATGAGATGTTTCTGAAATTCGTCTTTTCTAGTTCACTATTAATCTATCACACAATTATTTTTGAGTTAATTATTGTCTGTCTTTTAATTTCTACTAAATCCATTAATTTTCTATTCTCCCATATTGCTACCTATATTATTCTCAAGTCATCTTTTAAGCAACCTGAATGAGTACACCTCCTTTGTTAATCTTTTTGCCTAAATAAATCCCTACTTTAAGCTTTCAGGGTTTCTATGTCTAACTAGCTTATCTGTAAATTTGTCAGATGTTATGGCTTTTTTTGGCTATGTGAGAGTTACACGTTCTAGCTCCCTATCATTTCTTGTCAGTGATCACATTCTTCGCACTGATCTATTCCTCTTGCTACGCTGTGTGTTGGTTTTTCTTGAATTACCACACCTCTAACATAGTTCTCAATGTCTTGAGTCATTCAAGTTGTCCCTCAAAGTTAGCAATTTTAAAGTTCATACAGGTAACTAAATTTAATAAAGTCATAAAATGAGATTTTGTACCTTTAGTCACTTTCTTTGGTATCACTTCCTCACTGGCCTATATAGGCCATCCAAGTCTATTATACATTCATGTGCCTCCTGCACACAACAGTTTCATCAGGCTCTTCTGGTCTTTTTCGCTCAATGGCTCATGTCTTTGTCATTGTATTTTGTACTTTACTGCATACAGTGAACGTGTAAGGCAGTGTTTCTATCACTAGGGGATCACAGTGGTTGCAGTGGTTGTTAGTTTGCATTGCTATGCTATAGTTGTAATTGTTGTTTAACCATTACGTTTTCTATTTTGATTGTTACACTTGCTATCTTTAACTTTGATGTGGATATATTGATGTAATTTAATGTTACTATTTTTGTAATTGATGTTTGTTTAAAAATATTAGAAAAATTAATATTAGGGATTAAATGTTTTAATCATTTGAGTAGTACAAGAACTACTTACTATATGTTAAATAATACTTAATCAGTAATATTATTCTAAAGTATTAAATTTTAGTGAACTTTTGTGAACCAGTACCAGTACAACTAGTGTGAATGTGTGCATAAAGCAAGTCTATTTTACAAGAATGAAAAATGGTGAATTAAACTATTAGATAAATTTTAAAAATAAATACAGTTCTAAAGATTTTGTAAATGACTATGGTATCATATGATAAAATTAATATTTTTTAGCAATTTAAACATGGAAATGAAAATTAAAACTTAACTATCAAGCTGTGATATAGTCTTGCAGTAGTAATCGGCTATTTTCAATTTTAGATCAGTTGAAGACTTTACCTTGATATTTCCTTATTATTTCATAATAGAATGCTGTTATGGATCAAATTTTTAAGCTTCATAAAACTAACTTCCTGTTTCTTCTATAAACACTTGTCGAGAATTCCAATTCTTGCATCAAAACCTTCCTTTGGACAAGCTCTTTCCAAAGATAGAAAACTTGTAATAGTCAATCCTTTTTCTGTGCATTTTACAATTATCCAAATTGACGCTTAAAACAATAAATCCAACCATTATAGAGATTAATGAATTGATTCTAACTTCCAATTTTCTTTTAATTTGTTAAAAATGTGACACTTTTTGCTATACAAGTACATCAAATCTTACACAAATGAACCTAATAACATAAAATGGCTTTATATCACAGATCTGTTAATTGAAATTGCCAACACAGCCTAATTGGTAATTCTTTTAGGATTGAAACTTCTAAGGACCAAATTGAGTATGTAAATACAGAAGCAACATTTAGACTGGCACACTGGTTCCAGTGCAACCACTCATGGCGTTACTTCTGAGTTAAACTTTTTAAAGATAAGAAAAAGAGTTTTGATGTGAACTCTCTGATCAGAAAGTCAGTGTGGCTGTACAGATCAAAATGTGTCAGAATAATCGGTTAATCAACATAAAACATGTAATTCTAATTGCCAATTTGTTTTATCTGCCCAAAGATGATGAAGCTGGATATCTGAATTGTTCTATTCCAAATCATGCGAGACGTTTCTCTTGCTAACATTTTAGTCATTTAAAAATACCTTGTCATGATGCCCTCATTTGTGTTCATTCTTTTGTGGTGAACCAGATTTTGAGGATTGGTGAACCAGATTTGGAGATATTTATGTTAATTACACTTTGGTGTGAGAATATGTTAAAAAGTTTTACATTGTATGCATTGGCTTTTGTTTTGAATTCTATTTTTATATCTGCAGGGATTTAGTTTTTTAATTGGTTTAAAAATGTTTTAGAGATTTAGACAACTAATTTTATTTTCTACTTTTCATGTAGCTGTAGGATCATTTTATGTTTTTGTCTCTGAGCATAAGATTTATAAAAGTGGACCTTCATTACATTATGACCTTATTCCACCAATAGTAAGTGTTTCATTTCTTTAAAGTCTTTTACAGTTGTAACGTATTTAAAATTGTAATGCCGTAATTGTTTAAGGATTCAGAACTAAGTGTTAAGTGTGAATGACAGGTAAAAAACTCCAACTGTTTATGAGTATCTTTAATGTCATCTCGAATTTTCCACGAATCCTCAAATATGAAGAGGTTATATCATAAATAAATTCAAGCCTGAATTCCCTAAAATATGTAATAATGCAGTGAGTTTTTTTTTTTTTTTTTTTTTTTTGTGTGTGTGTGTGTGTGTGTGTGTTTTATCTGAATATGATATAAATGAATTATTTGTGGCTGTTATTTCTTTCTTCTAGCTAGTCTAGCATAGGAGTAATTGTCCATGAATGAACTGAGGTCACCATCAGAAATAATGAAAGAAGTCCTTGCAAATGACTTTTATATCACCAACTGTTTTTATGAGTTTTGTCCATTATGGATGTAAATCACATTGTTGTTTCTAGTTTTGTTTGTTATAAAAGAAACCTTGTGTTTCCTTTATACAAATCTTAAAGAAAACCTTATGCTGAGCAAGATCTTTCTTGAAAATGTGGACTTCATATGCATTTTATATCCTGTATTGTATTATATTTGTTAATGTGCATTACTTTCAATTATTAGAGCAAAGCATCTACCAGGATTTGTAACCAAAAAGTCCAGTGGAGGTTTTATTCTATGATAACAAGGTGTGTGTTTGCACTTTAACAAATTATGAAATATATTATTCAAAACAAAGGCATGGTGATTATGAATAATTAATCATATTATATGAATGAATTAGTAAGTATTTAAAAGCAAGTAAAAATTATGGCATGTCCCATGTACATTTGTAAAGAGCAAGAGAAAATTATATCAAATCTTCTTTATATATCTTGTATATGTATTCCTTCTGTACTTCATTATTGTATTACTTTGTATATTTAACAAAGGACCAATGGGTCCCATGTTAACCCAATTTCCAATCAAGTGTGGGTAATTCATATTCCCTCAGCCTTATAGTTGCATATACTGAGTGGATGGCTGATCAATTGTTTCAGCACAAGATTCAAAATTGTCTTCCCTCAGTGTTCTTTAATGAATAGGGCGCAGGAGTCAAAAATATAGATAGATCATATAATGTGAACTGATGTTATCTGTTGGAGTTACAAACAACACTGGTGGAGAAAATAAAAGATGCAACACTTTTTGCCAATTATCTTAAGAAATGCTGGATAGAAACAAATGAAATTAGCTATGGATATACAGTGAAATATGTTTAATGCAAAAGTGCTTAAGACAAAATATTGGTTAACATGAAATAATACAATGGTCCCAACAAACTACTACAGTCAAAAGTCATTAATTCGGACATCCATAATCCAGACCTGAAAGCTACAAACTTTCTGCGCATGCGCAAAATACGTTTACGAATGTGCGTTTAATGTATAACGGACGGTATAAGCTAAGCTAAAATTATCTAATTCAGTTAATGTTGCAGATTGCGTTGTTCCTTAATCTTCGAATTGGGTCCGGCTTATTATTTTTTGCAGACTGTTAGAGCAATTTTATAAAAGTAAGCTTGAACTTTCGATTATGTCGAATAGAATTTCCGATATATATTTACTAATATGTAAAGGATCTGCAAAGCGGAAGTATGTTTAGAAGTCCATTAAACAAAAAGTGGAATTGCTGCAAAAAATGGATAAAGGCATCCTTTGATTATCTAACCATTCCGAAATCTGTTTATCAATTTCGCGCTTCTCTGCGGCGGGGAGGAACGCCATGGCGCGCAATGAATTGGAAGTTGATTTGTCAGCACTATCCTTATCTTCAGGGCAGATGTTTTTATTTTATTTGGCTTATAATTCCTTACTAAATATAGTATTTCATCTCAATGTACTCCGTCTTTGATATGATTAAAATCAAATTCCTCGTCATTATAATTCGCTTCCAATAGCTAAGAAAGTGACACAGAGGTTATTGAAAACGAAAAAATTTCGATTGACAAATTAGTCGGTATTCTCGACACAGCAATTATAGGACTTGAACAGTGGAACTTTGTAACTGAAGAAGAAATTATGTATGTTTATAGAATTAAAGAGAAAGTATTATCACATAAAAAAACGAAGCAACCTAAACAACTTACATTGAAAGAAATGTTTAATAAAGTAAACAAATATTAAGCTTTTTTTTTTTGTAAATTTTGATACCCTTTAGATCATAATTGTTCTTTATTTCATAAATTATGGTTTCATATTTTTAATTTTATAATTTCTGCATGCCATCTTACCAGATTTAAACTGATGATCTATAATCCGTAAAATTCGATAATCCAGAATCGTTGAAGTCTCGATGTGTCCGGATTAACGACTTTTGACTGTATGTATTTTCATGCACCTTTTTTTTCTCTTAACATGAAATGAAAATCGTGTAACACAGAAAAACACCAGCCACACAGGCGAGATTTAAGAGAGGTGTGAAATGAAAGAGAGTTGGTTTCACATGTTTCATAGAAAGGAGGTTAACTTTGTTTTGAAATAACCTCGGAATAGCCTGTGACACGAGCCAATTTTGTTTATCTAAGCTACTTTCAACCTACTTTCATACAAACGCCACACAAAAACATCTTATCTCTCATCAATTGAATTCAGGGACATGTACACCGTATCAGTGAGTCAGTGAGTTTCAGTGAAATCAGTGAGTTTGGTTTGCATTTTTATTTTAGAAGAATTTTTTTACGAGCACAGTGGCAAACTGCTCTTTGTCTTAAAATGAAGATGGAGCTTCTTAAGGTGATTGATCACAAACAGAAGACAAAAACGGAAGTCTGTAAAGATTTTAGTATTGCTAACTCTACATATCAACAATAATTAAAGAAAGAGAGCAAATTAAGAAAATGTTTGAACGGAGTAAGTTTCAGCCAGAGCGAAAACGTATGAGAACGGCCAAACACCAAGGATTTAGAGACAGTTTTACTTGTTTGGTTCAAACAAGCAAGATATCAGAATGCTCCCATATCAGGACCTTTAAAGCAAGAAATAAGCAATGAACTTGCTAAACAAATATGTATTAGATTTTCTGCAAATCCAGGATGGTTGGAACATTTCAAGAAAAGAAATGGCATAGTACTAAAAAATGTTGCAGTGAAGCTAATTAAGTTTTGCCGACCATGACAGCAAATTGGCTTCAGTCTATGTTGCTTTAAATATTTGAAAAATATGAAGCGAAAGATGTCTTCAACAAGGATGGAACTGGGTTATTTTACCGCTGCGTACCCAGTAAAACTTTATCATTTAAGGGACAATCGTGTTCAAGAGGGAAACTGTCTAAAGAATGGATTAAGGTATTGGTAGGATGCAAGTTGGATGGGTCTAAAAAACTACCCCTATTTGTTATTATAGTTGTTATAAAAGTTGGAAACCATTGTGTTTTAAGAATCTAAGAACATTACCGGTGAAATATACAGACAAAAAAAGGGGGAGGCATGGATGGTAGCTATGATGTTCACTGATTGGATCATAATATTAGATGAGCGATTCTTACAAGAAAAGTATAAGGTTGCAATGATGATTGATAATTGTCCACCTCAAAGTTGTATTGCAACTTTAAAGCTTATCTCTTTGCCTCCGAATATAACAAGTGTTTTGCAGCTTTGTGATCAAGGGATTCTACAAAACATGAAATTTTTCTACCAAAAACATTTGCTTCGAAAATATTTACTTGCAATCAAAGCAAATGAAGATTTCTAGATCAATTTATTAGATGCCTTTCTTATGTTGCATTCTGCATGGAATTCAGCGATTCCAAGAACGATTGAAAATCGTTTTCTTCATGCAGGTTTCTCAAAAGTATCGGATTCTTTGGCATCAAAAGAAATGGAGAAGGAGGATGGGATATTGAAAGAGCTGACACTTAATGAAATAATTGAGAAAGTTTATGTATTATTATACTGTTCTACTGTATCATTGGAAGAAGTCATTGCAGTAGATGATGATAATGTGTGTACAGCCCCAATTATGGCAGACAAAGACATTTTGGAGTTTTTTCAAAGCTAAAAAAGTATCATTGATGCAGATTCTGATGATGAAATGGAATGAATAACGCAGCTCCTGTTCCCATGCCATCCAAAATGAGGTGGGAGTGGTGTGTGTGATTATGGCAAAGCCTCGTGGGCTATCTGCCTAAGGGGAGGGATGCCTTCGTGGAGGACTTTCGAAGATATATATACATGAGTCAGTTTCCCTTCACATGGGATATATGTTACACATGGGGATATATGTTATACATGGGGAAAACCACGAAAACACCCATGCAGCCAGCCCATTCGCGGGATTCGGACCAAACTACCAGTGTTCAGAGACTTTACTGCTAATGGGTGCTTCGAAATGAGGAATATCATGGAAAGTATGCCCAGTTATTTTGACACACATTCCAATGATGAAATAAATTTTAAAAAATGAATGACTTTGAACAATTTGATGCTACAAAAACACAATGCAAAGAAAAATATCAAATTACTTTCTAGAAACTCAATAAATGTTTTATTTTTCAAAAAACTTGAAAATTTAATTTTAAATTAAGTTCTTGTTTCATTCATTTTTATTAAATACGTGCATACATACATACATATCTATGTAAATAAAATGTACTCTAATAAACTTCATTTTTTTTAATATATGTTTTTTTGCAATATCCTTCAACACGAAAAAATATTTCAGTACCCTCAATTTCGTGTTAAAGGATTTTCACTGTAGTTTATTATAAGACAATGTGTACAAAACAAAAATGAAAAGGCTATTCATTAGCAAGAGTTAAGGCCAAAAGTCCAATGTGGTCCAAACTTGAAGTTTAAAGATGGCAGTGAAAATGTGGCTAGTATCGCTTCTGACAGACAATACGCACAATGAGTAGCCATGCTGTTCAAAAGAGAGTTCAGAAGTACCTGTGAAAATCGCACCCACTGTTCGACTACAGCAGTTTAACTTTTTTTTAACTCCCGATTTTTCTGCATGTTTATATAATAAATAGCATGTTGTTTGATTTGAAAAATAGATGAAAAAGATAATCATTCATATAAAATTTAATTTGAAAGATAAATAAATGCCACAGTTTTGACTATTTGAATTTCAATTTTTTTCCAGAACAAAAGATGTAGCTTGTTTCATTACATTTTTATTTCTTAAGGATTTCGTTACATTTTTATTTCTTTCTTATTTTTTTATTTCTTAATAATCATTGAAAATTTAGTGTGCAGAGAAGGTACAAATACTTTCAATCATATTTGAGGTTGTAGATGGTAAGGGTATGTACAGGGTTCGTAGCGGTCTTTACGAAAAAAAAAAAAAAAGTGCTTATAATTCCTTATATTTGAAAATAAAATATAAAGGCTCTTATAGGTGCTTACTTTTTCTTTAAAGCCCTTATTATTTTGTTTTCAGTGCTTATTTTTTGCTTTTAGTGCTTTTTTTAATGAACGCGCATTTTCTCCCCCCGTACCAAAGCCGGAACTATATAAACAACTTTTCTTCTTTATATGGAAAGTCAGATGGTGAATCATACTCCCGGAAATAGCTTTTCCCCCTTTCTCTGCATTAATGTAACCTATGGTGCGCGCTAGAGTACAGACAGGTGCACGTCCTTCTATTGGTCAAAGAATTGCGAAAACCGTAGAAAATTTATATTATGAGCATATGTATGAATATTATAATAATATAGTTGCAGTAGCTGCTGAAGTTTAGATAAACTTCCAAAAATGGGTGTATTTTTACACAGATTAGCTTTCTAAGGAATAATATTTAGAATGGCTTAAATAAAAGGAAAGTAATCGAATAGTCATAATAATATTTTTTTTTTTTTTCCAATACATTATACAATACGGAGGTTGGGAGGTTCTCCCCTTTCTCCGCAAAATCTCTAATATTGAAGTAGCAAACTTTTTTTTTGTCACTGTCCAATCTGGACGGTTATTCTACGCTGCGAGAGTCGACAGCAAGTTGTGGGCCGCCAGATGTCGCTGCTAGTAAAAAACAGGTCTGCCCGACATCCTATATTCTCTGAGTACGGAAGTTGTCGAAAGCGCGTGAAAAAGTGTTGCCGTGTCGTCAATCAGGGTTGTGCAGTTGACGTACCAAGTAGACATTGGCTTTGTATGTGTTTTCACCGCTGATTTTTTTTCATACTTAAACGAAGAATACGGTCGTAGATCTCTGAATCGGTGGCGAATTTATAGAAAATATATTGATGCTTTTGCTCTGCCAAAAGATGTTTTTATTGCGTATGTCAGATTGCCAAAATTTATAGTTATTTTAATTTGCAATGAACCGAGAGAGTATTTGGAGCCACATTCAGAAACAAGAACGCAATTTCTATTGAAAGAAAGGTTATACTATTCCTGAAATTATAGATATAAATTGTAATTGTATGCTTTAAAAATGTAGAAGCTTAATAAGTTTATCAGGCGCATAAACCTTCTTCATTTAATACAAATATAGACATCCGATAAGCTTCTACTCGATTTATGTGCAGCAAGAATTACGTTTACTTTAAAATCTAACAGTTGAATACCTTACGAATAATACTGTGAACACAAAAAGGAATGTCGTTCATTATTACGCGAAATTCACACTACTGTAAAATAAAAATAAAAAATTATAAAGCTATAAAATAGATGTATAATATTTTTCTCAGTAGCTGTACTACTACTAGTGTGATACATTTAAAAATAAGTTTTAGCACAGAGGGCCTATTAATTTCGTTTTGCCATTTTGTGACGTTTCACAATAAAGGGCGTTTCACTTTTCAAATCGTTGCCACCAAGTATTATCGCACTCTATTATATTTAAACAAATTAAATAATGAGGAATCTGCAGAATGTATGAATGTTTCGCTCACTGTGATAAAACAACGGTACCTAGAGCCATGAAATTCTGAATAGCGTAATCCTCCATCCTAATATAGGCATCTGGAGGCCCAAATTTGGAACCGGGAATTTGTTTTATTATCTATTTCATATTTTGTAAAGCATTTATGAGTTTTTGATTAAGAAACCCAACGATTTCAAAGCGAGCAATGACAACATTGTACGGGGAAAAAAAAAAAGAGGAAAAAAACATTTTCATCTCTAGCGCGCGAGACTATGCATCGGAAATTCTAAAGCTATGCTTTTTTAAATTATATGATATTGTTGTTGAATTGAATTTTATGGTTTAAGTGCGAAAAACATGACATTTAATAAATAAAGGTAACACGCAAAACGTTAAAAAAATGACCCTTTGGGAGTAATAAAAAATCTGAAATTTTATTACATTTTAAAACTGGTTTCTAAGTGAGGACTGCCCATCAGCGGCCGAGCGGTCAAGTCGCTGAACACTGGTAGTTCGGTCCGAGGTTCGAATCCCGCGAACGGGCTGGCTGCTTGGGCGTTTTCATGGTTTTCCTCCATGTGTAACGTGTATACGATCCAGTTTTCCTTAGAAAGTTCTCCACGAAGGCATCCCTCCCCTTAGACAGATAGCCCTCGTGTGCTTTGCCATAATTAAACACACACACACACACTAAGTGAGGACTTTCTAGGGAAAACTGGCTCGTATACACGTTACACATGGGCCTCGAAAACGCCGGCCAGCTCGTTCGCGGGATTCGAACCTCGGACCAAACTACCTGCGTTCAGCGACTCTACCACTCAGCAGCTGGTGGACTTGTTAGCAGAATTATACTGCATTATTATTGTATTATGCTATAAAGTAACAATGCTATAAGACTGAGGGTTTGTTCATAGAATAGTACTTTTGTAACCTACTCTAATATTAAAAAAAAATCATAGTTTCTTTGCAAATTTAAATTTAAAAAAAAATTACTGTTCACAGCATTCTCATTTTTATAGTGTAAAAGAGATATTGATTATTATTAGTTTTCTATTTAAAATGTGTCGAAACGCTGGTTTGACAAGGACTTCAACTGCAGGAGACCTACACTGATTATTTTTACTTTAGTACTTGCATTGTGAAAATATCTTTTAATTATTTTCACAGAATAAAATCTTTTGAGAAGGAAGAATATTTAAACTGAGCAGTTCTTATATATATATAAAATTAAAATAACAGCAATGTAATATTAAAAAAAGGTATTAGTAATTTTGTGACAAAAATTGCAAAACGAATTAATCACACATACAGGATAGATTAGTTTAATTTTGGTTAAATATTTTATATTGAAAAAATATTTTCTATCATGTTAATTATAGAATAAATTATTTAAAATATAGCATTTTGATGCGTGTGTGATAGTGGAATGCAGCAGCAATCGGCCATAGCGAATGAATTTTTCTATGAAAATTATTTCTTTCGGAAAAGAAATAATTTTCATAGAAAAAGAAAATAAAAAAAGGGAAGAAATATTTTCTTTCTAATTTCTTATTTAAAGAAATATTTTTCCAATAGTAACTGTAAATTGCGGGGAAACAGTTTTAATGTAAGCATGGAATTTATTAAAAAAAAAAAAATTGCTATTAGATTGTAATGCAAATTAATCATATTATAAATTTAAATGATTAAAATTGTTTATTTCTAAAAGGATTTGAAGTAAGCTTAATTCATCTACTCTTATCTATTTACCATTGCTTTCGTGGTATCCCATATCACTCTTTATTTCTTAGCTCTAAATTCCTGCATTAACTTTCACCTTATAAAACGGGATTTTCCTTCACATAACACAGCAGCATGTTCCGCTGCGTGGTGGTCATAATACTGTTTTGTGCAATTTTTTTCGAATTACAAATGCAGCGTGTGAGTTAGTGAAATAATGGGAGAATATTGATAGAACTTCAGTCAGCGCGCGCTATAAATTTCGTCACTCGTCTGTACTGCGATTGGTCTAAAGCTCCTTGAAGCCTTGTCCCCTTTCAGTAAAGTCAAATGGACCCACCCGCCCACCAACTGAGGACCACAGAATGGCTTTCTCCGATAAGTTGTGATGCGTGTCCATACCGGTTTTTTTTGAGTCAATATTGTTCGCTCAAGTTGTAGACAGATCCAGTGATCATAGAATAGGCGTCCTGGATTGAATAGGATTAAAAGTTTTGCCGTCTACCCAACCCAAGCGAAGAATGATTCTATTTCGGAAATTTAACGGTCTGTTCAAAATTAGAATCAAAAACACCCCAGATTAGTAAGGCTCTTTCTTTCCCTTTATTTAGTTCCTTATTCTCCGAATAGTGGCAGCTGTTGATTCCGATTCCGATTGCGTAATATCACGTATGGAAGAATTACGCCGCACGTATTGCGCAATAACGTTTGCGGTATTTTGCAGAGATAATTAATTTTGATGTTCAGTCTGAGATTTATTTATGAACACTTAAAAAAGTTTTACCGTTCTTTCTAAGCAGAATATTTCTCAGTTCCGTTGGTCAATTTTTATGATGCACATATCGAAATGTCAAAATCTTTTATTTAGCCGAGAAATCTAAAGAACGGCTACAATCTCCTCCCCCCTCCTCTTTTTCCAGTTACGCCCGACTATACGGAATATTCGGCAATTTCCGAGTATGCGGGTTAGTTAAGCGTTTACTGTTAAAGGATGACTACATGAAGCAATTTCCCGTCTCCTGGTTTCAGAAATGTTCCTCTTTTTTTAAAATTACTTTGCTTGGAATATATGTTAAGGGAAAACTGTTATGCAATGAAAATTTAGAAAATGTTCAGAATTTTTATTTAAGTTAAATTATTTAAATATTAATATGAGTGGAAAAACAAATTGTATTTATTATTAGGTGCTAAGCGAATACAATTGATATGGCTTATTATTATTTATTTTCTATATTTTGAACTGAAATTTCATCATTAAATCTTGTAATATAGTTTAGTTCTGCATAGTTTTTTTTTCTCTCATTGTAAACTAATTCTGTAAATTGAACTGTCATTTAAAATTAAAAAAAAAAGTTAATTGTTTTCCATGGTTGAGGTAATGCTCATTCTCTTAATAAATATTGCATTGCTCATATTTTAAATTGCAAGTCTAATTTTTCTTTTAAGGTTTATGCAGTTGTGTATAATGTAATTAGACAGGTGCTTATTTTTTTCTTAAAATGTGCTTGAAAAGTGCTTATAGGTGCTTATTTTTTTAACTAAAATGTGGCTATGAACCCTGTATGTTGTTGCAGTCAAATGCAATTATCATGATTGTTTAACATATTTTATTTCTGAGCAGTCAACTCTTGAGATGTTAATTCTTATTTATACATCTTTTTGGGTGCACTGTGCACTAGTTCTTTATCAATACATAACAGTACATTAATACAAAACAAATACAATGGATGAAAGAGCGAGGCAAATGAAGACATCCTAACAGGAAGCAAATAAAGCAGGAAAGTATCTGAAGAAAGCATGGGACAGAGCCAAAAGGTCTGGTTCCCAATATTATTAATTTCAAATTTGATGTTTGCAATTAGCTAAAGCATTTATATAAGGACCTTCATCAGCAATATTACGTACGATCATACGACATTGATTAATTTGGAAATGATGAAGTTTATTAGAAGCAGTTACCATTTTTTGCACAGAAAAGAGAAATAGCCAAATTAAAATAATGTTAAGGGACTATTGCAGATTACTGTTAGAATTTTGATTTACATATTTTTTATCTTACATATATAGATTTTGATTTTCTTTTTTAATCTTATCGTAATGAGTAGCCTCTTGAGTAAAATCTTTGGGGGGGGGTCTTCAAAAATACGAAGAAAAGAATGAGGCAGAAATGTGTTGCATTAATCGAGGGCTTTAAATTTTGATTTAAATGTATATCGTATTACACAGGTGATGACACAGTATTGAATTACTTCAGACTTACAATATACAAATAAAGCAGGAAGAATATACAAATAAAGCAGGAAAGTATCTGAAGAAAGCATGGGACAGAGCCAAAAATTCTGGTTCCCAATATTATTAATTTCAAATTTGATGTTTGCGATTAGCTAAAGCATTTATATGTGCCTTCGATGCCTGAGGAAATTTCCCTTGTTCATCTTCTGCTAATGTTCGCAGTGTTCTAGTTGCCAAAAATGGAGCACATGAAGTACCTTCATCAGCAATATTATGTACGATCATATGACATGGATTAATTTGGAAATGATGAAGTTTATTAGAAGAGTTTTATTAGAAGAAGTTACCATTTTTTGCACAGAAAAGAGAAATAGCCAAATTAAAAAAATGTTAAGGGACTATTGCAGATTACTGTTAGAATTTTGATTTACATATTTTTTATCTTACATATATAGATTTTGATTTTTGTTAATCTTATCGTAATGAGTAGCCTCTTGAGTAAAATCTTTGGGGAAGGAGTTCTTCAAAAATATGAAGAAAAGAATGAGGCAGAAATGTATCGCATTAATCGAGGGCTTTAAATTTTGATTTAAATGTATATTGTGTTACACAGGTGATGGCACAGTATTGAATTACTTCAAACTTGAAATATTTCGTTCTGAATAATTTTGTGTTTTGTATTTTAATTTTCAAGTTTTGTAATGTCTGATTTAGAAGTAATCTATTTTGAATTTTAAATATGTATAGATTCCTTGTAAATTTTTACATTTTCGTGATTAATTTTAATTATTTTCTGTTAATGCTTACTCATGCAAACTGTTTAGGAATGAAGGCTAGTTCTTGGATCTGAGAAATCTGTTCATATGGAGAGTTTTTTAAGCCTTTCCGGCACGTTACTTAAGTTGGAATTTTACCCAAGAAAATTGTAGGCGGTCTATTTAGGCCTAGGAGAGTATGCAGGTATAGTTTTACAAAGATAGCACAAACCGTTTCCATTTTATGGGTGTGTCCGAAGCACGAGCTGTGATAGGTGAGCATTGCTGTGAAGTATGTATTACAGTAAAATACTTTGTCTATGATTTAAAAACAGTAGACTCTGATCTTTGTAGCAGATTTAGCATAACCCAGGGTGCACCACTGGGAGGCCTGCTACTCTACGCTCCCCCCCCCAAAAAAAAAAAACCGCGAAAAAAAAAAGGAAACTCATTTCTTCGGCAATGCAGAGACCTCTCCAAGCCATTTACACAGTTTAAAAATTTATAAGAAAAATAATTAAAATACTATAATATTTACAATTAATTATTGACTAGAAAAAATAATTATTAAATATATATATATATATACAAATAAAAATCTACAGAAATCAAAACTAAGCAAATTACGCACAATGAAAGCAAGAGAAAAAAAGGGTCTGCTCTCACTGAAAATCAAATAGTTAAGTGAAAACAAAGCACCGGGATCTTCAAAACCAAAACCAGAAAAGAATAAAAACAAATAATAAATAAATCTGCACTTTCAGCCTTTCTCATGTTTGAAGCACGAGACCAGATTCTGTGACTCACTCCCACGTGACAGGCACTACCAGTACAGTGTGTTCAGTACGAACACACCATACACTGAAGGCTTCACTATGTGCAATATTTCAAAGATAAAAATTAAAAGTAATACAGAATAGGCAGATTAGCATATGAACAACAAAATTATATAAAGATTTTTTTCATTGATACTCTTTATATTAAAAAAAAAATATGAAACTTTTCTCTGAAAAATCAGTGTCTTTAAAAACAGAATATATCTCAACGTTAATGATTTGCTTGTGTGGTACTGCCATCTATTATTCATAAAAGAGATTAAAGTAACCGTTAGTGTAGTTTTTGTGACATTTATCGATTATTTTCAGTGTCTAAAGAGGGAATATTTTTGGTGTGTGTTTATACCAAACACACTGCGCCGGAAAGGGTTAACCAGTTTCTCTTAAAATGTCTACCAAAAAGTATTTTTCATGATGCAGAAAGCTCTCAAGTGTTTGTCATAACTTATTTTTTTAGTGATTAAATTATTTAAAAGAATTTGATGCTTCTGTCTGTATAAATATAATTTGATAACAAAAATAATTTCCTGTTAAATTTATATTTCTTATTTAAGCTATTAATTATTTCTCCATCTGCAGTTCATCACCTTTGGTGCTTACATTATAGCCTCAGGATTTTTCAGTGTATATGGAATGGCTGTGGATACTCTGTTCCTCTGTTTTTGTAAGTCCATCATGTTTAACATTCATTAGTTTCTAAAATATAAATATTAATTTTTTATTTGAAGTAAATGTTGTAGTTAATTTATTAGCAAAGATTCAGCTGGATCTGATCTGATGCAGGACTAACAGCAAAACTCACAAAACAGACATTATCTATTGGGAAACTATAACATTATAAAGTTTTAGTTGTTTAATTTTATGTAAAAAGCAAATGATGTAAATTTTAAAAATTAATTTTGTTTAACAAACTAATCTCATGCTATAATTAGAATTTCTTTTGAATTTTTAATATTTAGTTGTGTAAAGTAAATGATGGAAATTTTAAAAATTAACTTTGTGCAAAAAACTAATGCTATAATTGGCATTTCTTTCAAATTTAATTCCATAAATTCCCTTATCAAGATTTTACAAAATGCTTCATTTTCTTTGTCATACATTGCTAAGAGTTTGGCAAATTTCAAAGTAGAAAGGGTATTTGGGATTATGATTAGTCCCCTCTCCCCAGCACTGAGTCCAGTGCTTGTTTCGTTACTCATACGTCACATTTTACTCTTAAGGTAAATAGATCAGTGTCAATAAACACATAATGTGAAATTTAATTATAGCTTTTGGCAGAATTTTCTTCAATTTTCTGTGTTATGTAGATTGTATTCAAATTCATGTTATAATAAAAATCATGTTTCCAAAAATGATTATGGATAGCATTTGATATTATTTCTCCTGAATCATGTATGAAACTTATAGAAACATTAAGAACACTGAGTTTTATTCTGAGATTTCTTTTCCAAGTCGAGAGATTTTTTATTTATTGATTACAGTTTGCTCATATATTTTGTTGGGTGTTAGGGCTGTATTACTGCAGTGTTTGAAGCAAATATAATTTCTATTTGCATGTGAACAAGATTCGTATGTTATTTAAAGACAATCATTAGATTAGTTCACCCTCAGGAAAATTTCTTTAATAAAGTAAGAAAAAAGGGGGTATTTGGAAATTTTAGACAAGTGCAAAAATTATTTTAAATCAAAATTGGCTGTATATGCTTCTGGAATTAAGACTATTTTTTTAACAAAACTTATTTTGTACAGAAATTCTATGCAATATATATTTCCTCATTCATTTTTTTTCTCATGATTATGTATTTTTTCATTTATAATTTCATGTAATTTTTGCACACTATATTTCATGTTGAAGATAAATAAGTTATTATGGACATTTTGTTGTGTAAAATAATATTAATATGCGGTTTATTTTTAAATTTTTTTTGGGGGGGGAAGGGATATTAGTTGTATGACCATCTAGGTCGTCTTTTTCTCTTTTTGATCATTTTCACCTTATTTTATCAAAATTTATTAAAACTTGCATCTGCATTTTGTGAGTGTGGAGTATGAGGGGATTTTAGAATATGAATGCATGGGGAACTATTTAGAACAGCAAATAATGCATTTGTGGTGTGAGTAGTCACCAAAAATTAGATGATAGGTTTAAAATTATTAAAAAGGAAATTAGGCTATCTGTATTTTAAAAATTTTTAGACATTAGAAAGTATAATTGTGCTGTATCAGCAAATAATTTATTGTAATAATGTATTTACAATAAATTATTTGCTGATTATCATATTTTTTAACTATGAGAAAATCTGAATTATGATCGTAACTAATGTACATACAGGTCTTAATTAATTTAACCCAAATAAATTGAAGAATATTGAATAATATTCATATACTGTCAACAGATTGCTATTGCACCGATACATTGGTTTTAGAATATTTGTTTGGAGAAATTTGAAAACAATATTTTTCAAATTTAGGTTTTTTTTTTTTCCCCCCAGTATTACAAAATGAGGAGAGTAAAAGAATATATTTTAATTCCTTAGAAAAAATAATTTTGTTATATTTCATGTTGAAGATAAATAAGTTGGAACTGTAAATAATTGATGAAAATTAGTATCACTAAAGTATTTAAGATGAATGTATCAATTATTGTAATAATGTTAAATTCTTTTTCAGTTTATTTTTATTAAAATTTCATTCCCTGAATGGGTCAATTAATAATTCTTATGTGGAGTTTTTTAAGCATCTTCTAATAATTATTTCTCAGAGTATAAACAAAGACTATTATTAGTTTAAATTACAGTACTTCTTGAAGAAGGTAGATCTATGTCTCATTGTATCTCAAAATGCATGTACTATTTAATTATAATCACAACCAAATGAAAGGTGTTAAATTTTATCTAATTTAAAAGCACATGTATAATTATTGAATAAATAAAACTTTTCCTTTTTGTAATGTTCAATTGGATTTATCAGTGAGAATGATTGATTTTGTACTACAATATAATAATATAATACTATAACTATTAAAATTACTATACAGTACATTCCAAAACTCTTAGTTTCATTCATTTTCTCTGAAAATGATCTGGTCCTATCATAGAACATTACTGATTACAGAAATGCAGCAGACTGGGTTTTCATGAGATGAAATTCAAAATTTATTTTAGAGCATCTGTTTAATGAATATTATAAATATTCTGCAACAGAAGAGATCTTGAAGATTTTAAAATAATTTTCACTCAGTAAAGTTTAATGACAATTAAGCAACAATAAAGTTTAATGACAGAATTTATGCACATATTAACCTTGCATTATTCAGACTAATTGAAGAGCTTAAATACATAAAATAAATAATTGTCCTCCCCCAACCCCAGAATTTTCCCCCTTTCAATTTCAATAAATAAAACATGATTAATATATTCAAATGTTTTTATTTGAAATATTTTTTAAAAATGCATGTTTTTCATAATTCATTTTTTGATGTCTGCATATTTTTTCCTGTGGCTTTTCTCTACATACATTTCTTTTGTGGCAGTGAATTGCATGTTTTATCATTTGATAAGTTCTAAAGCTATATTCAGTTGTGGGAACAATTTTCATCATATGCTCTGACAAGATTTCTACCATTGCAATAATTTTGATAATTATTCATTTATTTGAAATATTTTTTAAAAATGCATGTTTTTCATAATTCATTTTTTTGATGTCTGCATATTTTTTCCTGTGGCTTTTCTCTACATACATTTCTTTTGTGGCAGTGAATTGCATGTTTTATTATTTGATAAGTTCTAAAGCTATATTCAGTTGTGGGAACAATTTTCATCATATGCTCTGACAAGATTTCTACCATTGCAATAATTTTGATAATTATTCAATTGTTAACTTTTATGCAGGACTTACCTCAGTCATTGATGTCTAAGTTCTCTTCCCATTCTTTATCAACTTGCGCTTCATCTGTAATAATAAGTGTTTCATTATCTTGTTGGTTAGCATTTGATTTAATGAACTCGGTTTCATAGATGAAATCTAATTCATTCAAACCAAGATAAAAGTCAATGCTGAGCATGCCTCATCAATGCTATTTCCACCTTCTTGTAATCAGCCAATAGATGGCATTGTAGGAAAGCCACTGACAGAGGGTGCACGATTGTAATCCAGAAACAGAATCTAGAGAATATGAATGATGTGATCAACATTCCTGAACTATATGTAAATATGTGTATATTTAGTGTAGTAATAAAAGAATTTATAGAAACCCTAGCATTATCCTGCAGGTAACACATAACCATCTAATATTTTAACATTTCCCAGCAATAGCTGTCAGAGCTTGGAAGCAAATGGCCTGTGTGCATAGCTATACAATGTGGAACTCCAGGGAAAATTGAAATATGTATTACATCACATAATTTTAAAACCACAGTAAACAAAACAACGGGGAGGGACTGATGACTTTCATGTATTGATATAATTGTGTGTGCTATTTTTTTAATTTATTTTTATTTTGCTCAGTTAAAATTTAATGTGTTTTGAAATTTTCTAGCTGAATTGTGGTAAATCCAGACTGTGTAAGATAATGCTGTATTCTGCAATACTGAATTTCAGTATTGATATAAAAGATAAATTCGTTATATCCCGCATTGAATTTTTTTATGCCTTGTGTAATACTGTGTCATAATTTTAAAGATGCATTGTTGGCTCTTGGACTCACTTCTTTAGCTTAACAATTTTACTTTTTTATGTTTTATTATTAAAAATCAATTTCTTCGTAATTATACTACATAAAATTCAATAGTAAAACACCAAATTTTTAAAAGCAGCATTTGAATTCCCAGTTGAGTGTTAAGTATTGGCATTCAGTTTTCTTTTCTTTCTTTTTTTTCAGTCTTATCTCAGTTTATCATATTCAACGTTCAGTTTTCTTAAGATAATCTGCACAATTTTTTTTGGGGGGGGGGTGTTGTTTTAACTTTATTATTAAATGTCACTTTCTTCACACCCATGCAAATAAAATTCAACAGCAAAATCATAAAAATTTTTAAAAGCAGCATATTTTAGAATTTCTGATACAGTGCTCAGAATTGCTATAAATGTTTTTCAGTTCATCATGTCTACATTCAGTTTTCATGACAACTTACGTAACTTTTTTCTATTTAACTTTATTTACTAAATATCACTTTCTTCAAACTTAACAGAACATAAAATTCAACAACAAAAGTTACAAGATGTTTAAAAACAGGATACCTTTAGAATTTTTGATAAAGTATTAAGGTGATGCCATACATTTTTTATATTTACTATATTATGTTTTTTAAAATAATACATGGCGATAGCACTTGGCAAAATCCTTTTATTAGAAAAGTGATAAGGATACAAAAGTGAAGACAGACTAATAGCACCTCTGATATAAAATAAATAAATAAATAAATAAATAAATAAAAACTGATGACTCATAGAGTGAAATAAGAATTTCGCTCTTTCTAAAATTGGAGGTTTTAAGGATCTCTCTATACCTTGCATGTATCCTACCCAGATAGGGAGTATGAAGGATAACTAAATTAGTTAGTCAAGTTGAAATCACACAAGTTATACTGACAGTAGAAATTATCTCAATCTAAATTGCTCCATTTAAATTAGCTCGTAAGCTGGTTAGCAGGTCTATGTGTGACCCCAAAACAGTCAAGGGTCCAGGCCCTAGCTAAAATCAGGTTTGTACAATATAGTTACATTTTGCTTTTCATGTAGGCTGGCAGGGAGTAATAGATAATGAAAAGGCCTGCAGAAACAGGAAGGGAAACTCATAATAAGAGCTATCTGGAATTAGGAAATAAAAATAATACTTAATTGATATGATAACTGTGAAACTAGAAAATTAGCATTTGGAAACATCTACACATTCCACAGCAAAGATAATAAGGAAGACTATAAAGGATATACTCCAGCAGGTTGCTGTCATATTTACTTAAACACCAAACTTAACCACTTGCGCTAAAAAGACGTGCCACGCACGTCGAGAGGCTATTATCTCAAACCGTGCGCAAAAATGAAAATAACATGGTGTACACGTCACCTAACAACGAGATTGTGTATTTCTCGAGTTACAGCCCTGGATTGCCCTTGCAGACGTGGAGCGGCTTAAATGAGACACTTTGCCACTTGTTATATTGTAGCAATGGCACCGCAACCGTGAAGTTTAGTTGTAGCGGAAGTGGTTAAAGAAGATAAATCCAGAAGCTTAGCATAGGTACACTCACATACAGCACATGTGCAACCTGTTTGGTCATGTAATGCCATCTATCCTTGGTTATTAGAACCATTTGCTACACTGGACTGAAAAATATACTTAATAAATATAGTTATTTATTACAAGATGCAAATACAGTGTAGTACTTCTTGACTACCGACACATGGAACCATGGAAGGTGAATGTTTACTGCTGGCTCTGTCTTAGTCCTCTTTGGCTGTGGCATGATGTCTCGAGCATTTAAGTTAAAAGTGTACTTCCAGCTTAAGCATTGAGGAAGCTATGCCTTCTGTTGTGAGATAGTATGTCTGTCTGCAGTCTGAGATTTGAGCCCCAGACTTTATAGTTTGCATTATTATTGAAAAAGGAGGTGTAATTAATGCTGTATTTTAAATATTATTAGTGGGCAAAAGTGTTGGTCATTCTTGTCAATGCACTTAAGTCATATTATTATTTATATCCTTATCGTTATCGTTACTTCTAACTAATTAATCAAGGTAAAACAAAACTGCTTACCTTGTTCCAATGGGTTCTGCCAGGGCCATTGGTTGTCTTCTGTGCAACTCTATCTGCAAAATCTTGAAGGGGATAATCCATAAATGATAAATACTTTCTTACATAAACATATTTAATGAAGACGCAAACGGTTACAGAATATTTACATAATGAAAAAGGTTTTAATTTTTGCACGACGCAGCGTGCGACTTCTCCGTTCCGAGTTCTCGTGATCTCTAAGCGAGAGAGTTCAGAGTTCGAGATGACGTCACTCAGCCATCAGATCTCAGCAAGAGTTGAGTTGCAACATCTTCTCGCCCGGAAGGACAATTGCCATAATTGTCCTTATTACATTCCAGCGCCACTGGATATAGTAATTGCACTGGTCTTTTAATCGTATGTCCATTGGGCAAGCGGACAGCACAGGATTTCACCTTGCCATCTCTCCCAGGAAAGACTTTCATTGTGATGCCCATCTTCCACATTAGCCGTGGAATTTTATCTTCATGCACTAATACAATAGTTCCTTTCTTCAAACAGGTTCCTGTTTTTGCAATTTTGAAATGATAAGCAGATTTTAAATTCATCAAATAATCCTGCCTCCATTTTCGCCAAATTCTTTCTACCAGTATCTGTTGATGTCCAAATCGGCGTGTAAGACTCTCCTTTGTTGAAGTTAATTTAGAGCTTCCTTGTGGCAATGATAGCAACCATCTGCCTATTAAGAAGTGACCAGGGGTCAAAGATTCTGGCTCTCCTACATCCGAGTATGTAAATGTTAAAGGTCTGGAGTTCAATATAGCTTCCCCTTTTGTTATGACTGTCTCTAATTCCCTGAAAGTTAAGGATGATTTGCCTAAGATTCTCTTCAGAAGAGCTTTCAAAGACTGAACCATATGCTCCCAAAAGCCTCCCCACCATGCCGCTCTCTCAACTATAAATTTCCATTTGATTCCTTGCTTAGAGAACTCGTCTTGAACTTTATTGCTTTTCATCACCTCGTTCAGTAGCTCTAATTCTTTTTTTACTCTTTTAAAGGTTTTGGCGTTATCGGTATACACTATTCAGCACAAACCTCTTCTCGCTATGAACCGTCTAAATGCAAGCAAAAAGTTTCCGTGGAAAGGTCAGCTGTAAGTTCTAAATGCACGGCTCTAGTTACAGCACAGGTAAACAGTAAAACGTATGTCTTAGATAATTCTCTTCCACTTTTGATGTACAGTGAACCCGAGTAATCTATATTGGAGTTTTCAAATGGAAAGGCTTCTTGGCATCTGTCTTGTGGGAGAGGTGCCATATCTTGCATGACAGGTTTAGTTCGAAATATTTTGCAGACACTGCAATTGTATAGAACACTTTTAATTTTTCGACGAGCCTTCAGCAACCAAAATTTATCTCTTATCTGATTTAAAGTATCTGCTCTTCCTCCGTGCCCTACCATCTGATGACTGTGAAGAATAATTAGATCAGTCAAATGATCTTTGTCAGGCAAAACAATTGGATGTGCTTGTTTGTAATCCAAATTTGAATTTTCTAATCCTCCACCAACACGAATTACACCACTTTCGTCTACAAATGGACTGAGGGACTTAAGTTTTGATTTTGAACCTAATTCCTCGTTTTTCTTCAATGCCCGTATTTCATTTATGAAATTTTGCTCCTGAACACGTTTGATCCAATAAGTTTCTGCCATTTCCAATTCGGTAACCTGCAAACATCCTGATAATTTCAAGGTATTTTTAAAATTGTTGATGAACCTTAAACACCACGCAGTAATTCGGTAAATTCAATGTAAATTGCTGTAATTTTGGCTTTTAAATAAATCTTCGGAAGGTTTGGTAACACATGCATTTTTGAAAACTTCCTTCGATGTTTTTCTTAGTTCCTTGTTGCATTCTTCAATGTTCTTTGTGGAACATAAATTCGGTTTTGGCCAGTGTTCCATTTCTTCCTTTAACCACGTGGGCCCTTCCCACCATATGCTATTCTGCTTCAGATGTTTGACATTTTCACCTCTAGTTAGCAAATCAGCTGGATTATGTTCTAAACGAATGGCTTCCACGTTTTCACATCACTTCAAATCCAGTCTAACGTTATGCTAGAATCAGTCCACATATATACGATTAAATCAACATCCCGAAGTTTCTTTTGGATGTATTTTGACAAGCGGGAGCCTTTCAAAGCACCCATCAATTCCAATCTTGGAAGTGATAATTTTTTCAAAGGTGCTACTTGTGATTTTGATGTAATGAAACTTGTATGAATGACTCCATTTTTCGAATAACGAAAATACAGAACAACCCCATAGGCCTTCTGACTCGCATCTGTGAAACAGTGTAACTGTAGGCCATCCGTTATATCCCTTTTCCCAGCACCTGCAAACTGATGTCTTGGTATTTCCAAACTAGAAATATGAGCTAATTCATCACACCAGCTTTGCCAATTCTTTCTGAGATTTTCTGGTATTTCAGTGTCCCATGCTATCTTTTGTTCCCATAAATCTTGCAATAAAATCCTAGCTCGAATGGTGTATGGATTTAGAAACCCCAGTGGATCAAAGAAACGTCCTACAAATCTCAAGATTTCCCTTTTAGTGGGTATGTTATCTATCCTTTTGGCATCTTTTACCAAATCTTCAATTTCTATCAAAAATGTATCATTTGACCTATTCCATATGTATACCTTAGAACAAGTCGAATTGTGTAAAAAATCTGCTTCATTCCATACCCTTTGTAAATTCGTTTTCCACTTCCGCATGTTAAATCCGCCTTCTTTCAGTATACGTTTAATATGTTCCGATTCCTCGAATGCTTCTGATTCTTCATCTGCTCCAGCGATTAAATCATCGACATACATATTTTCAGTTAGCATGGAAAATACTTTCGGATACTGTGACTTGTATTTGTCAGCGTGTACATTAAGACTTGCTCTGAAAAGAAACGGACTAGATGTTGCTCCAAAAATTACCCTTGTCATACGAAGAGCCTTTGTTTTGGTTCCATTTAATTCACCATCGTTCCATAGAAACTTGACTGCGTTTCTGTCTTCCTCAGCAAGAGAAATCTGAAAAATGCTTGTTCGATGTCAGCTGTAAACGCAATTCGATTTTGACGGAACTTAAGGAGCAATTCCAGTATTTCTGGACACATCTTGGGACCTGAATGTAAATAGTCATTTAATGACAAACAATTCTGCGCATGTGGTGAAGCGTCAAAAACCACACAGAGTTTTGTAGTTTCCTTGTTTTCTCTTATAACGGCTTGATGTGGCATAAAACACGTTTTTGGTCCAATTTCAATGTTAGTCTCTTCGGCGATTCCTTCTTTTAAGTACTTATCAATTACTTCGCGATATCTGTCATAGAACTGTTGATTATTCTGAAATCTACGACTTAAACTCATAAATCTAATTTTAGCAATCTCCAGATTATCTCCAAGCTCATTTGAATTATGATTCCAGGGAAGGCGAACAATATAGCAATTGTTTTCAAATTTCACAGATCTTTTGAAATTATCGAAAACTAAATTATCTTCTAATTCGAGTTCCTTATCCGAATCATAATTTATCCCCATAGAATCGAGCTCCCAGAGATTCTTCAGCAAACTAGACAGTGATTCGTTCTGTGTATCTTTATTATTACGAACCTTCATCGCATTCACATTAGTTGGTGAAATTCCGTAAGCCTTTTCTGTTCCACTAATAGTCCAACCCAATTTTGTTTCAACCGCTACTAAGGAATTAGACAGTCTGTGAACCTTACCTTAAAATAGTTACCTGTAACTATTTTCCAATAAAAATCCACTTTTATCAGCAAAGAAATTTTCGGCGGTTTATTCCCTTGTCCCCATTCATCGGAAAGTTGTATGCCCTGTTTTTTAATAAGATTAACTATTTCATTTCTGGGGGAATGAATATGTGGTCCAGTGACAGGAATAATTAAAGCTTCTATTTTGATTTCATATCGATACTTCGAATTACGCAAAATGAGCCTGGTTTTTTTAACATTCTGCGCTTCAGACGTCGTGCAGCCGAAAGAGAATATCTTTATTTTTTCTTCTCCAATAACGGGAAGTTTTAATTTCTTACAGATGTCCTCTCTAATAAATGTTCGCTGCAATCCTAAATCAAACAACAAGCGAACGCTTTGCTGGCGCCAATTGCCTATGTTTATAATTTCAGCTTGTGCTGTCAGAAGAAATGAGTTATTTGCTGTTGCGCTATCAGAAACAGAAGAGACTACTGCCCCTTGGACGAGACTCTTGTCTGACGCATTCATTTCGTCAGAGTGTATCAATGTATAATGTCGACGATCGCAAATAGCACAAGTTAGTTTCGATTTGCACATTCTCGCTAAATGGTATCTTTTGAGGCACACGAAATAAATTCCTCTTTGCTTTAATGCTTCCTTTTTCTCTGGCACAGTGTTTTGACATGATTCTGACGTATGATTTTCAGAACAGAATAAACAGCTATTAGATTATTTTTAACGCTGCCTCTGAAGGAATTCTACCCTTATTATAATCCCGATTTCTTTCGCTGTCTCAAAAACGTTCTCGAAACTGCCGCTTATTTCCAAAATGGGATTTCCTTTCAGTGAATTCAGAATCTGTTGGCTTAACTAAAAATCCTGTACATTCTCGACTTTCTATTTCTTTCCTTAGAAAATTTAGCAAATTTGTAATTTTTGTATGGTTATCATCTTTACATTTCTTATTAAATTCTAGTGCGAAATCATTCGAAATCACCTTTATTAATATTGGATACAATAAGGTACTGTACGAATCCGGTAAAATATTACACGATTCTAATCCTCTAATTTGTACTTCACAACGATCATATAATTTTCGAAGTGCTGTCACATCGCAAGACCTTTTAACCGGAGTTAATAAATTGTTCATATGGGTATCTATTATTAGTTTTTTGCGTCCAAAGCAATCTTAATATTTTTACACATTCTCGTAATTCTCCGCTGTTAATGTCAACCCTTGTATTGCAGTTTCTGCATCGGAAGTAAGAATTGAGTTTAAATAGTTAAATTTATTTACTGCATGTAGACTTCGTTTTCGTGTACAGCTGTCTCAAATCGTGCCCAAAACCTGGGCCAACTGCACACATCCTTTCCCGAAAATGTTTCCAGGGCCGATTTAGGGAGTTTAATTTTGTTTTGCGATTCAGTGACAGTTCCATATGAAGTAGAATTAGCGCTATGTGGATTAGTATCTAAATATCTTTTCGCGCATAATTTCCAAACAATAATTTTACTTTTATACTCTTCTCTAGACATTATTTCATCTTCTAAATTTGCTACATCAATTAAAGCTTCAATACCATTATCCAATAAGATTAGTTCTTCTTCTTTACTAATTAACTGAGCAACCGTTTCTTCAATTACATTTTTATCCCCTTCATTAGCAATTTCTGTTTCTATCTTATTTATCAGCCTCATAACTACTGCTCTTATAGCAGATCGTTTCTTTTTAAATTTTTCTAAATCCATGTTTTTGCTTAAGCAAAATCTATTAAATTTCATTTCAAATTCAACCCAATGACCCCGCGTTATGGCACCACAATATTATTATTTATATCCTTATCGTTATCATTACTTCTAACTAGTTAATCAAGGTAAAACAAAACTGCTTACCTTGTTCCAATGGGTTCTGCCAGGGCCATTTGTTGTACTCTGTGCAACTCTATCTGCAAAATCTTGAAGGGAATAATCCATAAATGATAAATACTTTCTTACACAAACATATTTAATGAAGATGCGAACGGTTACAGAATATTTACATAATGAAAAAGGTTTTAATTTTCGCACGACGCAGCGTGCGACTTCTCCATTCCGAGTTTTCGTGATCTCTAAGTGAGAGAGTTCAGAGTTCGAGATGACGTCACTCAGCCATCGGATCTCAGCAAGAGTTGAGTTTCAACAAGTCATCAGGCATTTTGCTTAAATTATAAGGTATTGCATTTTAATATAACTGTCGGCGTAAATATGAAAAAGAATGAAAAATGTAACAATATAACTCGTAACTGAAGTCTTAGTACATTGTTCATGTATTAAGTAACTTTATGCATTCTGTGTCTTAAAGCATTTATTTCCTACATAGTGGAAGACTGTGAAAGAAATGATGGCACTCCTGAGAAACCTTATTATATGTCCAAAGAACTTATGAAGATCCTTGGTAAGAAGAATAAATTCCGTGAAATAACACCACAATCCTCTCCTCGCTAATTTTTCCCCCTTTTACTTAAATCTCTCATTCCAAAGATTATATGTGTGCTTTTGTGTTTCTTTATGAACATGCTTGATGTTAAGGTTCAAGATGTACTAAAATGTTGATCCTTTAAAGAAGGATATTTCATAATTTTTGTGAAATAGAAATTAGGATTTCATTTAGGAAAAAAACATTTTTAAATCTTTATACTATAGAATTTTCCATTTATATATAAATTTCAAGTTTATTCTATAGGTTGTTCCAGCTTCATCCTCTTATTAAGATCTGTAAATGATTATAATTTTTAAAGTGTAAAAACGTGTCTTATGTTATATTCCAGGATTATTTTTTACGTTTTGTGGAATGTGATAGATGTACTTCATGTTATATATCATAGTTTTTCTATACTATTTAATTTTGAGTTACTATACAAGTCATGTTAATACTTCTTTCATCCCATTTTTCTGTGTTACTTTAACTGATGTGATGTGCAAGTCATAAGTGAAAATAGTTGATTTTGAATTTTTTTTTTCAGAGTGGAAGACTTTTCTTTTATTCTCCTATCTTGAGTTTTCCATTCTGAAAGCTGTAGTTTATTTTGTTATCTTTAGCAGCCTTGTGTATGAGAGGTTTAACATATTAAATCTAATTCTAATAGTGATTACTTACATGTAAAATTGTGAAAAACTGGGCATATATATTAATTATATGCCTTAATTATTATATATGTATTTTACGATGATAGCTAATTTCATATAGTATATAGATAACACAAAGCAAGATCTCAAACTTATTAGAAAAACGGGAAAAGTGTATTACTTGTTGCTCATTTAATTATGGTGCAGCTATCTGAGGCCTTAAATTTAGTATGCTTGCCTTAAATTTCACTGCCACTTTATAAGCACAATTTTACCTTATTTTAAGGTTATCTTTTAAAAGGCTGTGATTTTGCACTTTGCAATGACATGTCAAAAAGAAGCTTTGTATTCTTTTAACAAGCACATAAAAAAAGTTCTTAAATTTATAAAATTGAGAGTATTTTTGCTAATAGATTTTTATTACTTGCAAAATATATGAGCAGCGTATTCTTTCACACATATTTCATTTGATAATGCCTTCAGTAAGAAAGTATGCCTTCATATTTTGTACATCACTTTTTTCTACAAACCATCCATGAAGTTGATAGTAAAATTTCAATTAGTTCCATAGTCATGAGAAAATAAATAGCATTTTAAATTAAAAATATTAATACTTGTATATCCTTTAATGAAAGTTTTTAATGTTTATATTCTTAGAGATATACGATATTCTATAAATTATTCAGTGAGAAACTAGCGTTATAAATATTGATAATTTTACTGATCATAAATCCTACATATGTATTATCACGAAGCTTTTTAATGCTATATACCTCTTTGTTATTGTATTAAAATAGCTTCTTTATAGATTGCAAGTATTTAAAATTGTTTTAATACATATATATTATGGATTAAGTCATTAAGCATGTTGTTCAGCTCAGGCATTATGTATCTATAACATAACTTAGAACTATATCCATACCTTTGTGCAGATGGAAAAAGTGTCAAAGATATTTGTTTCGCATCTCAAAATGGAATGTACATAAAAAATGCATATTTTTATTTATTGTTCTAGTTTGTTTGCTAGTGCAAATGCCAAATATATATTAAATTAGGTGCATAAACTACGGGTTATAATGAATTTTATAGATTATTCCAACTTATTATTCAAGACTGTATATAGATTTGTTTTATATTACAGACAATATATCAAATTAGCCTTTTTATTTGTAAAGTGTTACATAATTAAATAGATATATTTTAGGTTGGTTCATTATTTTAATTCTGTCTGCATTTGGCAGATAATGTTTATATACCAATTTTAAGATGAAATCAGTTTAATAATCCTTTTGTTTTTTTATAAGAGCTTATTTCATACTTATCTTGTTCATATGAAGCTGTTATGGCTTTTGCTATGCAGGCAATTTGCCATTAATGCAGTATTATTATTTTAAATTTGCTCATTGAATTTATAATATATACTTGAACAAAACGAATGAGACAACAAAAGCATTATATATGTATGTAATGTGTTTTCATGTATTACTTCAATAAATTTATGTATTAAACTAGTCTTGTCTATAAAAATTATGATTGTAGGTAATATGAAAGTGGAAAACATTTTCATACTGATTTTCTGTTCTGTTTAGTTACTGTAAATTTTTCAGATGATCTTTAAATATAAAAGAAACATATCTTTTTATATGTGTATTTATTTTTAAATTATAGATTGTAAAAATTTTTTTAACATAGCATATTTAGTATATGAAAGTCACAGGAAAAGCATCTTCATATAACCTAAAAATTAGTATTTCAGAAATAAACTGTTTGTAGTAGTTAATGATAAATGGAGTTTAAAATTTATTTCAAACAGCTATTTTGTTAATATTCTTAAGTTCCTAAATTAAGAAGGTGTTTACACATTTTTTGATTTTGATAAAGAATTGAAAAAAAAAAAAAAAAAAAAAAAAAAGAGCAAATGTTTTGGAATAAAAATTTCTGGCAATAGTTTTATTATTTGAAGTAATATAGTATCGCCGTTGCATGTAAACAAGTTGTGTATTGAAGGATATGATTTTGCACTTTCCAAAGAGAAATATCCCTATTCCATAATTTAAAATATTGAAAAATGCATGGCATTAAATTCCTTATGTGCAAAACAAGCAACATTATTAAACGGAAAGAGAAAACTGTAAATCATTACTTCTACATGGAAAGAAGATTCCAAACGAATACCGGAAAAAGGTACATGCTGTTTCTAAACTTCATTGTTAACAAGAGAAAATCCACTGATGCAGAAATTGGATGCAATTTTTTAAATACATATCTTGCAGCAATAAATAATAAACTAAGATTTATGACCAAAAAAGCCAAAAAACAATGTTCACCAGCTTTTGCCAAATCATGGGTTATCATGTTAAATAATTCGTAGAACCCTGCTTAAAAACTATTTACCTAGAGATAAATGGAAGAACACTGTGGCCCTTGATGGAGCTTGCATTTACTTAAATGACTGCAAATGAAAACAAAGAGTAAAAAATGTTTTTCGGTCAAGCAGATAAAATTCCAATGTCATACAATACGCTTCTTTCTTTCCCCTAAGCTTCTGCACACTTATGATTATTGCAGGATTCTCTTATGATGGGAACTTAGAAATGAGTGGATTAAGAAAAATATTGAAATCAACTCTAAGTGCTATCAATAGAAAATTCTACATTTGATATTTACAGAAATTTCTTTATTCCACTAACTTTCGAAGAATGAAACTTCATCAAGCCAAAGCAACAAGTCGTATTTCAAAAAGTACCACTGCATTCTGTGAAAAATAAAGACCAATACAGGTATTGTTCACATACATTTTCAGTGTATTCCTGCAAAGTCCCAGCACTTCATCTTATGAACTACTACACTTTGGTCTCTTAAAAAGATATCTTTCTAAGGGCTAACCCACCATAATTGATTGTACTCTGGAAAGTTGTGGAAGAGGAATGGAAACTAGTACCCCTGGAAATATTATGAAAAGTCCTATCATGGAAACCACAATGCATACTTATATAATCCAGAAAAAGGGCTATCGGATTAAACAATTAAAAAAATATTCTTTACATTGATTTCGAAATCGGTCTAAAATGCATAAACACTATTTTGTATATAAATGTATTGAAAATTTCCTTTTTCAAAACAAAAATTTCAAAGAAAGCTTAAAACAAATTTGGCTCAATAATTTTTACTTCTTTATATGAAATAAAGGAAGTACTGTAATTGCAAAAATTTCGGGTATCATATTTCAAACGCTCTCAAAACCATTTAAACTACGATTTTGCGAAATATCTGTACCTATGGACAGAAGAAAGGACTTTTTTTTTTTTTGTCAAAAAGGATTGTAAAATAAATTCACAAAAGTTTTTTTCGTGATATCTGTACTTATATATGTATCCTGTGTAACTCAAGAATGAATAGCTGTAGAACATTTGAAATTTTGTACATGGGACTGCTATAACATGCTGTTGCGCACCTCTCTTTTTCATTGCAATCAGTTGCACCAACCACACACATATATATATTCCCACTCTGTTACCTGGCTCAATGACCTTAGTTTTTCTATTCTTATATGTTGGTAAATTGTGCATTTTTTTGCTTTAAAATGGTTAAACTGTTTGGTTTCTATATTCCGGTTAAGGTTTTTATGCCTTTAGTTAATCTGCATGCTACAGTTATAGAATTATCCACAATTTAAAAGATTAAGTGGCGAATTAAGCCTAATGAACTGCCATTTGTTTACATTTCAAACTCGATAGAATAGTGAATTAAGTCTGTTTCTACACCTCCAATGTCTTTTTGCCAAGTGGGACCAAAAGTAAATTTTCAATTTTGTGCATTGAAAGATTTGCCTTCTTGCTCACGGTTTTCGAGTAAAAATGTTTTAACTGTATTTGGTGTTTTACGTTTTCCTGTATTTCACAAATTTAATGAAGGTGTTTTGAGTTTTTATGTATTTTTGCCTTGGGGAGAAGCAAGAACTTAATTGAATGAGAAAATGTATCTGTAATGAAATTTTAGGAAATAAGTTTAAATGAAGTGCAGCAAAAAATGTATAATTTGATAGGCCATACAAGGAAATTGTGGTGTCCACATTAGATTTTTATTATACTAAATTTCTATAAAGGAAATACTTTATTACAAAAACATGACTTAAACTAGTATCTTTGGCTATAAAAACATTCATCAGAACATAATTATATTCAATGCAAGTATAATAAAGTATAGGTCTGTTAGATTAGAAATATGGAATAATACAACAAACAAAAACAAGTGTTTCAGTTTCACTTTTTTTTAATAGTAACAATATATTATAAATACTCTATCAATAACTTTTCAGTTTTAATGTACATATGTCTTAATAAACTGCCCTCCAAAAAGTTAAGGAACAGCATGTTTTTCAAAAATGTCAACATTTAAATTTACAGGCCATATGAAGTGTAAGCAAATATATGCAAAAACAATAACTATCACTTTTATTTTATAGAAATTGAATACTTATATAGGAGTTGGAGAAAAAATGCAAAAAATGTAATTTTTGTTCTGAACTGTTATCTTCAGTTATTACAGTTTCGTGGACAATATCAATGTCCAGAAGTCGTTTGGCCAATTTGTTGAGGTGGCGGGTGATTGGATAGATGGAAATGGGAATGTCACAAGCTGAAGCTGCTAAACATCACATTGTCTCTCGTAGTGTGTCCACCGACTATGGGATCAGTTTGAATCCAAGGATTCTGTGTCTAGAAGACATGTTCCAAGCAGACCTAGAGTTACAACATCTGCAGGAAACCATTATTTAGTTCTGAAGGAGGAGTAGCATTACTGTGCCACAGCTGATGGCAGATCATTTAGTGGCAACAGGAGCAAGAACAGTGCACTACTACAGTGCACAAACACCTGCACAATACAAGACGACCAGTCATTTGTGTCCCCTTGACATGAGGACACAGAGGTGCTCATTATGTTGGGCAAGAGAACATGTCTCCTGGACCAGTCAACAATGGGTATTTGTTCTCTTCACAGACGAGTCCAGGTTCACATTGCAGAGTGAGTCAGGTCGTCAGCCTATCTGGTGGGAACAACGCACCATATACAACTAATCCCACAATGTGGAAGACACAGAGGTGGGGGAGTAATGGTTTGGTCTGGGATCTCTATTAGTGGTCACACTGATCTGCATGTATTCCATGGAGGAACTTTGACCGGTGTGAGATATCGAGATGAAATCCTTGATCAATATGTCCGCCCATATGCCGCTGTTATTGGTCCTGAATTTTTTATGATGGATGACAATGCATGACTGCACTGAGCTTGGTTTGCTGAAGAATATCTTGA
This sequence comes from Stegodyphus dumicola, assembly GCF_044657685.1. NCBI lineage: Eukaryota > Metazoa > Arthropoda > Arachnida > Araneae > Eresidae > Stegodyphus > Stegodyphus dumicola. Next base: position 25,810,410 of record NC_140777.1, read on the forward strand.
TGGTTATGGTATGGAGTGGATGGAATGGCAAGCTCAATACCCAGACCTGAATCCAATAGAGCATCTTTGGGACCTTGGGAGACAGGTTGCAGAGTTCTCCTCCAAGGTTGTTAGATGAGCTTGAACAAGAATTACTCCATGTCTGGTCATTTCTTCCCATTTCACTTGAACATAGAATATCACTGCCTCTGATGTATTGCAGCTAGGGGGTGGACACATTCCTTATTACAACCCATTTTTGTAATGGAACCACTCCATTTTTCCTCAAAAAACTGATGTACTGTTTCTCCAAGACTGGGTTTCTCTGCCAAGAGTGCAATTCTTTGTTGTAATTCATGTTTGTGTTGATCTTAAGAAGCATTCTACGTCACAATAATTAAGGTATCAACTATTTAGTGAATATGTTCTCTAAATTCATTTTTTCTATGTTGCTTCAATCTCAAATCACACAAAAACATGCTGTTCCTTAACTTTTGGAGGGCAGTGTATTATGCTGGAACATATAGAAGGAACACTGAAATACACAAGAATTAAAAAAATATCTGAAATTATGGGCAGCAGATAATTTACTCCTAAGTTATATAACTATTTAACAAAACATACATTTATGTCTTACACATGCACTATACCACACCTATCATACACAGCCTCTAAGACTAATACATAAAACTAACAGTTTCTTGATGTAATCTTTATATGTGCACTTAGATTAATTATAATTACATTAGTTATGATATGAATATCTTTTTAAACATTTTATGTAAAAAACATTGGAATTTTCCTCTTGCAAAGTTACCACTTCTGTTTCTTTTCTTAGGCAGATAATCTTTGTATGCTTTGTCACATTCAGATAACCTAATAGAACTTTTACACACTGCAAAAATTTTATTCATTTTTAAACTACTGAGAAACTATCTAGAAAAATCTAAACTGTCTGGAAGCACACTTTGCAAGAGGAATCATTAATGTTACAGGATATGGAAATAGAATAATTTTAGTTTTTGTAGAATAGAATAAATTATTTTTGCTAATTGCACATAAAGTTGTATTATTCATTTTTATTAATTTTATTTTCAATGAACATGAACATTTCATATAAAGAGAATTTAAGTTAAAAAAAAGTATTATGTGTATAATGAAGAAATTTGATGGGTATTCATTTTTAAAATCTTTTGCATAACTTTTCTTTTAGTTTAATGAAAAGAACAAGTGCTTCTTAATATTTATAATAACATATTCAGTAAAGTATGCAAAAATTGTATTGCCTTAATTATATATAGTTATGAAATTATAATTCAGCTTTTATGTTGATTTACATTATAATATCAAAATATATGTATGTTATTGCCAAATATATTGATTGTTACATCAATTTGAAGAAGCAAATGTTTTCATTTGGAGATCATTCTCTCCCCTTCAAACATATCTATATCAGACTTTTCTCAAAATGTATTGAGCTCTTTTATGAAACTTACATTAATCCAAGATAGAATTTTGTTTAGTTTAAAAAAATGTGTACATTGACATTTCCCTATGATGACAATTTAGTTTCAGACAAAATTTTCTGAAGGCGATTATTTTAAAAAATGTAATTACTAGTGATTGTTCGGTACCAGGATTTGTATTTTTAAAAAAGATGGCCCCTTTGAAAGGCATTCAAAGAGATTTCACTGCATGTGACTAAGAAATGCTTTGTTTTAGTTGGTGGTAGGCGAAATGGCTACCCTAACTTTGGGATCATGTTTAAATTCCAGAGAAGGCATAGATGTTTGTAAGTGTATAGTGTTTTTGTGTCCTAATAGCATTTAATACTGTTGAGCCAAAAGTCATCTCGAGAGGCTGGTAGTAGGGGAAGAAGAATAGGAAATCCTGAGGGTAATCTTTTAGAAAGGTCTCCATCAAAATTTAAATTGAGCTAAGCAGCAGATATGCTGAAACCTCAGTTGACCAACAGCCTTCTCAGATGTATTCACCCCCGCCCAAAAAAAGTCTGAACATGGCAACATTTAAAGTATAAAATTTTATCCAAAAGTAAATATTTCTGAATAATAATTAAATAGTGTAACAAATTTAATAATTAATTGGTATGTGATATTTTAGTTTTCTATTATATTTTAAAAGAAATGTGTGTATATTACAAATAGATAAATATCAAAACAAAATTGAATCAAAGATTTGTGAATGGCACACAAAGTATAAAATAATTACATTCTTATGAGGTATGTTGCACATTACAATTTCATTAACATGTTTCCATTTTCAATTATACTAACAATAGTAAGAGTAATAATACTGATCTTCACTTCCAGTAAACAATTAGGAACAGGTATAACAGTCTACAATAATAATACTGAAATTTAAGATTTTTGGCATGGAACTATTGCTTTTATACATATATACAATGGAACCTTGGATCACGAACAAATTATCTGAACACAAAATACCTCAGGTGAGGAATGGTATCTCGAGTTATGAACACTCACTACTGACAACATGCAATTTTCAGATTTAACATAGGCCACATAATTAACGCTCTGGGATTTCCAGAAAAATCATTTTAATATATTCCATTGCTTAACTTTATCAACAAAGCAAAATGGAGCAAGATTCAGAGTTTTCACATAAAGATTCCCCCCCCCTTCCATAAAAGCAGTAGCAAGAAAACATTAAAAATGTAACCAACAAGTCACACTAGGCAAATTTCGAATGTAAAGAGGGCCAGTAAAATCGCGAACCAAGCTGAATGGCACTTAGAGAAAGGAAAGATAAAAGGCATCTCTTACAGACAGTTACCTAACACTTTTATGAAAGAAAATTCTACATTTAAACAATATGATTATCATCATCACTTTCCACTAGGGCCAATTCACTCTGCTTTGTACAGATATAGTGAAATTTAAGTTTATGCCTATTTTATCTGTATACCTGTTGTTTTAATTTTTTAGTTATATGTATCAGTGACTTCAGATATTTTAATTATATATTTGTAGCAGAGATTTCAAGATTTCAGTTACCTGAAATCTGAGTGATATTTTTCATTTCCATTAAAAATGAATAACACACCTGAAAACCTATAAATGGAGTTAATTAATGCTCAGTGTGATATAAATCTTATTTAAAGATCTGAAAATACAGATTTTATTAATTTTCATTGGTACTTCTGTAAAAAAAATAAATAAGCTCAGTTATAAATTTTTGTATGAAGAGTTATTTCTTTGTTAAGGATTACATGTGAACAGCTTCTCTTCACAGCTGAAAATAAATAAGAAGAAAAGAAACCGGTTAGCCAATGAGCATATGCAATCTGTGATGAAGCTAATTTCTAGTAATTTCAAGGTAATGATCTTTATCAGAATGAAATGATATTCATTTATGCCTCGAACAAAATTTTATATAAGAGAAAAAGACTAGGTTGTAATTACTTATTCTGAAATTTTAATCTAACTTTTGGATGTTTTTAGATCATGTATTGGCCCTATTAGGCAGTGACTTTGAGACCAGTTAATGATTCCTATTGGTTTTGGATTATGTATATATTTATGATTATAAAGTTCATTTGGAATAGTATTGGACAAAGTATTGTTGTAAAATTTAAATAAGCAATAATCTGGTACAAAACACCATTTTACATTAATTCTTATAAGGAAACAGTGACTTTGAGACCAGTTAATGATTCCTATTGGTTTTGGATTATGTATATATTTATGATTATAAAGTTCATTTGGAATAGTATTGGACAAAGTATTGTAAAATTTAAATAAGCAATAATCTGGTACAAAACACCATTTTACATTAATTCTTATAAGGAAAGCTGTTTCAGTTTACAAACATTTCAATTGAAGAACGGCTTTCAGGAATGAATTACATTTGCATAACCAAGGTTTCATTGCATAAACAAACACAAAGTTACCTATAAATAGAAATATGCACCTTGGAAACATTCATAGTTAAATAGTTACTAAAATTATATATATTAGTCTTTCAAACCTGTAATTTGAAAAACTAAAAAATTCACTTTTTTTTTTTAAAAAAAAAAAGCAGAGTTTTTATTAGTCATGAGAAAAGATCTTTATCTTTAATGCATGCATTACCATTCTACATTTCATAATATTTATTTTTATTATAACTGCTCAACAAATTAATCAATTCAATTTATATTTTCTTAATTATACATCTAGTTAATATAATTTATAGAATGTCCAACTGTTGAGCATATGCAACATTATCACAGTAGAAACACAAAATTATGCACTTTCTAAAAAGTTCATTTGGAGCATTGCCCAATTTTGCTTTTCTCTTATTTTTGATGTCTATCTAAAGAAAGTAATGAACTATCACTTTTGGCAGGAGAATATACTGTAGACTGAAAGCCCAATAAAGATGTTCTATACCAATAGTCGTTAACCCTTAGAACTTCACAAACCACTACATATAGAATTTTGTATTTGGTGGACCACTAATATGAATTTTTAAAAAAACCTTAAAAACAACATATTGATACGCAAAAACAATATTCAACTTTCCAATACATGTAATTCTAATTTTTATTTGATAATATAATTTTCAAAACATTTGGTGTTCAGCAGCTTGCCTTTATCGAAATTCGGGCTACGCCCCTGATCATGAGTAACAATTAAAACACTATTAACATCTCACTGATACACATATTTCGTTCACATTGGAAAATTATATGTAAAGTACAAAAATCTTACCTTTGTATAGAAAGCTTCACATTTCCAAATCACTAAAAAGGAACTTCACAAAAAGCAAGAACTGGCAAACACGAAGCAATATCAATAAACTGAAAGTGTTATGCCGCCCATTTTTAATTATTGTAAACATAATAATCATCGCTTACTGAGCAATGACACCATCGATCAACAGTTAGACAAAACAAAAACGGAAACTTCCAGTGATGCAATTATAAATAAGAATGCAGATGGTTCTTATAAAAATCCATCAAGTTGCCTATTGACATGGAGAAAAACTGTTATTAATGACTACAATAGCATATGTTCGTAATTCAAAAGGAAAGAGAATTCCAATTTGCATTATTATTCATAATAGCAGCATATCCATGGATGCCAACTCTCACTTTCAGATGTTGCTAGATACACTTGTAAAAGTAGCTAAAAGTCACTAAATTCAAAGGGACTAAAAGTAGTAGTTAAAATTTTTTAAAAAAAGTATAATCCATATTCCATAATAGGTTTTATTACTCATCATTTTTTTAAACTGAACCTTCATAAAAATATAAATAATGTCCCAATTTTTCTGTGGACCATCAAAACGTTTTCATGGACCACCGGCTGGCGACTGCTGTTCTATACCATAATGGATTCTTTCATTCAAAAATTCAAAAATCTTTGCACATACTGGATACTTAAAATACAAGTGATTATTTAGTTTCCTAGAGATAATGCACTAAAATATGTAAATGACAGATATTAATCCACATGTGTGCAAGAAAACAGAATGGTAGGTAGAAATAGGTTTCTTTTGAAAGCTGTATAATGAAGTTCATATACTATTAAGAAAGTTACATAAAAAAGAACTACAGTTAGTAGTTTTAGAATGCCTTTTATACAAGCCTTCCTATCTTAAGAAGCAGATAACTCTTGCATGCTTTGGCATGGTTAATAAAATAAACGATTTAGAAGTGTAAAATGATGCTTTGTATAATTCTTTCATGGGTTTAAAAATTCTTTTATGTTCATGCCTGCATTTTAATGACATGCATTTTTTTAGTATTTTCTTCTTTTAAAGCATTTTGGGTTTTTTTTAGGCCATTTGAGAGCATTCTGAGGCATATTTTAGTAATCAAACTGAAAAATAAAGTGAATCTCGAAATAACATTGTCTCAATTCCTATGTACTTATTTTTTTAATAGGCAGGCATGTCCTATCCATACAAAACTGATTATCACGATAGGCTTTTTCCACAAGATATGAGTGCCATTTCTAAGAATTTTCCCATATGGGCATTTCCTTGCTTTTTAAGTCTTTTTTTTGGGGGGGGGGGATCTTCATTTCCATAGGATTACATGCAAAGCTATTCCACAGACACATTCTTGGAATTACACAATCTCAGTTATGTGCAATATCCTTTTTCTACCTCGATAAAATCTCCCTTTATTTTCATTTTTAACTTGGCTGGTATAATCTTGCTTTGATTCAAGTCACAAAGTTTTTCACACAGACAAAACTGAAGGAAATCTTGCATACATCAGATCTAGTTTCAGAAACCTAATTTCAACTATTAAATCCTTTCAAAAGCAAAATATGAAATCTGACGATGCAATAAATTACACTGATAAATTAGGTGACATTTTGAAAAAGATCAAAGGCAAAGTTTCAAATACAACATTTGCTAAATTCCACACTGTTTTAAATAAAAAGTGTGGAATCCAAACTTTGCAGGAAAATATCCCTCTTCTTAACAGGAGATGTAGACGCTTTTAAAACTGAAGAAGAGTCAACAATAAGGAATAAGGGATGCAATTTTTTTTCAAGTAATAACTGCTGATGACAGAACTCAAAAATATAAAAATTTATATACTGACGAAAGCCTACTTATTGCAATGTAACACACCTGTATAAGGTTGAAATTTCAGGGAAAATAATAACAATAAAAAGCTTTTTTTTTCCCTTACAGTTTTGCCATTTCTCGCTTTGAAATCGTTGAATTTGTTAATCAAAAATTCATTGTAGAGTTACAAAATATGAAATTGATAATAAAACAAATTTCAAATTAGGGATTCCAAATGCCCATATTCAGTGGAATATTACGTTATTTAAAATTTTATGGCTCTAGGTACTGTTGTTTTATCAATGCAAGAAACATACATACATTTATACATATGCTTCATTATTTAATTTCTTTAAATATTACACAGGGCGATAATATTTGGTGCAACAATTTGAAAAGTGAACAAACATTTAAAATTTTCAACGCAAAATGAAATTAATAGCCCTTCTGGGCTAACACCCTTTGGGCTAAAAAAAAGTAGAGCAACAGGTATGTGTAATTGTTTCGATTTTAATCCATTTGTCAGTGTTTGCCAGTTGTGTCATTTTTTATTAGAGGAGTTTAAGCAGTAAATATCAATGTAATATTCATACATTTGTAGGACTAGTTTCAAAGATTTAAATATAGAGCCATCTGCTTCAGATGCAGAAGCGTAAAACGAAGCCTTCAAAACTAGACCTTACACTGATTCTTGTTGTTTAACTTTAGTAATCGTTATTCAGCATGCTATTTTTAAACTCAAATGTGTAATTTATTTTTGTATTTTTTAAGGGCGTTTTCCATTTTAAGTGCATTTTCAGTGAATTTTTAGGTCATCAAAATCAGGACCCTGCAAATGATACAGTACATAATCACAAAAGCAGGACAAGACATTTGATAAACTAAAAAAATCCTTTGAAGATAATGAGAAAGGAACATAAAACATTCTGCAGCACATTTTAAATGAAGTAAATTAGATGGCATAATGCTCTATAATAAGTGAGATAATAACTACATCGGCACACTAATTCCTAGAACTGAAGGTTGCAGTTACAGAGGCCACACTGGCTAACACTGACTTACTGCTAATACTGGCAAATATAAATTTGAAGTGATTTATAAATACAGTCAAAAGTCTTTAATCCGGAATGATCTATAATCCGGACATCAAAACTACAAACTTTCGGCGCATGCGTGTTTAATGTATAACGGACGGTATAAGCTAAGCTAAAATTATTTATTTCAGTTAATGTTGCAGATGGCATTGTTTTTTAATCTTCTAATTGGATGCGGCTTATTATTTTTTGCAGACTGTTAGAGCAATTTTATAAACGTAAGTGGGAATTATGTCAAAAAGAATTTCCGATTCTGGAGCTGCCGAAGGATCTACAAAACGAAAGCATATTTGGATGTCCATCAAACAAAAAGTGTAATTGCTGCAAAAAATGGATAAAAGCATGAACAGAGTGACAGAGAGGTGATTTGTTTCTCTAACCATTCCGAAATCTGTTTATCAATTTCACATTGCTCTGCCGGGGGGGGGGGGACATCACGGCGCGCAATAAACTGGAAGTTGATCTGTCAGCACTATCCTTATCTTCAGAGCAGATGTTTTTATTTTATTCGGCTTATAATTCCTTACTAAATGCAGTATTTCATCTCGTTGTACTCCGTCTTTGATATGATTTAAATCAAATTCCTCGTCATTATAAATATCACGAATACACATCAAATAGTTTTCTGGTTGCAATTTTCTAATTTCGACTATGTGGCAGCATATGCTTTACGCATGCGCACGTTGAAAGAAATGTTTAATAAAGTAAACAAATAAATATTAAGCTCCTCTTTTTTTTCTAATGTTGATACCCTTTAGATCATAATTGCTCTTTATTTCATAAATTATGGTTTCATATTTTAATTTTATAATTTCTGCATCCCATTTAATTTTATAATTTCTGCATATACTTTTCATATTTCCTGATTTGACAAATCTAATGGCTCTACAAACTATAATACAAATAACTGCACATGAATGACTTAAAAAATGACAGATTAAGAATTTGAATAAAAGTTTCAAAAATTGGTTTATATTATTTTTAAGTTTTATTATTTTTTGTATTATTTTTATTTTTACAATCATAAACAAGTTTCAGAAACAAAATCATAGATTTTAGTATCAAAGAAGTTCAATTTAAATTAATGCGATGGCTGCCTTTTATATTTTACCTTTTATATTTTACATCGTTTTACCTTTTATATTTTACATAATCAATCATTCTGAAGCTATTTTTTTTTTTCAAGAAGATTCATGATACATCTTCATACTCTTGCTTGATATATTTATATAAAAATACACTTATCTTTTGTCATAACTATTGCCTCTACATAAGTTAAAAGTAAATATTAAAAATATATCAGTTCTTTATATTAAGCACTAATCTACTACTACCATAGCTAAATTCTTGGATACAAATAATCAGCATAGTACAGTAAAAGCCTGGCTATCCAGCATTCAACTATCAAGAAAGCTCAAGTAACTGGAATACTTTCAAATTTTAGAAGCTCTTTCAAAAATTAAGCAATACGAGATCTGCAGCTTTGTCATTCTAAGCATGGATATAATAAAACAAAAAACTGTGGAAAAACACTGTAATGTAGCACGAATAATAAAGCTTGATACAATACCTATCATAAGATTTTTGGCCTTGGCTTATCAGGTTTAACCTGATTAATTCACAATAAGACAGTTTAATTTTTTTTTAATGCTAGTTAATTTATACAAAGTAAGTTAACTGCTACTTATTTGTTTTTCAATTGCATTTTGAAAAAAAAAAAAGATTAAAATTTGTGACTTGATTTCAATGAAACAGCATGCAGTAGAGTATTTTCAAAATTACAGAACCCGGACATCAAGAAGTGACTATGTGAAAATTGATAAATACTGGTTGTGCAATGTGAAAAATTATATCCATGCTTAATAAAGTAATGACATGACAAGTAATTTTTTTATATCTTTCGTAACTTGTAATCTGTTCTTCAAACTTCTGCCGGAATGACTGGCGCAACTTTGACAATCCCTTTGACCAATTTTCATGGTCAATAGAAGTTGCCCTTTTTTCTTTTAAAATCTCTCATAACATAAGTCGATAACAAATAAAGTTACTCTTTTTATAGTTTTAAATTGGAAATTTTTTCTTCCATTCATTTGGCTTTTCAATCAAGAATTGCATTTTCTACATATTATTCAGAATTCTTACATAGCCTGAATTCAGCATTTCCTAAACTATTTGGGATCGTCAAACTTTTACTGTAGTTCTAAGAATTTTATGATCGTCAGTGCCCATAAAATTTTCACTGCTACTAGATATTGCAAATCACATAAACTATACTACTACTTTTTGTAAACATATCTGTATATTTTAATTAAGATCCACGGATAGAAATTTTCAGGAGTTTTTATCTGGGGGCCACAAAGTTATCTATTTTTAAAATTGAATTTGGGAAAATAAAATAGCTATAAGGGATTAAAAAACATTAAGTTTTACAAAGTAATTTAATAAGTAAGGATCATTTCCTGTTCTGAAGAATAATAAACACTAAAACTTTTCATAATAACTTTAAATGTATAATAATCGCATAAATTAATCTTTCAGAATGAAAGATTTATTTGATTTCATTATCACCAGTGCAAATCAAACATGATATCCAAAGAAATAACTATTAACCTCCTTTTGACAAAAAGTATTGAACTGAATATTTATATTTATTAATATGATATGTTTCCTGTAAGAGAGCATAAGAAGCTCTGAATTACAACAGATCAGGCTCTCAGTACTCACTAATTATTATTTTCATAATAATGGAAAATTCATTTTAAAATGTCCAATAACTTGAACTCACTTTAGAATAAATAATAACTTTAGAAATAAATTTTAAATTTGACTATTTCTTGAAGCAGTGTACCACACATATATTACAACCTGAGCATGTTTTACAAATATAACTTGGAGTAATTTATCACATACATGCAAATGCAAATATCACAAGATACCAAATCAAGATGCATTTCTATTTTTTTAAACAATTTATATCCCAAACAACAATTTATCATAAATATTTTTACAAATTCTCAAATTGTGAAGACTCTTTCTCAAAGCAATTTATATATCACAACCCAAACAGTGAAATTTGTACCATAACACATATTACAACCCAAACATGTTTACAATTATCAACATGCAAGACTATTCTTCAAAGTAATTTATACATTACAACCCAAGGAACTACAATTTATGCCATTATGTATACTGTGGGAAAAAAAAAAAGAGAGAGAGAAAGGTGTGGAGACAGTTCTATATCTCCCTTTCTACTTGGTCGATTGACAAAATTTAACTTGGACTTTTCATGTGACTTATGATATGTATTATATTTATATATAGCATTGTTCTAATATAAGTTTTTTTTGACGCAAAATCAGACTTTTTCGGAAATAACATAGCAACTTTTTTCCATATTTCAATTCTATGACTCAAATTACCAAGTTTTGTAAAAATTGCACAAGTAGATTTTAAAAAATTAGTTCTTAAACTTTTTGCTTCTCAATGTCAATCGATTTTGGTATATATTTATTAATCCCTCTTTTTTTATAAACTTATTTGGTTCTTCCTTTCACATTTCGAAACTCAGGTCCATTCCAAATGAAATTCACCCATTTTTTACGATTTATTTTTAAAATTTGCGTTTTTAAATAATATGTATAAATTCTTCAAAAAAAAATTGAATTATAATTATAAAACTTTTACCATCATCTTAAAATAGACGTATTTCTAAGCATACCTGCAAAAAATTACAATTTTTTATTCAAAATTTCCGAAGATATACGTGAATTTAAATATTGGTGCCTTTTGAAATTTGGCATATTTGTTGAAAGCAATAAAACATCAGATGTGGTTTAGACTGCTACAATTATTTGAAAGTAGAAATGATGTAACTTTCCCCCGTTCATACACAATGTAAAAAGGTAGGAACGAGGTACTTTTTTTCCCGCTCTGGCACAATGGAAGGGAGAGGAAAATTGGTTGCCATATATTAAAGATGTTCGCCAAGTGAATTATTCTTGGCCAAACTGAAAAAAATTTTGCCAAGATAAATGTTTGAATTTCTCCGTAAATTTCGCACAAAATTTAATATCTAGGCATAATTTAAGTCGTAAAATCGAAGTATGGTATAAAAATGGCACGTTATTTCAGAAAAAGTCCAATTTTGTGTCAAAATGCCTGTCAGAACATTGCTATATCAGTTGCGCTTTCGAGATATGAAAAACACAATTTGAATTTCGTCAATCGGACCAGTAGAACGAGAGATATAGGAACTATCCCATTTTTTTTCCTGCAGTGTACATACATGTTTAAAATAACCAATATGTTAAATTCAATTTACCATATGTTATTATCGCAGCAATTTATCTCATGTTGCAACTGCAGCATGACAAGTTTACAAATGAGCAATATATATGACTATTTCTGGAAATCCATTATATACTAATAGCTGATTATGTACATAAATGATAACATGCATTGATTAACAGTTCATCATCACGTAAACCATTTTTATTTATATACAATAGAAAACTAGTTTTTCTTTATATGGACGGCTGGCTGGATAATCACAGTAAAGTGTAAAATAACTTTTTACTTTAATAAGCCATTTTTAACAAATTTTCTAGATATAATTATGAGAATACAGGGTTTTCAGATGAAAAATATCCAAAACAACAAATTTATATCACGGAAAATTCTCAGTAAAGTTTTCTCTTACCTATAACTAAGTTATTTCACTGTGCCAAAACAAGTTATTTCACTGGAACCACCACTGTTCACAATGTTATGCTAGCTAATAATCCAGCTAATAATGCAGATAACCTCAGCCCAAGTAAAGAATGTTTGGAGTAACAATAGTTGCAGAATCTTTCGGATAATAACATTTGTTCAGGTTGATCTCACAAATAATGTGTTTAAAAAGAGTATTTATGTATTATCTCGTCAACCGTGAAAGTTTGCTAGTACAGAACTATGAAATTAGACACAGATACCACCAAGGTTGTGCCAATTGTTCAATGCAGAATTCTCAGCTGCACTTCTGTCTGCAACTTACAATAAAACATCAGTTTCTCTGCACAGTCTACCAAATACCCACTGCTGAGGAAGTATTTGATCTGCTCCATTTTTACCCTTCGTAAAGGCTTTTGTTGATTTCTATTATTCTGTTAGGCCCTTGATTTTCTTCTGTCAGAATGTCAGAAATAGTAGCCAGCTCTTTTTTTCTACCTTTCAAGAGATGTTAATTCCTTCAACCAGCTGTCAATGAAGCAGAGTTTGGTCACAAATGTGATTCTACAGTCTCTGAATTCATTTTATTCAAAATGCAAGGAAAAAATACAGCAGTAACAGTAATTTATATCCTTGCTCATAAAAAAACAAAAGCTGGCCTATCAAGAATCAATGTGGGTTACATCAAATGAAAGTGCTGAGATTACAAGTGTGTTATATAAAATGACACTTATCCATTACTGGCACTAAATCACCCTGCTTGATAAGTTTCACATTCGATGGGATAACATGTAAGTGCCAAAACAAGTCCATATAAATCCAATCTAATGATCAATAAAGCTTTTTGAGTGGCCATTGATTGTCAGAATTTCTTAAACACCTGATCTTATAAACACCTTTTGGAGGATGTCTTCTGTACTGCACTCTAATGGACACAACACAAAAAAATCTCATCCTATAATGACAAAATTGTTAATGAATTCATCTACAGTTAGTGAACCTCTTTCTGCAACTATAAGTAAGAAAAAGGAGTGAGAGCTTTTCTGTAATGACATAAACCAGAAAAATACATAATAATTTGTCAGAATATTTTCATTATTCTGAATAATTTTCAACTGGATACCCTGTGTACGGACGGAGATTCTATTACATATAACCTAGCTGCTCAGCATATTTGTACACAATAGGACAGTGTTGTTTAACAGCGAGTTCATACAGACTATTTGTTCCTATACGCAGTTGAAGATTCTTGCTGAATTTATTCCATACATGGATTAAATAACTGGAATTAAATTTATCAGCAACATTTTTTACAAATGAAGGAATAAAATATTCTTCCCATTTACCACATGGTATTGGAAAAGCAGCTTCTGGAGGGAGAATATCAACATTGCAATTTGCACCTGAAACTTTACCAATATTGTTTATATCACAGAAAGCTTTTATGTTATGAGTAAGAACACCAGGTCCATTACTCACAAAATCAAAAGGATCATAGTTTGCAGCAAAATCAAACATGCAGTTTTTTAAAAGGTCATGCCCTTTATCAAAAATCAGTATACCAGATGCAACTCTATTCCAGTCCTCTGTAATAGCAACATTTTTTAAATGCTCCATGGATTGAAAAGTAACAATGTCCGTGTCTAAGTACATGCCTCCATACTTCCATACAAGAAAAAATCTTAATGCATCACTTAAATGGCTTGCCTAAAAAAATAATAATAAAATCTGAAAGCTTTACATTTTATATTACACCCAGACGGGTGTTTTTCTTCATTTACAGACACATTTTTAAAGCATTTGGGCTAACGCCACATTGTGCTAAAATATTTAAAAACGGCGTATCTTTAGAATTTCCAAGAGTCTTGTGTATTGGAGATAAAAATGTTTCATTCCCTAGAGTGTTCAACTGCTCGCTTTGAAACTGTTGAGTTTTTTTAATCAAAAATTTATTGAAGTTTTACAAAATATGAAATAGATAATAAAATAAATTAGAAATTCCTAATTTTGGCCTACAGATGCCCATGTTCAAGTGGAGGATTATGTTATTCAAAATTTGATGTTTCTAGGTACCATTGCTTTTTTACGATGCAAGACACATACATACTCTCGTGTAGATTTTTCATTATTTAGTTTCTTTAGCAATAAAATTTAGTGGTAACAACTGAAAAGTGATACAGCTGTTTATAGTGATTCAATGCACAATGCTGTTTCGAGGCTAATAATCCTTCTGGACTAACGTCTGTTTGGGCTAATAATAATAACAATGAAAATGATAAATTTTAAAAATATAATTTATTTTATTTGTTGGTTTGGTTAACTATACAAGGAAATTATTTATTATTATGTAATAAAAGATGAAAAAAACTATGATACATTACACTTAAAAATTACAACCTATTTAGCTACAAAGAAATATGGACTGAGATTTTTAAAAATTTATCCCCATTACACTTTTGATTTGTTACTATATTTTCTCACATAATCCTATTCCTCATTCAGGCATTTATCATAACTCAGCAAAATTTTTTGTACACTTCTACTACATAAGTTTATTGCTTGCCCATCAAGCTAATGTCACATTTTACATTTTGCTTTATTTTAATGAATAATTTTTCAGGCAGCAACATTTGCAAAGAAAGGAAAAGGTTAAGACATTAGGTGCCAGTAAATTATAATAAAGGATGCTTTTTTTAATAACCAATGACTAAATGAGAGTTTGAATTTAAACAGCAGTGTATTATCAAGAAGCATTGAGCATTATCAAGAAGCAGTACGATAGTTTGAGTGAATGCGCTCTTCTTTGAATTGCTCAAAGTATTTTTTTTTTTAGTAAATCTCTCAAATTTTTGGGTTTATGGCTAGGGCAAAAATTTCATATCGGTTCCAAAGCATCACGGTTTGTTTTTACGAGATTACAGCAAAGCCTCGAAGGTTATCTGCCTTTGTGGAGAACTTTCTAAGGGATACTGGCTTGTACACACATTACACATGGGGAAAACCATGAAAATGCCCATGCAGCCAGTGCATTCACGGGACTCAAACCTCGGACCAATTACCAGTGTTCAGCGACTTTTACTGTTTGACTGCTGGTGAGCCCCCAAAGCATCATAAATCATCTTATTTGAACTTCCGACTTTGGGGGGATCTATAATGCCTTTATTCCATAAATTTCAACTCTAAGTTTCATGGGATACATATGATCCTACATCTGAAATAATAAGCTAAAAATTTCTTTGCTTTCTTGATCATACTCAGCAAGAAAATTAAGAAGACTGCTCATTTTTTTAGCAGAGAGGTATGCAGTTTTCAGAAAAGATTTTTGTAATCTAAGAGAACACAACTTTTGATAGTTCAACTGGTATTTGACAATCTAGTACAGAAATGTTCTATATATTATTTGAAGCACATAGACGGTTGGTTAATTGATAAGGACAAGGATAACAGGGCTATCTTTTAGCAGATGGATGCCTTTGTAAAAATTTTTTTGAGAAACTGCTTGCATTTATGTGCACAGAAGAAAAGTCATGAAAATTACGTAGCAAACTGAATTTTTTTGCTTTCACGACAGAGCATCAAAATTTAGGAACTGATATACCTACACCAGTTGGAAAAATACATTCTAAAAATTAAATGAAAATATTTTCACCGAAGTCATTTTTTCGCTCCAACCATATATGAATCTTGTACATGAAAAAAATTCAATATATATTATTTGAATCATATTCTTTTAATACTGCTTCTCTTTTGAAACCTAGTTTTAAGTTAAAAAAAGTTGAACTTTTTTTTTTATGACACAGAAACACTGCACTGTCATCAAATGCCACCTATGAAAAATATTTTTATGTTATGGTACTTTGTAAAAACTGCTTTAGTAGTCAAAATGCTTAAGGGGAAAAAAATGTATTGCCTTTTCCTTTATTGTAGACAACTTCCAAATTTTCATTGTAATTAAGTGTATTAGAATCTTGGTAAAATAATCAAGCATCAATTGCTAGAAATCTGAGTAGAAAATGATCGGAAATAGTTGCAATGTCAATAATGGTGACTAAAACACTATTTGGTGATTTACTGCTTGCACATAGCTGAAGGTAAAGTACCAAAATTAGTAAATTAATTTTAAATTAAATTTTAATCTAAGAAAATAATGAACACGACATAACACCATTTATTAATTAAATTACATGAAATAAATTAAAATAAATATATATAAATTTTACCTTCCATTTGCTTTTTTCCCACTTCTTAGCTCTATACCAATCAAAGAGAGGTGAACCATGGAATAAAACTTCTATATTGATTTGAATTATTTTTATGTTAGGAACAGTAATAAGAGTTTTCATCAATGGGTCATCGAACTTTATAGGATCTGTGCCTGTCATAAGAACCAATACTTCAAGAGAAGGATTATGTCTTGCAGTCGATTCAATTGCACAAGCTTGACGTGGAGTCAAAATAGTTGACTTTGATGTCTCTACGAAGAATACATGAGGTTCTTCGAAGCAGATATGGGTAACTAAAAAGTATTTAAAGAAACATACATAAATATAAAGGTCAAATATATTCCAAGAATTTGGTACATTAAGAGTGCAAAATAATCAACATCAAGGTAGAAAAAGAAACATACAATACTAGATTTAATATATAGTAAATAAAAATTATATTATAAATTAAAATCAGAACTTCTAAAATTCTACTTTTTTATTAATGACCGACAATGCTATCTTAGAGCATTTTCTAGATAATTATCTAGATTTACTTCCAGGAAATTAACTATATATGACATGTAAAATATTAAAGGCACTTTAGTTTTAACTCTGAGTTTCGCATTTAAATTCAAAATGTTTTTCAAAGCCTTCAGCCCAGAAACTTGGCGGCAGAGAGTCCAAAAACAGATCAATTTCATTTCGGACGTCCTGCGCAGAATGGAAGATAACATCAGCAAGATGTAGCTGCAGGTGTGAAAAATTATAGAAGTCCGAAGGAGCAATGTTGGAGTTATATGGTGGGTGTGGCGAAAGATCTCATTTGAGTCTGTATAGAGCTCAGCCAGTGAATGCAGACACATGTAGTCTTGCATTATCTTGATGGAGCATTATCTTTTTGCATTCAAACTCAGTTTGATGTTTTTCCTTGACAGCAGCGTCAACATGGACTAGCATCTCGCTGTACACCTTACTTTCAAGAGATTTACCTTTCTCCAGATACTCTTTGTGGATAATACTATGGGAAACCGACCAAATAAAAAGCATGATCTTTTTGTTAGTCAAATTACACTTTTGCAGGCGCCTGCAAAAAATTAGAGTTCTTAATTCAAAATTTTCTAAGATATATATGAAATTACATATTAGAGCATTTTGAAATTTGGCATTTTTTTTTTTTTTGAGCGATAATAACTCCAATAATATGCACTTTGTTAAAATTATTTGAAAGTATGAACAATGACTTTTTTCGGCTCGTTTACAATGAAAAAAAGAAAAGGAAAATAGGTTGCTATAAATTAAGAAGTTTGCCAAGTAAATTATTCTTGGCGAAAACTGAAAAAAAATATGCCGAGATAAATTTTTGAATTTTTCCATAAATTTCACACCAAATTTTACAAAATTTAATATTTAAGCATAGTTTGAGTCGTAGAATAGAAATATGGGAAAAAATCGGCATGTCATTTCAGAAAAAGTCTGATTTTGTGTCAAAATACCCATGTTAGAATGATGCTATATATAAATCTAATACATATCCAAAATCATGCTTTCGAGACATAAAAAACACAATTTGAATTTTGTCAATTGAACACGAGATATACAACAGTCCCTCTCTTTTTTTTCAATGTAAATTAGTCGCATTATGTGAACTCCTTAGGAAGCTCTTGAAGCATACTGGTCTTCTTCCACAAGTTCTTGCAGGTGGGACTCATCAATATCAATAGGCTGGCCATAGCGCTCTGTTGCACACAATTGTTTGAGCAGATTTGTGGTGGTGGGAAATTTTTGTTAAAACCCAATATTTAGTGTAAAACTTGCTGTTATAAGTATTACTTAGTCCAAAGGGGCAATTTGCACTGAAGTGAACAATCATTTTTTCTTATGAATCTAAATAAGTCAAAATTAAGAAATAAACTGACAGATCAACATTTGCAATCTGTCTTAAGAATATCAACAACTAACTTTCAACCAAATATATCAAAAATTGTAGATAAAATTCAATTTCAACCATCACACTAATGTATTTAACTATGGCTAACTTGTACACATTTTTATTAAAATATTCATATACAAGTATTAAATTATCATGCACAAGCATAAACTGTATTTTTTTTCCAAGCTGAAATAAGTGTTTTTGGCCCCAGTAGCACATGCAAGGGAAACACCAGCTCTCTTTGCTTATATACATACATAATGGTTTCCAAATCAATTTAATTTGATATGGTACATGACTGAATTGAAAATTAAGCGACTTATTGCATTAAACCCCCCAAAAATTTTTTCGATATGCTATTGAGCCTCAATAACCAAGTCATTTCTATTAGTGGCCCTTCTGCTAAAAAGGTTGTGCATCCCTACTTTAGGATCACTCTACAAGCGAATGGACAATATCTCCTCATCACACTGCCCAAAACATTTCTGTGCTGATTATACCACATTATAAGCAATATATTGTCATGCTGCAATTTATTATTTAGAAATTAATAAGATCTACACTATGAAAAATATCCAGCTGCAAGATGGTGAAAATGTTTTAGTGCTATTATATAATACTTTGCTTCATTCATTGAATCATTCTTCCCCTTTCCTTCTATAATACTGATTTTGGTAAGCACAGTTTTGAGTTTAATAAAAAAATATATCCATTATCATATTACTTTCACACTCAATACTATGATATAGAGAAAGTACTGTGAAAAAATACATTTCGGAGGAAATGGCATTTCTCGCGTTTTACAAAATGTCTGTTTGTATATGTACATCTTTTAGACAGCCCTAATAAATTGCTTAATTGTAAAGTTTTAAAAACTAAACACTTTTTGTGAAACAAAATGTGTAGTTTTTAGTCCAAAGGGGCTTTGTCCCTGAAGGACTATTGTTTACGTTTTGCGATTTTGCATTGAAAACTTTAAAAGGCTGTATCACTTTTCAAATTGTTGCCACCAAATTCTATCGCCCAGTATTCTATTTGAAGAAATTAAATAATGAAGAATCTGCATAAATGTATGTATGTTTCTCACATTGTGATAAAACAACGGTACCCAGAGCCATCCAATTTTGAATGGCATAATCCTACTGCGAATATGGGCATCTGAAACCCCAAATTTGAAATTTGGAATTTCTTTTATTATCACTTTTATATTTTGTAACTTTAACGAATTTTTGATTAACAAACTCAGCGATTTAAAAGCAAGCAATGGCAACACTCTATGGGGGAACCTTTTTATCTCCAGCGTGTTTAACTGTGCATAGCTATTTTCCATATTTCAGACACATGACCATGAAGTGTCGGTGCCACATACACCAAAGCAAGGAAAAAAGGTGCTTTTCTGTTACGCACCTGCCACACTTTTTGGTGATAATGAAAGAGAAGCGAAAGCCAATAATAGCATTACCTGGGGACTCTGTGTGCATGTAAATAAGAATAATTAAAGACACACATATTATCACAATACCATCTAAATATGTCGCAAGTGAATATCGGAAAAATACCAAAAAAAAAAAAAAAAAAAAAAGGCCAAAACTTTGGAAGTCCAATTGTCGGCCAGCTTGATGCCATAACTTGTTAAACCTCCCGTCTCAGCATCAAGTGTGGAAGAAGAGACTGCGAAATTTTTTCAATCTGAATATGAAATTAGAATTAGGGAAAAACCTGATAGAAGTTATGAAAGTGAAGAACAAATTAGAAAAGACATTCACAAAAAAACTGATAACTTCTGAGATAATTATAATGAAGAAGAAAATAAATTTGAAGATAGTACATTAGACAAAGAGGAAGAAGGAGGAGGATAAGAAAGAGCAGATGAAGAAGAAACTAATAGCAATATTTTGTTTTCTGACATCTCTGATTGGTCATCCCGTTACAAATAATTTAAGAACTGATTTATTTTTAAAAAGGAAGTGAAGTGTTTCAAAACAAATCTGGATCATTTTGTTTCATTCAAGAGACAACGGGATAAGACTAAGAAAGATGTCAACTGGCAGTTGATGTCTAATTGGTTCTCTATCACTCAGCCATGAGAAAACTGATGGCATGCTCAATTGAAAGCCATTGTATGGGCTTTGTAGGCTCTTTGGTATAGATGCATGTTTGAGTAATATAGTATATATACATGTGTAATGGGGGCTAATCTTTGGAATATGGTAACAGGTAGTTTGGCAACATTTTGGTAAGGCAATAAAGGTTACTAGCTAGGACTTTAGCAGTGTACATGGATAAAGGGAAGAGTGCACAATGCCCTTTTTGTGCAATTGTGGGATGTTTTTTTAAGTGAAAATTGGTCAACGTGTACATGGTTACCGTGTATGTGCAATTCTTAAAAACGCGGCAAGCAGTTTGCGATTCTGCACTTTATCCCAATTTCGCACCTAAGATTAAGCACTTTCGTTCCATAAAAGTTCTAGCATAAGCTTAATTTGGCTAGCAGATTGTTGGAAAAAAATGCCTTTACTTCATGAAAACAAAATGGCGTCCAAACAAAAACTAGCAAGTTGCTGTAGCAGGGTTGGTCGCCAAATTTTCGCCAAAAAAATCGCCGAGTTACCATAATCCAAAGATTAACCGTAACTGGCTTTCAAGTTTGGTTTAAACTTATGATGGTGAAAACTAAAAGTCCACAGCCTTAAATCCTCAGAATATGAAGCTGTTTCAAAAATTGGAAAATTTTAAGAACAAGTGTAATTGCCAATAGAACAATACATCCAATTAACTAGACAGTTGCTGAAAGAGAAAAAAAGAAAAGATCTTGTAAAAAGACTTCAAGATGTCACTATGCTTTTGGCTAAACAAAAATCTTCCACTCCTCGGCCGCATGAAGGACATGCTAATCGAGAATAAAGAAAATTTCCAACAGCTGATTGAACTTCTATCAAAGTATGATCATGATCCTATATTAAAACAGCACTTGATCAAGTTAGAAAAGTCAACTCAATCATCATTGGGTAAGATGAAAATGAGCTACTCCCACACATAAAATAAATTTAACTAAATCATCATTGGGTAAGATGGAAACAAACTACTCGCACCACATAAAATTAGTTTATCTCAGTTCTGGATGGAACTGTTTAAAGATTTTTGCCGATATTAAAAATTCAAACTATTTTAGCATCATCTTTGACAGTATGCCTGACATCACGGACATAAATCAAATTAGTAAAATAATTTGTTATTTTTACACAGAGAGTCATCTCTAGGTGTTTTTCTTTTTTTCAGCTAATTGAGAAGAAAGGCATTGACATAACAGAAGATATTTTAAAGATTATTGAACTCCACCTAGCTATAACAATGTGCCAAGGACAAGGCTACAACAATGCTTCGGATGGAGTTGATTCAGTTCAAGCAAAGATTTGCGAATTTAATCTTAAAGCACTGTTTCAGCATGCACAAACGACTCTCTAAATCTGTGTGGAACATACACTTTTGCAACAGTTCCATTACCTGTAATTTTTTGGTGAACACCAGCGAGTTCGCACATGTGTTTCTCAGCTTCCATTGCACAGATCCTTCAGAAAAATGTTGAAGCCACAGTTAAGCAACTTTCAGAAACAAGATGGAGTGCTCAATACAAAGCTGTTAATTTTGTGTTTTTCAAGTGCATTAAGAAGATTGTTAATGCCATTGATGAATTGTGTGATGCTTTGGAAATGATAGAAACCAGAGGAACAGCTCAAACTCTGTTGTTTGCATCGTGAGATTATTTCTTATTTTTATGCTTTTCTAGTTTATGGAATAATGCCTTAGAAAATCTCATAGATTCTTAGAATAAGCTTTGAGAAGTCTGTTATCAAGATGATAAGCCTAAAGGGTCTAAAAGACAAAATAAATTACTTTGTTGAGGAAGCGCTGCAATATGCAAAAGACGCAAGTGCTGAAATGGGCATTTTTGTAATAAAAAGAACTGTCAGGAAGAAGGAAATTACACCTGGAGAGAAAGCTGCAGACTTTGATTTATGAACTGAAAAGGTCAAAGTTAGAGTGCATTCAGGGTTTTCAACAAAAAATCAATGCACACTCTGAAGGCATGGAATATATCAGATCGGTTGAGCTGTCTGCAGATGGTATCCTTACAGAAATTTCACGCCTAAGAAGATTTCTAAAAGCCACCAATGTTCCAGAAAGAAGAACCTCTTGGTTGAGTTTCCTTAAGATTCTTGTAGTTTGTGGATGAACATGAACTTTTCAACACTGTTCCCAATCTCAGTTTAGGATTAAGATTGTTCGTAATTTAATATATTTCTTCTGTATCATATGGGAGGAGTTTAAACTAGACTCTCCAGCTTAGTCATTTTGACTACTGAAAATAGTGTAGCTAAAGTATCAATCTGATGAAAAAATTTCAAAATTTGCTAACAAAAAATTAGAAAGAAGAGACTAAGTATCATGTTAATGTAAAGTTTGTTGGATTAGAGACCACAGAATGAAACTTGTAAACAACCGAGCTTTAATTAAATTGTATTATAATAACAGCAAATCTATACACTAGGTACTATCACTATGCTAAAAGATTTCTTACATTGAATATTAAATAGGCTCATTAATAAAATAACATTTTACTGCATTTGACTGTTTTTTTCATTTATTAAAAATTGTTTACAAAACAATTAACACTATGCCCTCTTTACTTAGCCAACTGAATAAAACTATTACTTCCTCACTAAATTTAATTTTATATTTTGGTGGAAATGGAGATGATTAAAACTTCTCACCAGGTGCCACAAGACCTTGCTATGGCACTGGTTGAAATAACAAACTAAGAGAGGCATTTCTTATGTTTAGAAAAATTTTACCACAATCAAAATTATATGAACAAAAGTATGCTTCTTGCTTGAAATATATCTTGCTACTTCAAATTGTTTGATGCATGTTCTATAATTCTAGAACTTCTTTTAAAAGAATATTCACACAAACTCTCAGATAATTCAAATAATAAACATAACTTACTATGAGAAATTTCTTCAGAACCATTTCTGATACATTCATAATCGAAATTTGTTGGATACTCTTCATCTGAACCATAGCTGTCACCTTAAAAATTGAAACATACAAACTTTGAAATTTAGCACAGTATGCTACTTATATATAAATATAGATGACCTTTAATTTAAGTGTTCAAAATTTTGCAATTACATTTAACTTGTTAATGGATTTTCTTTATTTATATTCTGATTATTATCTCTGTATGCAAAACTGTAACTTTTGTTTAAAATTATACCCACATTAACTAAAATATGATTTTGAGAGATACAGGAGTTAGACAATGAACTACTGAATAGTTACTTACTCAAGTAATTAGTGGCTTAAAAATAAAATCAAGGAATTGCAGAGCCTTCCCATCCACAATGCTGAAATTATTTCTTAAAAATTCTCTTTCTTATTAAAAAATTATAGCTGGAACTGCCTGCTTAGAACTAAATTAAGGTACTAAAGAACAGAGCTATATTTTTTTAAATCCTCATATACCCAAAAAACTATTAAATATGCAAACTTCATCTAATACAGAAGATTCTTCAACCTTGAATTTCAAATAAATTTAGGAAAGGGAAGATTTAAGAGCTAATTCTATACTTTTTATCATGTATATATATATATATATAAATATAAAAACCACACATTTCTCAAGAATAAGTTAAGTATGTGTATATCAGTTTATATGAATAATATATGGAGTTCACATATTATATATAATTATATGCGACTTGATTTACTGAGTTCATACATATGAACATGTAATTAATATATATATATATGAATGTTTACAAGTTTCATATACATGAGCTCTAGTCTTGTGTATTTTTTTATATTTTATTTTACTCATTCATAACAAGATTTCAAAAAATTAAATGTATATCAAAATTTTTAGTGTCACAAACCTGTATAAGAACAATATGCAAAAAGTACACAGACACACACTATGGTGAAAAGAAGACATTTCTGTACGAATTTCCAGCTATACATCCTCCATTTAATCTGACATGTAAGGAAAAAATTCTGAAAATTAAAAAAAAAAAAAAAAAAGTTACTTAAAGGAATAACATTCCTCACACATATAAACATACATTTAAGAAGAATTAAACCAACTTAAAAATTTAAATCAGCATTATATTGAAGACATAAAGATATTTTGGAACAATAATAGGGAAATGGAAAAAATGTATATTAATTTCAGAGAATGTGTTCTGAACTTTAGAACTAAAGGTTTTATTATTATTTTTATTATTAAGAATAATTATTTTTCAATTTAATCTTCTGTTAAAACTAGATAGAGAAAGAAAAAGAGTATGTAATATTTGTTCTTTTTAGCTGGTAAAAGTTACAAAATCAGTCAGAAATAAAACTTTCTCTTTTATTTCACATGCAATTATTTTTTTTTTTTACACAGCTTCATTAAAAATTTTTTAAGAAGAGACATAAATTTTCATGATTATAAAAATACTTCTTTTTCTCTTGAGATTGGTCAGCCTCACTTGACTCTAGAACTTTAATTTTGTACGATTTAAAATTAAAAATTCGAATCTAAATGCTGCAGTTAATAAATTTGTAATTAAAAATTCAGTCACGCAATTTGTCTGTTTATGAAACAAAAATATAACCTTTTTTGGAGACTTTTGAAGTGAGAAGGTCTTTTAACAGAATGATTAGTATTAGGTAATGAAAATAATAATATTAAACACATATGAAATTAATAATTTTATAACAACATTATTTGCACTGTATGCATTTCCACACTTTTATATCTAGTCTTGCTGGTAGTGAAAGCGCACGTAGATAGTTTACGAAATTCATATTAATAGATAAAAACTTGTATAAACAGTTTAAGAAAGCTTCATTTTATCATCGGAGAAAAGGCTAATTTGAAAACTAATCAGAATTACTAATCTACGGTGAAAACAAAATTACCGATTAATATACAAAATTACCGTCATTCGTTTACAAAGCAAGATAGGAAAGATTTATATACAAAGTAAATATTTCTATGTAGTGAGATAAGAAAATAAACAAATATGGCAAGGCCTATATAATGAAAAAAGCTGTTTACAGAACGATTATGGAGTCAATTTTACAAATATTGACATATCTTATCGCCGGCACTTCTTTCTCAGTTGCTTATTAATTTTGAACGCCGGGGCAGAAGAGAACAAAGAGATAGCCCTCTAGCGGAGAAACATTGAAATCGTAACGTTGCTGTACTCTTTCTCTCTGGTCAAGGCCAACTGGAAACAAGACATCCAGTCGGCCTTGTCTGCCACTGCCTTTAAATTTACGTAAATGCAAGTTTTTATTAATGTGTCCTTAAAAACATTTAAATTAGGGTTACCATAAATTGTCATTGTTTAGGATATATCCTCACTGAGAACACCCAAATGTAATTTTCGAAATACTTTACGTCCGGAAACTGGACATGAGAAATTTAATTTTTGAAAGCGCTTCTACTGCCAAAAACACGTACTAAAGATCTGAAAGACGATGCTAAATATTCAAGAAAAAGCTGTTTCAAGTTGTTTGAAATATGTACAAAGGTAATTTAGAATACTTGGATGAATTATATATATTAGAAAACCTGTCAAGTACAGAAACTGAGTCACAGGTCGCATAGCATATACGTGAAGAATAAAGAATTCGTCAGTGACAATAATTTAATCAAATCTGCAATCTGAATCTTTTCTACATATAAAGAACTTCATATTATTTCATAAAAATATGTTCAGTACTTCCTTACTATTGCACTTCAAAAGATGTCGAACATCATTTTAAGCTCTAGAAAATTCCCCAATTCTTCTTCACCCTTCCTTCCCACAATGCTAAAAAATAAAGATTATTCAATTCAAATAATTTAAGATGCAGAATTCCTTGTTTTTGAATCACTGAAGTTTGGTCGGTTTAGTTGTATAGTATTTATGGGACTAGATTAAAACTTTTACATACCCTAAGCGCTTAAAAGATTTTGGTGCCCCAGCATAAATTTACGCCTTTTCCCCTATCTTGGCCTACCTGCACCATATATTCCATGGTAAAATCGGCAATGGAAAATTTTTCTGGTGCTCCCTTTGTGTACCTAAGGACCTCTTTATGATGCCCCTTTTCCTTGACACTCTAAGCGTATTTTGCTTAATCCAGATCTGAGCATTTCATTGATACTTGTAATTTACGTTTTAAAAGAAATGAGATAAAAAAGCAAATGTTCATATGCTGTATTAATGAAGTTCCGGTGCATTAAAATTATTAAAATTTTTTTAAATACTAAAATTAATTGCTGTAATGTTTATATATTTCTGTACGTATGGCCAGATTATGATGATTTAGAAAATAGGTGTAAAACTATCCAGCATATTAAATACACTTCATTTAGAATTGCTTTAAAACGCTTTGCGTTCATCGGATGTTATTGTATCTGTTAAATACGATTTAAAGGTTGGAAGGTTCTGGTTGGTAAAGTGTGCTCATTCTTATGTTTCAAAGATATGAATATCATATTATTGTGTTCCCATTTTCCTATTTCAGGGTACGGTAACTATGGACGACGAGAGCCATCCGGCTGAACGGTGAAGCCTCAACGAGCCGCAGAATATAGGGGCACCAAAAATTTTAGAATTTACCTAAGCACCGGGTAACAGAGTTTAGAGATAGTAAAATTTTTAGAATTTAGAAAAGACATTGAGCAGCAGAATTTAAAGGCTGCAAACATTTTAGAATTTAGAGAGGTACCATGCAGCGGAATTTAGAGCCCGAACAGTAATAAAAAAAGTGTGAAAAAACCTAGAGCCGGCCCTAACGGCAGTCATACATTTAGGTACTCCGGGGGCAAAACTACTGAATGATCAAATAAACCCTATTGAATTTATTTCATCAATAGGGAAGCAGACGGAATCTAAGCAGATGACAGTAATAGAGCAAGATAACTGGAAACACTTTCTCAACTGTTCTCTCTCTTTTCAGTTCCAGGAAATCACAAAGTGATCAAGAGTTCTGCTCCAACGACAGAGTAGTTAAAGCCTCGGAGAATTGTTTTTTCATCCGTATTGTAAGTTATATAGTCGGTTCCTTTTTTCTTGTCTAATGTAGTACGAATCTCTTTTCTCAGAAAATCATCCACGAAGATGTTAAGTCCTAGGATTCATATATTTTGTTATAATTAAACTCTAGTTAAGCAACAAAAAAGTTCTTGGGAGTCATATAATAAGAAAAATGGTGTCCTGCTCGCAATTTTTCCAACTTTATGGAGTAGACATAATGGAAATGTTGAGAGTTGTATGATTGGCGCATATGAGCAGATTCGAAGTGAAAATTCTGCAAGGCAATCAGATTCACTGCTGGAAAAAGAAAGACAAGCTCAATGCTTTGTTTAATATAGCAGTAATATAACCTTAATCATATTTTTTCGATTAAATTTATAACTTAGTTGACAGTTACCGTTTTTTGGAAGATATGCGAAACTGCAAATGCATTCATGTATATAGGCAAGGATTTCTTCAAGAAACCTTAAATTTCCCAAAACTGCCATGAGAAAGAGACATTTTCTTGATTTTAATGTAAAAATGATTCTGATACTTTATACCTGGATTTATGGACTTTTAAATGTACATGCAAAATGCAGGTTATATAGTTTTTCAAAGACAATGCAAAAAATATTCTAACTCATATATAAGGCCTGCCGTTCAGAGAAATAAGGTAGTAATTTTACCGCGACGTGAAATTCTATGATTAAGTTTTCTAACTTCAAGGTATTCTAAGTATTTTACAAATATGAAATAAATCTATAAATTTCAGATTCTTTATCATTTCCTAATTTTGATCGTAATTCTTGAGTTACTTATATATTAAAGAAATTTTAAGACTTGCCGAAGGATCTTTTTAACTTAAAAACATATTATGCAATTGAAATTAGCGTAGGTTTTGAGGGATATGTGCACGCAGGGCCGATCCTAACGGAAGCGGAGGGCAAGATGGTGCACAGCAAATGGACGTCCAAATTGAAGGGCGGCGAAATGATTATTAAAAGTATTATATTTTTGCAAAAAACGGAGGCCAATTTTAATTTTAACGTGAGCGGGGTCTAGGATCGGCACTTTGTGCACTATACAGTTCATTAATAGACCATTCACTTATAAGGACAGATATCAGACTTCCCAACAGCAAGCATGAATACAAATAATTTATTGGTGTTAAACAGATTATCTACTGAGAAACGGCGACAGCTAATTTTGGATGTCTTTCTATTTTTGACTTTTAAAAGAGATTTAGGATGAATGTACAATAGGTACAATGCAGTAAAAATGACTTTTGTGATATAAACGTTTAAGAATAAGTTACGTGTAGGCCTATTAATTTACGAGTACGATTTATCTTTTAAACAATGTTTGTTTGCCTTTAAAAAACGTTTTATGAGTTATTAATTTAAGTAAAGAAGAAGCTAATAGAAATCAGAAGCGGGATAATTCTGAAACCTAAACCTAAAGCGACACTGATTTTCTACATGTAAACAAGGTGTAAAGAATATCAATAACAAGATACTTTTCATTCATTGTTGTAATATATTTATTCATCACTTATATATGTCATAATAAAAGCAAAGGAAATGACGGAACACTGTAGATGCGTGATTAGACCCATACTGAAGAAGAATTTTGATTGCGTAGTATTTAAAGAACTTGGCAGTCGAAGCAGTTTTAATTCCATTTTTATTTCCAATCGATATTTGTGGCCACAATCACTTGGCACTCTAGTCGTGCCTTTCCACAGAAGATTTACATTTTTGATATTGTTGAGATAGCAAGCAAGCCAGCGAAATTACGTCTTAGCACAGTAGAGAGCAAAAGCTGAAGTTTCAGTTCACAGTTTTGGTTTAGAATTAGTTTGATTGGACGAGAGGCATCTGCATTAAAACGTTACATAAGATAGAAAAGTCTGGAACCTGTGAGAAGAGATGAATTTAGGGGAAGATTACCAAATTTAGAATCTTAATTTTGAGGTCATCAATTATATTTTGAAACAGCTATCATATTTTGTTATATCTTACATAAAAAAAAAAGAAAAAAAATGTAAGATAAAAATATTATGTAAGATAAAAATTCATATATAAAAATATATGAATCAAAATTATAGATTAAACTATAAACAATAATTCTTCCTCTCTATTCTAAAATCGTAATAACTTCTTTGCATTGCGTCATTTCTAGATTACTCTATGATCGGCGCAGCTCTGATGGCGTAATCATTGGGAACTGAAACTGTCCTTGTAAACCAAAACTTTTCTCTTCGCGTGCTTCCATCTTTTATAACTACGCACTTCAGCTTTTGCTCTCTACTTTGTTAAGATGTAATTTCGCTGGCTTGCTTTCTATCTCAGCAATATCAAAAATGTAAATTCTCTGTGGAAAGGCACGACTAGAGTGCCAAGTGATTGTGGCCACAAATATCAATTGGAAATAAAAATGGAAGTAAAACTCGCTTCTACTGCCAAATTTTATTTTCGAAGTCAACACATTAGCTTACGACGCAATCAGATCACTTCCTCTTCAATATAGGATAACTACGCATCTACAGTGCTCCGTCTTTTCCTTGTGCTTTTATTATGACAATTAAGCCGGTAAGGATAGTTTCCTGCAGCTTGAAACCTCAATGGAAAATTTAATTCAGCTCTTCAAATCATCGTTTTGTGATAAATCCAAGATAATGTGAAAGAAGTGAATCATCAAATTTGTTTTTTCAGTGTTTAAAAAATAACAGATCATTTTTCTGCTGTGGTGTTTTCAAAGTGCTTCAAAAAAATAATCACGCGTAGTGTTTACAGATTGAAAGTAATATCTCGATAAATTGAGAAGTTTGAATGCCTAGTGAAAAGGAAATCATCAGTGAATTGCCGTTTAGGAATTAAGCATTACAGCGGGTTGAAGGTCGATCTGAGTTAGTGTTTGCAAGTATGTGCGACAGAAAATTATTTGCACTTCCGCTTTTTCAACAGCTCAAAAATTATTACATTAGTGTGAATCTAGCTCAGGAACTAAATTATTTAATGTGCTTCGGATTCTATAGTTTTCATTTCAATTTTGGTTAAAATTTCTGCAATTTGTTTTGAGAAAATCTGGAATTCTTTTTCATTAATTTTTCTAATTTTTCATAATTATGTGTGAGCAAATTAAGTAACGAAATTTAAGCTATTTAAATTATTAATAGGGAAGGATATTAAGATAAGTTTTTATGTTTTTGAAATTGTTAACAAATAAATTTGTTGAGATTTTTGAATACGAATTTTATAATTATTCTAAAAATAAAGATGTTAAAAATAAGTGAAATTAGTACAGATAAGTAATATGAAATTACGGTAAATGCATGTTAAAATTTATGGGTTATTGTGTGTTAAGTATAGTATGATGAGGGTGTACTGGTTCCTTCAACAGAGGCCTGTAATTACCTCTGTACAGTTGTTCCTTTTACCCTCTTCATGCAAGATAATGTTGGAGGCTCTCATTTTATGAATGCATATAAATTTTTTATATTACTATTATTATTATATTTTTATTATGGAATGTATTAGTGCAGTTAGCAAAGGCCAGTTACCTTAATGCAAGGAACGGAGGCCTTTTCAAGTAACTGCCTAGGCACCCTGGGTCACTAGTGCAGAGAGCACACTGGTTAGCTCAAGAGGACAGCCCTATTGATGGATATGTTGTGCTAAATTGCGTCATCATGCTTTCCACTCTGCCACCATCAAACCACAGTTTCATTACATATATATCATCAGCAGTTTTGCAGGCCAAAGGTCGCGTAATGCGTTATTGAGTTGGCGGTCATAATGTGTTTTTTCTTCTTCCTTGAAATAGGAATACGTTTAATTAGAAATTATGAATTTAAACGTCTGTTGCCATTTGGTTCCAATTACGATTAGTGCTTTTGTTTCGCATTTTATATTTTGCATATTTATGTAGACTCGGCGTCTAGGGGATATCTAGGCTGACGATACACATCTAATTGACTAAATTATTTTATTTAGGTATCGGTAGTGTTCCGTCTTTTTGGTAGATAGGTGGCGCTCTTGATGCGCGCCGATGAAAAATATATCACTTGACGCTTGAACATGAAGAATGACCCATAACATATTTATTTGATGCTTGATTATGTTTCATGGCCGCTATAAGCGGAAGTAATATAAGTTTATCGTTAATAAATGTTATTTCTATGTTCTAAGAAATCTTGAAGTTTTGATTTGAAATTCTAATGCTCTCCCAACCTTGACTCCTGAAACGAAACGATCTTTGAATTTATGACTCATGAAGAGAGACACCACACATTTTTTTGGGGTCTGAAACCCGCGAAAAGGGGAATTACCTTTTGAAAGGTAAGACTTTTGATTCATTTGTTCTTGGTATCGATCTTTGAAAACGAAACATAATGGATGATTTAGCAAAAGAGAAAAAGAAACGTGCTATTGTACGTAGTAAAGTTACTACACTTCTAAATAAACTTGAGAAATTATTATCGGAAGCATTAAGTAAAGAACATGTAGAAGATTTAAATTCATCATATGAATTGTTAATTGAATACCATGAGAAACTTAAAACTCTTGACTCAAAGATCGATGCTCTCATAATTGATGAAAAAGAATATGATGACGAACTACTTGTATGTGAAGAATTTGATGAAAAATTTATAACGTTTAAAGCTAAGATTGTTAGTAAAGTAAAGAAAATTAACAGTAATGAAGTTGTTGAAAGAAGTATAATTGCAACTAGTAATGGTATTAGTAGTACTCTGAATGGTAATAATGTTGTTACAAGTAGTGCTTCAGTAAAGTTACCTAAATTAAGTACTGAAAAATTTGCTGGTGATCCCAGTAAATGGCTCGAATTCTTTAATTCGTATGATAATGCTATTCATTCTAATCCAAGTTTATCTAAAATAGATAAGTTTACATATTTGAAAAGTTTATTATCTGGTTCAGCATATAATTGTGTTTCTGGTTATGCTTTATCTGAAGAAAATTATGATGTATGCATTAAAAGTTTAGAAGAGAGGTTTGGTCGTAAAGATGTTATTATATCAAAATTCATGCAGATGTTGTTACAGTTAGAACCAGTTAAAAGTTCTTCAAATGTTTTTGAGTTAAGGAAGCTCTATGATCAGTTACAAATCTGCGTTAGAAATTTAAGTGGTTTAGATGCTACTAGCGGTTCATACGGACAGTTATTGAATCCAATAATTCTTAAATTGTTACCTGAAGATTTAGCTCTTGAATTCCATAGAAAAAGAACATCTAACCAAAATATAGAAGTAAGTGAATTAATAGAGTTCATTAAAATAGAAACTGAATGCCGAGAAGCAAGTATTTTGATTGATAGCTCAAAAGGTAATAAATACACAGGGGTTAATCCTAAACAAGGGTTAAAAAATTATAAAGTCAAATCACAAGCTTCGGCTTTTAACACATCGGTAAAAATGTTTTGCATATTCTGCAAATCAAACGAACATACATCTGCCGGATGTTTGAAATTTTCCGACGAACAAAAACGAAACAAATTGAAAAATGAAGGTCGCTGTTACAGATGCATTCTAAGATCACATTTGCGGTCGTTTTGTCATTCAAAAATACAACCATGCGAAAATTGTAACGACAAAAATCATAATAAACTTTTCTGCCGTTTGAAATCGAAAGAAATGGAAGATGTTAACTCCGCAGATACGCAAAATAAAACTTTAGTATCTACTTCCCACTGTAACACTCTAAAACCTGAAAATAGTGTGCTTTTACAGACATGTTCTGTTATTGCTCAAAGCAAAAATAAATCGAGAATCGTAAGATTATTAATTGATTCAGGTAGTGAACGAAACTTCATCACCCACAAGTTAGCGCGCGATTTAGAATTGCGAGTCATTAGAAAAGAATTTCTAATAATTTATTCGTTTGGAAATCAGCGCGGTAACTCGCAAGAATTTGATGTATATAGTCTAAAAATAAAAAATAAAAACGATGATCGCTGCCGTGTTGTAGAAGCTATAGGGATAGAATTAATATCATCAATAGAATTCCAGGCGCCATCAACATGTCAAAACATTAAAGAATTTATGACAAAAAAGGGCTTGGAACTTTCGGATACAAGTCCCGTTAATGAGAACATTCTGTTTGGCGCGGAGCATTTCTGGTATATACAAACAGGAAGTAATTCAATGATAAATGATGGTTTGTTTATAGTACCGACCATATTTGGATACACAGTGATGGATAAAGTAAAAAATAATAATACTCGAATTAATGCGTTGTTTTTATCTGCCGTTGAAGGAAACACATTTGATTTGCAGTCATTTTGGAAATTGGATTCGATAGGAATTGAAAATGAAAACAAAACATTTTCGGAAAGTGATTTCGATACTATTAAGCATTTTAACGACAGTTTAAAATTTAATAACGGCAGATACGAAACAAAACTCTTTTGGAAGGACAATAAATCACAACTCGCTGATAATTTTTTCGTTGCTAAACAACGATTTCTAGGACTTAAGCATAAATTAAAGGGAAATGATTTCCTATATAATGAATATGATAATATAATTAGAGAACAAGTTGAAAGGGGGATTGTTGAACAATGTAAGTTTGTTGAAAATGAACCTAACTGTTATTATATGCCTCATAGGCCAGTTATACGTGAAGAAAAAGTAACAACAAGAATAAGAATAGTTTATGATGCCTCTTCTAAGTCTGAAGGAGCTAAATCGTTAAATGAATGTTTGATATCAGGCCCTAATTTAAATCCTAACTTGTTGGATATAATTTTAAAATTTCGCGTACATAAAGTTGCATTTTGTGCAGACATAGAGAAGGCTTTTCACCAAATTCAAATTGATAGTGAAGATAGAAATTTTTTAAGGTTCTTGTGGTTTGATCATTCTTACGACGATAGTGACAATAGTTTAGGCTTTAAGATTTTCCGAATGTGCCGAGTGCCGTTTGGAATGACAACAAGTCCGTTTATTTTGTCCGCCACTATCAAACATCATATTAAGGGTTATGAAAAGAAATATAGCAAAGCTGTTGACATGTTAAATAAGTCCCTATATGTTGATGACCTTATCCATGGAGCAGACTCCGTTGAAGAAGTTTTCTCATTATCAACTGATGCAGTTAAAATTCTTCAAGACGCTGGTATGAACTTAAGAAAATTTGAATCAAATTCCGTATCTTTAAAAAATCATTGGCAAGATATTGGTTTAATTAATAAGGAAGATAATTTGGATAAGAAAACGTTAAAGGTGCTGGGAATAATTTGGGATTTGGATGAGGACACATTGAAATTAGATGTACAAGAACTTTTACAACCAGTTGACTGGAAACACGTTACAAAGCGAAAGGTATTACAGATTGTGGCAAAAATTTATGACCCAGTTGGATTCATTGCACCCTTTGTAATCAGAATAAAATTCTTATTACAAGAGTTATGGGAATTGGGTATTGATTGGGACACAATTTTGGCCAGTTATTTGAGTGAAAAATTTAAAACTTGGTACTATGAAATTGAAGTTATTCTCAACTTGTGTATTCCTAGAAAATACATATTAAATGATGAATGTGTAAATTTCGATAAAATAGAGCTTTTTGTCTTTTGTGACGCCAGCCTCAAGGGATATGGAGCTGTTGCATATTTTCGTGATCCTGATTCTTGCTGTGCGTCTTTTGTTCTTTCAAAGAGCCGTGTATCCCCACTTAAAAAATTAACCTTGCCTCGTTTAGAACTTATGGGAGCCATTATTGCCGCAAGAATAGTTAAATACTCGTATTTAAGGAAATTATTTAATATCCAAGAAGATAATGTATTTTGTTTTAGTGACTCTAAAATTGTTCTTCACTGGATCAGGGGTACCGCTGATAAATGGAAACCCTTTGTTGCTAATCGTATACGGGAAATACAAGATGTTGTATCACCTTCGCAATGGAAATACTGTAAGGGAAATGACGATCCGGCTGACATAGTTTCACGTGGATTAAGAGCTTCTGATCTAGTGGAAAATAAACTTTGGTTCAATGGACCAGTGTGGTTAAAAGAG
The DNA here is from genome assembly GCF_044657685.1 of Stegodyphus dumicola. NCBI lineage: Eukaryota > Metazoa > Arthropoda > Arachnida > Araneae > Eresidae > Stegodyphus > Stegodyphus dumicola. The sequence continues at coordinate 25,845,977 of NC_140777.1, forward strand.
AAAATTTTACCTTCATCATTTTTTGATCCTCTGATCGAGCCTATGGTGGAAGAGGTACAGGTAGAACAGCGTCAAACTACTGTATGTTCTGTTATTAGCCAAGAGGCTGAATTTGAATTGACATCCAGATTTTCATCCTGGAAAAAATTGAAACGCGTAACTGCATGGTGTTTAAGATTCTGCCACAATATTAAACCTACATCTTTAAAACTCAAGGGTTTTTTAACAGTTCAAGAATTGGATAAGGCAAGCAATTTGATTTTTAAAATCATGCAAAATTCCGAATTTAGAGAAGAAATTAGACTTTTGAAAGCAGGGAAGAAATTGAATCTCAGCAGTAAAATCCTGAAATTAAATCCTTTTCTTGATAGAGAAGAAATCCTTAGAGTCGGTGGTAGACTCTGTAACTCGAATCTTTCAGAAAACACAAAGTATCCAATCATTCTTCCCAAAAGTCACCAAGTTACTGAATTGATAGTCAACCACTTTCACGAAGTGAACCTTCACGGAGGAGCCACATTAACATTATCTGCTCTGCGACAGAAATATTGGATCGTTAATGGCCGAGAAATTGTAAGAAAAATAATTTGGAAATGTATAAAATGTTTTAAAAATCGAACAAGCACATCCAGTCAGATAATGGGCGACCTACCTGCTTCTCGCGTATTGCCGGATAGAACAGGACTAGATTTTGCAGGCCCCTTTTTAATTAAAGCTAGGAAAGGAAGAGGAGGAACGAGATATAAATGTTACGTTTGCCTTTACATATACTTCGCCACAAAGGCCATTCACCTAGAAGTAGTCAGTGATCTAACAACTGAATCATTCCTAGCATCTCTGAAAAGATTTGTGTCACGCAGAGGAAAACCCAAGAGAATCTTTTCAGATAGAGGAACCAACTTTGTTGGGGCTGATCGAGAATTAAGAAGATACACAGCTACACTTTCCTCTGAAGAAGCATTTCAAAACTACCTGAGCGGTGAAAATATTCAATGGATCTTCAATCCTCCTGCTGCCCCTCACTTTGGAGGCCTTTGGGAGGCTGGAGTGAAACAAATGAAGATTCACTTAAAACGGACTATTGGAACCCAGGTTCTGATATACGAAGAATTTCACACCTTAATTACACAAATCGAGGCGTGTTTGAATTCCAGGCCAATAGTTTCCATCTCATCTGACCCTGAAGATTTTAATCCTTTAACACCTGGACATTTCCTAATTGGGACTACATTAACAGCAATTCCTGAACCTGATCTTACAAATAATAAGCTAACCCCTGCTGAAAGATGGAAATTGACACAGCAAATTTTCCAGAGCTTTTGGAAACGTTGGTCTAGAGATTATCTTTCACAATTACAAGGGCGTACCAAATGGTTGAGGGATAAACCAAATTTAGCCCTCAATGACTTAGTCTTGATAAAGGACGAAAATTTGCCTCCATTAAAGTGGCGAATTGGACGAGTAATTGAACTATATCCTGGTGCTGATGGAAAAGTTCGTGTTGTGAAACTAAAAACTTTATTGGGCGAAATGAAGCGTCCTATACATAAACTTTCCCGCTTACCATTGAGTGAATAAGACTCTAAAAAAACCCATTAATTGTATATTCATAATTTGTGTCTTTATTATTATTATTAATTCAATTATGTTTCAGATTCAGAGAATGGACCACAATTGTGGATTATGGTAATTTAGCAGTTTCATTATTTTGTTTTCCTTCTAGAGATTGTAAGTATGTTTTATTTGTAAAATTTTGTGCTAAATTTAATGTTGTTATTCAATTTAAATTTGTCATTATGCATTTTTATTTTATATGATATACTGTTGAACTTTGGAAAACTTGTTTGAATCTAAAATTGAAGATCTTTATAATAATGTTGTAATGAACCAATGTTCATCGGGGCGGAGTATGTTCCGTCTTTTTGGTAGATAGGTGGCGCTCTTGATGCGCGCCGATGAAAAATATATCACTTGACGCTTGAACATGAAGAATGACGCATGTCATATTTATTTGATGCTTGATTATGTTTCATGGCCGCTATAAGCGGAAGTAATATAAGTTTATCGTTAATAAATGTTATTTCTATGTTCTAAGAAATCTTGAAGTTTTGATTTGAAATTCTAATGCTCTCCCAACCTTGACTCCTGAAACGAAACGATCTTTGAATTTATGACTCATGAAGAGAGACACCATACAGGTAGAGATACATTAGTGACTATTTACAAATGAAGAAAAGAGTGATGATTGATAGGTTACATTTTCGTTGTCTAATCGTTACGTCTTAGGCGAAAACATGACTGCTCTCCTTATCTTCCATCATCCATCTAACAGCGATACACTTAGTCGTGTTGAGTTGTCGCAATCCTACTATTCACATTTATATTTAAATAGTTTACTTATTTAAATATTTTACATCCATATATAGCTATTTAAGTTTATGCATGTTTAAATATTTAACATACATACATTTAAATAAAGTTTAACTAACAATCCTAACACATTGCCCTATTCAGTTATAATTATACGTATTTGCGAAAATATGCATAATAACATTTGCTACAGAGAAATAAACCTATATTTATTTATAGGTCTTCATTTTTTGTTTTACGAAAAAATGGAATAAAAAGACAATACTTAAATAGCCGTTTATTACAATTAGCACCCTACAGAAATCCAACAAGTTTTAGTCTTACTTTCTTCTCAGCGCACTTTTTAAATTTCAAATTTATTCAAATTCACAAGTCATTCACTGTGTTCATTCAAAGAATGCTGGTGTTATTAAATCCATCGTAGTTAAAATTATCTCCATTTTTATGAACTTGTAAAATTTTATTGACGTTTTTTACTTCAGTAAGTATTCTACATATGTAGACTCTGCTTAAAGTGAAAAAATAAGATTCTGAAAAATTACTTTTTTGCGTGATCGCGTGATAAAGGTTATTCAAACAGAATGACAGTAGAAGCAAGAAAGGTTATTTATTATAATATTACGCATTAGACATATGCAAATACTAGACAAGTTGATTCATAATACATGTGATGAAGTTAAAGTCATGTACTGCTTTATTAAATAATCATATTTTTCGGCATGATCAGCATAAAAATAATGTATTTTAGGTAATTGCTTCAGCAAGGTCAGAAGAGTTTGTTCAAATATATTTTAGATTATTTTCTTGAATTTTTTTTAAATTACGTTTTGAATGCTTTAGTACGTTGCAGGTGTAAGCTTATATTTATTTCCCTCATGGTATTTCACTATGGTCGGAATTTTGACATCGATTTTTAGCTTACTTTCTGATAAAATATCGAATTCAAATTTTGTACATACACTGTTTGTCGATGACAATGCAATGCGGTGAAGTAATTTTTTCAAAATTCTATTTAGATTTTTTTCTTTCATGTTTATGCAATTTTTTCGCACATATCCTCGCTTAACGGGGGGGGGGGGGGGAGGAATCAGAATTTTACTATTCGCATCATCAAACAAATTGGAAACAATTTTTAAATGAGATTTGTATGAAAATAGGAGCTTAATTTCTGATATTTCGGTGAATTTTCGAAAATTGCTCAATGTTTTTCGACTATTTGACGTTTATGATTTTAAAATTTTAATATTTAAAAATGTATGGGATGTAAAGTTTAAAATTTTCAAACATTATAAAACACTTCGCCCTCTTTTAATACAAGACTTATATAAAAAATATTAATCGTGAGATTTTCACCATTTATTTAAAATCATGTTGCAATCTCATGCAGATGAAGGGATTCGAAATTTCAAGCAGAAGAAAAAAAAAAAAAAAAAAAAAAAAAAAAAAAAAAAAAGAAAGGAAAAGGTTTTTATACAAGAGAATTTTATTTAAAATGGTTATTATAATTAATGAACTTAAAGCAGAAAAATTATTTATCTTACAGTTTTAGTGGAACAGGTTTTGGGTTATTTGATTATGACAAAGCACTTGAGGGCAATCTGCCTAAGAGGAAGGATGCTTTCATGGAGGACTTTCTAACGAAAACTGGATCGTATATAGTTACACATGGCAAAAACCACGAACATGCCTATGCAGCCAGTCCGTTCGCCGAGATTGGAATCGAACTACCAGTGTTCAGCTACTTAGCTACTTTACCGCTCGGCCGCTGTCGAGCATTTACGGAAGCAGAAGATTAAACAATTATTTTTAAGAAATTCATCTACAGTTTTATATCCCGAATAATAAAGAGCGCGGGGGCCTTGTTAAAAATACATAAATTCTTAAATGTATTTATAACAAATAATTATTTGTTTGTGGTTATCAATAGCTCCCTACGCTCTTATTATTCGTGATATGAGTTGGAGATGAATTTTGTAAAGGCAATTGTTTGATGTCCTGTTTCTTTAAAACTGTATGATAAATTACTGTCTGTTTTATGTTCATTTATTATAACATTTAACTTAAGTAACTTAAGTAGTGTATTGAATAGTAGAATTGCATGGCAATCCATGACCGGAAAAGTCATGAGTAAGTGGCGGCACAATCAGAAAGGACGCAACCGAGTGATTCATTCGAAACTTTTATTGGATATCATCAGTATAAATTGCATACGAGATGAATAAGCTGTAATTTTACAACAGAGGCTCGACGTTTGCACCATTAGACGTCAAGCATGCCTGACACCAACGGAACACTGATTGCCGGACCCAGTCGAATACAACGGACGTTTCTTTGATTGTAGCAACAGCGCAGACGAGTTCTGTCACGAGATCTATTTCAGACTCCGCATGATCGTAATATACGACAGCTTTAAGAGTTCTCCCCACACATAAAATCAAGGCTCGGTAAATCAGCTGAGCTTGGAGACTAGGGAACCGGTCCACTATACCCAATCCTTCGATGCTGGAATGACTTGTTTAAGTGTCTACGAATAGCCAGTCAAAATGTAGCACATGTTGCGCACAGTCACCGCATGTTGGAACCACATGTTGCGCTTCGCAGATGTTTTGCTGAAACATCGTCAAGTAAGCCGGTAAGAGCCTGCTCCAGAAAGATGCAATCATGCGGAATGGTAAAAATACGGCCGGACTAAGCAGTCGCTGATCAAATATGCTCACTCAGATACTGCGAAGCGATGTTGTGCCGCGGGGTGTCACTCATCTCTCGACGCCACAAATGGACATTGTGCTGATTGAATACGCCGTACGCAAGGCCTCATTAGTGAACAGCACAAGCTATGAAATTCACACCTTGGACATTTTGTTGCTGATACAATTATTCAAAACGCACACACGCAGGATAATCATAGGGGAGCAGTAACTGAACATTTTAAAAATGAGAGGTGTGTAAGAACTCGACGTTCAAAACATGCTGTATCCTGCAACAAGACATTCTTAAGGCAGAGACAACGGCACGTATGCTGGTACTGGGAATAGTCTCCAAGGCATCTCCTTCATAATAATCGAATGCGCCGATCGTGACTTCCCCTTGTTCGTCCTGCTACACCTTAATGACCCGTAGTCAGACAAATTTCGATGCACACGTGCAAACACACTGTGATACAGTTGATGTCTGTCTGGGTAGCATTCTTGATAAATTCGTTCAGCGGTTTATCTATTGCCCGCAGCTGTTCGATACACTAAGTGCAGGTCTGCAAGCTCATGTTTGTATACAGTTGCATGTTCTTCGTATTGTTACGAATTTGGTATTTAAAAAGCTAATGTTAGTTCAATTATAAATTAAATGGTTTTATTTCTCGCGCAGTGCAGCGTGTGACGAATATTAAAAGAAAGCTAAGCCGGAAAAATTAAAAATACAAGAGCGCGTGCGTTAAATAAATAAATATCTCGTTTTGATTTCGAGAAAGTACTGGAAAATTCTAGCGCGTGATTTTAAAATCTTATAAAAGGAGGAAAACATCTCAGTTTGTAGTAGTTGCTTAGTTTGTTGTTGTTTAGAAAACTGCCGTTGTTGATTATAGCGAATTCGTGGATTAGCGTTCTTTAGCTGTTTTGAATTACGTTCTATTGTACATTTAAGTAGTTAAAAGATAACTACTGTGAGATATTGTGATACTGCATGATAATTTGAGAAAATTTAAGCATTTCTGTTGTGATAATAATAAATTTTTGTTCATTTTTAATCGGATTTGTGCATTCATTTCATAACGAACCCGTACGCACGCAACAATTTTTGGTGTCAGGAGTGGGGTTTGAATGCCAATAACAAGAGGGATGGAAGAACAATTGAGACAGCTCATTACTGCTTTTGCTGCTTTCCAAGAAAAGATGGAAGCTGGCCAAACATCTTTTAAAGAAGAAATTAAAGAGAAAATGGATGCTGGTCAAAGGTCCGTTAAAGAAGAAATGAAATTGGGCCAGGAATCCCTCAAGGAAGAAATGAAAACGGCACAGGAACAAATGAAGTTGGGCCAGGAATCCGTTAAAGGAGAAATGAAATTGGGCCAGGAATCCGTTAAGGAAGAGATGAAATCTCTTAAAAATGAGATGAAAGCAGGTCAGGACGAAATGAAAAGAGAAATTACCTGCGTAATAGAAAATAAATTTGAGGCTATGGAAGGCAGAATAGACGCGGTTGAAACTAAAGTTGGACAAATAGAAGAAAGGGTTTCTTCGGTAAAAGAACAAGTAGAAGAAAGAATTTCTTCTGTAAAAGAACATATAGAAGAGAGAGTTTCTGCCGTCGAACAACAAATTGATGATAGGGTTTCTGCTGCCGTCGCCAAAGAAGTTGACAGCCTAAAGAAGTGCATAGCGACGGTAGGAAACAATTCTGAAGGTTTCAGATTTTTATCGATGCCTGCTCGTTCCGTTCTGAAACTATCTACATATGATGGGAAGACCTCCTGGCAGGTGTATAGGACACAATTTTCTATCGTTGCGGATGCGAATGGATGGGATTCCAAAGCTAAGGCCTGTCATCTCGCCGCTTCTCTGAGAGCAGACGCAGCGGATATCCTGCAGACGCTTCCCGAAAATCAAAGGCTAGATTTCGAAGCTCTATCCGGCGCTTTGGAGCTACGCTTCGGCGAGAAATGTTTAAAAGACTACAGCAGGCTCCAATTAAAATCTCGTGAACAGAAGCTCACCGAAACGCTTCAGGAGCTCGCCACGGATGTTGAAAGGCTGTCACATCACGCCTTTTCGGAGTGCCCGACAGAAACAAGGGAAATCCTGTCCCTGCAATATTTCATCGATGGCATCCGGGACCCTGAAATACAGAAAGCACTGCGAATGGCGGATGTTAAAGATCTGAAAAGCGCTTTAGTGTATGCCATGAAATTTGAGGCAGCCCAGCAAGCCACCCGTCGAGACCGCCATCCAGTCAGAGCTGCTCAAGTCCAAGAGCCAGGGGATCAAGTCACTGCTCGTCTTGATGATTTAACTAGACAACTGAACGCCTTGAGACAGAATATTGGTGACAAGAAACCGACCGTAAAGTGCTGGAACTGCGGTGCTGAAGGACACATCCGACGAAACTGCAGAACACCCCAGGGCACGGATGCTAAGACCGCTCCTAACAAACAGCAGGGAAACTAATTAGTGGCCATCTCGCGGGGCGGAGGTTTCCAGATCATGAAAAGCCCCAGTTTAAAGCGCTTCAGATTTCTGCAGTGAGAGGCGGCAGTAATGGACTTTTCATAATAGGACATATTAATGGAGTTCCCTGCAATATGACGATAGATACAGGAGCCAACGTTACCATCATCCGAAAAGATTTGGCTCAACAACTGGGAAGCAAACTTATCTGGACGCCGCCCTGCGTTACCCTACAGACTGTGTCCGGTGAGAAGATCAACATCGATGGAAAAGTAAATGCTAACATCACGTTTGGAAGTGCCGCTTACCATCACACGGCATATGTAGCAGAGATCACTGATTCTTGCATACTCGGATTGGACTTTCTAAGGAAATACAATTTTTCCTTGGACTTTAAAAATAACGAATTGCATTCTACATCTGAGGACATAGCGTTATTTGGAGTCAATGATGAAGTTAAATCTGTCCATAAAATCATAGCACAAGACAATATCACAATACCGGCAAGAACAGAAATTTTACTTCCTGGATCCATAGCCGAAAACAGAAATTTCCGTTACGGCATCATAGAATATCCCAATAACTGTAATAGCCCAAAAGGAGTACTAGTAGCCTCAACACTCGTCGACCTATCCAGAACGGTTATCCCGGTGAGTCGCCAATGTAACTGAGAAGGGGAGAATTATTAAGAAAGGTGAAGTTGTTATGTAGAGAATTTGTCTGATAGCGTTATAAAAACTAGGTGAATGATTTTCTGATTTATGGAAATTTAAATTTTATTGTGATTCTGAATTATTTATTTTAAGGCTTTAATTTTGGGGAAAAACAGATGCTTCTGGAAATATTATTTAGTTTAAATGAATATTATTTATTTTCTTTTATTTGCAAATCTTGTACAAACTTTTATTCATTGTGAAAGAAGCAGGGAAAGGGAGGCAATTTTTTGCCAAGTCATGATTTCGCGCGCTTTGTCCTTTGGAATGTTCGAGAAAGAATTTTCATTGTTAGTTGACCTTAAGAGAGGAAAGTACGTGAGAGAAAGGTCAAAGGTTGCTACTTGTCTTTCAATGTAAGTCATTCAGGTTTTTGGCGATTGAGGGTCCGGTTGTTGGCTAAGTGAAGAAGGGCGCGCATGCGCGATCACCGTTATTTCCGCATTCAGGGGTTGAAAACGAAGATTTTGCCATAATTAAGGGGGCGATAAGTGAAGCCATAGTGGGAGCCTGAGTTTGTGAGGGAGACGAAGGAAATTCGAGTTGGATTCACACTTACTTTTTGGCTGACTCTCTGTCTGACTCGCTGATTTTCGGGCTTGCTGGACTTACGGGCTTGCTGGACAAAATGTAATTACGAAGAGAGATGTTTTCCGGCGGGGAGCGGCAAATATGCTCCCCGGCCGCGTTTTGGTTAAGAGGCGAGACTCTCTTACTCTTTGACTCGCTCACTCTTGGACTCACACTCGGACTTTCGGGCTTGCTGGACTTGTGGACGTTGCTCTTGAAAACTGGCTTGAAGGAAATTCGAGTTGGATTCTCTCTCTTACTGACTGGCGGGTGGAACTTACTTGAGACGTTACTCGTGAAGCTTGCTCTTGGGATGAGTAAGAACAGGCGAGCCGTAATTGCCTAGAAAAAACGTTTCTGACCTGAAGCGGAAAACCCTCTTCCTTGCGGCGTGCTGGTAAAGAGGCGAAATTTGAACGAGTTACCTGCGTGTTGACATAGGACTTTCAGGACCAAGCGGATAGCCGTCCTGGGCAGCAGTGCTCCTGTTTCTGTTCCACAGTGGGAATTGGCGCCGACATTTTTAGAACCAGTGTCAAGATGAGCCCGGCCGACATCAACGCTTGATAAGATACGATTCCTCCGCTTCAAGATGTCCCCTCAAGATAAGTTTTATTTTTTTTGGTGGGTTTGAACTTTAAGCAAGTTTTTCAAAAACGTCCTTAGCAGTAAAAACAACGTGGAATCTAAAATTTAACTCTCAGGCCATAAATTGTTTCCCTTTCCTTTCTTTTAAATTACCAGACAAACCTTAAGTTGTTTTTATGAATTTAAATGAAAAGACTCTCAGATGAGGTTAAGATTTTTCTTATTGTGATGTAATTGAATAAACTGATATTTAATCTGGAACCTCTTACAGTATGTTTTCTTTATATATTTAATATGTTTTTTCTATATTTCTTGTATATGTTTTTCTTAAGTTTTCGATCCTCTCACGGCGCGGTCCCGGGATGCATTTTTTTCACAACGCAAAAATGCTCTACACGTTTCACTATACGATCACTAAAATTTTGTTAGTTGGCAAATTCTTAAGAGTTTAGTTTTCCTCCCTAAGAGGAAGTAGAAACCTTTTCACGACAAGTAGCTTCATATTTAACATTTTTATATGAATTTAAGATATAACATTGGTGCCAGACGTCTTTACCAGATAAGTTATTTTTTTGTGATTATTCGACCCTCTCACGAAATTCTTCAATTTAACAAAGTGGTTGCAGCATGTACTCCAGTAACCACCGTTGAAAGAAAGAGTAACATCCAAGAATCCGTGTCCTCAGAGAGAATTACATCGGAGTTATTGCAGAATGCGCAATTAAACGATAAAGAGAGGAATGCTGCCGATCGCGTCATTAAAGATCTTCAAGTTGTTTTCTCCCGCTCGTCTTCTGACGTGGGTCGAACTAGTTTGACACAACATAGAATAGATACCGGCGATCATCCCCCGATCAAGCAACATCCAAGACGTCTACCGTTTGCTAAACAGGAAGAGGTGCGAACACTGTTAAAAGATATGAAAGAAAGCGATGTCATCGAGCCTTCAGTAAGTCCATGGGCATCTCCCATCGTCCTAGTCAGAAAGAAAGACGGCTCAACAAGATTTTGCGTCGACTATCGCCGGTTGAATGAGGTTATGAAGAAAGACAGTTACCCTCTTCCTAGAATTGACGACATTCTAGACACTCTTTCTGGCAGCAAGTGGTTCTCAACACTTGATTTAAAGAGTGGGTATTGGCAGGTAGAAATACAGCCTGAAGACCGAGAAAAGACGGCATTTACTACGGGACAAGGGCTTTGGCAATTCAAGGTGATGCCGTTTGGACTGTGTAATGCGCCGGCAACATTCGAACGTCTTATGGAAACTGTTTTGAAAGGCCTTTCCTACGAAGCCTGCCTCATATACCTGGACGACATCATCATAGTCGGAAAGAGTTTTGAAGAACATTTAGAAAATCTTAGGAAGGTGCTTCAGAAACTGAAAGAAGCCAATCTGAAGCTGAGTCCCGCTAAATGCAAATTGTTCCGAAAGGAAGTGACTTACCTGGGACATGTCATCTCTGCAGAAGGTGTGCGCACGGATCCTGAAAAGGTATCAGCCGTTAAATCCTGGAAACGTCCCGAAAATGTCCATCAGCTGAGAAGCTTCCTAGGGCTTTGCACCTACTATAGGAAATTCGTGAAGGACTTTTCTTCCATCGCAAGACCCCTACACAAGCTGACAGAGAGCAACCAAAAGTTCTTGTGGACAAAAGAATGCGAGGATGCATTTAACAACTTAAAGGAGGCTTTAACATCTGCTCCAATCCTGACGTATCCTCAGCTTGACCGACCATTTATTCTCGACACCGACGCGAGTAATGAAAGTGTTGGTGCTGTTTTGTCCCAAGAAATAGACGGCCAAGAACGTGTAGTGGCATACTGGAGCAAGTACCTGTCTAAACCGGAGAGGAATTATTGTGTCACCAGGAAAGAGTTGCTCGCCATAGTCAAAGCTGTAGAACAGTTCCAATCACTATCTATACGGCAGAAAATTCCTGCTCCGCACCGATCATGCATCATTGACCTGGCTTTTAAATTTCAAGAATCCTGAGGGTCAAATAGCCAGGTGGATACAGAGACTCCAAGAATATGACATCACTATCCGTCATCGTAAGGGATCATCACACGGAAACGCCGACGCCCTGTCTAGAAGACCTTGCCAAGAAAGCTGCCGATATTGTTCCAGGGTGGAAGCGAAATACGAGCTGCTGACTCCGGTCGCAAGACAAATTACAACATCAACATCGGCTGATCGAGAACCGTGGAGTGATGATGAAGTCAGGAAAGACCAGCTGGAAGACCGCGACATTAAACCCATAACTGATTTAATGGAGTCAGCAAACAGAAAACCTACCTGGCAGGACATTTCTATCTGTAGTCCTACAACCAAACAATACTGGGCACTCTGGGATTCACTTCACATTCGAAACGGCGTCTTATACCGGAAATTCGAATCGGATGATGGGAAGACGTTCCGATGGCAAATTATACTTCCAAGATCCCGCATTCCTGATGTCCTTAAAGAGTTACATAGCACCCCTACTGGAGGTCACTTTGGAATAATGAAGACCTTGCAGAGAGTTCGTGAGCGCTTTTACTGGAATAATGCAAAGGATGACTTGCAAAAGTGGTGCCGATCTTGCGATGCCTGTGCAGGTCGGAAACGACCGAGGAGACGCAGCCGAGGCAAGCTGCAACGTTACAACGTAGGGGCGCCTTTTGAACGTATCGTCTTTGACATCCTGGGACCTCTGCCACGAACTGCTGATGGCAACAAATACATACTCGTTGTCATTGATTACTTCACCAAGTGGCCTGAAGCTTATCCTATTCCTGATCAAGAGGCTGTCACAGTAACTGAGGTAATGATACAGCGCCGGATTTCCAGGTTCGGAGTGCCTCTTCAGTTACATTCCGATCAGGGAAGGAATTTTGCCTCGGCAGTAATCAAAGAACTATGCAAACTACTCGGCATTGACAAAACTCAAACGACGCCATTGCATCCCCAGTCGGACGGCATGGTAGAGAGGTTCAATCGAACCATCCTTAATAACCTCTCATTAGTGGTTTCCAGAAACCAACAGGACTGGGACAAGAAATTACCACTCTTTTTACTGGCTTACCGCAGTGCTGTCCACGAGACTACCGGCTATTCTCCATCACAGATGCTCTTCGGTCGTGACCTTCGTCTGCCTTGTGATCTATTGTTTGGCCGCCCTTCGGATGCTCCTTCATCGTCTGAGGAATATATTCAAGATCTCCAGGCCCGGTTTGAAGTGATGCACAACTTTGCACGAGAGCGAGTCAACTTGGCGACGGAGAAGATGAAGACCCGCTACGACACAAGAGCTACTGAACATCAGTTCCACGAAGGAGACAAGGTGTGGTTGTGGAATCCGACTCGACGGAAAGGACTTTGTCCGAAATTACAGTCACCTTGGGATGGCCCGTATACAGTCCTAAAAAGGCTGAATGACGTCGTGGTTCGGATTCGTACCTAAACCTAAACTTTAGGTTTAGAGTACTTCGAACTCTAAACCTAAAGTCGTTCATTACGACAGGTTAGCTCATTACTATGGCCATAGTACATAATGTAAATAATTGTAAATAGTATAAGACCATGGTCCATTTTGTTTTTAAATGTGTATTTGATTTGATTTGTATTTAGTATTTGATTTGCATTTAGTGTTTGATTTGTATTTGATAGCATTTGATTTGTTTTATTTATTGCATTTATTGTTCATGTTGTTTAATATTGTAATGTAATGCTTATTAATGCATTTATGCCACAGTTGTAAGTTTAGCTTCCTGTCCAGGGATTGTACTGCCCGGGACGTGCAGTCCTTGGGAAGGGGGCAGTGTTACGAATTTGCTATTTAAAAAGCTAATGTTAGTTCAATTATAAATTAAATGGTTTTATTTCTCGCGCAGTGCAGCGCGTGACGAATATTAAAAGAAAGCTAAGCCGGAAAAATTAAAAATACAAGAGCGCGTGCGTTAAATAAATAAATATCTCTTTTTGATTTCGAGAAAGTACTGGAAAATTCTAGCGCGTGATTTTAAAATCTTATAAAAGGAGGAAAACATCTCAGTTCGTAGTAGTTGCTTGCTTAGTTTGTTGTTGTTTAGAAAACTGCTCTTGTTGATTGTAGCGAATTCGCGGATTAGCGTTCTTTAGCTGTTTTGAATTACGTTCTATTGGATATTTGAGTAGTTAAAAGATAACTACTGTGAGATATTGTAATACTGCATGATAATTTGAGAAAATTTAAGCATTTTTTTGTTGTGATAATAATAAATTTTTGTTCATTTTTCATCGGACTTGTGCATTCATTTCATAACGAACCCGTACGCACGCAACAGTATGCTGGCTACCGCTTGAATGAGGAAATCTTCACCTTTCCTCCAGCGCTCTCGTACAAGGCACCACCTAGAGGGGTACGATGACGTACCCCTCTAGGTACGATGACGATTTTTTAATTATTTTAACTTTAAATTTGCTTTTTACGTATATACATGTTTGTTAAAATTTATTTATTTTCATGGTTTGGTTTTGCACTTGATTTACTTATGCTATCTGAATTTAAATGATATTGTTGATTAGTTCGAAAATTAAATCTTTTATATGTTTGCCCATTTTTTAATTATTTTAACTTTAAATTTGTTTTTTACGTATATACAGGTGTGTTAAAATTTAAATTTAAATTTAAATTTAAATTTAAATATAGAAGATATAGATATACAATAGATAGATATAAAAACTGTATTAGAAAAAAAAACTGAAATATGAGTTCCAATTAATTGATCATAGCAAAGCAATCAACAATTATTTGGATGAGAGATGCCTTTGTGAAAAATATGAATTCAAATAAATTTCAAAAGAAATTTTATAACAGTAAAGTTAGGCTGGAATATCAAACAAAAATACATTCGGAAATCAATTTGAAGTTAGGGTTAGTGAAGCGTTACAGAAACCTACAGTATTAATTTAAAGCAATTCAAAAACATCAACGCGTCAACAAAGAACAACGTCTATTTTGAAGAAAGAATAACGTAGGCTTCCGCATAATCTTTTAAGTCCCAAGTAAATAAATTCCACCTTTCTGGGTTTATCCGAATCTTATCAGTAATTCTTAATGCAAACAGTACTGAATATTTCTTTTGGAATATGAATACTTTTAAACATTTATTTTTTGTAAGGGTAAAAAACACACACACACTTCGCAGCGATTTATAATGAGTGTCTGAAGTCTACATTCGTCGCCAAGCGACGAAGGTTGCCTTGCTGAAAAAATATGTATTGCGCCTTGCGTGAAACGTAAGGCCCGCAGAACGGAAATGCTACTGGGGAAGTCTACATGAATACTCGATAAAATAATCCCCGAGAAGTCTTGAGTACAGCAGGGAGATAAGAGTAACCCAACATTGGAGTTCATATAGTGAGGCTTCTAGTTAAGTGTGTGGCATAGCGCTTAATAGTCATTGAGGATCATTTCGTAGCCCAAATTTTGCTTGAAGTTGATTACACATAAGTTCACACTTTTGTGAACAACAGCTCATTATTATTATTATTATTATTTTTTGTGTGCAGATATTTCTCAAGTTACTCCATTTCTCGATAAAGACCTTCGTTTAAAAAAAATATAGAGCGCTCGTAATTGTCTTTAGTAATTTATTCTGAAGTACTTGCAGGGTGGAACTCATTGTCAGTAACTGAAGCCAAAGCGAAGTTTGCTTACGTAATGTTCGGCCTGATTATGGATATGAAGATGTGACGTTTACGAGCTAGCTCTAATGAATTTGCATCCAATAACGCTTTGATATTGATGTTAATCCCATAAGCCTGGTCTCTTAATGTGTTGATATGATCCTTCCAATTGAAGTTTCCATTTACTACCACTCGCAGCCTTATTAGTTTGAGCAACGGTCTTTCTGTCTGCTTTTCTTAATAATTAGCAGTTGCGATTTTGTCAGTTTTCAACATCTACACCATTCATCAATGGTCGTGATTTTATCTATGAATCTGGAGACAGCAAAACTGAACCGTTTTAACTTGGCTGAAAATGATTGCGCCATCTATATAGCAGCTATGTAGATGGCAATAAGCCTATCGTCATTCAAATAGTTGAAGTCATGAATGCAATTGAAATAAGTATAAGATTGGTCCTAGAACGGAATTCTGGAAGATTCCAGCTCTAATACTCCTTGTTAGGAGAATTATGGCTTCTCAGTTTGGTAGGGAAATTTCTCTTGTCCAGAAAGTAAGAGACGAGAACAATGACTTCTTTTTCTCTGCCAGTCTTGATCAACGTGTAAATAAAGCCTTCCTGCCAAACGCGGTAAATGCTTTGTAACGTCTAGGACATTGATGGCGAACCTTTTTGGGCCGCGTGCCTTTTTGGTCTAGGACAGTGGGCCAAACCTTTTTGAGGGGGGGGGCGGCGTGCCCAAAACATCTTTGATTAAATCCCCACCGCAGAGCGGTTTACCATGTTTTTCCAGGGACAGTCAAATTTAAAAGCTGGCTGTTGTTAGATGTTTGTTTTAGAAAGATAATTGCAAAAACCAACTTTCTGGTAATCAGAATTCCTCATTTTTTCTTCAATAAACACCTTCCGTTCAGCTTCATCAAGTTCAGCAACAATCTTGTGGTTGGTGTTAAAGTGGCGCAAATAAGTACGTGAAAAGTAAGCCGTAAGTAAACATAAGTAAGTAAGTGACTTTGAAGAACAGACTAAAACACTCATTTAAATTACATAGTATCATTTTATTGTGATTATTGATTAAGGAAGTAATATTTCAGTCGAGTACTGGCTAATGAGACTCCGTGTACCGACTGTGGCACACGTGCCATAGCTTCGCCATCACTGGTCTAGGATAGGGAACGTTAAGCTTTTTTTGTTGTTGAATGTTGAGCTAACGAATTAGGTAATCCTCAACAACTGCACTATAGTCAATAAAACTTTCCTGAAATCTTTTTACCAGTTATATGTCTGTTTGCCTGTTACCTTTTTATCTGTTATGGAACTCAAGCAAGTTTTATGTACACTTAAATATATCAAGGGAAAAGCATATTTCGAGTTTTATTAGTGGGGACTTGAAGTTCTTGATAATTTCTTGAAAATGCTGTATAAATGATACAGAGTAAAAGATTTGCGTCAAATTTACATAATGGAACCCATTTAATAAAAATACCATTTAAAGAAATAAAATTTCTGTTTCCTAAAGAGCGACAAATGAATTTTATTATGAAACTCTCGGGTCAATATTTCAATCAGATTACTTGAGATCAGGGTTTTGAATTAAATAGGAAACTGAAAGAGCTGTGCGCAATAGGAATATTTTTTTCTTGAGAGAATGATGAAAATGTACTGAGGCTTAATATCTGAGGCAGTAATTCTTGGCCATATAATTTTTCTTCAGATTTTGAGAATTTCCCTGGATTTAATAGTTTTTACGAAAAACTGAACATATACTTCATTACTGGCGTACACATCGACACATCGAGAATAAATCATATCTGGAGTTAGATAAGCCAATACTGGTGTGTATGTATAGACGCTAACATTGGTGTGTATGTAAACCGCCTTTTAGTATTTTAAATGATTCTTTAGAATCAGAAGTGCCTGAAAACATTTGCTTTGATTCCGAAGGCGGATTTTGAGATTTTAGGAAGACCTTTAATAAATAGACGAATAGATTTAAGGGAAACACTAATTACGAATATTCTTGATTGTTTGAAGATCTGCATTTTTACTTTGTGCGGAGACGAAAGGATGACTGCATCTATCTTCCCGTCAAAAAACGTTTACCTTTTTGAGTAACCAATAGAAAGCTGAGATTCAGCTTAGTGAAGATATAATAAATTAAGGATTACAAAAGCAATGAACGTGATGTTATTGAAATTACCATTCAACAGAAAAGCTTCTTTAAAATTCAAGGAAAGCCAAAACAAATTCTTATTCTTTTTTTCAACTTTTTAAAGACTATAGGTATCTTTATACTATGAACAATATTCTTTAATTACCTTTCCGTTTATAAGCGAGTGAACAGTTTTTTTTTTTTTTTTTTTTTTGTACTTTCTTGCATTATATTAAGTTATACATAAGTTTAGTGGCTATTTGTTTAATCATTCAAGTTAAGAAACTGTTCAGTTTTTTTTAGAATTTTGCCCTTATTGTGTGTATTACGAGTTTTGCCAATTGATTAGATAAAAAAGATTCCATTCCATAAGGTTTTCTAATTTATTTTCCAAATTGTAAAATAATATAACTAATTGCAAAATGGATGATTTCATAAAATTCTCTGTACACTTAATAACATTATTTAATGTTTGTACAGTTAACGTGATTGATAAACTTTTCTAGCGTCATACTTTTTGCACTGCTTTGTAGGATTTCGGCTTCATCAAAAACGTGTTTAATCCTAAAGAAATATAAATAAATTCAAACTATTTTTCACACTTATCAGAAATTTTCTGAACAAATACGTGCCTTAAACGTCAGAAAAATTTCTGAAAGCAATAAAAATAAAAGTATACTGTGGACATAGATAACTGTAGGAAAAATGTAGTCATATAACAAGTATTTTCCGTTGCTTACCTCTCTAACATTAGGTACCCTAATCGTTAAAAGTTAAGAGCCCCTTACGAGAGAGTGGCTGTGCATCGTAAATATGTAGTACAACATACAATAAACTTTAATATTAGTTTCAAAGACTTCAAATCTCTAGTTTTCACTTCGCGCTCATATCGAAACATGATGTGTGTCTTAAAGTTATCATATTTTTACTGCTGGAAGTACAATGAAATCCTGAAGTAAGAAGGGAACATGTTTATCTGAAATAAACACCTTTTATCAGCGAAAGCACGGCTGTTAAATTATTCGCTTTGATGTGTAAAGTGTGTAAATGTCATCTACAAAGACCTATCTATTAAATTTATTTGCTTAACAACTACCGCTTCTCTAAAATATGTCTTCATTCGTCATGTGAAGTGTCTTTAGAAAAGTGGGCTTTACACTTGAGAAAAGTGGGCTTTGCTGTCGAAAGAATATGAGTGATAAAACTTCATCAAACGACAATTTACTACTGTGTTACTAGATAGAACAACCAAGCTAGATTTGTGTTGAAAAACAAATAAAACATAATGTTCGGGATTTTATAACTTTGGTATTCGATGTAATATAACTTTCAAGTTATTTTAAATGCAAATGTGCTTTATCGCTTCTTTTTAAAATAGTATTTATTTTTAAGATATTAAATTAATTTACATGAAGGTGTTTGTGTGAATTGGATAAGAATATTTGAATAAGAATAAATATATTAATGCAGTGGCTCATAGTTGTTCTCAGACACTAGTGTTTTTTAAACTTATTTGTATAGATCTTGTGCTAAATATTGAAACATATACTCCAAATGTTTTCGTAATATATTATGTTTTCTCTATTTTAAGATTAGTTTGATAGAAGTAATATCATCAAAATATTCGTTTCAGTAAAATATAATTATTACTAAACTGTTAATTAGTATGTAGAGACATTAGGTATTTTTGGAAGCAGGAAAGATGACAAATAGCAAACGCCTTCGCCGGGAATCGAACCATGGACCTCTGGAATACCGGCCTAGCGTGCAGAACCACTACACCCCGAAGGCGCGCTAGGAAGGCGGGAGAAATACAATATATACTCCCCCTTTTAAAGGGCGACTGGGGTTTTAGGGGACCCAATCGCCAAATCGTCAAAAGTATTTAATAAAGCTTTATAATATCTGGCTGATACCTATTTCTTTCGGCTTGGTACTATGTCTTTGGGCTAATAATCGCATGAAAAGTAAAATGAATAAAAACTCAAGTTAAGCCTCAGATTTTGAAAGACCAATGAACCAAAACTTTCCACGACTACAACTCAAATTTAGTAAGCTAAAGCTATGAAAGGCAGAAAAATGCTATTGCTGTTTATAATCGTATTATCAAGATCACAATTTGAATGTGTCAAATTGAAACGTTAACAGATAAGTATTGATTATGTGAAGACTTATAACAGAAATTTAATATAGGTGCATTATAATTCTCTCATCCGATTTAAGATTATATTTGAAAGCAAATATATATCTCAGCAGAAACTAACAAATAATACTTAAAAAAAGGAAAAAATATCCAAATTTGTTACAACAAAGTACGCTAGTTTGTGTGATTATGACAAAGCCTCGAGGGCTATCTGCCTAAGGGAAGGGATGCCTTCGTGGAGGACTTTCTAAGGGAAACTGGTTCGTATACACGTTACATATGGGGAAAACCAGGAAAACGCCTATGCAGCCAACCCGTTCGCGGGATTCGAACCTCGGACCGAATTACCCGTGTTCAGCGACTTTACCGCTCGGCCGCTGGTGGGCTTCAAAGTACGCTAGAGTTCTTTGCCTAATTGAAGGTATGTCAGTTCGAACTCTTTTTCTAAAGCAGATTCGTTCCCTTTTTTTTTCATTTGAAGAGAAAAACCACAAGGTAGGACTAGGCGTCTGTATGGTTTTTATGGTCATTTCTATTTTGTGGTTTATCAAAACAGAAAAACTGCGAAATCGTCATACAGCCAATCTGTTCCCTGCGATGTGAACTCAGATTGAACTACTAATGTTCAGCGGTTTTATCCACTGGGCCCACGGCGGGCTATTCTCACTTTTAAATTCTTATTAAACGTTTCAATAAGTAGTTTTAATCTGCTTATTCTAGGAGAATGTTAACACGTGCTCTTGCGTATCTCAGTAGCGACTACACTCGCGTGGCACATAAAGTCGCATTGTAAATACCGTATGAGTTGTGCGAGTAAATACAGTCATTTTTATACCAATCAATAAGTCATTCCTACTTTCGCTTCACCTTAACGGCCTTTCCGATAGAAGAGAGAAACGTTAACTACTACCAAAATAATGAACGCTTAGTCGCATAAATTTTAAAGAGAAATAAAATAGAGTGGACCGAAGACTTCATATATTTAAACACCATATTCAGTGTAATATATTAAGATTCGTAATTAATAAGAATTTATTTTCACAGTATCCAGAATTTTATTTGGACTCCTATGCAGTTTGTAATGTTTCATGCTGTTTCTGTTTTTCTGCATAAAAAGTTTCTGTAGCAAGTAGCAAATAAAAGTTTTTTTTTTTTTTCTTCCAAAAAAAATTGTGGTTGGAGGTGAGTAAAATAAAGTTACTAAAAGATTTCAGATTATTTACTTTAAGGGATTTAAAAAACTGAGTTTTTGTATGCATTTCTTGAATGAGGTATATGTTATTCTTAAAATTTTATTTGTTTTAAATTTTACTATACAATAATTTTTTTCACTTGAATAAGGACTTTGAATGGGTTAGGACACCAATTCGATTCAAACTACTTACTGGTATTTTTCTCAAAACTATGTATATTTTAACTTAATACCTAATACGTCTTTGAAATTATTCACATTAAACTTGAATTTCGGTGAATCTTGCTACGAAAAGCTGCGTACAAAACAGGTATCATTTATTTTTTCACTTAATTGAATTTTTAGAAGTATTTTAAATTTAAATATAACAATACTTTCGATGTTTCGATTTAAGGACATTCAGTATTAAATATTTTCAATTGAAATACTTTCAATAGTGATTTAATAAGCTGAACTTTACTTCATAAAAATATTTGTTGCATAGAAAAAAAAAAAAAAAAAAAAAAAAAAAAAAAACCACACACACAAACTAAGCGAAATTCAATCTTGGGTTGACTTTCGTCTTTCAGAAAAATTTAACAAAAATCAGTCTAAGGTTAATTTTGCTTAATTCGGAAATAATTTTTGATTAATAATTTTTGGACCGTCTCACTCGTGTGCCTTATTGTCAGTTACGCCTACAATTTTTTGGGCCCGGAAATATCGAGACTACACTATGGATAAGTGGAGGACAGTTGCTTTGTCGGACGAATCACGTGGATGGTCGTTGCAAGGTACGCCGTCTTCTAGGTCTGCTGTACAGGAGGTCATACACACTCTGGTGGTGGCGGTATTATGCTTTGGGGTCGTTCTCATAGGCAGCTGTGGAACCCTTCGTTGTGAAAGAACAGACTATGAGCTGGCGGACTATCTGATTATAATTGCGGATCATTTGCACCCTTGCATGTCGTCTGTCTTCCCAACTGGAAATGAGATCTTCCAGCAGAGCAGCTCAGAGCTCAAACAGAGCCATGTCGGAATATCTTACTTTGGAATATCTTACCGGAATATCTTACTTGTCTTCAGTCATTTACCAAGAGCTTGTAGTAGTAATAAAGAATATTTAATGAAAATTTCATCTGCTGTCCGATTGATCCAAATGTCCAGTTTAAATATGAAAATGAATTAGTCAACTTTTCCCCCTTATATCCGGACTTAATTTGATTCTAGTATTATGTTTATCACAAAACTTCTCTGTTTGCTTCCCTTTCCACTTGAAATTGGAAATTAACAAACAAATAAACACACAGAAAAGAGTTTCTTTTAACCGTTACATATACTGTATGCTCAAGGTTGGTTCTTCAGAATATTTTATTTCTTAGGTATTCAGTTATTTGAAATCATTTGCCCAGTGCAAAGAATTTTCTTTCACTATCACTGAATACTTCTTTAGAAAATTCCTCTTGTAATCATAAAAGCAATTCCATCATTTGAAATAATCTAATAATCTTATTATCATCACATTTTATCTTTTCATAAACTTCAAAATTCCTTTGATTCTGCACAAGATGAACTTTCAAGTTGAGCATTCATTATTCAATTCTTAATAATTCCATCTCTTATTTTAATTCTTAGTGATTTTGTAGTATTTCTTGTCAGTGTAGTTTACATATATGAGCCAAACTAATATATCAACGTTAAAAGTTGGCATGTTCCACCAGAAGAAATAAACAAATAGCGAATCATAGCTAATCGTTGACAGCTAATCCTTATTAGGCACTTATTGATAATTCTGATTTTGGCTCTGAGAAAATTATCCGCAAAGCATCTTCACCTGGTGAACTGGGTTTCCATGAATCCTTTCACATTCACAAAAAATTTTCTTCTTTACTTTATGACATTAATTCCCATTCCTTTCTTCCCAATGTTTTCTAAATTATAGTATTTTACTTGTTTCTTATTTCGCTATAAACTTTCTCGACATACTCGTTTTCGTTTTGGGCCAGCCACTCATTAAGGTTTATTTATTTACCTAAATAAAACAATTTTTTTCTGCATGAACTAGCACTTATCTATTGAAAGGAAAATAAACCACCATTTGCCACATGTTTTTACAGCTGAATAAATGATGAGCTGCTGTTGTAGTGTAAAGTTATGTACTGAGCAAAAAAAAAGAAAAAAAAAAGTTAGTTATAATTTTAGTTTTAGGTTCAAAATTAATTTCGAGGAATTCAATAAAAATGGTTGAAATCTTGTAAAAATGCAAGCTATCTTAATTTCAGTTCAAAATGCATTTTTTAAACTAAGCATTTCTTCAGAGGGAGTACTTTACTGATAATGAATATAACAGATAAAAACCTTTAATTGTGGAACTTGATGAAATTAACAGTTATTATTTAGAGGTAAGCAAAGATTGCACTGCAATAAAAACTTTATTTCTCTACCAGGGTATGAGTGATTATCACCGATGAATACAGGTAATTAGATCCGGGTTTTAATCCAGGCGCGTACGGGCCATTTATGTGGACTTCTTTCGAAGTTTTCCTAATGCTTAACGTGAATATAAATCAGTTTCTCTTAGAAAGTCCTCCATGAAGGCATTTTTTTCTCTTAGATACATAATGATAGTGTGTTTTGTTATATTACGAAAACCTAAACTTAAGCACCCTCCGTAAGAAAAGTAATTGATTTTAACGTTTCAGAAGTAAACAATATTTTAAATATGTCAAATCTCTTTCATTTAAAGATGTCACTTTCCTAAATCTATTTTCTGTGCCAAATGCATCAATATTCTTTGAAGTAAATCAATATTTTTAAGAAAGTAAACAATCAAAAATTGCAATATACTACAGCTGTCGCTATGTCATTTACGAAACTCTCCGTCATTGTAGTCCTACCCTCAAATTCCTAGTATTTACAATCGATTATTTGCAGCGACTATATTTCTGACCTACGGAGTTCTTTCGATACAAGGGAGCTGAAGTATGCCACTAGATACTTAAAAGTCTTCGCTTCGTGTTTGGCCATGAGCTTAGATGAAAGGATACTCTAGTCTAATACAGTGAAACCTGGGTTCACGTCGTTACTGAAGGCAATTTTTCACCCGAAATGTTCGTCAACCAAAACAATTTTCCCCAAAGAAATTAATGTTATTTCCATTATTATTATTATTTTTTAATATTACGAGCTCTGCCATTAGGAAAGAGAGGGCTGCTCCGAAGGACATGTAAATGGATTAATAACAGGACTGGTGATTGCTTATTTAATTTATTTAATATTAATTTGTTCAGAAATTACTAACTCAAAATCATAAATAAGCAGAACTGAAATAAGAAAAAATGGAAAATATTAAATAGATAAAATAGATGAAGGCTTAATTCAGTTCTACTGCATCTGTAGACTGGGCGAAAGAAAAAGAATGGAAGATGTTATGTTTTTAATATTTCCTTCCATAAAAATATTCCTTCCATATTCTTTTATCACTTCTTTGTCTGAAAGTGCTATTTGACTCTGCTTGAGACTAAGTGGGCCTCTTTTTCCCTCAACATTTTCCAGTGTAATTTATTGTTGTTCAGGTTTCAAATCTTTCTAAAGTGAGACATGGCATTGCCACTGAAAATGCTACAGCTTTATTAGGCTAATCTTGTAAATTTCTTGTAAGTTTTTTACAATTAGACTTCAGTAATCAAAATATGATTTCTGTAATAAATGTAATGCAGTATCAATCTGTTAGTTATTATTTAATTTTTAACCAATAAAATAAATACTCAATATTTATTATTATGAATTTATATCCTAACTTAAAAAAAAATTCTGCAGTTTGATATTTAAAGCCAGTACAAAAGAATAGGTAAACAACTCTCGTGTCAAATATAAATTCTATCATTATTCTTGGGACACAAGAATGTCTTAGTCCAATCCTGATTTGGGACTGAAGAAGAAGATAAGTGATTTAAAAAAAATTAACTAACCTAGTTAATAAAAATGCTGTAGTTTGTTTTTAAAAGAAATGTTTTCTAAATAGATAAGGACTAATATTTTTCATTTAAAATTTCAGTTTTTTTTAAAAAAATAAGTTCTTTGAAAGGGAATTTAATATGTGTAATAATTTTTACAAACACATATTTTTTTGAGTTGCTAAACTAGAGTGTAGGCTACTCATCTCTTATTTTGAAATTTAATATTTTAAAAACATTTTTAAGGACATAGTTGTAATATGTTGATTTTTCTAAATTTGTATATATTCTTATAGTGTTTTTAACCATGAGATCCTAAATCAATACAGCACCCCGGAAAATTCGTGATACAAATATCGAGAAGAAAGAAACGCATCATAGAGAATGTACAAGAACTGATAAATGAGAGAGGCATAACTATTTCATTTTATCAATATTTCTGAAAGTGGTTAGGAAGACTACATGGATTAAATGAAGTTGGAAATTACCAAAATTAATGTTCATTGTGCATTTTAAATTCTTAAACGAACCAAATAGTTCTCACTGAAGTTTAGTAGAACTTACTCAAGAGATGGCAGCACAAGTACAGCAGCTGAATTTTAAGAAATTTGAAGGCACAGGAAAAATGAACGCAATTTCAAAATTTCATTAATGTAAAATATCCATAAGCACTCTAGTGTAATTTTATCAATTAAATGATAATTATCTTAATAATTTTTAGATTTAAAAATTAATTTAGACGGTACTTTTTAAATATGACAATCGTAAGCAAAATAAAAAAAGGAGGCATAAGAATTTCGGAAAGAGGATTTGACACTGCATTAACAGCAAATTATGCATGCCCCGTCTGGGCATACTCGTGCAAAAGTTTGAGAAGGCAGTTACAAGCTGCCCAAAACGGGGTATTGCGTATGATATGTAATGCCCCCTGGTACATTCGGAATAGCCAAATTCGTAAAGAGTTAAGAATAGAGGATCTTTTTGATTTTTATTGCCGCCTATCTAGGACATTTTATGATAAACAGGAACTTCTGGACAATCCTGTGGTTGTTAACTATTGCTATGATACTAGGGACCCCAATTTCAGTAAACGCCCAAGGGCGATCCTAAATGTTAGTAATGTGTAATTTTGTATATGTGTTATGCAAATTGTTGCTCAGATTCTTTATTGTATATTGTTCTTTTTTCTTGCTTTTTGTTTTTACTAGTGGCACTAAGGCGTCGCACTTAGTATTTTGTTTCTCTTGTGTGTACATGTATTCTTCTGTGAAATAGTTGTTAAAAAATAGTTAATTATGTATGGATTAGTAATTAGGTACTTAAGGAAAAAAATGTGTATTTAACTATTAGCAATTATGAATTTAAACTCTTGCTCATTTAATTAGTTAGCACATTCAGTTATATTTCTCATAATTCGAAACTTTTATCATGTTATTCGATGAGGGGTAGGGCTATGGCGCCCAGGCACCCTGGTGGTTAAGCACCGCAGTTCAACATAGGTTTGTGCTTTTCTTCTGTGTACTTTTCTTTTTCGAATTTTTATTTGCTACATTATGAAAACAATAAAAGTAATTCATTAGTTATATGGTATCAGTATCATTCAATAGTTATATAATATAATTTCATCAATGTAATTTATTAATAAATTATTAATTAATAATGAAATGTAATGTAAAGTTGAACACCTAGTTGCATTTCTAATGTGATTATATAACATTAAGAACAATTGTATTGACTGTTATATAGTCACATTTAGTACAATATTGTGTTGAATAAGTATTGGGGTTTTGAGTTGCGTATGTAATATTTTTAAAACTGAATACAGAGCATACATTTGTTATAAAACAATACTCAGATTATTATTTTTTTTAGGAAAAATAGGAAAACAAAACTATTTTTTGTGAAAAGGCTCAAATCGGATTATGTTGTTAAAATTTAAGTATCAACAAGTTTTACCTTATGAATATCAATTTCGAGGCTCAGTTTTGGGTACTAGAATGCACCTCATGGTAGCGATTAAGATAAGTCTGATGGTGTGAAATAATAGTGTTTCTGGGTTCAAATCCAGAAGAAACAAATATATTTTCAGTATACTTGTTTATTTATGCAATTATTTTTATTTTCAATGTATATCGTAAGCATGCAAATAACGTGTTTGCTTACGAGAACATTTTGCCTCCAAATTTTATATTTGTATTCACAAACAGAAATGAAAAAATTGAGATTCTGTATTTCTTGTCTTTTTCATTGTTTTCAGGGATTGGCATTAAAATAATACAAGTAAAAATCTATAAGTAAAGGATCTTTATGTAAGATGATCTAATGAAATTTACAGGAAAACGAATCCCTGTATACTGACTATTCTAGTTTCGTTGTTTGGCTTTATTTCTACTTAGTTCAAATTAATAAATTATTTACATAGTGTTTCATATTTAACTTACTGCACTACTGGAGTTACAATTTCTACACTATGAAGGGAAGTAGTTAGCAGAATCATATTTATCTTACCAATACACCATAATAAAAGAATGTAATAATTAAAACTTCAGGCAGTTTTTGAGGTAGAGGACATGTAGTACATCAAGCCTTCGCTTCTGGCAACAACAGCAGCTGATATACAGTTGGGCTGAGTAGAATAAATTTTAAATGGCAGTTTAGGGTATTTCAGACAATGTAAACTTCATTTAATGTCACGTTCATCTGTCGCACTCCTCAGCAGGTATTGCCGTGCTAGTTTTGAAATGTTGAGAGATCTGTAGACGGGACTCGAACACCCTGTGCATTAAAGAAACATAGGTGAGGTTGGGCAACATAAGGTCTCTCACTGCCTTTTTGAAAGGCGAGGAAATGAGGGCGACAGAGGTCCTGGAATTACAACTCAGCCATGGGCAAAGAAAGATTAGCCTTTAAATTTCATATAGATCAGAACTTTTAAGAACGTCGTGTAGACACTTGCAATTAGTTCACTTGTTGGATGAAACTAAAATAATTAAATACTTAAAATAAATAAATGTACGAATTTTTTAATTGTAAGTAAAAGGTTAAATTGTAATATAATATATATCAAAGTTAGCATTTAAAAGCTTAGACTGAACTTTCCTAAGTTAATAACTTAGAATTAATAACTTCAAGGAATGATTTTGCAATTAATGAATTAGTTTCTGAGAAAAAAATAAAAATACACTTTTATCTAAAATCTTATCTCAGTCACATTTTCATTTCAAATAATTTTTCTTTTCAGTATTTTGAAAAACCCATCCTTGTTTCTATAGAGTATATAATTTTAAATAAGCAGTAAAAATAATGAATAATTTAGTCCATACCTGTATATGTTTTAGGACTTTAAGTAAAAGGATTTAAAAAAAAGCAAAAGGTTTCTCAGTTTGCATTTGCAGTTTAAAGAATACAAACTGTCTAAATAGACATTTAATCATTTCAAATCTTTAAAATTTTATTACTGAATTACAATACACACATATATATATAAATCAAACCTAGTGCTATTTATTCAATTAGTAAATATAAACATAAATTATAAACCCTTTTTTAAAACCTTATGTGGCCAGAAAAATTGCAAAAAATCACAAGGTTTTTTTACCTGTTTTTGTTTTGTAAAACACGTTCAAAACAATTTTAATACATTAATTAGTTATAATATTGTTGCGTGCGTACGGGTTTGTAATAGATTGATAATAATTAAGACACAATAACACGCCGAATAAATACTAATTCAGAAGTCAAACAACAAAAATCAGCGTTATATTTACACATTTTTTTTTAAATTTTGTAAATATAACGCTGATTTTTGTTGTTTGACTTCTGAATTAGATTGATAATAGTTCGTAAATGATTGTCATTGCACTCAAATCCGATGATAGCTTAATTAAATTTATTTTATCAACAGAAAGACTTCAAAGTTCTGGAATTTTCCACAGAAATACTCGTACAAGTGTTTAGAATATCTCTAAGTATAATCAGTAGTTATGCTTCAATCTAATAAAAACGTTAAACACAACGGAATGCAAAACGCATCTTAGAGAAAGTTAACTCAGAAATATCTCCAATCTCACGCTGAACTAACAACTGACAACAATAACAACTTATATAGTATAAATAATGTCATAAAAATAGTGTGGTATAATGAGATTATTACTTTGAAACCGATGTTTCGAATTGATGCCCAAGAAGAACCAATATTTCCGATTCTGCTTCATTGCATATCTTTCAAAAAAGTAAAAAAATTATCCAATTAGTTTCCTTTATCATTTTTTTTAAATGCGAAAAGTTTGTTATATAAGCTGTGAAAATGTCGGAAGTTTGTAACCGATATATTTTTAGATATGAAATTTTAAAATTAATAGGCATAAAAAAATCTAAAAATATGAACGCTTTTCAAAAATTCTCCCAAAATATTAAAAAAAACTACGCTAAAAATTTTATGTAAATTTTTTTATTCCACAGTGTGTTATGGTGCAAACTATAATAATCTGAGATTCTCAATTTATTTGTTAATATTTGCAAAACATCGTATCAACTTTAAATTTGAAAAAAATCTAACTCTCTAAAAATCAAAAGCGTGACACCACATCCACAAGCAGTGTATGTACAAAGTTTGAGTTCTGTATCTTATCGGGAAGCAGTTTAAAAATCCATGACCATCTATTAACCACAGCGACAAGCACCAAGAGTGAACTAAATAACAGCTTATAAAATAATAATCAAAAAGCATATATTTTTCAGGAACCATTACGAAAGTTCAGGTACCAGTCGCGAAAGTACAGATTACAAAATTAACAACAGTAAACAACGTTAAAAATGTGTAAACAGTATTAGAAATCTGCCAATTTGGAAACGTGATTGTTCACAGAGGCTTAGGTGTAAAGGGAAGGAAGACGGTGGTCTTCAGACGGGTCTAAAGACGAAACTCTTTCATGTTTCCTTTTTCTCCTCTTGCTAACGGCAGCTGTGCGAAGGAGCGTTGCATGTGAACGGGGCTTTAAGGTTTCTGTGAGCTGAAATATCAACCCGTCATAGTGAGGAATAGAATGTGTTTAGCCCACTACATCACATAGACACATAGAAAGAATGCGTATAATTCCAAGTTAATCTAAATAGAACTTCCCGTAAAAGCGACAAAATACGATCAATTTAACTCCCTTCAGGAAATTTACGCAATTCAAATCTGCATTCTCATTCAATGAATAATGGACTTTGCTTCTTCTGTGCTGTTCTAATCTGCACTCATGGAGAACATGGACAAGGCTATGGACACGCATTCGTTGGCTAAAACTAAAGTCTTTCAGCATATAATATAGGGAATGAGTTTGTTTTTTATGCGGAAACATATATTTCCATTTATACAGAAAAGAAAATATTATTTAATTAACTTCGCAAAAAATGAAGGTTGGGATTTTTTTTTTTTTAAATCTGAAAGCTAAATTCAGTTTATTACTAGAAATTGATCTTAGTAATAATATTAAAAATGTTTCATACAGAATGTGAAAAAGTCTTACATTAAAAAAATTCAAATGCACTTACATATTTACTTGGTTAATGAAATAATCTCAGTTGAAAAAGAAAGGGACTGAATATTAGATTTTTTATCATTAATTTATTTACTCAATATTTGCAATCAAATTATCTTATTGCCATCCACATCACATAAAAATTAATTATAAGATATACTGAAAATTAGTGAACTGTACATTGTTAACGCAAGCAGGCACTTCAAGCTTTTATAAAATGAGTTTTTATCTATAATTATAAATAATTTAGTTTACTGATTAGATGAAATTTAATTTCTCTCAAAATATTAATGCTTTATTAACACATAAAATGTTCGTTTTTTTCTTTCTTTCTTTCTTTTTTTTTTTTTTTTTTTTTTTTTTTTTTTTAAATTTGCGATGTTACAGAAATATAGCTACAGAATTTATATCTTTAATTATTGAGCCTAGAAATATAATTTCATTTGCGAAGTTTTCTAAAACAAAGTATGACCAATTCCAGTCCGGAGGATGTAAGAGATCTGTAAAAGTAAAACCTAATTTTTTATTTTGGTTCCTTGAAAGCAAACATAATTCATTTACGCTTTAATCACCATATCTTTTCATCAAAATTTTCAGGGATATTCTTAATGAATACTTTAAAAGAATCAACTAACGTTTAATAACGAATGTGTTTTTAGTCACAATGAAAACATTAAAAATTAAATACGCAATTTTATTTTATAGCAGTTTCCTAAATTTGCTTAAATTAAGTCAAGTTGCAGGCATATAAAAATGCCTGACATTAAATTCTTTCTAGAATTTTCTTAGAATTTTGCATATGAAAATATGAAGTTTTTTCATTTTGCTCTATATGTCCTATTAAAAACTTAGGTTTACTTTCATAAAGCTCTTACACGCTCAGTTTTTAAATAATTCTATCACTTATTTTAAGAAATATTGTGTTTAGAAGTATATGATCAAGCTCAATATTTGAAGAAATAAAGCTGTAGCCGTTGTTTATCATATGTATCGATTATATACAGTGAAACTCTCTGTAAACGATGTTTTGATCGATTACTAATGCGCAGTTTAAATTCTGGGTGAGTTTTTAATGAGACACCATTTTAATGAAAAACTCTGAGGTATCATTTATATTCATATACTTAAACATAATTAAAAATAGTACTTAGTGTAAAGAAAATTCATATGCCAGATTTTTCCTGTAAATTTGTAACAATTCGGAAAATGCCTAGACAGAGTAGAATTCTAAAATATTTTAGAATTTCACTGCTTGATTTTGCATAAAATATTGTGTAAAGATACGCATTCTAATTTAAAATATCAAAGAGTTTAATAGTACTTTTCCGTTTATATCAAATGTGCTAATGTTTCGTTCTAGAGAAAAAAATTAAAAATACATTTCAAAATAGGGAACAACTAACTATGCTTATTATTATTAGGCTGAACCATTTTCACTCCTAAATATGAATTTATAGAATCATAGCTGCAGGACATCATAAGCTCCTAAGCAGATAGTATTTAAATCAAGAAGAATCGTCAGTTAGCATACTTGATCTGTCTCAAAAGTCAATTAATATATCTCTAAAGTTGTAGAGCCATTAAACTTTTTTAAAGCAGGAGATGTGAAAAACGTGCAATGTCCTCGCCCGGACTCGAACCTGGACCTCTCGAATACGAGTGTGCTATCGTTGCACCACCACGAAGGCTATCGTTACACCACGATTTGGGATTAAGGAACCCAATCGCCAAATTTTTGTGGTGATGAGTTATCAACTACCAACTTTCAGTTCGAGCGCCATTGTAAAGTCATTAAGGTTTTTGACGCTGCAGCCGTGAAAAATGAGTAATGTTCTCCCTGGGATTCGAACCTAGAACTCTTGAATACCCGCCGAGTGTGCTACCGTTACACCACGATGGTAAGGAGGTAGAAAATGCCTTATATACTCTTCGTTTTTAGGGCCACTGGGGATTAGGGAACCTAAACCCAAAATCTTGCTGGTGACGAATTATTGGCCACCATCTTTTGTTTAGCTCGGGCACCACCTGTACAGCTATTACTTTTTTGTTTCGTTTTGAAACAGGGGACGTGAAAAATGTGCAATGTCCTCCACGGAAGTTGAACCTGGACCCCCTTCGAATACGCGCCGAGTGTGCTACTTTTACACCTTGAAAGCTCGCTGGAAAGAGGGAGAAAATATCTTATTTTCATTTTAAAATAAAGTAATTAAAAGTAAATTAAAAAGCCTAAAACTTGCGCTAGAGCTGCAAAGTAATAAACCAATAATTCATAATAATTTATAATAAGAAATCTTTCCATATACCATCTCCAAGGAATATAAATTTTTCTTAGCCGATTTGTAAACAAAAATTGAAATTACCTTTTAAAATGCTTTATTCTAAATTTTTTCTTTCGTGGTTTTATATTCCTTGGAGATGGTATATGGAAAGATTTCTTATCGTAAATTATTATGAATTATTTTCATTTTATATATTTATCATTCTATATATATATTATTTTCATTCTGAATTAATTTTTACATTCTAGAAAGAATGTTCAAAGAGATTTTAAGAATCAGAGATAGATTAAATGAATACTTAATTTTTAGTTAAATAAAATCTCATGGACGTGTTTCAAAAATTTTCTCACATAAACTATTAGTAGTAATACTTTGTTTTCGAAACAAAAGGCGAGGATTAAGAAGCAGAGTGAAATGTTGTAGTCTATTTGAGGGAGTTCACTGTTCTAAATCTCAAGAACGGAGCAAAATATTGCAGAGTTACTTTTATTCATAAATCTTGGTTTCCAGGTTGTAAAAAGTTTATCTTTCCCTTCTGAAATTTAATATCCATGGACGCGGTGTTTGGCGAAAAGAGGAAGGAAAACTAGGAAATTTTTTAGCTTTGTGTTACAATGCATCTTTCCTTTACCATATGCATGTGTGTGTGATTATGGCAAAGCCTCGAGGGCTATCTGCCTAAGGGGGAGGGATGCCTTCGTGGAGGACTTTCTAAGGGAAACTGGCTCGTATACACATTAAACATGGGGAAAACCACGAAAACGCCCATGTAGCCAGCCCGTTCGCGGGATTCGAACCTTGAACCCGAACTACCAGTGTTCAGCGACTTTACCGCTCGGACGCTGGTGGGCCCTTTTACCATATGCAGAGAACTGTCAACAGTTAAATATCAGTTGTTACCGCTGATTATAACAATATTTTTATAACATGTGTATGATGAAAGCTAATTAAAATATACATGCAAAAATTGTTACAATACTATAACATATTGCAAAACACAATACAGGTACAGTATAAAAGTGTAACATAATATTCTGTTATAACAAATTAAGCATGCATTTAACAAATGTTAAATTTTTTATATTCTTCATTTGTTTAGTTGTTTTTTTTCTCCTTACCGACGTTAATGCATTTAACTACATAAAAATGTATGCTTTTGCAGTAACTTATGAAAACAGTGAGATAAAGGGAGATTTTTATACTTGAAAGCTCTAAAAGAACGGGAGGAATAATGGTTAATCACACCTTTGAAATTTTGATATACAGATACATTTTTTATACCATTCTTGAAGGCGTTATTATACATAATATACTAAATAAACAGAAAATTAACCCGAGATTCAGAACAGCACTACTGCATACAGAATAGCAGGTAGATACTAATACACTTGGAAAAACAATTGTAATCACATCACAGCAAATCATGCAAAAAAGAAGCAAGAAACCGCTATGAAATATACTTGCACTTTCAAGAAGGTTTAAACTGCAAAATATGTTACATAAGTTTTAGTCTCTAATCCGTTTTCCTTTTATTTTTGATTTGAATTTGAGTTCGGTTAAATACCTCTCTCTATTCGTAAGAGTTAAGAAAATAAGACTTGCAGCCATGTTTACAGAATGTCAATTAGCTTTTTGCAAGTAACTTTATATCAATTAAAAGAGAAAAAGATATGATTCTCTTAGATATTCCGCTGAGCAGTTGGCAAATTAAATGTAATTATTAACAAGAAGAATTAGAATGGATTCAAAGAAAAGCTTAAATTATCTGTTTGGCAGCCTAATGAACAACATATAATGCAGACACAATAACACGTCGACCAAAACATCTTCCATTGGAGAATTTATTCAAAAACATCTTCCATTGGAGAACTGGATTTCCTAGAGGCATTTCACATTCAAAATCATCTTTCTGTTCTAGTTAACGATCCTAATTCCAATCCATCTTTGCCTTCGGCCTTTAAAGAAATTATGTTTTAGTTCTGGCTTCACCAACAGATGACGCCACTTGCTTATTCTTGTCCAGGCTTTCTTATCTTATCTAATCATTATTTCCTATCTTGTTCATTTGCGGTTTTGTAGCTGAGGATGGTGGTTCGGTAAAACCATCGAAACTAGTCCTGTGAAAATTTTGTAAATATAACGCTGATTTTTGTTGTTTGACTTCTGAATTAGTATTTTCGTATATGCAATCAAAAAATCTTGTGGTGTGGTGTGGTGTATTTAATTATGGCAAAGCACACTAGGGCTACCTCCCTAAGGGGAAGGATGCCTTCGTGGAGGACTTTCTAAGGGAAACTGGCTCGTATACACGTTACACATGGGGAAAACCACGAAAACACCCATGCAGCCAGCCCGTTCGTGGGATTCGAACCTAACTACCAGTGTTCAGCGACTTTACCGCTCGGCCGCTGGTGGGCCAAAAAATCTTGTAAACTGCCCTAAACTAAGTGATCCTTCACAGCTAAAGTTATACGTATTCTTGAAATGAGTGCTTAAGTCAGTACTGAATGATATTTTAGTTTTTCATCCTTCTTGTGAAGGGAAATTCCTATTCAGATTTTTTTTTTTTTTTGGTTATCAAGAAAGGTAGCAATGCAATATATTACTGTGCTAAAGTAATGAAATGTAATAAAGACGAAATAATGTAAAGCGAATTTTTGCAAAATTTAAAATTATCCTTTCATCAAAATATACTTAATGCTATGTATGTAGCGCATTTCTTTAGACAATTCGTTCTGCGTAATACATTCTAGCATATTTTTATAAGCTCAGAATAATTTGTTAGTCTGAAAAAAGTACGCTAATTCATATCCACGGTTTTATTAAAAAGATTTAAGTACATATTCCATGAAAACTTTCTATAATATACTATGGTTAAAATGAATTTATTCTTAAGTACTAACACTGAAATAATTCTTTCGTTCTCAATAGAACAGAATCTAATATGCCTTTACATTAAATATTTACACAAATTATCTTGGAAAATTTAATATAAGAAAACGTTTCATGAAGCATTTATTATTATGTTATAAAAATCTTAGCTGCGTGGTTATAATTGGTTTTATAAAAGCTTTTTCAAAAGAATTTCATCAAAAAGTATTATTTTTGACTCATGGGAAGCAAAATAAATGTTTTAAAGCAAGCATGGAGGGATATAACGAGATATCTTATGCGATAAGGATTGAATATTAAATTGAAGAATATTAAGATCGTTGAAGATATAACGAATATGTTTTTTTACGTTTACACTTTTTGTCAGTTTTAAATAAAGCTTGACCATATTTAAGCTCTTAAGCCTGTTGCATAATTTAATAAAATATATTTAATGAAATAGATTTTATTCGAAGTAGTTTATTGTAAAATACGAATTTATTTTAATGCAGATAATAGTTTTTATTGGAAAGTTCAGTTTATTATCCGTATATACACTCTTAGACGGGAAAAAAAAAAAAAAAAAAAAAAAAAAAAAAAAACGACGCACTAAGAAGGAGTTATTCGAATGGGACGAAAATCGGTACAAGTATACATGTACAGAAGAACAAATGATAACAGTTTGAAAAAAATTGGATGATTTATTGAAGTGATAGAGCTTCACAAAGTGAAAAAGTCAGTAACGCGTTTGTCCACCTCTGGCCCTTATGCAAACAGTTATTCGGCTTAGCATCGATTGATAGAGGTTGCGGATGTCCTCCAGAGGGATATCGTGCCAAATTCTGTCCAACTGGCGCGTTAGATCGTCCACATCCCGAGCTGTTTGGAATTCCCTGCCCATAATGCTCCAAATGTGCTCAATAGGAGAGAGATTCGACGACCTTGCTAGCCAAGGTAATGTTCGGCAAGCACTAAGGCAAGCAGTAGAAACATGTGCAGTGTGGGGCGGGCATTATCTTGCTGAAATGTAAGCCTAGGGTAGCGTGACATGAAGGGCAACACAACGGGCCTTAGAACTTCGTCGACTAACCGCTGTGCTGTAAGGTTGCGACGGATGACAACCAAAGTGGCCCTACCATAAAATGAAATGGCTCCCTAGACCATCACTCCTGGTTGTCGGCCTGTCTGCCGGAAGACAGTCAGGTTGGTATCACACCGCTGTCCGGAGCGTCTCCAGACTCGCCTTCGCTGGTCATCGGGGCTCAGTTGAAAGCGGGACTCATCACTGAAGACTACTCTACTCCAGTCAATGACATTCCAGTGCGAATGAGCCCGACACCACTGCAAACGGGCTTGACGTTGTACAGAGGTCAATGGTAGTCGGCGCAAGGGGCGCGGTGACCTCAGCTTCCTTTCTGTGAGCCGTCTATGAATGGTCCTTGCTGTCACTGAAGCACTAGTTGCACGTACAATCGATGATAATGATGCATTTGGGGCTGTGAGCGCCGCTGTGACGATTGCTCGGTCTTCACGTTCTGTCGTTTCTCTAGGCTTCCCTCTTGACGCTGTGTGCGGCCATGGTTCACCCATTCCTGTCAACATCGTCTAATAGTGGCATCGCTCCTGCTCAAATGTCGAGCTATTCGCCGATAAGACCAACCGGCTTCTTTGAGCCCACTACACGACCTCTCTCAAATTCTGACCTTTGCGCATATCGTCCGCGCACCTGTATGCGAGGCACAGTTATTGTCTACCAGAGTACACGGAATGAAATTCGTGAACGATTTATGACTCCTGCCAGTTGCGCAGATCAGATGCGCTGTAGCGACAATCGTTCATTCATTGGCAGTCAAAATGTAAAATTTTGCATTTTCCGTCGAAACCTGTATGCATATCAATTTGTGTTCAATTTGCTTTATATCTTCTCGGTGCGTCTTTTTTTTTTTTTTTTTTTTTTTTTTTTTGTCTAAGAGTGTATATACAGATTTTCCTGTGCGAGTACGTAACAGATTTTCCTTTACCATATTTATAAAAATCTGATGTGTACACCACATGACTTCCTTGTACGGAACATTTAATTATATGCCTTTCCTCCCCTGCATTTCATTTCATCTTATTTCCTCGAATTTCATTAGAGATAGATTTCTCATTCAATTAATTCACTTCTTAGTTCGCGACAAGGCCAAAATAGAAAAAACCTCAAAATATCTTTATTAAAAATTGAAAAATACAGAAAATAGAAAACATCAAATACAGCTAAAGCAATTAAAAATCAATTTTTACAATTAAAATGAGAGTTTCTACGCAAAAACAAGCAATTCGGCCAGCGGGCAGGAAGGCAAATTTTTCGGTTTGCCTGAAACTGAAAGTTTGATTTTTATCCCACTCGGCAAAAAGGGCACTGAAGATGCAGAAACTGACTTAAATTTAAATAAAAAAAAATTCTGCTATGGAAAAAACTTAGGCTTAGCCGCACTTTAACTACTTTTAATTGTTGATAACTCTACAAATATTGCATGCAGATTAACTAAAAACCTCAATCAGATTAACAAAAAGCCTTATCCAGAAGATAAGAACAAACATAATTCAATCAGTCTAAAGCAAAAAATGCACAATTTACCAACATATAATAATAATAATAATAATAATAATAATAATAATAATAATAATAATAAAAACTTAGCTCACGGAGCCGAGCAACTGTGTAGGTATATATATATATATACATATATATTTATATACTTTTAGTGCCGCCGATTGCAACCAAAATGGGAGATACACAACTACATGTTATAGAAGTCCTATATACAAAATTGCGACGTTCTGAGGCTACTCGTTTTTGAGTTATGAGAAATGCATACATACATACGTACGTACGTGCAGACGTCACGAAAAAATCTCTTCTGAATCCATTTTAAATCCTTTCTGCAACTCATTTTGGGAAAAAGATTCCTTTATTCTGTCCTTACGTAGAGATGTCACCTAAAAACATCGTTAAACTGCATTAGATAGTCGTTCAAAATGGATATTTTCGTTAAAACCTGATACCCGAAAATTTTCGCGATTACAGTTCTTCCTTTACTTCGTAGAAGGAAGTAAAAATATTTATTTATTAAGAAAGCTTCCTCATTCAAATAGAATTAATAAATGTAATCAATTAAAGAATCCATTCATTTTAAATAACCCGTAATTAACAGTTATAAAATCGAGCAAATTTGACATTTGATTCCTAATGTTAACAATATTAATCTTATTATTAATTTTGGGAAATAAAAAGTGGGTTTAATTTTGAAATAACTCTTTAATTACATTTATGGTACGGAGTTACTTTAAAATGCTTAATGTGTTAGTAGTTAATTTTCTTTACATTGAAATATGAAGTTACTAGTACCTTTGATTTTCAGTTCTTTCGTTGCCGCTGTGAAGGCTTTTGGAAATTGAACGAAAAATTTTACACTACTCAGTGTTTAACCTCCCTACGCTGATGAAACTCTAGCTAGTGTTTCGCATTTTCTCCAGATAATATTAGAACAGTAAATAAAATTAGTGTAACATGGTTTCATTATATATTTAACTATTCAATATACCGTATTCAGTGATGTGTGCGTATAATCAATCATCCTTGAGAAATCGGAAAGGTGAAACTCATGCTTTGACATATCCAGAGTTAAAAATTGAAGAGCACACTTCAAACGACGCAGCTCAAAACTACTGTTTTGATGAATTAAGATGAAATTGCTTTGACAAATTATGCATGAAACATTCAGAATATTCGCAAAGAACAGGTGAATTTCAAGCTAGAAAAGCTACTATTCAATTTTAACTATAATATTCTGGTTAGAATTTAAGATTATTCATCAGAACTAAAGGTATGTTATCGATTAAATCAAGCCGAAAAATTTTGTTTCAAATGCCAAGATTCTTTTTTCAATATCTGCTTCGCGTTTTTTATTTTTCAATCACAGCCACGCGGAATATTGGAAAATCTCAGATAATCTTCGGAAGAAAAAATTGAAGTCATAGTATGAAGTAAAATCTATGCTTGTTGTACGAATCATTATTATAACATCAAATTAAATTAAACCCCAGTTTGTTTACCATTTATGTCACAACGCATGGTGAATTAATAATTAAAATAGTTTTAAAAATGTACTATTAATATCAAAAAACTGTAAACTAATCATTGCAGTTTTTTAAATTATTAATTTTATGATACTGTAAATTATTTGTGAAAATGTATTGATAATTGTAAAAAGTTATAAACTATATGTAAAATATGAAGCCCTTTTTGCAAGTAATTTATTAATTAATATTGGTTTTATTGTAAATAATTTGTAAGACATTATTTGAGGAAAATTACGAATAACAGGAGCAATGATTTACGCATATTATTGCAGTAACCAGTATTTTTGTTTGATGGTCGAGAGGCTGTGCGAACAACAAGGTAATTTCATTGAAAAAATAGCTTACAGACAAGGATAATTAACTTATTAGTCACAAACAGATAGGAATACGACCACGAAATATAAGTTTTCAACCATGTAAATAATAGTTTCTTCCATAAGATTGTGTATCACATTGTATCACTTATTGTTTAAGTCTTATCTTAGCCATTGGTTATGTGAGTCTGACATTTAGTTTTAGGTCCTGTATTTTATTTCCTTTTATCGATCTGCTTTCTTTCCGCTTTCATTAGTGGAACAGTAAGACTGTGCTATATAAGTTGCTATGCAATATGAGAATAACATGTCAGTTTCGATTTGTAGCTAGTCTACTGGTTGTCGTTTATTGTCAGTGCATTTAGGGCAGGAACTTAAGGGGATTATATTGGAACAGGAGTTATATTATGAAAAATACCGAAACAAAGAAAACCATAATGATGATATCAAAAGTGATGTAAATGTCTAAGGCATTAATAAATGACTCTTCTACTGAGTGTCATTAAAATTAATTTTACCAAGTTTTGAGTTAAAACGTTCGACAATTTCTTAGGTTAAGATTTGATTGAAAAAAAAAAAAAAAAAAAAAAAAAAAAAAAAAAAAAAAAAAAAAAATGCTAACATTCGAATTTTGGAAAGTTTAAAATTTCACGGTGTCTGAAGATTCAAATGTTTCAACCTTAGTAGAGAAAAAATATAACTGAACTCTACGGAGCACCTAAATAATTAAATCAATTATTTAAATTTGTTTTTAGAATGCTGGGCCTCATGCAAGTTCTACGAGCTTGGTTGGTTTGGTTTAATTGATCACGACAAAGCACACGAGGGCTATCTGCCTAAGGGCAAGAATGCCTTCGTGGAGGACTTTCTAATGAAGCTGGCTCGTATACACATTACAAATTGGGAAAACCACGAAAACGCCCATGCAGCCAGCCTGTTCGCTGCGACTCGAACCACGGACCGAAACAACCAATTTTCAGAGACTTTACTGCTCGGACGTTGGTGGGCTCAAGTTCTGTGGGGAAAACTAAACTAAAAATGTTTATGCTAAGTTCACACTTTGAATCACTGACGCTCTTTGAAAGATTCTTTTCTCGAATAGCATATATGCGATTCAGGTTTCTTTAGAAAAATCTTTCAGGAAGACATTCCTCCATTTCAACACATAGCCCTTGTGTTATAAGGTATTTCTCTCTCCTTCCTAGCATGCCTTCGTGGTGTGGTAGTCTGCACACTGGGCGCATATTCCAGAGGTTCGTGGTTCAATTCCCGACGAAGGCGTTGCTTATTTTTCATCTTTCTTGCTTCTAAAAATATCCTAATGTCTGTACAGTGTGATAGACATAATTCAAGTAAAAAAAAAAAACTTTCTCCGAATTTTTCCGTAACGGGAATAGTTCCATTTCACTAAATGTAATCTTTCCAAAAGAGAGCTTACGAGTTGAGAATGAGGAAAAATCACGTTATCTAATTTTACCAGTTAGTGCTTTAATCTTTATTCAAATGAAAATTTTTACACTATGGTACTCGCAAATACCATTACGAATCTGCCTATCAATTTCAGTCAAGTTACGACTATTAATATTAGTTAGCACATACAAATAAGGGGAGGAGAAAAAATGGAAAGAAGTGCTCTGTTTTATCGGTTTGGAAAAGAAAAAGAATATTAATTTGTATCCCTAGAATAGTTTCAAAATTGTACGTCATAAGAATAAAACTTCCTGAATATAGAGCTGTATGAAAAAAATTATTACTTCTATTAATATGTATCCACATTAATTACATAAAATTATGAAATTTTCTGTATTTACTTCAAGTATTTCTTTTCCTTAAACTATGTTTCATTAATTCTAAAACTATGCAAATACATAATTGCGGCTCTTGGAAGATATAGTTGTAGCTATCGAAAGTTTCTGAATCCTAAAATGTGACTCTTACTATCATGAAATTTAGTCACCCTTAGTATAAGAGTATGACTTTGAGTATTCAAGTTAAGAACGAAATTTGCGTTCCGTTTTATATGGTCATGAAAAAACACGAAAATGTGTTTTAGATTTTGAAATTTTTGAATTCGGTAACACTGCAGTTAGGCAAAGATGGTAGACGAAACTTGAGGTAGAGGTACACAAAAGATTTTTGAATCTGGGTGAGCAATTTTGCCACTTTGTTCGAAGAGATCCCCTGGCGTAACGTATGTAATTACATGTAAAATAGACTTTATAGGGATAATCCCTCTTGCAGAGAAAAGTAAACTAGGTAAGTTAAAATTAAAGACGAAATTATTGAGAAACATAATCAAGGAGTTGCTTACAAATAGGAGTTGCTTAATATTCCACAAGTACTCCCTACGAGAGTCCAATTGGTTTAGATCAGAGAAAGAATAATTTGCTCCTCATAAGCTATAAATTATGGCGGTTCTCTGTCTATCTCAGGAAAGTGAATAGCATAACCAAATATCCAATTTGTTCTCTACAAATAATTGAGGAGATAAATAGGAAAATTACGTCGACAAGGTATATGACCACACAGGATTGACAAAGTATATGACCATACTGGATTTAATTTATGGTTATTTTTCAGATCGGGATGAGGTCTGAGGACGTGTTGAAAACGGCTTTCATCACAAAGGGTGTGTATGAATTTCTAAATTTGTCATTTGATACATATGGAGTTCCTGCTATGCTCCAGTGGGCATGGAAATGATTTTGAGTCTCGTATTAATCATTACTCGTATTAGTATTATTATCGATTTTTATTTACCTAGATGAGTTGATTGTAACTACAGTAGAACCTTTTTTAACCGGCAGCAACGGAATTTCGCTTATTCTTGATAAGAGATTTTTTTGGTAATTTAATATATATACTCGTATGTTACGGTGAAACACCAAAATCTGGAGAATGTCGACTTTCACCGGTGAATGTCAACATTCACATAGTCTCTTGGTGTATGTCCGAAATATTTTCCAAATACTCTTATTTGTCACTTACACCGGTCAATGTCGACATTCACCATGTACTAATGGTGAATGTTGAACATATAACAATATTATATTTTCTTCTCCGTAATTCAGTCGCGCACTTGAAACTTGAAATAAGAACTTAAAAAAATGAGAACCTAAAACACACAATACATTCAAAATGAGAAAGGAAAATAATAGAAGTTAAAAACTTACTTAATTATACAGTACGTTCTAAATGAGAAAATAAAATAACAGTAATAAAACACTTACTAAATTATGTGATTCAGATCTTATTTATTGCAACAACTTAAACTATTATGGCACTTGATGACCTCTCTTTTCGACTTACACCAGAGCATATCTGTGATTGTCGACATATACCGGTGAGGGTCCGAATATACAAGAATGTAGTGCAATATTCGATCTTTCACCAACGTATTTGGTGAATGTTAACATTCTCTGGTGAAAGTCGACATTCTCCACTTTCGGTCTTTCACGGTAACATATATATTTTTAAAACTTTCTTTCTCATGTTTGTGATGCCTTCTGTAGAAACTGAAATATGCGCAGTCTGTCAGTCGTGATTTTGATCTATGAATACAAATAAATAAAAAATATTTAAAATTAAAACTTATTCGCATGATTTTATATTTCAGAAAAAAAAAACAAAACACTAATATTATTACATGAAAATTACGAGTTTAATATGATGCATATAACTTTGAATATCTTTCTGATTACTCGATTATTGCCATAGTTTTAAAAATTCACTGAATATATAACGAAGTTTTATAGCAACATGTACTGACATTGATAAATATTTTTTGGCAAATCTTATGAAATTCCTTTGTCTGCTTCCTGCTATGTAAACTTTCTCCCTCTTGCATGTCGTATTTAACACCCCTTCTCTTACTCATCTTTCTCTTTTGCTCAAACATATCCGATTATTTCATTGCAGAGTGTGAAACAGAATTGTCTGCATTCACCCAGAACTGAAAACCTGCACCTCCTCTTGCACTAGTACAGATATTTCTCGAGTACCTCTTACCTAATGCCTCTTCTCCAAACTCATAACTAAATCCAAGATGTCGCCGCATTCGATGAATGCACACTTCGGAAGAAAAATATTTAAAAAAAAAAATCTGTAAGGTTTCGGATTTTAAATTACGCCCAAAGAAGCGTTTTTTTAACGTTTTGTGTGTTACCTTTATTTATTAAATATCACGCTCTTTGCAC
The DNA here is from genome assembly GCF_044657685.1 of Stegodyphus dumicola. Lineage (NCBI taxonomy): Eukaryota > Metazoa > Arthropoda > Arachnida > Araneae > Eresidae > Stegodyphus > Stegodyphus dumicola. The sequence goes on from NC_140777.1 coordinate 25,889,763, forward strand.
TTAAACCGTAAAATTCAGTTCAACAGCAATGTCGAAAAATAATTTCAAAATGAGCATATCTTTTAAAACTTCCGATGCACAGTTCCGCGCGCTGGAGTTAAAAAGGTTCCCCAGTAGAGTGTTGCCATTGCTCGCTTTTATATCGTTGAGTTTGTTAATCGAAAATTCGATTAATTTCGAAACAAAATATGAAAACGATTATAAAATAAATTCCAAATTTCAAATTTGGGTTTTCAGATGCCCATATTCGTAGTAGCATTACGTCATTCGAAATTGGATGGCTCTAGGTACCGTTGTTTTATCACAATGCGAGAAACATACATACATTTACGCAGATTCTTCATTATTTTATTTCTTCAAATATAATATAGGCGATAGTATTTGGTGGCAACGATTTGAAAAGTAATACAACCTTTTAAAGGTTTCAGCGCAAAATCGCAAAACGAAAACAATAGTCCTTCAGGGAGAAAGCACCTTTGGACTAAAAATGGGATACTTATATATCTCCCGTTCTATTGGTCCGATTACGAAATTCAAACTGCGTTTTTCATGCCTTGAAAGTTCGATTTAGGATATATATTAGATTTATATATAGAATTGTTCTAACATAGGTATTTTGACAAAAAATGGAACTTTTTCTGAATTAACATACCAATTGTTTTCCATATTTCGATTCTACGACTCAAATTATGCTTAAAGATTAAATGTTGTAAAATTTGGCGCGAAATTTAAGGAGAAATTCAAAAATTTAACTTGATGCATTTTTTTTTTTCAGTTTGTGCCAAGAATAGTTTCCGTTTGTGCACTTGGCAAACTTCTTAATATATGACAACCTACTTTCCTTTCCCTATCATTGTGCAGGAGCAGAAAAAAGTCACAGCGTCCCTAGCTGTTTACATTGCGCATGTGCGAAAAAAAAGGCACATTCATTCCTACTTTCTAATAATTTTAACAAAGTGCATAAATCACATTTGATGTTATTATCGCTTTCAAACAAATATGACAACATTCAAAACGCGCCAATATATAAATTCACGTATATCTTCGGAAATTTTGAATAAAAAACAGTAATTTTTTGCAGGTATGCTTAGGAATACATCTACTTTAAGATGAGATGATGGTAAAAATTTTATAGATTATATTTCAAAATATTTTTCGAAAAATTTATCAAAATTATTTTAAAATACAAATTAAAAAAATAAATCATAAAAAATGGGCGAATTTTATTTGGAATAAACTTAAATTTCAAAATGTGAAAGGAAGAATCAAATAAGTTTAATACAAAAGGAGATATTAATAAATATATATCAAATTCAATTAACATTGAGGAGATAAAATTTTGAGATCTAATTTTTTACAAACTACTCGTGCGATTTTTACAAAACTTGGCAGGTTGGTGTTATTTGAGACGTAGAATCGAAATATGAAAACAAATCAGCATGTCATTTCAGAAAAAGTTCGATTTTGTGTCAAAATACCTATATTAGAACAATGCTGTATAGGACCTGGGTTCAAATATCGGAAAAGGTATGGATGTTTGTAAATGTAGTGTCTGTGGCATGGGGCACTCTAAATATGCGTCGAATCGAAAATGCTCTCGAGAGGTTGTGGTAAAGAATGAGGGGAGAGAGACCTTCAGACCCGTCCTCCTGGTGGGGGCTTTTTAATATGCGGGAAAGCCCGCTTGAGAAGTTGATGGTAAAGTCCCAATCACATTATGTTTCGGCTACGCGGGACTTGACGTCGAAAGGGACAATTCTCAAAACCCGCACACTTCCAGGAAACATACGTAGCTAGGTTACCATTCTCACTTACTACAAAGACTTGAACGCCAAACAGTAATCGATTATCGCTTAAATCGGGATCACGTGATCGTTCAGAAGCAGAACTTTCGTCTGATTGGTTGTTTGTATCTGGGACCCAAGACATTTTCGGTGAAGTTTGAAAAAATCCCGCGTAGCCACAGCAGGCGTAGCTTCCGTAGCTAGGCGGGACTTCGCTTTAGGCGGGGCTCTTTTTTCTAGAAACCCTCCCGTTTAAATCAGTGCTACCAGAATTTCATTTCTCAGAAAAATCCCGTCTATCAGGGACTGTATCCATGTGTAATAACCTCTTAAAGAACGAGGAGTGAGAGCCCCTCGGACCCCTCTCCCCGAAGTGCTTTCCCTGAAAATTGGAAGTAGAACTGAGCTAAAGTTAGGCTGTCACCAATATGGTGCTCAAGGCTCATGCCAATACGGGTGCATTTGACTCCTTACGACGATAAATATCGTGGTCTTGTGCTCATGATTGTCAGGCAAGTGAAACTGATAACAACGACAATGTAATTTTTGACAAGAAAATATTTTCTAGGCTAAGTGAAAAACAGCACACTTTCTTGGAAGTTAATACAAATTGTTTGCACTTACGTAAATTTTTAACACATAGTATTTGTATGCATTTATCAACATCATTCGAAAAGGCGGTTTTGGTTCAGGTACTCATAGTGGAAAAGTTGGCCCTTCTAAGATGTGACATAAAAATTATAAAGGTCGCAGAAGTATAATGAATGTTTATTGCTGTCAATTATATTATGTAAACTGGTTTTATGTGTTAAAGTAATATTAGATATTAATTCAGAAGTCAAACAACAAAAATCAGCGTAAAATATTTGTTGTTTAACTTCTAAATTAATATTTGTTCGGCGTGTTATTGTATCTTAATTAATATTAGATATCTCGTAAAATATTTTGTATTGTAAACCGTTTCAGAATTAGTCAATAAATTTAAAAATTAACGTTTTGCTACATTCACGCAATTTTTAAGACATTTTTTTTTATTTTTAAATAAATTTTTGTAAAGCATATAGTAAACTAAAAACACCATACTTTTTTCTAGTGACGTCTGTGAAATACTCGTATTTTCGTACAAGGAGAAAAGTGATTTCGAGGTAAATTCAGAAGACTGCTTAATGAAGCGTAGAAATAATTCTGTGCTTCACTCGAATCGAAGAAACCGCAGAGCTTTAAAACGAGATAGAGATAATGCACTGATGTATAAATATTTCTTGAAAATTAACCATCATACGCTCAATAAAATTTAAAAGAAAATCAGCAAACGCGCTGTTAAATTTCTATTAAGAACTATTAATGACTTCGAAAAATGCTAAAATTAAATAAGAAATTGTCTCGAGAGCAGTCTTAGCAGAAAAAGACAGAATTCTTTTAAGCATACAAAAAAATGCGAATCGTAAATAAAATTTTAATAACAAATTGTTAAAAATGGATGAAAAAAGAGTTCTTATTCAATTATGACAATGGTTTTGGGATATTCTCTATTCAAATGGGCAGAGCTAAAATTAATTTAATACTTTCAACAATCACTTTAAGCCCAAAGATATAAAGCGTTTTCTAAAAGATACTTAGAGATCGTTCGTTAGCTTTTTAGTTAATGCAAAATTGAAAGAGATTGTTGAATGCTTATTAATCCATTTTAGGAGATGATGGAATTATAGGATTGGTTGAATAATTTCATGAGATATAATCCCTACATTTTAAATTTTCTTTCTTTAATATTCTTTGGGTTTTGAATTATTCATTGTGATTAGAACTTTTAGTGTAAGAAGAATTAAAAGTTTTGAAACATTTAAAAGAATGCTTAATAGTAACGTAAATACAGTGTTGCGAGTTTGATTGTTTGTACAGATCTCTAGAATAAATGACCAGAAATAAACAATAGGTCATAGAATATGGAAGGCAGTGAAAGGGAAAAAAGTAAAAAGAAACAGTACATCTTTTGTTGAAATTCCAAAATATTAAATAGAAACGGAACAAAAGTGTATTTATAGTTCGCGCAATAAACAGAACGGTAATCTCATCATACATGAAACAGGAACAAGGATCCGACATGTTTTATATTTTGCTTTTAAATTTAAGCACTTTGTTATATATATTGTTGTTGCTGGTCTTTTACATTGAACAAGTTTATTTATATAGATAGCAATCATAAATATATTCTTAAGAATAGCACTTGTAGGGATTTCTTTTAGCACGGAAAATGGAAAATAAGGTAAAAAATAAGAAAAATTTATTTTTATAAATTCATAACTTAAATTTAAGCTCTTTCCTTAAATTATTACTAATGCTATTAATCAAATCTCACATACGGCAGAACGTATAAGCAGTGTAGGATATATTTTGGGAACAAAACGTAATGCCGAGGTATTTGTAAAGATAGCATTCATTTACTTAGTTATATTTCTTATCATTAAGAACACATATATTAATGTGAAAGTAAATTCCTTATTGGATGTTAAATTTTTATATAATGTATTTTGTACGTTTCTACAAAAGAATTGTTTTCTTTCCTAAAAACAATTTTTTATCTCACATCCCTTTCTACTATATTATTCCGTTGTATTGACATGATTCGAACGTTTAACTCAGCACACTGTTATTATTATCTGTTTAATCAACATTTACTCCTCTTTTCCCAAAGAAATGTTAGTAATCCTTGGGAAAAAAGAGCGGGAGAACTCATAATGAAATTGCCAGTAAATCGGGGTTGGGGGTTGATAATTACACGCGCAATGCATTCAATTATATTAATCGTACAATAGTTATGTATTAAATATTCTGAATGTCCGAGTATACTTTCGAAGTTATTTATATCCAAACTATGCAAAAATTTAAAAATTAGAAAGGCAGAATTTACAACTAAGATAGTAATTCACAAAATTCTATAACCAGCACAGCTATATGTTTCAAAGCGTAACCATCAAAGTATTACTGTACGAATGAAGAAGCATTAAAAAAATTGCTCTTTGTTTTGGGAATTTTGATACAAACATTAGAAAAACTATGTATGACAGTCTTAATGCATGCAGTTTATCTTAAGCAAGAGAAATATTTAAAAATTACGTTGCAGGAAATAAAAGTAATGCAAGATAATTGCGAAAACGTTATATGGTATTTTTTAGAAATTAGTGGCCTTTGAATGATTTTTGGACATCCTTCATTTAGAATATATTCTACTTCAAAATCATTTCTGACTAGAACAATGAAAGGATGCCGTGATGTAGCAGCAACATCAATGAATGTCGATAGTAGTGGAAGTGAGAGAAAAAAAGCATAGATAGAGGATAAATGGAAGCAAACAGGCAAAAGGAAGCCACGTCCAGGGGAAAGCATTCGGATCTCTTAATAACTGCGGCTGAGACGAGAACACTGCTGGGTGGTGAAGAAGCAGAATTCATGTGAGTACAAGATCAATGAAAGATGCACTTCTAATCAAACAATAGATCATTGTACATTCTTTAGTATGTCCAGTGAAAGATGCAGTACGTGTTACTGTAGTTATTGTTTTACGAATATTACATTATTGAAAGACAATATGATAGTACGTACCCATGGATGTTTGCATGCCATGTCGAACATAATATATTTTATAGCAAATGCTCAAACTGCAGATTGTTGATGCCAGTTGCTCCTGTGAATAATAAACTGTAGAAAATATTGAATGATTCTTAGTTTCGTTCGAATGTTGTCTGAGGCTAAATAAATGAGTTCTTTTCAGTGGTCGAAGGTTCCTGGTACGCAAATTGATTTCATATGATTGAATAAGAAAAATTGATTTGTTTCATGTTTTGCGATCTGCCAAAGAAGCCATCACTGAAATCAAGTACATTGATCCAACTGGAAGTGATGCCACCGTAGTTTCAAGCCGCGTATCTTCCGAACGAAGCAGTATAAAGAAACCCATCATCTAATTTTATTTGACGTTCAAGCAGCAACATACCAAAACTGGGCCATCTAAAACTATCTATGCATCTATAATAATAAAAGCAAGTGTAATGTGTCTGTCTGTCTGTCTGACTGAGCTCTCCAGCCAAATCTATCGCACGCAGGGACCTGGAATTTTTTATACGGAAGCACAAAGGGGCTGGCCACCAGACCTCGAAGCCCGATTTTCGATTTTTGAATTAGAAAAATTAAAAAAAAATTATTTATAATTAATTAATCACGGTTTTTTTGACTCACTGATATTATTATTTGTTTTCAAATAACGTTCGATTGTAACAATTGATTTCTTTATTCTAGCGTTAGTTTGCTGTTTTGACGATACATTAAATCGATTAATTACAATTCATTTCTTTTTTGTAGCTTGTGGGGGGGGGAAGAGAGAGAGACAGTCTACATGTCCTACACTACTATTCCTGCGCTATTCACTTATCTGCATTTTCTAAATGCACGGGCAACGCCGGGCGGGTACACCTAGTTGAAGATATAAAAAATAACTATTTATCAAACATATCGAAAACGTCGAAAATGTGTTGAAATTAACTCCAGTGAAGCAATTATTTTTATTAATTAATAATTAAATATATAAGGGTAAAATAAAATTAATAATAGTAAGCCATAAAAATAATTATACTCGAATATTCGATTCTGAATATTATCAAGCGATTTTTTTGAATTTGCAAAGATTCCCTCACTTAAATGGTATATGACAATTATTAATTGCCTTTGAAAGCTTTAAAAATGAAATTATTCGTCTTCTGAAATAAATCGAATAAATTCTTTATTTTCAACGAAGTTTCAGAAAAATGTTTCAGGATATACAGAAAGTATTAGCTGCCTTGATGAAAAGTGAAACAAATTTATAAGGTAATTCAGCTTAAGAATTTTCATTTATTTTACAGAAAAAACTATTTTACAATAGTTATGCAGGAATGTAATAATTCCAGCCATTTCCAGTTATTCTTGAATGTTTTATTACTATACCGAACATGAAGTAAATTTTGATTAATTAATGTATTTATTTCAGATTTAACACTATTTAGGATTGTACTTTTGAAAGACGTATAGGAAAGGACATTTTCTACCTTCCATTTCACAGCAATTACAATTGCCATTAGTCATTAAAATATTGCCATTTATAAACAAAATGTTAGTAGATGGCTACAGCGGCTTAGGTTTTTCTCTTCGATAGCTGTATTTTTCTGGAATATTTTATTTATTGTTATCGTTTGATTTCAAGCAGGAAGTTTTGCTTAAGTTTCGAGACTATACTTCTGCAAATTTACGCATTTTTGTTGCTATAGTAAATTTAACAAAGTTGTTGATGATGTTGTTGCAAACAGTTTGAGTTTCCAATTTTTAAGATTATTACACTTCAATATTCGTTTCAAAATTTGAATTTTTTGGGCCTTTCTTGAAGAATACGTAAAAGATTATTTATCAAATTTCTAAACACCCTACAGAGTCTATATCGTTTTGGGAGCATAAAAATGTAGACCTTACTGAAGACGAAGTATTGAATTTTCACTATGTCTTCATAGACTGTCGACGAAGGTTATAATAATCTTTTTATTTTAATTAAGTTGAACAGAACATGCACTCACTTGGTGGTCGTGGCTAAGTAATTTAAACACAAAATAGTATGTACAATCACAATGAATTAAACTTTAGATACACGATTGGCTCCTGCTTCAATCTAAATCCGCTTTATCGGATGCACACAGCAAAACCGAGTCTAGGATATCAAGGATATCAATATAAATTAAAGTGGCTAGCACCAAATATTCAGCTACAGAACTACACACATGCCGCTTAAATCGTAACTAACTCTTCTACCGTGAATTATTCTGCTATTAATTCTGCTACTTAAATACTATTTCCGAACTCATTTAGGTTTGTATTCTAGCAGGAAACTGAAATCAGAAGGGAAAGGAAAGTTTCTTACAATAAAAATAATTGATTAGTACAAAATATGGTCTTTAGAATCCTTCTACGTAAAATTCTGCTGAGAGGATTGAAATTAGTTTTTCATTTATTTGGCTTCTTATAGACATGTTATAACATGATTTTTTGCTCCCAAAAAAGAGTCTCATTAAATTCGTACGATTAACGTCCGATTAAATTATGCAAATTTTTTGCTGCATTTCATTTAAACTTATTTCCTCGAATTTTAGTAAAGTATATTTCTCATTCAATTCATTCAGTCCTGACTTACAGGCAAAAATATATTAAATTCAAAGCATCTTTATTAAAAATAGTAAAATATAGAAAAACATAAAACCCCAAATACAGTTATAAAGTTAAAAAGCAATTTTTTAAATTAAGATTAGAATTTCTATGCAAAAACAAGCAATTCGGCCAGCAGACAAGAAGACAGATTTTTCGGTACAATTTCGTACAGATTTTTCGATACATTTTTCTGTAGGCAAATTTGAGTTTAATTTTGGTCCCGCTCAGCAAAAAGACATTGAAGATGCAGAAACTGACGTAATTCACTATTCTACTGAGTTTCGAATGTAAACAAATAGCGTTTCGCTAGCTTAACTCCTCACCTAAACTCTTAAATTATTGATAATCCAACAACTATTGGTTGACAAAAAAGTAGTGCTTCTCCTGCTGACACATCGTCACAAAATCGAATATAGGCAATGAAATAAGCATCTTTATTGCTGTCTGTTGCCTCATCAAGCCGAACTGAGAACAACTTGTTACGCAGCTTCTCGAAAAGCTGATCCTGTATATCTTCAGCTATATCGCCAATTCGATGGCCAGCATCATCATTTAATAGAGGTATGGACTGCAATTATTTGGCAAAATTATCTCCAAACACAATTCTACAATATCAGTTGTAGTTAACAAAATAAGCTTTTCACAATGGTGTGAGGCATTTTTACACCTGGTAATTTTATATGAAACTTTGTAAGAGGCAAGTAAAGCATTTTCAGTCACTGATAGAATTAAAAAAAAGGTTTTTGCTTTTCATGTGATATTAATTTTATTCGAAGAATTCTGCAGGTTTTAACATTTGGAAACACTATGAAGTGTTTCCAAATGTTGTTTAAGTTTACTAAGTTTCCTGCTGTCTGCTACCAAACGATTTGAGTAAATGACACGGAGGGGTCTTCGTCATTTACTTCAGTACTGGTAAACAGAAAATTAAGGCATTGTGCGAATATTTTCTTCTTTTTATTTTCAGAACCACATTCGTTTGTGCTTCACTATACTCTAATATTCGCTTACGCTTACTTAGAAACTTATCCATTACTCGGTAAAAATATACAGTCGTGAATATTTAATACCGTGAATAAGAATTAACCGTTTTACCCGAGAGAGAATGTTCGATTTGAAAATTGCCTTCAAGGATTAGCAATGTATTGAACGTATTCGAAACGTAGGTAGTTGTAGTTAGTAATAATTTTAAATGGACAGCATAATTTTTATTGAAATCGGAGAAAATTCAATTATGCGACTTATTACTCATTGGAGTCATTACATGATGTTTTTTGCTGGGAGACTTTGGCTATGCAAAATAATCTTCTTGATGATTTTTTTTATTCATTGTTTCCATACAAAAAATTAGGTTTCATATATTTTCACTAAAAATGTCTCATGATCAAAACTATGGGTACCTACATCTATTTTGTATTGCTTTCCAAAGTTCCTTAAGTTTTCAACTATTAATGAAATCTAGTTATGCAGTATTTTTGAAGTAATATGTCTACTCAGTAAGTACAAAAGTTTCCTATTCATAATTTTCATCATTATTACTTCGAGCTGCTTAAAGTATTCTGTAAAAGTTTAGCAAATATATGTTTTTAAATTTATACAAAAGATGTAAAATTTTTAAATGTACTTCACAGCTTTCATGAACAATTTTAACTTAAATGTATATTATATATTTCTAGTAATTAGCGCAATGTTTTTGATTTGTGTAAAAATATTAAATTAATTTACAGATTTAGCAATTAATTATAAGTAAATTTATAAAATTACGCTTATCAAAAGCTCTTGCATAAGATAAGAACTTGCTTTACAATGACTGGATGATTTTTTTTCGAAAGAATGTAATAAAATGAGAGTTGATAAAAGTTAACTTATTTTGTTATTTATAATGTTAATTAATCCGCCATTCAAAGTCAAGTAAAACACATTCTTTCTACCGCTCTGAGCTACCACATTATTATATCACACAAAAGTTATCAATACAACTTAAAAAATACGGTGTGAAAAATTTGTGCTATTATATAGACGCTTCTCATTTTTTATACTCGCATTCAGCTACTACGTGAACTGCAAAAAAGTAAATAAATAAATAGTTGTCACTAAAATTATTAATTTATTCAAATAAAAATTTAATCTTGAATTACGGTTGAGTTATTATGTATAAATATTTTCACTTTTTCGGTTCACTTTGAGTTTTCTCATATAAATGGGACACGTACTGAAAAGTCAAATAATGATGACCACATGACTAACATGAAGTTAATTCATTTCTTCAGCTAAGAACTAACTTGCACTATGCCTGCAAAATATATGTTTTAGGTGGAGAAGCGTGGGTACATGACTTTTGTACGAAACATGTACAGTCACATTTATTATTGCAAGAAAGCTCTGTTAATTGTATCTGGCTCTCGATACTCACTAAAACTCTTGTCGAAGCATTCTAAGAATTGTAGTGATTTGGCCTTAAAAAGCGCCATCCTCGAAGATATTCCTCGCCTTATTCCTCCCCTAGATGCTCTGACATAATGCTAAAGCAATCATGCAACCAATTCGTCACATTCCACAGAATGTTCATTTGAATAAAGTTAGATACATATTTGAGCATTTTTGATTATGACTACCTGGAAGCAAGTCTAATATAAAATTAATTACACGGATGGATTAACTTCGTATTAGAGTATGGACATTTTGACCTAAATCTACTTGTTCGGAGGGTTTTGTTGCATGTAGGACATGGAATAAATAATATCATTAATAAGTCGAGATATATTCCATAATCTGAAATACGCAGTATGTGACAGAGAAGGAAAGTTTTTACATATCTCTGTTCAAATCCGATGACTAAATTGCTTTCTTGCTTGATGGGCAGCTCATTATAAATAACCTACAGTTCAACGAGGTACATAAAGATTTAGCTACTTCAGTTTATAAACTAAGAATGCGTACATAATTAATGTAATATATATTAAGTTCCGCTTCATATTCTTTCAAAATCTGAAATGTATGCATTTACATAATTTTGGCTTTCAGTTATAATTGCAAAAATAACACCATGCACTTTCGAGAATAATAATATTTTAATAAAGTGTGCCATCTGTTGGTGAAATATGGCACTTTCCTCTCTAATAGTCATTATCGTTTCAAAGACCTGGGCAATATCTGGAGCTATTTTTCATACTCCCCAAGTTATACCAAATAACCCGAGATATGTGGGTGGCGGAATAAAGCGCTGAAAGAGGGCATTTTCGACGTGGGGAGAGGTACCGGCATGGAAAGTTCTATATAATCTGTAATGATGTTTCGGTTAATAGTTAAGGCTAAAGTTTTCAGTATATTAATGACTGAACTTAGGATTATCCATTTATAGTAAAATACTTTATTCTGTTTATACAGAATAAAATACTCTATTCTTAATTTATACTTTTCTTTGCATCATGTGCTAGTACGTTCGCGGATTAAAAGCTTAGCTTCCTGACTTAATGCAAAAGGAAATTAAATTTTCAAATCAATCTGTCCATCTTCATTCAAAATATCCACTTTAGATGCTCCTCCACTGCAGGCTATTGGTTCTTCCAGCGACCTGAGACTCCCTCTCATTGGTACACAGCTCTAGCAAGCTCTGGTGTACTCAATTTAACAAACAAATTGTCGATCGTATTCCCAATATTCATTCCAGGACTGTATGTTTTTCTGGACAAGGGATATCAGACGAAAAACGGTAATTAATTTCAAAATATGACAAGTATAATGAAATATAAAAAATATGTTTTCTTCATGTAATAAGAAAGTGCTCGTGGTGCGGTACGCTTCCAGCTGACAGTACATAATTTATCCATTATCGGACCACTGCATAAAGGTAAAACTCCGGGTTAATCATTAAAGTTACGCAGATGTTACCATTCTGGCATTTTCTGAGTCAGTTGCCCGCCTTTCTCCCAAATTTGTAAATATAGAGATATTTGAACATTTCCAAGCACACAAGAGTTACCTACCTAAGGAGAGGGATATGGCCACTTTACTTAACATGTTCCGCCAAACTAAGTTAATGGCACTACAGGGTTAGGAAGTCATCCTAGTCTTTGCTAGCAATCTGACGGTTAGACCGACATTTTACATTAATCTTTAGTTTCTTGGATATAATTATTTTCAATCACTTGCTTCATTATCTCTAAGATGCCCTTGTCGCAGTAATAGTCCGTGAACAGTCTAATCACAGGATATGTGATGTAGACGGAAGGAAAGAACTTCTGTCGAAAGTGCTCTGTCAGAGGGCAGGAGAGGATGCCTTCGTAGATGAGTTTCTAAACGAAATTGGCTCGCATTCACATTACACAAGTTACACCACGAAAATCAACCCTGAAACCAGCGCGTTCACCTAGTTTCGGGGCTGGGTCGATCTAGTAGTATTAAGCGGTTTTAACCACTCGCCGGTGGAACATTTTGAAATATCATATTCCCTTTAATTTTTTGTCTTTCTTATTTAAGAAATAAAATTGATGATTGAGCTCAATAAAAGTTTATTTAGCATTTTATGAATTTACCTCGCCTGTAAGTTTTCTATAACTAATTTTATTTGCACAACGACGAAATATTCATGCTCTGAATCTTCTGCGTACGCATATTTTATTACAGCAAAAAATTTAAGGAGAAATTGGTTAGTAATCAAAATTTCTATTTGTATCAAAAATAAGGAATGAAAGCTTACATAATTCTTAGACAGAACTTGCATAATAAATAGACTCTTCTTAGTCTAAATCCCCCACTTCCAGCAGTATACGACCTTTCAGATCCTTTCCTGTAGTCCACACACTATTAAAAATTGGGTTTAAGGTTTCACCAAATTATGGTATTAAAAATGTTGTAACCAAAAGATAGTGAAACATTGTTTCATTATTTGGCACTTTGGTTGAACCATTACTTAGTAATACGTTGAAACATGAATTGATAATATGTTGAATCACGAATTAGGAATTTGTCGAACCAGAAACTGGGAATAGATATATTGAAGAATGAGTTGGGAGTAAATCATTAAAATGTTATTGCGAATGGGTTTCAACAACCATTTTGTATGTTACAGTTTATGAGTATAGAAACTTTAATGTACATATACAAATCAAAAAATAATTATGAAGAGTAAAGAAAAAGTTTACATACTATGAAATTATCAAATACTCTGCATTCCATGCACAAATACATACAAAAGTCGGCATTAAACTTTCAAAGCATGAGAAAATTAGGCATGTGCTGAATGCTTTATTTTGACTGACTGCAACATATTACCTTAAAATGATGAAATCTTGAACCATCGCCGAGGTTTCACCCACATGAACTCGTTTTAAAGCTACTTCTTTCTTTCAACTACTTATATGGTGCAACACTGAACTGAAAGTTTTTACAGTGAAGCAAAGGCAGCAAATTTTATGTTTTTTTTCTATTAATGACTGATTGCATGTGTACTGATAGCTATGTATATTTCTACATTTAGCTATTTTAGGACCATTTCAGGGTATGTTGAAAATATCAGCAATACCTCTAAAATGTTATTTTAATGTTTGCGCTCTACAGTGTTCTCATTAACTTAAATTATATTTAAAGCTTCTAAATTTAAGGGCAAAAGTTTTTTGACAAGAAAACATATGTAAAAGGACATTTAAAATTTCCTTTATGGGACTTGATGTATTTTATTTGATCTTCTGTTTAGAAATGATTTTAAATGCATATTATTCATATTTTGAAATGTTCGTATGTAGTGCTGCATCGCATATTTGTAAATATTGAAAATTCAAGACGCTATTCCTCATAGCACCAACTCTGAAAACGTAATTCCCCATAATACCAACTCACATCTTAAATTGGCTTCCTTATAGTGGCCCCCTTTGTTTTAAAATTCTGCAATAAGTTTCATTTCAGGACCTATGATTTCTAAATTTCAAGTATAAATCTCAGTTTATCAGTAAGTTATATCATTCAATTCTTTTGACTATTTTTGAAGAGCTTGAAATGTAATGAACGTACGAAAAATAAAACCTTGTTACATTTAATGTCGTGTTTCTCCCATGTTGGTCTGAATAAACAAAGGAGTAACCAATGTAATCTGTTTATTATTCTCGTGTTACCTTAGTTATTAGACAGCGATTTCCTTGAGAAAAGCTAGCGTAATTTGCATAGGCGAACATTTTCTTAACAGGCACTCTCTTCGCGATCACTGTATGATGATATTTTAATTTAAATTTCAACAATGAATAGCTATTATAATATGCACCCAAAGTGCAATGCTCATTAAACATCCATCACGAATCTCGGGCCTTTCGTGAACACGAGTAAGGACAATATTACGCAATTAAATTGCCCAAAGGTCTCAGCCATGAGTCGATAACTGCTTTCGCAGCTGGGTTCGAATGAAACACGGTTTTCGACGGTTCTGATCGTGTGAAGCACGAATAGCGAAAGGGATTTTCAGTTATTAAATCACTCTGATATTCGTTAAAGGAGAGTATTTATGGTTTGTTCGACAGCCATTTGTTATACTCGCCCAAGGGAGACACATGGTTCGTTAACAGCAGCGAAGGTGTCCTTTATTATAAGATGTTTATCCAAGTAATTGTATATCGGTATTCATTTCATTCCAAATGCTGTTGGCACGAAACACGAGAGAAGTTGGTAAAGTTATTGTTTCAGAAACACCTCTGTCAATTTATTTAGTAATGCTAACTTTATAGTCTTTCATTTCGTCAGAGTTTCGTAATTATAATAATGATTAACTATACATCACGTATTAGGTTACCTTTTATATTTATTTGCACTGTATCTTTTGCATTTTACAGAAGGTATTTGCACATTTTAGTATAAAAATTCTGCATTAAAGATAATGTTTTAAATTCCAATGCTTATTTCCGAAATGTTTTCTCTGATTACCCTTTTTTTGGGGCTATCACCCTGCTTACCGGCATTTAAGCTAAGAGAATATTTATTACTGTAGCAGAGATTACTTTTCACTTCCATTGCTTTCTTTCACTTCCATTCTTTCCATTTCTTCTTTCACTTCCATTCTTTCCATTTCTTCTTTTACATTCCATTTCTTTCTAGTCTAACCAGAGTTTAGGGCTGAACTTGATCAATGCTTTTATTATTGCGCCAGTATCACATGCGCTTATCGCTGGATAATCAAGGGACTTATAGCCATACAAATAAAAACGATGTAACACGTGATTCTTCCACGCGGTTTCTGAAACATTATTTGTAATGCTACAGGCGAATCAACTGTACCAGGCCACAATTTGCTTTCAAACTGTTACCATTACAGGAAATTCAATATTTTATTTTTATTATTTGAAATTTGTCATTTCTAATTTTTATTATATAAAACGTTAGCAGCTGATTTAAATATGTGATTCGCAGTTTTAACTTAATGAAATGATCTTCCTGCCTACCGGGCAAAGAAACAGATTTTTTTTTAGCTTGGATTACGGAAAAACATAAGAGCACTATTTCTGTAGGAGGAAGGATAACTAAATGGAGGGCGTTTTGAAGGAACTTGCTCATATTCACTTTATACGTGATCGAAAACTACCAAAATTGCCACGTAGGCAGCCTGTTTTCCAGAATATGAAGAGTCTAACTACCATTATTGAGCGATTTTATCGCTCGGTCACTTCTGAGCATCCTTTAAAGTTTGTTTCGTCAGTACAACGAATTTATTTTAGTTTGGTTCTTATGTTTAATTGCCTTTCGTATGAACTCAACACCAGTCTTTTGGTGAAACTTCTTCGTATTCCAAAAACCAAATTATTCAATCTTTTCTTTCGTCTATATTTCGGCAGTAATTCGATCCTTTTAATTTCTGTCATTATCCATTAACATTAACATGATTCGTCAAATATCATACCATATTTCTGTTTGTTTCTGGTGAAATAGTTTGATAAAAATTTTATAAACCTATCTACATTCAACCTTCTTCCACTATTGTACATTATATACTGCTATTGTATATTATACACTGTTGCATATTATATAAAACACATAAAATATAAATTAAAAGCCTAATGTTTTTAAAAATCATTTGTTTAATTTCTCTTACCTTTGGCGAATCTTTTGTGATAGTGTGCTAGTTTCGTACACTGTTTTTAAGGAATACTGCACCAACTCCTTTAAATGTTGCAAGATGGTTAAAAATATATCATTTCAAAATAATAAACAGTATTTTGCATTTTGCGTAGAAAGAAAAATATTAAAAATAAGTTAGTAAAATGTTTTGAAAATCATAGAAAAGTATTAAATTTCTAATATATCCAAAACTAATAATCGTATATACCCCGCATAGTTTCAAAGAAATAGTTAAGATTAACAAATGAAGAGAACTGAAACCTTCTAGGCTGAATAGGTTAAAAAAAAAGTGTACCGAAACTTCAGGGAAAAAAAAAAAAAAAAAAAAAAAAAAAAAAAAAAAAAACCACATTTTGAGAAAAACTGAAAAAATCAGTTAAACAGTAATAATTTATAAAAAAATAGTTTTGATATTTTCCTACACAATAATCATCTTGAACGGACATTTCTACATCAAGTTGTTCTTGTTTTATTAATTTATATTTCTTTCTAGCTATTTTAGAAAGCTTTTGGTAAGCGAGATGGGCCTCACGAATTCTATCACAATCTAGTTTTCGCAAACACTTTACCATATAAAATCCTGGTTGTATTCTAAATAATTTCACTACTTTATGGTGGCTTCGTACACCATTATTAAAACATATTATTGCAACTAACAAACCTAATTTCAATGTGATGACACTCACAAAAACAGTTTTTGGTATGCGTGTCCAGATGCAATTGTTAAAACTTTCATTCGGGTTTTGAGTTCTTCCATGAATGCAATTCGACAGTAGTTTTTTTGCCAAAGAGACTTATAAACACACTTTTAACAGCTAATACAACAGGTTCTGGGAAAAAATGTTTATGAACACACTTTTTACCAGCTGATTAGAAAGACGTTCTGTATTTCCAATATTCTGTTTTTTTCATTAAGAAGGTATCTAATGATATTAGCAATTTTCTTTGGCGCTCCGTAAGAAGTGGTCGATAAAAGGACAAGGCATCCATGACACACTGATTTGCCTTTGAAATCCCATCAAAATCTGCGTCATTTTCAACAAGTAAATCCATAATTTACGTTATAGAAGTTAAGCCGGTTTTTAGAAATGCCGTTGAAAGTTCTTTTTGCTCTTTTTCGGAATCGCTATTTTTAATATTTTTGTATTTTTCTTTATCCGGCAATTCCTTGAGCTCACCATTAGAAAGACGTTCTGCTGTTTCTTGCAACATTTCTTCAAGATCTTCCGCATTTACTTCATCTAAACTTGTTTGTTTCGCTAATTCTAGGCTTTCGTTCGTATCAAAAACAGAATTTCTAGTATCATCGTCCTTGTTTAATTATGGCCAAATGTTTTTCCATATTCCTTTCAATCATTTAATCATTTTTCCGTTATCTCCTTCCAAGAAAGATTTATGTTTTCTATAGCATCCAGGATATCATAGTTCCTTCAAAAACCTCTTATTGGTAGTTTATCATCCTTCTCTGTTTTTTCAAACATTTGTCTAACTTTTTGCCTCAGGTAATAACTTAAATATTTGATATAAGACCTTGATTCATCGGTAGGATTAATGCAGTTGGTGTTAGGCGGTAAGAAAACCACTTCGACTGGAATGTATGTTACTAAGTCAGATAAATTCGTTGGGTGGCTTGGAGCATTATCCATTAAAAGTAGCGCCTTTGGTTTAAGTTCTTTGATTTCGCAATAGCTTTTAACAGAACTGCAAAACTGTTCAGCGAACCAATTCTGGGCAATTTTCAATCCTTTCCGCATGCCTTCGCGGTGTAACAGTAGCATTCGCACCGCGTATTCGAGAGTTTCAGGATCGAGCCTCAGAGATGGCATTACACATTTTTCAGGTCTCTTGTGTCAAAATAACCGAGTAACT
The DNA here is from genome assembly GCF_044657685.1 of Stegodyphus dumicola. Taxonomy (NCBI): domain Eukaryota; kingdom Metazoa; phylum Arthropoda; class Arachnida; order Araneae; family Eresidae; genus Stegodyphus; species Stegodyphus dumicola. Next base: position 25,907,735 of record NC_140777.1, read on the forward strand.
CTACAAGGTTAGGTTAAGTAGAAGGGAAGCAACTACCTATTATTTATTTACCTTGCGTAAATAGTAATAGCCCCTTATACTAGCTATCCTGATTAACAACGCCTTCCTGGGGCCCACAATGAAATTCTGGTGACGAGGTGTAACAATTATTTGGGCACCAACCGACATTTGTAAGCTCTGCTACCGATGATTGTCGTGTGTCTTATGTCCGGACCTACGGCAGCTTTGAAATATTTATAGTACATCATTTGCATTAAATGGTTACGTAGATGTTATAAAATTTAGGTTACATCGTAGTAAACGCGATCATACCGAACATTTGTTGTCGACATTTGCCTACAGATTATTGAATATTTTACGATTTTAAACATAGAATTTATAGATAATAGTTCATCCAATTTGTTCACATTTACATGATATACATTCAATGTTACAGTATGTTTGTATTAATACTTAATTCTTGCTCACAATGATTACCATATGATAACATTATTACTTAAATATTGAAGGTTTTGGACAGGTGAGCTGGTAATTTGTGAGTCTGCGTTAAATTATTGAGCATTCAACAATCCTGTACATGCAGTTTACTGCTTTTGTTCTTCGATAGAATTTGGTCGCCAGAACGTAGCTGACCTTAACTATTCTAACTTTTATTTTAAAACCTAACTGTGTTATCGTAGTATTACATGTTATCGTATGAATGTTTTATCATTATGTGATACTACTTTAATTTGTATAAACTGAGAGTAGTTGAATTTATTAAAGTTATTTCGAATATAAACTACTCTTACAATTTCGGCGCCATTCGAAAGGTACGTAAACAATACCCTATGTCTACCCCATTTAATTTAATATACTAAAGCTTTAAAGCATAGTTAGCATTAATTCCATCATGGTTAAGTATATTGAATATGACAACACTAAACACACTGTATGGAAAAAACACCCACCCACTAGGACTGTCTTCTTAAGAAGAGAGCTGTCTTTATGGAGGACTTTCTAAGAGTAACAGACTCATATTCAAGTTACACACGGGAAAAACCAAACATACAGCCAAAACGTTGGCATGGGTTCGAACATAAGTCGAACCACCAATATTCAGCTGTATTAATTACTTGGCCACTTGTGGGTCAATTCTGTCACGGATAGTTTGAAGATACATGGGTGTTCATCAGACGCTTAAATTACTTACAAAACAATTTTAAAAAAATGCAGTATAAAAAAATAAGAATGCTCTTTTTTTTGTGCACTGAACATGCCGACAAAAGTTTTAGTTTAATATTGGTCGTCATTTAACTTGAAATAAAAGTGCAAAATATTACATTACTTTTTCTCTAAAACCTTTATTTACCTAAAGCACTTAACTTTACGGAATTTATCACCGGCGAAAAGAAAAATTATGTTGTATATGGTCTTCTCAGAGTGTATCCGTTTTCGGTGTTACTAGACTTTGAAGAGGTTTGCATCGATTGAGTTGGTGAAAACCCACTCGATGAAATATGTTATTTAAGCAATTTGTGAAAAGTCACATTTTATATTTAGAGAACTCTCAAATGAAAGGCTCTGGATTCGAATGACATCTTAATTTCCTCTACTTTATTTTCAAAAAAGCGAAGTGTAAATATAGTATATCTAAGGCTAATTTAAAGAAATAAAGACACTTTTTCTTCGAATATCTTAATATGAAACTTCAGAAAATGTGTGTTTAAATATGTGTTCGTAACAGATGACAAAATGTTATTATGAAAGAATCATAACCTTTATTTCTTAATTATTCTTATGTTGTGTTCAATACCCACGACACCTAATGTTAAGTACTGTGTAAACCGTCATTGACAAGTTAAATAACTGGTGGAAAAATCAAAGACTATACCATTAGTGTCTTTAAAGGAAAATGAGGGACTTATCAGTGGGTACGAACGAAGTTTAGAGTGGTAAAACCCGTGAAGAAGCAAAACTTGATTTCCAGCTATAACCTTAATACTAATTGCGTTGTGATTTTTTTTTGTTTGAACAACCCAGCGAGGCCAGTAAGTAACCTTCTGAATTTATTTTAAGCTATTATATGCAAACAGATACAAGTTAGGGTATTTAGTCTACTCTCCCGGAAGGTCAAAATTTCAATAAAGTAATCAAAACATTAATAGAAACGGTAATTTAGCTAACATTAATCACTCGCATTCCAATACAACATGGAGGTTTTTCAAGTACTATTGAAATAACAATGACAATACAAAATGTTATTATTTTTTATAACAACAGGTTACCGGTACGTATGTATATATAAAAAGAATCTGTTTAAATTGCACTTAAAATTTTTACAAGCCCAAAAACTCCGGAGGGGTAAACCAATCGCCGGTAGCCCAAATAATTTAGCAGAAACCATTTTGGTTTAATCCTAGTATCCGGTGCACATTGGATTTGGCTACTTTTGGCGACTTTATGATGAGCAGTGAAAACGGTACATATACGATGAGTAGTTAACGGGTCATTCAAAGAAAATATATAGTTAAACATAGTATATACTATGTATATATAGTATATACTATGTATATAGTATATATACTATGCATACACACATAGTGTATAGTATATATATATAGACGTTCTTTGGATCATTTTTGCTGTTGGCGATAATTTTTAAAGTCGCGCCAAGGCTGCACCGTAAACTAGGATTTTACCACTATTTTTAAACACAAATAACAAACTAACAAATAAAGAAAATTTAAGGTAAACAACTTAGTATTGGCACACTTCACTATGTAGCAAATATTTCATCATCCAGCCATCCCCATCCTGAAGGTAAATATTGTACATATACAGAAGATGCGGTTACGCATCGGAACCGAGATTCAATTAAGAACTTAATTCAACATTATCCTAGTAATTTTTGATTAAGAAAATTCATTTCAAATCTGAAGCATTTTAACACCCTTTTCATTAACTTAAATTTCTTTTACTTTAAAAATTTAGCCAGGAATTTCCAGAGTTACAAATTAACCTAATTAAGGAATTAGAAATACTTATCTGATTTAATCAATTCGGGAATCCTGGCACTGCTGCAAAATTCCACGATGAAGGGACCGGAAACCGTCGACAAGCATCGTTCCGAGTAAAATGGGCGAAGATAAGTAGATTCCTAGCCTTTTAGAAGAGCTGCAGATTAACAGCGCAGCAGTAGGTGATGCCTGAATAGGAGTCGACAGGAGTTTTTTCTTACAGGACAAACTGCAAGACTTGCACACCGTCATCAACCACCACACGAAGACGGAGACACTCATCATCAGCCACCACACGAAAAACTTATTCAGGAGCGCAAAATGCGAGGAGTAACCGACTTGGAGAAAAAGCATGAGAGAAGACATGGCTTGGCATTTGAATATTTTAATCGGAGGCTTTCAGTAATTTCCTAGTAGGAAGAAGCAAATTATATTTAGGAGTGAAGATACCACTATATGACGGTTATCAAGATGGCCGGGCGGTGGAAATTGTCAAAGCAAAATGCCTCCCTATCATTATTGAAGAAACCATAGATGCGCCAAGAAAAATATTATAGAAGCTACATTACGTTATTTCCACCAGGACAAAATTGTAGAAGCTACATTATGTTACTTCTACCAGGAAAAAATTGTAGAAGTTACATTACTATCTTCATTCTTTTACCGATCGTGAGCAAACATCTGCCCCACTCAGACACGAGAAAAATACAGCTACGTGAAACTGGAAAAAGAAGGCGTAAGAGGCGGCTCCGAGCATTGCAGTCCGTTTTTAATCGAAGAAACTCTCACATTCTAAAAATCCTCTAAATTTGGGGAGAAACACCTCTCCAAACCGCTAAGCAGAAAACAGTACAAAAAATTCCACTTGTTCCCCCTCAGTAGTTCAAAACATTCACACATCATCCGGTCTACTCGCCAAGTTGACCCTGAAAAAGCAGCAACCGCTTTTCCTGCGCAATTCACACCTCCGTTGGACAGGAAATAGGAATGAGCACGTACAATTATCCAAAAACAGACGATTTCAACAGAGAGAAAATTATACCCAGATTAACAGAATTTAGACAATTAATTGGGCATAGCTTCAGATCTAATAAACGTATCTTAACAAAAGTAGACTCTTAAGAAAGATAATTTTTTTCTGCTTAAGAAGTATAGGTTGCAGATATAAGCAATAATATTAAGTATAAATCACAATGTTACGGAGAAATTTGACCAGATGCCATTGCCTCGCTCGAGTTACGCGATGAGAATAATTGAAGAACAGAGTTTAAACTTTACTTACAAAACCCGATTAATAAAATTAAATAACTAGTACATTGCTTGAATAAAATAAGCCTTGTGTAGTCGAAATTTTGAATGACCGATAAGTAATACTTAATATAGTTTTAATTAATTAGAATTAATTGAATTGACTACACAACAATTGTTATTTGCATATATTTATTGCCAGAACTAGCAGAAGACTTAGGAAACAAAAACTTCAATAATCTACAAAAATTGATTAAAAAAGTATGGAAAAAAAAAAGAAGTGACTTAAATCTGAATAAATTTGGGCTATTCTCTGTCCTTATGTGGAAATATGTATGTTTACTACTCAGTGAAACACTAATTAGCCAACGAATCTGGTCAGAACCCTTAAAGTAAACGAAGAGGAAGATTAGTTTTAAATAAAAAAAACAGTGCGGACGAATTTCGTCAAAACTACGTAGTGTACAACTTTAAACCATTCTTTTATTACTTAATGAATTTAATCCATACAGAAATGCCTCAAGCTCAGTGAATTAATTTAATATTTTCTTAGTTATTTCTACATAATATCATATTTTGAGTAAAGTCTCAAGAAATATTTGTTTTTGGTTTCTTACATTTTAAAAGGGAAAACATACTTAAATGCATAATTTTTTTTAGACAGCGTCATATACGTACTTTCAGTTCCATACTATATAAGCTATCATTTATCAAGTAACTGTGATGAATTAAAATGGTTATCTTAAAACAATCGATTAACATTAAATTTTTTGTTGCGCTATACATTTATCTTTTTTCTTTAAGTGAAAAATATTTAGGCATATCTCTTTTTATTTCTAACAAATAAATATACAATGAAAAATTTTTCTTGTAAAATATGACTGGATTGATGAAATGTTTTCTTTTTCTGAATAGAGTTAGGGAACTTAGACATGAGATTAATTGCCTTAGAGAGGAATTAATATTGATTAACTAATACTTCTTATAATATTCTTTCTCAAATATTGTTTAAAACAGAACATTCAATATTTTGCACTGAGTAAGTAAAAATTCAGCTTAGCATAACGTTTTCTCACCAAAGGGTTGAGCATTTATCTTGCTCTTCCGGAATGGCCAAAATCCATCAGTAATTTAATTGTCGCATTACTGAGAGCATAGCCAAGGACACACCATAAAGGGGATGGATATTATATTTGTAAGAGGATATCAGAAGCAAAGACTGACACACCATCACACACAAAATGGGCATTTTGCGGAATTCGAACCCGTAACCTGAAATGCGAAATGGCAGTGAGGTTAACTTGCTGACAGTGATCGGGGTTAATGTTTCCGTTTTCCTTATGTGTGACACATATAGGCTCTTTTCCTATCAAATATGTATTTAGTGCACAGAACGTTACTTTAGACAGATATCTGTGGACGTTTTAAACATTAGAAATTAACTAATCCAACCAACATCAGGAATTTCATTTATAGATTGTAGTATTTAGTTGCTAGACTTTCAGTGTGACTGCTGAAGTAAATGCAGGAAACACAGGAAAAGGAGTTAAAAGAACCCTTTATTAGATCATTATAAATTCACAATACGTCGATTTGACGCTTGGAAATTCTCCTCGGTTCAGCGGTAACTCAACTAAAAAGAACTAAATTTAAAATTAAACAGTAGCATTTAATAAAATAGTAGCATTTTCCCCAGGGCTCAGATAATCCTGTTATCTCAAACCGCGTCGAAGTCGAGCGGTAGAGGTGCAGTACTTGCCCCCTATCTCTAACTTTGCCTTCTACAGCTCAAAATTTAAACCTTTTTCTCCTACTGGTAGAAATCGCATTCCTTTACGCGCGCTATCAAATTTACATATTCTGGCATTGACAATTAGAGGAAGGAAGGCCTATAGGAAAGAAAGCATAAACTTAACTGGTTAGTCAAAATAAATATAAATCCATACAAAATAATTATTCGAAATTCTCTCGGACCACCTTAGACGCTTTTTTTTTTTTTTTTTTTGTTTCTAGTTCTATTTGTGTGACTAACTGCATTTTGGATTTTATTTTATTTCCTTGAAATTAAGTCAGCCGATTTGACTGTAGAATTTATAGCTTTTCTCAGTAACATTCTATATTTTTTGACGGCGATGTCATATTTTAGTCTTTAACTGCAAAATTTTTCCTCCGCTGACATTCTTTACTGAGCTGCTATTCATTCTCTAAGAATGACAAAAGAATAGCTGCTCGTCCTCAACAAAGCAAAATTAGCAATCCAAATACAACCCTATCTTCCAGATGAAAAAGAAAACGTGAAGAGAAAAAGGGTGCTATTGGAAACTTCCGAAAAACTACCGCTGAAGATACGCAGCAAGCGCTAGGACGGGGAGGGAATTTCACACAAAATAACGGAATAACTTTTCCCCCCCGTCTCAGCAGAAAGGCTGGATGAAAACTTGAACTAATTTGCAAAATGGCGTCCGCTGAATAAAGAGAGAAGAATTGTATTGTGGAGCTACACAAAAGGCGTGGTGCGAGTAGTATCCACGACAATGGACCGTTGCATCATGGGAGTTACTTCATCGACAAGAGAGGAAACGGAGAGAGAAAGATTGCGCCGAGCTGAGATAAGTATTTTGTAGCTTGTAAAGCAAAGAAAAACTTCATTTAATTTAAGAAACTAAGAAGCTGTCTTCTTACTTCATCCAATCTCTTCCCACATTAAAATTTCAGTTAGTGCATTATCCAATTTTAACGTAATATTTAAAAAATATGCTTTTCTGAGTAAAATTTAGCAATTTTGAGTGAAATTTAGTGATTATAACATTGTTTAATGTTACTAATGTATTCATTTTAGAAGATATTAATTGTACCATGCTTCTTAAAATACTTTTAATCTGAAATCAGATTTATTAGTATAAGATCAAGATTTGAAATTCAAAGTTTCTATTCTTGAAATGTGAAGAAAAATAACAACGGAAAAAATATATCATTTTAACAATACTCTTAAAATAAGAACACATATTTTCTATTGTTCATGCTAAATTTTAAGTCAAGCACTACTTTTGAAACTTAAATTTTCTTTCCGTGGTCTTTCCTTTTTTGGCTTTTTAGTTATTCTCATATCGTAATGATCTAGTTGTTCATGTTGTCTGAAGTCAAAGATAACTTTTAAAAATTTTACAAATTTACAATGCCCGTATTGAGAGAAATAATAATAAGAAAATGTAGTTTAACTCTGTATAAGCTAATGGAACTTCTAGACAAAATTTAGGTAAATCTCATTTTATGGTAACACTTCGTCACAGTCTTTTATCCTTATCAAATGTGCCGCGACTTTAATAGTAAACGAAACATTTTTACTATTCATTGAAATGTGAAAAAGTTTGTTGTAATATAAATGGAACTGAAAATTCATGCTCCAATAACAAAATTGAATTCAAATTTAATGGTATTAATGATGGAAGTAAATGGATAAACTTTCAATATTGTCATTGTTATTTTGATTATGGTGAGGACAAATTAGTAAAAATAGGTTAAACATGCTTTATTGCTTTTAGCTTTAAAACTTGTAGAGGGTAGATAAAGAGATTCACAAAAAGCCATCAAGAAACTAGCTGTTCAAGTGAGGGAAAGAATAATTCTGTTAGGGCCTAATCGAGTTTAAATTTATATTGATTAAATCCAATCATTTATAATAGTACTTGTAAACTACTTGTATGTCAACAAGTGTTTTCATGAAAGCAGCATGCTTACTGCTAAGAAAAAAGGAAAGAATGGAAAGGGATGTGACAGCAAATATTTAAATCGCACAAATCAGGTGAAAAATTTGCAGTTTTATTTTATACTTAGTTTCACGTTTATCATCTGAAGTAGACTTTTTTTTTTCTAAAAAGATTGAATTCACGGAGAAACGCGTGATTTTTTATGCTGAGTTTAGAGCTCAGGACCAAGGCGAAAAATGTTTTATTCAGGAAATTTTTTAAAAGCAGAGTTACTGAGTTTTAAAAATACTATGAATACAGTGTACTTAAATAGATAAATTACAGAGCACAAATTCAATGCTAAGTAGACTTTCAATAGCTGATTTAGAAGCTAAATGGCAACGATTTCTTGTTTTGATAATATGCAGAATCTTTTGCCTTGTAGCTCACGGGAAGTGGACAAAAAGTAAATCGGAGTACTGTGAAAGGAAAATTAACGTCACTTACTTTATTACTACACTGATTAGGAAGAATAATACTTCTATACAACCATATACATACTGTTTCAAGCTTCATGTTTTAGTTATAAGCGCTAACAAGTAACAGAAATTATTTTGTTATCATAATATTCGTATTGTTACATGACTAACATTAAAATTGTGGGGTTACTATAAATATCACTGTTTAAATTAAAATTATAGAAATGCAATTTAAATGGACTGAATTTAATCATTGTTATATGTTTGATTTCTAAGATATTTGTTCTCTTTTCCCTTAAAATTCTGTTGGTATGCCTCTAGAATTCTAGTAGGAACGCAGAACGATTTTTAATTTAATTACATAGGGCCCAAAATATTATGGTAAATAAAATTTCGTTTTTATATTTTAGTGCATTCGACTGAAATAAGAAAGATGTTTTGATGTAGACTTAAAGTGTATGATTCACAAAATTTGAAATTTAAAACTCTTATGTCAAGTTCAAAAGATGTTTCTGGAAAAACTTTGAAAAACAAAACGTACAACTTCTTTTGCTGAGGATGGTTAAGTCGTGGTTTGTTCGACTTCGCGACTTGTTCTTTAGTATTTAAAATTTAAGTATTCTACTGCGTTTATACGTATGCAACTGAAGACAGTTTTAAAAAGACGCTGTGTAACAACTTAAATTATAAAATTCTATAATTTGTGTGTTTAAGGGGAAGTTTTTGCGAACAGAAAACAATTCTTTTTAAATTTTTAATGTGGAAATTTTATATGAACGTATTTCTTTCTTTAAAACGGAATGTAATATTTGTGACTATTTCTACGCATGCAAAGTTGTTTAATTTAGGATAATATAGGGTTTGATTACTTTTTCCAAAAATTTGTTTAATTGTTAAGCATATTAATGTAATCAGTGGATTTTTTAAACTCTTACAACCAGCTTGACAATCCCTAGAATCAATAAAGATCCCCGAGAAATTCGCTGTATAAATTCCCAGAAGAAAATTTGCATAGCTGAGAAACGCTGGTTAAGGTACTATTTCGCTCTAACAGCTATTTCTGAAGTTACAAAGACTAACTGCATTTAAAGAAGCAAACTATAATAATTAATATGCATTTAAATTAATAAGGAAATGAAATAAATTTAGAAAATGTAACACATTCTCCCAAGAGATGGCAGCACAAGCATAATTGTAGAATGCTTAGAAAACTGTGAAAGAATACGAAAAAAATTAATCTTTTCGAATCTCATTACTATGTACAAAATCTTGTATTCATCTAATATAATATGATATACGTTAATAAATTTTTGAAATTTAGACTGAATTATATTTTTTAAAATAGAATAACGGTAAATAAAATAAAAGAATACAGAGTTTAAAACTTAGATTGCCAGAAGCAACACAGTCGATAGGAACATACTACACTGTGTTAATTTATTAAAAATGCTGAATTTTGAATTTTAACGAGCAACATTATAAAAATAGTAAATATTTACTAGTTATTTAATGACATTTTATTAGTAGAATTTTTTTTAACGAAGTGGTGATCTAGAATGAAGTTTACAAAATAATAATAAAAACCAAACACATAGTTATAATTAACGAGACTGCATAAGACCAAGTATAATATCACGCTTCTTTTTTTGTGTCTTATTTATTTACTCATATACTATTTACCTATGTCACACATATATAAAATCTTAATAAAGGAACAACGATGATAATTTATTACTACAAAATTTACAAAAAAGTAATCAAGGCTATTTGCAGTGTAAAAGGAGGCTTCCACACATGGCGGACGTTTTTTCAGACCATCTCAGCTTTTATAGTCACGGTACATTTGTAAATTATATGTTTCGTTTCAATATGAGAACACGTAAATTGTGTGATTGTTTTTTTTAAAAAAGGACCTTAACACACGCACGCTACATTCATGTTTCTCCTGACCTACTTTAGAAGTCTTAGATATGTTTGCAAGTAAATTTTGAAAAGCTATGTGTGATTTAGTCAGTGAACTTATCTTTTTTGTGAAGTCTATAGACTGCCGTTGTCTATCTTGTTTGTTTTAAAAATGCATGCAGTGTTTAATTAACGCACTTTTGTAAGCTCCAAACTGGATATTTGTGGAACAGAGGGAGTTTGCTTGAGCTCGAATATACATTAAAAGAAAATGTGGACTACAGAAATCAAAGGAGCTAAATTTCCAGAGTCTCCATTTTAAGTACTAGAAAGCAAAGGCGTCGGTAAAGGAAGTCTTTAATCGTGCAAACTCGGAACATTGAAAGACTTCGAATTCAAACGAATGTGAATCTTTTGCGTATAAGTTATAAGCATTTACCTGCTAAAACTAGAACAACGAAAAAATTAAACTAAAATATATATATTAATAAAATGTTTTTGAAAATTATAACATTATATGCATTAATGTATATATTAAATATCTAGGCGTAAAGTAGAAGTAATTAAAAGCATTTTATCGTAATAGAGTCTTGAATTAATTTGGAGCAGAGGTAAGTCTTTGAATTAATTTGGAGCAGAGGATAGCTGGTTCTTTATACATTCTTTCGCTCGGACACCTGGAAGCCCGAATCTTGAATTTCGAATTTGGTTTACTATCTATTTCACATTTTTTTAAACTTTACCAAATTTTTGATTAAGAAACTTAACGATTTCAAAGCGAGCAGTGGTAACACACTGTACGGAATAAAATATTTTTATCTCCAGCGCGCGAGATTATCTATCTGAAATTCTGAAGGTATGCTGTTTTTAAATATTTTTAACTTAAAGGGGCGTTATCCCAAATGCTCTGGAAACGCGTATGTATGTGTTAATGAAAAAAAACGTCCCGAGTGGCGTAATATAAAATCCCAAAGCTTTCAAGACTTTTATCTTTTTATCATATTATTTAATTTGTTATTGATAATTATATTTATATTTATTTAATCATTCTTTTTTAATTAATGGTCATTCCTGTTTATTGTTTTGGCTCTTTGATGTGTGTGCATTTAAACTTTTAACACACTACCAAAGCGTCTTATTAAGTAATCCTCTAGCACAGTTACAAAAGATTCAAAGACATGAATTCTTTATTTAAGAAAAAGTAATATTACTCATCTTCATTAGAACAAAATAAATCTAAAACTTAAAGGAATTAATAAGTTAAGTATCCAAAAGATACTTACATAAACTAAACCAGACCTTTCAAACTTAACATTAGTTCTACCTTTTAAGGCAGGAGCTTGCTCCAGGACCATTTCCTAATAGACCGGATGGTAGAATGGCTGAATGTCTCACAGTCAGTTGCACCTTAAAAATTGTATACCTTTTAGCTCATATTTGATTGAGTTTTCGAATTTCATCATGCAAAATTATTAAATTCTTCTAATCCTCTAGCATTTATCATCTGAAATATTCTTATCGCAGCGAGATACTAAAAAAAGAATTATCAGGTAATTTTATCCATTCTTTGCTGTTCAAATAAGTATGTAACTGATTACAATAAAATACGTTAATGTTGTTTGCATTACTAGCTTACTTCCAGTAGTTTTAAACAAACAGGGAAGATGTAATTGTCATAGAGCTTGCAAGGGAAGAAAGGGAATCTTTTGCGTATAAGTTATAAGCATTTACCTGCTAAAACTAGAACAACGAAAAAATTAAACTAAAATATATATATTAATAAAATGTTTTTGAAAATTATAACATTATATGCATTAATGTATATATTAAATATCTAGGCGTAAAGTAGAAGTAATTAAAAGCACTTTATCGTAATAGAGCCTTGCCTTTGCAGAGACTCAATTTTAATTAAAAACTAAAATTTCGATTTTTGTTGGTTGCCAGTTTAATGCACGTATCTATAATAGTTAGCTTGATTGAACTACTTATTCTAATACTAATGGAACTTATATTTTTAAATTTAATTAGTTGTTATTACTTAAAATATACTAAATATTTGACAACAGGAATCTTAAAAGTATCCCTCGACATCTAGTTGGGAATCAGTTTTCTTATAGAAGTGCTGATCACTGCACCACAAGTACACCCGCCTTTTAACTCTTTATATTTGTACTACTTAAAGGGTGACTGAGGGCAAGACAGGATCATTCAAGCAAGTAAAGATGGCGATATCTATCATACGTTTCAATTTTAGATATTTCGTCATTGTATAAACGTAGGTTTTCAGTATGCAGGAATTTTGAAAAATCAACCATGCGTCATCGAGAATCGAACACAAGATCTTCCCAAAATGACCCAAGGAAGGAATACGACTAATTTCTTACAAGTCAATTCAAATTCGACCGACTGAAAATGCGGCAAGATATGATCACTCTAGCTCACTCATTACTAGTAAATGACTAGCAAAGCACCGAAAAACTAGTTTGTAAAGCAAGTGTTTACTAGCAGGACTGTTCGCTGAAACCAGATACGTATTTTCATATTTACATACGCGTATTTCCTTTATTAATGTTGTTTGTATTTGCTGGATAGAATGAACGTAGATCAGGCGTTATAAGTTTGGGGTTACATAGATCAGGAGCTGTAAGATCAAGAGTTACATGAATTTGCAGGCTAATTAAAATCAAAATAAAAGCTTACAGCATATAATGCAGTAAATTTCCCATTTAAGCAGCAAAGAATATGTTAATAAGTTTAACTGCATAGAAAGAAAGCATGAAATATTTGCTGAGAATTCTGAAAGCTATACGCATTTTAAAGAGCATAAAAATCAGAAGGGTGGCATCCTTAGACTATGATCTCAATAATAAACTGGGAAATCCTCCAAGCAAAGTGAGAAAAAATCTTAACAGTTTGTAAGAAAAATTACCAAACGTAATTATGCTTGTCCTTGTTACGTTTGATAAATGAACAATCTCAGTTGGAAGTAGAAAGAATTAAGGGTTTTGTTTTTCATCATTCATTTGTTTTGCTCAGGATTTCCAATCCAATTATTCTAACTGCCAGCCGCATAATGTAAATTTAACCACAAGACACAGTGAAACATAATCTAATGTTCATTAGACTGACAGACAAATAATTTAAGCATTCATTTGAAACCATGCTTTTTTCCCTTGTTGATAATAAACAATAAATCTAAAGTTTAACTGAATGTTGATTTTATTAGAATTACACTTTCTTAGTTGGTGTAAAACAGTTTATATGTTTTTTAATATGCAGGATGGTAATAAATATATGTACTTTTGTTTCTTAACTATTAATCGTAGAAATGTATGTTCATTTCTATAATTTCATGAATAAAATAGGGAAGGAGAAAAGTTGTGGCACTTCGGATGGAAGAGATCCGTGAAAGCAAAATCTAGTAACAGCAATAATATCAGAAAATAAAATTAAAAATATCAGAAAATAAATCTTCATTATAATTAACTTATTATATCTTTCTGTGTATCAGTGGCTGAGATATGCTTAATAAACACTTTAAAGCAGCGTTTCTCAACGTGGGGCCCACACCCCACAAGGGGGCAATGCGACTGTTAAGGGGGGCAATTCGAAAATGGACTCTCCAGAGTTTAAAGAGACAAAGGAAGTCAAAATGTTTCGAAATTTCATTTTTTTATTCCCCAAAATAAAGAAAAATGTAAGTGATGCATACGTAAAATGTAATGCATTTTAAATATTTTATAAAGAATTTTCGCTGTAGACATGGACATTTAAATGCTTTTAAAGGGCATTTAAATAACTGACACATTATGCTTTCCAGACGTTTTTCGCACATTTCGGCCAACGAATTAATTTTATTTTTTACTGTAGAAATCGCAATCGGTATACTATTTTTTCCTTGAGGGGCAACAGCAGTTGCTTTCAGCTTTGTTTATATTGATCTTATATTTATTTCTTTCAGCCCTTAGTGAAATGAGGGGTGCAAGCAAGAAAAAAAGTTCGTCAGTATTCGGAGGTATATTTAAAATTTCGTACCCGGTCGATTAAAGGGTCACCTTTTGCCTTTTATGCCAATAATGCCTGATCAACGAATCAATGAAACTAGGTCATCTTGAGGCACATTTGAAGGCGAAACATAATGTTGATATTAATTCAGATTTGAATTATTTTCACACTTTAATCTTTTTTTGAAAACATTTCCCTAAAGTCTCTACTTACTACAAAATGCAACTGTTAATCGTGCTCTTGAGGCTATTTATCAAATTTCATTACTCATCGCTTAATCTGGGAAAAGCCGTACTATAGGGGAGAATTTAATCAAACCATCAATATCAGCATTTAAAACTGTTCTAGAAAAAGATGACGTTAAAGCTATGCTAATAAGTAACAATACAAAGATGAAATGAGTGAGGATATTGAAATACAACTTGTTAAAAAGCTGAAAACAAGAAAAGTTTCGATGCAAATGGATGAACTAACTTTGAGAGTTAATGAGGCCGTACTTGTTACTAATGTAAGATATATTCATAAAGGGGATTTTGCCGAAGAAACTTTCTTCTGTAAATCATGTAAATTATTAGAAAGCACCACTACCTCCACTTTACATAACATTACTGTTACAAAAATGTTACAAATTTTTCAGTACTGTCACATACAAAATAATAATTATTAGGAACTTTGACCTTCGTATCAAATAATAATTATTAAGCTTTTTAGTCTTTATACACAGAAGTTGCTGTTATTCGATTAAGAGGTCTGTAGCCTGTATGTGAACTGTAGTCTGTTTGATGGAGTTCAGTGTTTTGAAACTCAAGAAGAGGAAAAAATTTTCATAAACTTTCAAAGCCATTTTTATTCTTCTCTTTTGGTTTACAAACTGTTAAAAAGTTTACTTGTTTCTTATAAAATTCAGTTTTCTACGGATATGATGTTTGGAGAATGGATTCGTTCAGCTGTCGGTTACAGTTTATCGTTTTTGCACTATATATAGATAAATGTAATAGTGTATGATGTAACAACAGTTAACTCTAAACTGTTGAAATTTAGTTACAGGATTGATGTACGTATATTGTTAACAATATGCTCGTATACTATTACAACATTGTAAACTACAATAAAAAATAATTAAAGCCGTAAGAGTACAACGGTTAATAACATACATTTACAACTTAGCCAAATACTTCATAAACGCAGTGATATTTTCTTATTTCACTTTGTTTCATTGCGTTTATTTTGCTTTTGCGTTAATGATTTTGTAATGATACTTAGAAAAGGTTGACAGCAAGACGCTGCAAGGTAAAACGGAAAAATACATCAATGGCTAATTTAAATTTTTTAATACTAGTATTCAGAAAATTTAATATAATGAGCGGTTTTTTATATTATTCATAAAAACGTTTTCTTAGGTACTGTACTGAATACATATAAAGTTCGCGGAATATTTCTCATACAGAAGGCGTATTGCCATTAACACATCACCTCTGCATGCCGAACAGATGGATGAAACTACATCTCTATCTTTTACGACGCTGATGACACTATGAAAGGTGACACAATGAAGCGAGGAACTAGTATGAAACAAAAATGCATTAAAGAGCATTTTGAAGAGAGTTTGTAGCAGCAAAATGTTTTTTAAATTATTAGTTTTTAACCTTTTATCGTTTTCATTTGAATAAAAATAAGAGTTTGGTTTATTATGTCTAGGATAAATAATTATAAAATGTCGCTTAATGTGCACCATGTGCACAACGATCTCTTTTTATGTAAAGGAAATCAGACAGTTGAATAAACTTTTATAAGAAAAAACATTTTGCGCAGTAACATTATAAGCCTAACATTTCACCTCAGTTATAATATAACTTAAGTTTTCTTCAAATATGAAGCTATAGCATAACCACAGATTTTTTTAAAAAAGAAGCATAGCCAAGATTACGACATAAAACGCATATTCAAACCTAAGATAAGTAAACAACGAGACTTTGCAGCGTCTTCTAGGATTGAACCTGATGATGTAGTTTACATTTCGTAAAAAATAGAACTTACCTAGATCGCTACTTCGACAAATCTTCGGCACCGTCCGAAAACTGAGGCACATAGATCTTTTATGCAATTCAAAAAGTCTCGGATGGGATCTGCTTCCATCTGATTTCTGTATTGCCTTCGCCACATAAACTCCGCAAAATATGAATCAAAAATATCTTCCGACTATAGCCGAGCACTGTTCTTCCGGAATTCTCGCTTTATACTGCTTCACATACTTTCAATATTGTTTGTATGAGCATCAGTCATATGTTCAACAAAATTCAACGAATGATTAACTGGTAAGTTCTGGAAACCTTCATTCTTCAAACAATCATAAGATTTCCAGCAATCTGAGATAATCATCGTGCCAGGCAGAATTTTTCGCCTTATAACCTCCAGTATTCTCTCTCGATCTGTTTTCCACAACCTCAAAAAAAAAAAAAAAAAAACTTTCTACTCTCTCTTTCAATTTCACAAAACACCCATTTACCATTCACTCGTCTACCTCTATTATACTTCCTTTTGACGAACTTTGCTTTCATCAATCTCCACAACCATACCAGGGTCTCCAATCATCTCACTCTTTTTCACACATACAGTGTCTCAAAAATGTGATGGGACACTTGCGCTTTACAAAAGGAAACTGCAATAAAATAAATTTAAAAAACATGTAAAATTTTTTGTGGGTGTGTTTCATACTTATATTTAGTAACAATTATTGCATAACATACATTTTCTCAAAATATTAAAATATTAATTTAATAAAAATACAATTGTTTAGAACGGAACAGAAAATGGCTCACTTAAGTGATGGGACACTACGTACTATGCAACAAAAATCGTCTGAAGTAAGCAATAAAAATATCTTTTGGGATATTTATTTTTACTCAAAAGCAATTGCCAATAATTTATAAAATAGTCTGCAGTATTTCTCTCCAGTTTGTTTTGGAATTTTTGTGTTTTTTAGCTCTGTGCACAGAGCTGAATGTTAAACGAAAAGAAACTTTGCCTGGAATTCGAAAATTAGTTATTAATTTGCATATTGAACGTGGAAAATCTATTAGAGAAACTACTGAAACAGTTAACTTCAGTCATTCAACAGTTTTCAATATCATTAAACGATATAAAAAGAATCATATGATTCAGGATAAAAGAAGACCTGGCCGACCATCAAAGCTATCCAATGGAATAAAGCGAATTATCGTTCGAAATATTTAAAAAAAATCCAAGAATGAGTGCTCCTAAAGTTGCTGCTGATTTACAAGCATTATATGGAGTAATTGTTAATTCTGAGACTATTAGAAGAGTAATTCGATCTACTGGATATCACAGTAGAGCAGCCAGGAAAAACTCTTCGTAAGTGAAAAGAATAGAAAACTCAGACTGGCTTTCGCAAAATCCAACATAAATAAGAATTCTGATTACTGGAATGAAGTTACATTTGCTGATGAGAGTAAATTTAATATATTTGGTTCTGACGGTAGAATCTTGGTGTGGAGAAAACCCAGGGAAGAATTTCGCAAACAGAACTTGGTGCCAACAGTAAAACATGGTGGAGGAGGAGTTATGGTATGATGGTGTATGTCGTCCGCTGGAGTAGGTAATCTTGATTTTATTGACAGTATAATGGATCAGGACAAGTATATTGACATTTTAAATCGAAATTTAAAATCTTCAGTACAATAATTGACACTTCATAACGATTTTAAATTCTACCAGGACAATGACCCCAAGCACACTGCTTTGAACGTTAGACTCTGGCTGCTGTATAAGGGTACTGAAATAATAAAAACACCCCCACGATCTCCACAATTAAATCCCACAGAGAATATTTGGCAAGAATTGGAATCAAGAATTCGCAAACACACCATTTCTTCAAAACAACAATTAAAATAGGTGCTTCAAGAAAAATGGGGTAAAATCACTCCAGAAATCACAAAAAAATTAGTCGAATCCATCCCAAGAAGATTAAATCATGTTTTAAAAGTAAAAGGAAATCCAACAAAATATTAAAACCTTTTAAAAAGTAAAATTTTTGGATAAATATTTGATGGAAAAGTAAGTGTCCCATCACTTAAGTGAGCCATTTTCTGCTCCGTTCTAAACAATTGTATTTTTATTAAATTAATATTTTAATATTTTGAGAAAATATATGTTATGTAATAATTGTTACTAAATTTAAGTATGAAACACATCCACAAAAAATTTTACATGTTTTTAAAATTTATTTTATTGCAGTTTCCTTTTGTAAAGCACAAGTGTCCCATCACTTTTTTGAGACACTGTACATCCATACACACTTCTCTATAAAAATTACGCCAATCAACCACAGTTTTATTCGATTTCACATTCACCTCATTCATAATCAGATTCGTACCAGATTCATACACCCACAAATACGAAAATATTAAAATCTCAATCATACTCATATTACTCTCTTCAAGCCACGTACCTTTCCTCACAGACCTCTTACAATGATGAGCATTCACTCTTTTTTCACGACAAAACCATTCGTAGCCATCCGATCTATTTTTCCTTTCAATCAAACGCATATCTTTCATAAAAACATACCGAGAACTAATCAAACCTTCATGCATACACCAATCAATAATAGCTCTCTTACGATTTTGCTCCAATTAAAAAAAAACCCGCATATTAATTTTTTCAGACATTCTACTTAGCTAGATAACAGAGAAAGATAGCGCTAAATATCAAGCGGGCGACTAACAGTAAAACGAAATGCACACGCAATAATAAAAATGAACCAATAAAATTTAAATTTAATTTTTACATAAACTACTCACGCAGTCGCAAAAACAACCAATGAAATTACATTTAATTTTACATAAATTACTCACGCAATCACGAAACAACCAACCAAATTTACATTTAAGAAAGTCGCAATGATGACGTCATATAAAGTTAAAACAGAGTTAGGTGACGGCTACGGATGCTGAAACTAAGTTAAAACTAATTCAGAAGTCAAACAACAAAAATCAGCGTTATATTTTCAAATTTTCACAGGACTAGTTTCGATGGTTTTACCGAACTACCATCGAAACTAGTCCTATGAAAATTTGAAAATGTAACGCTGATTTTTGTTGTTTGACTTCTGAATGAGTATTTGTTCTGCGTGTTATTGTATCTTAATTAAGTTGAAACTATCATGGTAACCAGAAATGACGTTTTATCGCCAAAATTGAAAAAAAATTGTCGCCAATCGAAGGGGCATCCAATTCTACACTAAAGCCGAAAATTATACGCCAGGCAGACTTTAATTATTATATTTTTTTGGAATTTTCGCCTATTTCCTTATCCTTGTAACTTACGTAAATTTGGGCTGAAGGCTCCTCGTAATTAATAAATGTAAATTTTATGAGTCAATTATTCATCCAAACGTTAAAAATCATTCTTAAAACCAGAGAGGAGATGTCTCATGTTCTGCTTCCATATAAAATAATAGCTTGTATTAGACAGTACTAAATATGTCTTATTTGTTAATTTTTACCAAAATTCTGAATTAAGTTAGTAAACCAAATTTTTGATGGGATCTCCATGCTTGATGATTCTGTGAAAATCCGTTTTAGACCTGAGAATATTTAATAAACATGGAATTAATTTTAAATTAATGTTATGTTCTTATTTCTGAATTACATTTATCTTTTTGTCCGATCCTTACCTAGCACGGTCCCGGAACTTTAGAACACAACGCAATTATTCCCATTTAATTACGATCACGCAAATGTTGAACTAATTAGCCCCTTATGAGTTTATTTCAGGTATTGCTAGTTTCGTTAGCATAAGATTTATTAAGTTATTTTACTTATTCACGGCTTCGTCAAATAATATTGTAAGCACCAAAACTCACAATATTACATTACAATTAATACGTATAATTTTTGTCAAAAGGCTGCCCAAAGCAGATTTTGGCATTCAAGTTAAAAATCATTCTTTCAAAATTAGTCGAACCAATGCTTAATGTGCTAAGAGTAGAAACCATTATAAATATACATCTCAAATATTTTTTTTGTTACGGTTACTTCAATGCTTATTTCTTTCTGAAACTCATGTAGCATAATATGACGGATTCTTTTAATCCTCCATTGTTTCCCTCCTCATGCATAAATCTACTTCGTCTAACGACAGCTGCTTCTAAAATATCTCCTTGTTTTTCCTGCCTATGCATCAGCATATGGCCATAATCAGGCAGAATTGCTATTCTGCTGTTATGTTTCCGCCTACTACAAAAATCAGATGAAAAGAGTTTGTTTAAAAAGTATAACGAGTAAAGTAGAAATTTATTTATCTATCCGGTGATGATCCGTATTACCTTGCTTTGAAAAAATTATTTCGAAATAACTACATATGATCTTTCTTGTGGCCAAATGGTGTAACTAGTTTCTCTAGTATTGTTGGAAAAATATGGGCTGAAATTTTAAATGTATACATTTAATCAGTAATTGGTGTGGCCACCTAACAGATAACATAACAGATTTGTCAATATTGTTTTTTTTTTCACCTGTACAAGACCTGCCGCTTATCACTTGTGAAAGTTAGGCTAGGGGTGTACTGTATGTAGATAAGTAGTAGAAAATATTAATAAATAAACAAATGTGTTAGTTGTACTACAATAAATCGTCACATTTAGTATAACTTCTGAAGCCAAAGCAATAAGCGAGTGATTAGTGGGCAAGTGGAGAGTAATGCGATGTTGAGAAGCTAAAAAATGCATGCTAACAAACAAGTGTTTTACTACTCAAGCATACTTATGAAAATCACTGTGCTATATCACTAGCTACTAAAATATTATTGGCGCACTGAAATAAAATAAAACGAAATTCATGAAAGTGTTATTTCCGAAAGGAAAATTTCATTCCTAGTCACTCGAAGACAAATAATCAAAGATATTATAAACGTGGTTTAATAGCAGGAATTGCGCTCTTGCCCAGAAAGACATTTTATATAAACCCTTTGTGTTACTTGCAGATGAGCTATTCGTTGATTAGGATAATATGTGAAAGTTTAATATTTATGTAATAGGACAGAAAGTAGTAAGGAATAATTCATTGGGAAAATAAAAGCATACAAATAAAAATCGTCTTCATAAATTGCTATTAACCTTTGTGTGCTTCAGCTGTAATATGAAAAGAACGTATTTTATCTATCTTAGCTTAAAATAATTTTTTAAGTATTGAAGACCTTTATAAGTTATCTTGTGACATAGAAAAATGTGTATTTTATTAACTAGTTATTTTATTAGAGCAAAGCCCTTCTGAAGATTCCCATTTCCTTAAAAGTAAATGTCTAGCTGTTTGGGGTCTCACTTAGTTAGCTTTATTTCAAGTAATATGTTAATCCGTTTTACACTTCTAATGCTTCCTCTGTTCCAGCAGAATATATGAAGGAGCTATAGAAAAGAGTATTGATTAATCTCACCCAGCAGTGATGAAATACCTCTGTTATTATCTCTCTTTAGAACTACTTCTACTAGCTTGGAGTTTTATGTTTTATGGAAAACAGTTCTGCAAGAATGCTTCTTGAAATGTGCAGTTGTGAAACCAGTTTGCTAAGATTTAAATTTAAACCTTAAGTTTCATATGATTTAATGCAGTTCGTCTGTCCAGCAAGTAGTGAAGTTAATTATGTTAATTGTTTTGATTTTATAACTTCCAATAGAAATAGAAACAAATACCTTAGTTGTTTCCATTGCTGTATTTACTTAGTATTCTGCTACTGAAAGGCAAAGATTCGTCCGATAGTTTAGGAGGTTATCCCAATGTTAGAGTTAAGTAAATAGACCATATAACGTATAAAAACGTATAGATTTTATATCATTTTCTAAGCACCGTTAAAAAGACCAAATATCATGCTGTTAGACAGCGACGCAACGAATCTGTTTACAGAGGAAGTATCATGCTTATAACTTACTCATATGTGTAGCTTACATTTGGGGGCAGATTCTTTTCCAGTGCTAGAAAGAATGTTTGATGCCTCATCAAAACGCTGTTTTATTAAAATTACAAGCTGCACAACTAAACAACAGGTAGTTATTGCATATCGCAATCCATAATAAATGAAGCAAGCCTTACGCTCTATTCAGTTCAAGCTTCGGAAGAAATCAACAAAATTATGCTCATTTATTGCGCCTCGAATGCGAAACGTAAGATTTTTCCTTCTTTTCCTCTTCAAATAACGATCGTTCAGTGAATGAACGTGAGAATTCAGGTCCATGAAACGCGAGCAGAAATTGTAACGGAAAGAGAACATTATTGAGTTCATGTGTTCTCATCATTCATTTTCCACAGCTACTTAATGTGACAGAAAATCAATTTGAATTCTTTGCAAGACTATTCAGCCCCTGGAAATACCAGAAGCATTCGCGAAATTTAATGCAAAGCAATAAAGTTTATGCAAGGTCATTCGTCTTCCGAAACACCAAGTGCCATTTAGAGCAATTAGGTCAGGATTCTATTTATTAGTTTCTCTACCTCTCATTTCAAACAGTGAGTAACAAGTATTGGAGTTTTTCTGCCAGCATTCCTCATTTTGATATTTGACTCCAACATATTCATTGCTCTTTCCAGTAAATAGCTAATAGAAAGACATAAAAAAATGTCCATTAAATTTCCGATACGGAAATGATACTTATTCTTTTATATTTATTCTCCAATAAAAATGAAAACTGCAGCTTCGCTTTACGCGACTATTATAATACACAACTTGTGGAACTGAAAAATATTCAAGTTTTGAAAGAGAAGGTCAGGCTTCAGTTTTTAACATAATTATTAATCAGACTACACAAATTTACAGCATGAACTCATGACAAAATCGGATCATTAAATTTCACGCCATGTATTCAGTGCTGAGCATTTATGTTCAATTGTATCGGAAATCTATGAAAATTTAAATCTTCTAACTATTATCAAAACAGTATTATATTACAATAACTGTAGGAAACTTCTTGCTCATACTACTGATATTTGAAATGCGTGTTTATGCTGCAGGCCGTATGGTATAACTTTTGCCGACATTAATAAAAAATACGTTCTATAATAAGCAACGTGAAAATATACGTTCTATAATAAGAAACTCAGATTGCTTCAGGATACAATTAGTTAATTACTTCAAATCAGATGTTGTATATAATTTTACAAGTAGATTTATAAAGTATTTCTCCCGCCTTAGCATGTCTTCGTGGTGTCGTTGTCAGCACGCTCGATGCGTATTCGAGAGGTTCGAGTCCCGGAGAGGGCATTGCTCATTTTTCATCTCTCCTGTTTCGAAATAATCTAATGTCTCTACAGATTAACTTCTAGATCTAAAATAGGATTACATATATAAGAAATTAAAAGAAAACATGGAGTATTTATATTCTGTTATGTATAATACAAATTACTAAGGAATGTATGAGCGCTCGTACAAAGGAACGAGCGGGTGCCAAAAACTAACGGTTCAGCTATAGAATTACCAGAAATTTACGCATGAGTTGTGCGTTCATGTTATGCACACAGAGCTTAAATTGCTTCGAAGTAGAAAGGATCCTGGCTTTGATATTTCTTCAGTTTTGAAATAAATCTAGCCAGTGATTATCGGAACTTTAAATAAAAGAATTCCGGCCCTTCTTTTATGTAAGTAAACCACAAAATCAGCACAAAAATTTTATTTTAATAATAAGTATGCTTTAAAATAGATTTTTAACTTCTGAATGCATGCCTGTCTTTCCCTGGAGAATCTATACTTTGACTAAGATTGAGACTTTTAAGAACAGATAAAATCCCACCCACATGACAAAGACTTAATCTTCAGGAAATGATTTGAATTTATGACAGCAGGTAAATGTTTCATTCTGGAACGTACTCAAGTTATCAGCTTAGTAGCGCACGTTTATGGCACAGTTTCTGCAGACTTTTTAGAGGTGTAATCAAATACGCAGAGCAAAAGGTTTCACTTGTATAGAGGCTTATGTTTGTTCTCATGTTGTTAATGGATTCGAATCAGATCGAAGTGATTTATTATGAGCTACTACTGCCTTACGAAACCATCACTGAGGAACGTTATAAACAGATGATGCAACTGAGCCGAGCATTGAACCTCAAACGCCCCCAGTATGTCAAAGACATGACATAGTGATCTTTCAACACGACAACGCTCGCCCAAAAGCTGCAAAAGTCGTCAAGGAAACTTTAGAGACGTTTCAATGGGATGTCCTACCCCACCCACCGTATTCACCAGATCCAGTACAATAAGATCGTGATAACTGTCTAATTAATAAAATGATCTAATTTCATAACATTAGAGTAATAATCTAACTTTCAATTCTAGGAATATCTCAAGGCTTTATTTTACGACAGTGTTTCGGTATAATCTAATTTCATCATTATAGTAAAAGTATAATGATGATCCAGCTTCATTTTTCTTATCTTATGAGTTTGAGAATTGAATATTGGGTTTTTTATGTATTTAACTACAATTAAGTTAAAGTCATATATTAATTTAAATCAGTTTTAAGTTTAAATTTAAATCAGAAAATTATCTGAGGAGAACTGCAAATCATTGCTACACAGTTATAAATTATTATGTAAAATTGCTCTATAAAAATGATAAATTAACAAATCACTCTAATCAGGCATATTACTGAACATTATGCATAATCTTTAATGATTTTATTACAATACATGCTACATATACAATAGTAAAACAACATTTAAGTGCATATTTTGTTTCTCGTATGCCTGTGAGATATTCTATATATACTGAAGAAATTATCTAATAGTTTGGTATCATAATAGTGTTTTTATGTCTTATTATTTAACTATTTATTTCAGATACTGCAGGAAACGAAAAAAGGTATGTACGAAATTTTGTTACTGGAATAATAGAAGGACTACTATACAAAATACGTTTCCGTTGAAATTAGAGGCAACATCTGAAAGGTTTATATATATCATATTAACAATATTGGTTCTTCAAGAAATCTCTGTGTTCAGTTTGGCAGGAATTTAAAAATTTAATACAAAGTTATATTATAACTCCGTATACAGACATGATCGTCAGCGACAATCTTATGTTTTACATTGACAATAATTCAAAGACAAAAATCGATCAGCTATTAAATGAAAGATGACGCATGAGAGAATTAAAATATTAATATGCTCTCACCGTAATGCATTACAGAACACGCTCTTAAATGAAAAAATAATTAATTAAAAGAAAATTAATTGCAGTTTTAAATAATATTCATATGTATATAAATGCAATGTTTATTCATCAAAAAGCAAAATCCTACGCTCGCAGCCGCCGACTATATTATTATTTGAATCAAGATTAGATGACAATACATTGAAAAATTAATATGCAGCGATGTAGCCCATCTTAACTGAATCAATTTCAGTTGAATGCAAATGTGATATTCAGTTGCTTAAAAACGATTTTCCTCCCTATTTAATTTCTGATTCTAGTTTATTTTCTTCTCACAAAAGTATACGTTACTAAATAACCTCTTCAACCTACAATTTCATTAATTTTATTATGGGATATTTTTTCGTTAACAGGATGCAAGCAATAAACTATTAAATGTATTTTTTTCTCCGTTAGTCGTGCATAAATTACTGCCATATGTGATTCGTTAAGTCCTATTTTCCCAAGTTATTCTAATTCTACTCTTGCTTCCGTGACTAGTGGTGCGTGCCAAAGTAATTTCTCTGTCAAACAAACTAAATGTAATTACGAGACTCAAAAGTTTTGATGTCCCTTAAATTTTTTTAAAAGTTTCACGACTTATTTATTCTCTCTTTATCCGTTCTGCGCGACAAAATCCAAATGCTGACTTGTTTTCCTCGAAGCTCCTTACTTCTCCCATTTTGCAATTTTGCTCTCTCGTACAATCATTTTTGCGTGTGAGCTAGTTTCTAAATGCAGAAAATTTTATTTATATTGAACCTTTAAATGAATGCAATTCATCAATTTCTAATTGTGTGGTTTAGTAAGATTTATAAGAATCTGAACTGATCATAGAGGTTTTATTTACTATTGCTCTTATTAACCAACTAGACTAATAGCTTGCGTTCTTACTCACTCCCATTGACCGATCAGATCACTAGTAGGATGAAAGCATTTATTTGTGTTTCTGGCGGTACCATCAAATATCCACAATGACTGAAGTAGACATCTAGTACTGTGTTTTCACTTTTATGAGCAAATTTCCGTCTACATGACTATCATATCTAAATTGCCTATTTTCTTCTGTTGATGTTTATTTAATGAGATAAACTTCTAGTATATAATTTTTACAGTCTTCTTCTTTTAAATGTGACATCTGAGGCTATTATATTTTTCATCGCTTGACAGAAGTCATTTTTTTCTCCAAGATAATAAAGTCAAATCATCTCTAACCATATTCAGATACAAATGGTTTTCTTACGGCAGCATTCATAACATGTTGCAGCGGCTTTTAATATCACCATTAAAATAAAATTTCGATTGATAATTATTTTTAAGTCATATATAATGGTAGCATGTCATATTCTTTGTAAATGTTCATAATTCTTTCCTTCAAGACACATAAGTCCTAAATGTTTATAACTAACAATTTAGGAATAATCATACATACATTAAAGAAAATGCTTCAAAAGCACACTTGGGAAACATATATGTATAAGTAATCGAGTATCTCAAATGCGTGCTGAAAAAGTATTCTTATGTATTTAATATAATATTGTTTCCATAATACCATGACTTAGCAACGTTAGTGAGTTTTTATTCTTTAAAGATTTATGCCTGGCGATACATAATTTTATTCGATGGGTGCATTTTTTATTTTTATACGTTTCATGACTTTTTTATATTGTTTTTAATATATGTATATAAGGAATAATATAATATTTCTACTGATTTTTATATTTTTAATTTTTATAAAACGGCAGATTTTTGGTTTGCAGAATGAAGGGGTTCGTAAAACATTTTACTTTCATAATGAACTTTGTTAACAATTATATCTCATTTTAAATAACTAAAAAATCCAAATAACTGCATAAAATATCCTTTATATAAAAATATATTTCACAGTAGCGGTATTTATTTTCATCGCTGAATTAAGAAGATGACATTCTTTCAATGGTTATGAGATTTACAGCACGAAAATTGACAAAATATGTAGAGTGAAAGAGAAAATGCACTTAGTTAAAAGCTATAAATAGTTGTGAGAGTAATCTAAGAAAAAGAAGCCCTAAATGTATTTGAGTGTATTGCTGTGAACCCCTACTTAGAGATAAAAGGTAATAATTTTAAAATCTGTCTTTTGCACAAACCACTTTTTCGTACCATCTTTATTTAGATGAGAATTTGATACTGCAGAAGGATTTAAACTAAACAATATCAATTCATTTATAATTTTACAGACTACTCGAAATTATATTCTCGTTTCGTGAAGTTTTTAAATATGACCTAATTTTTTTATAATATAACAGAAATATTTCGATTGAAAACCAAGAAAGAATTGCAAATGTTTGAATAAAGTAAAAGTAAGATCGAAAATTAACTATTTTTCAGCAACTTCCTAATTGGGAAACAAATTAATTACTTTTCCTTCATTTTTTTTTCAGAACTTGCATATCAGATATTGTGTACTGTTAACTGTTGAAACTTTTATTGAAATTCTTGCCAAACGATTCACTTCACGTGATCCGCTCATGCGGGTCGCTTCAAAAAACCAAAACGTTTTATAGAATTATTACTAATTCTATAAAAAGTTCTGGTACAAGTCCTTCTACTTGTATATTATTAGACATGAGTGCATGTAGAGTCGTGAATAAAAGATGTAATCCGTAACTTTTCTTTTGTGTATTTTGTATATAATTAATACTGTACTGTGTATTAAAATATGTTATTATTATAGACGTGCATATTGTGCATATTGTGATGAGTAGACTGTCTTCAATTAATAAAATATTCCTGAGTTTCGGCACCAGATTAGAAAAAAAAAAAAAAAATCTGCAGAAAATGCAAGATTTTTACCTTTATTCTTGAAATCTTAGCTACCAATAAACTTTATTCTTGATATGGTGTCAACAGTTTCTGTTGCTAAATGTGGTATATAACATTTATGAAAACATTTTCTCCTTCTACTTGTATATTATTAGACATGTAGTGCTTCTATGAAATTCGCAACAGATTAACAAATACATCTGAATAATTATTTTAAATATATCATCTATATAGATGGCTACACTATTAATGATTTTATTAACATATTTCACTTTAAAAGATGGGTTAATGTTAACAATATTATAAACGTATTCAACAAAAACTATCAAGAGTTTACCCTGTAACCCAAACCCTTGGAAACTGCAATACCTATAAAACATGAATTATGATTCATAAAATATGAAACGGGATACTTTATCCCATTTTATCATCTTCCACTACCATTCCGGTAAGTCCAAGAAGGAAAAATACTTTATTATTCATCTTTGCAAGCAATAAATATTAATGTTTTTTACTTTTCGCAGATGCTTAAGAAAAGGAAACCTGCGACGTTAAATAATAATATCCATCAAGCAGCTAAAAGATCATAACGGCTATAACAGAAAAGAATGTAGAAATTCCAAGTAAATAGAACTCTAGTTACTATACTCACTATCGTTGAGCTCAACCTTTTTGAACGCAGTGTCTCTCAATTCAATAAATGCGAAAGATAATTTCCCTTGCGAGGAACAGCAGAAATTTTGGAAGACTGAAATATTTAAAACTCTGTTTGAGTTGCAGTGTAGTAGACCATATATCAGGGAAATTTACCTCTAAGCTTTGTAAGAGTACTAGAAAGCTTCCTTTCACTAATGGACTTTAAGTCTCCAATGCATTTGAGTATAATAATTTTGGAATTTATCTCAGCAGTCTCATTTCACCGACTAGGTGAAATTAACTCAAATAAAGCTGAGTATGACATCGAGAGGAAAGGAAAAGTGGCAATCGATTGATCGCTGTATGGAGTTTCATTTTCTTTGGTAGCATAAACTATTATAAAACTCCTAAAGCACTTGGAATGAATTATCACTTAGTCTGAAGTAAAAAAAAATTTAAAAGGGCTTAAAAAACTTTTTCATTAAATCAGAACTTCAACATAAACGCATATCTCGTGCTTAATAAAACAATCACCACTTGAGGCGATGAAACATTAATAGTCAAATTGATATTTAAAACTAAGCCTAGAAGTCACAGATTACAAGTGATTTTGAATTTTAAGTTGGCTCTTCATAAGCGTAACAATTAAATTTCGGCAGCCGTAGAATTAGAATTAGAAGCTGGCGAAAGGTGGTAATGTTTCCTCGAGAGGCAATAACACGCTTTGGTTTGCAATCCACAAACTTCGACTTGAATATTCTTAAACTGATTTGCATTCTGGTGAGCAAACGGAAAGGAGGAGTGATTTTAAAACTGCAGTTATGAATAATTAAAATAATAATAACCCTACGGCTGATTTAGTTCGTAGACTGGCTCTCCATGTTTGACGAATTTCATACTCCGGTCTGAAGTATAGACTGTGGACGAATGAGGCTAGATTTTATAAGAGATAGCGTTGCCAATGACTCTTGGCAATTGTCACGTGTGATCGACGGAAAATCATCATACCAGTGTTCCTCGGAAAGCTCATTACAGGTTCAGAGTCAACATATGGAGAGGAGTTCTCTGTGATTATCTGTTGGGGCATTCTGTCTGAATGGCATACCTTGACGTACAATACCTTGAAAAACATACTGGCGCAACACACTTTGATGTCCTACAGCCCGTCTCTCCTGACTTGCTGTATGTTGTACCGTCCACACTATGAAGGGGCGTATGGTCTATGGATGATAATGCCTCAGCCCATTTTAACCAAGGCGATGTGCAACCAGTTTCATGCTACGTATCCCAGGAGGTGGATCGGATGCTGTTTGTTCTCTACTCTCATCGGACCTCAATTTCTTGAACTCTTCGTTTGGAAAATCTTGAATCACTCGTATATGAGATATGTGGGATCTCACAGCGTGGATCATCGTCGCTGCGGCAGACATCAAAACACACATGCTATATTCAAGAATGCTTCCCTTCTTAACGACACTGTGCATTACTCCGTAGTCCGGGTTGCAAATATTCCGTGAAATAAAGCGATGTTTTACTTATTTTGGTGTTCGCTCGACAGAGTAAACGTAGTTTGTTATAGCATGTTACGTGTAAATTATTTTTCCTTTAGATGCCTATTATGGCTCCTCTAAGCTTGTCGTCCATTAACCTAGCTTTAATAACTACGTAGTTAACATAGCTACATAGTTACTATGTAGAACTTCAAGGTATGTGCAACAGCAGTATCCCAGCTGCCTGAAACGCGGGAGAAAAGTTTTTAAGTCTACTATAGATACTAAGTATTTTCATGGAAATTCTAAAATATGTTTTAGATATGTAATACTTTCGAAAACAAATTTTGTATTCAAGTGAATTCCTTATTTATATTTTTCTGTTTTCCGAAGGAAAGCTTTATATTCCTATCAGTAAAAAGCTTTTATATTTAATTGTATTTCTAACTTCCATTGCAAAGCTTTATTTAAAATTTACGAAAATGTGTATTAAATACGTCAACAGTAATATTGAAATTTTAAAATAGGTTTTTATTTTAAGACAAAATATAAGAGTTCAAAAAATGAATTCTCCCTGAAATTCGTTTTTATATACTTTTAAGCACTTTGCGGCTTTGAGTACAGGTTTGTGAGCCTTTTATTATACGTAAGAGGTTCTTACGTCCTCATAAAAATTCTCTAATGGGAAATAAAGTGCGGTTAAAGATACCATTTTTGCGCTACTCCGGGCAGAAGATAAACTTTTCACAGCTTCGTCTTAAGTTAAGATTAATAAACTCTCAAAAAGTGTTCGCAGAAAGATTTCATGCATTAGAGATAAATATTTATACCTCATAAATTATACAGCGCTTTTATCTGGAGAAACGAAATATTTACATTTAATATTCGTATCTTCTATTGTGAACTATTCAATTTAGATTTCCTGAATAAGTCCCGCGCTATCATTATTGGGATATCTAAAAGCGAAATGAGATTAAATGGAGAATAAATTGAGCTAATAAGACATAATATTTCATAATGATATTTAGCTTATTTTCTGCACGTAATTTCTTCTTATTGGAATCTCCTGCAAATGTAAAATATTTGGTGATGAGAAAAAGTGTAGAAAATAATATTTTTTTATTTTACCAGAATTTAGACTGAATATTTATTGCTAAATCATTTTCAAGGTGCTAAATTAATTTTCTTCCCTTTTTATTTCAGCATACGATATAACCTTGGATTAATTCCGAACACTTCCGAATTCCGTTGCCGCAAACTGCTTGACTTTGTCATTTCCAATTAAAAGTAGAAAGAATTGGGAAATTTTAAAAATATGGAGAAAGAAAATAATTTTACTTTTGTTTTTTGGCCCGCCTGAGAATACGCATTCAATTATCTTCAAGTTTTTATACTTTTTATAGCTATTAATATATTTTATTCATTCTAGTAAATTATTCATAAATGCAATAGGTTTTGTTTTTACATTTCATTTTAAAGTACAGCAAAATTTAACCGAGTTTTTATTATATAGACTTCAAATGCTGAAATTTATAGAACTTTTGGTGTTGCTCTCAAATATGGATGCCGATTTGTCTAAGAGTTTATTGCTCCTGAGTAACTACCCTTTTGCTTCTTACAAACAGTGTTGTTATATTACGTTAGCAGTATAAAACAGTGTTGTTATATTACGTTAGCAGTACAAGATAGTATAGTTATATAATACAACAACTACACAATTAATAGTAACAATACAATTGTTAGTAATTGCCTTAGAACATAATTCTAATGATTTTTTCAATGAAATGTTTTCTTACAGTCTAACTTCAATCGACACTCGATAACCATTTTGAAAGATCAATTTGGAAACATCATAGTGAAACTGGCTCATTTTTTTTTACAGTACACTGCGCACGTTCACATGTGTACGGCATTGTGATTAGGGATGAAGATTACGATAGATAAGATGATACCTGTATAGAGGCAGAAGTATGCAAAAATGAACATTATCCTACAGAATTTTAGAACTAGTTACTATATCGTGTTACTTATGAAGTTACTATATCTGTGAACAGAGGAAATTTGCCATTATCGCAAGCAAAATTAAGAATAATTTCGTTATTAGCGAAATATAAGAATAATATGACACCGATTAATTTTGAAATGGCACACTTCAGGGAGGTACTTTATAAGCATATCATTTTTAAGACAGAGAGAAGAAATGGCTAAATTAAATGAAAACTTAAGGGGTTATTTAGAATTAACTTTTGTTCTTACCTATACGTGAATACATATCTTGATGGAAAATTATTCTATATTCACCACTTAAATTTAAAAAAACCGAAATGAATGGATGTTCAGAAAAAGAATCTTAAGCTACTTAATCTGTTAAAATTCTTTTAAACTTTTAAATTCTCACAACCCAGTTTTTCAGTTTTTGTGTTTTTTCTGCCTTTGGGCTCTCTAAGCAGATAATTATTCATGTATTCAAAAGTTTGAAATGCCTTGAAATTCAGAGTGCGTAATTAAATTCGCAAATTTAAAGGCCGACACAATTAATACTGTCTTTGATTTAAGGAACATAAATATTAGAAATATACTCTTATTTTCTATTTATTGCCTTAGTTTCTTATAATACCCAGATTATAAGGAGAATTGAGAAATTGAACTCACATAGAACAATGGCGTTAAATCAATATTCTTTTGAAAACCCTAAGGCCTAAGAAGGAAGAAATTCTTATTTTATAACGGAAATCAGCATCACAAATTACATAAGAATCAGAAAAATATATTTCAGTAACTAAGTTATTGCGATTCAGTGCTGTTCCAGTTTTCATACTTGTTGAAAGCTGATCCTTTATAAAATAAAAATGTTTTTTAAAAAGCGTTCCTTTTTACAGTTTTTAAAAATAGAATTTTTTTTAGCTTTATTTTTCTTTTTAGTAATATTTTTCTTTACAATCCTCTATTATTTCTTAAAACTTCTTATACCAAATCACAAGGTTTTACGAGACATAAAACTATAACCAATTTTGTATAAAGCCAGAAATTTAAAAAATATTAATAAATGATTTAATGTGGATTTATAAATAATTTATGAATTTAAAGAACATGCATCTTATAGAAATTTCATAGCTAAGTTACCTAAGGAAAAATTTACAATCCTATAAATTTTTATTGACTTAAAATATTTCTGCCTTGGATTTCATTTGTAAACTAATACCATAAATTAAATTGCATTTGATTTTTAGAATTTACTGAAAAATCTCTCTTTTCAAAGTAACAGTCGCAACTCAAAATTTATTTACGGAAAGCAATGGATTGTTTCAGGTACTTAAGAAAATTTGCCGTAATTACTGAGTTAATTGCTTTAGGAAATTTAATTACACTAAGCACTTTTCCTCCTTACATAATTTCAGAAACGAAAAACTGTTTTTCTTCCTCACCCGCTTAAATCATTACTTTTATTGCTTGCCTTCAGCGACGTTTTTTGTGTTCATTAAATGAATGCAACTTACTGGAATTTTTGCAGATTTCTTTATTTTGTCACTTGCTAGAAAAGAATATGCATTTCATTCTGGAGTAAAAGTTCTATTTGCAAAGTACACACTTTCTTATTACAGTTTCTTGGGTTACTGATCACAGTAAAGTACCCATAAAATCTGCACAAGGAGAGTCTGGCTGATAAACTTTCTAAAAGTAGTATTTCATGTTCGTGCTATATCGGAGGAACCATAAAAACCTGATGCTAATAATACATCTAATACATTAAGTAGCACAGGAGGTCTGTGCTTTGATCATTGAATATGAAAAAATGCTTTTCCTTAGAAAGGCTTTCACCAAGGTATCCTTGCCAAGGCAAATAGCATTTGGTGGATCGAGCCTGGGAAGAAATGTCATTATTCAGTATTCATTTTATGCATTTGACACAATTCGAATTCGCATATTCGCAATTAATTATAATGAGTTGTATAAAAAATAAATGGGATTGTTATATCTGCTGCCTAGATTGAATCTCCAATCAACCAAGATATCTCGTCAAAATATGACTGCTTTTTCTTATACCTCGCCACGTGATCGTATATTAACATCGCGTTGCATTTTCGCTTTTGCCGCGTGTTCTTATATCTATTATTCATTTTCGTGAGGTTTTTGAATTCGCATTGTTTATTTAAAGTATATTCATTACTCTGTTTGTGAATATGGCATTAACAATTTTTAATTTACCAAGTAATCAGATGGAAGACATATGATGTTTTCAAGAAAGATATTTTTATCTGACAAAGAGTATGCGTAAATGGCCACAATATGAAACTTTATGTCAAAGATGAAACCATTTGAAAGTGCAATGCTAAAAATTGCAAAACGAAGAAGCTTCCGTGTTGGAAATTGGTTTAGCGCTTCCAAAATATCGTTCGTCACTGCCTTATGTATTCCCTTTCTGTATTATTGGGCGGAGGAGTTGACATGCATGAAATGGTATAACAGCTTAATGTGTGTGAAAGTGCTGCAGTCGACTGAAACATCTACGTGCGATAAAGTAATAATAATAAGGAATATTTAAACACATTCTTAGGAAAACGAGATTGTGGGTATTATTGTTATTATTATATATTGTGCTATTTATTTTTATATTCGCACTTCACGAGCTTAATGAAATTATAGCTGAGACCTTGGCGCAAATCTAAAATCTCCAAATATGGTTGAGTTCCGCTATAACAAAGAATTACCAAATAAATATCTTCATGATAAAACAGATTTAATATATTTTACATAAAATTTCTGTTTTCAGAATGCATAAATATTATTTACGTTAACCAATGACAAAGTAACGCATAAAAAGGCAAACTAACTGCAGAAAACTTCATAAAATATGAAAACGCAAAATTATTTAATTGAAAATAGGAAAAGCGTAACTTAACCGTGTATTTCTGGCATCTAAAAAGTGAAAACTTTTAAGAGATTATTTTGATAAATTACTTTCTTCATTAACCATATTTATGCTTTTTTAGTGTCATCAAAAAAGATAATCCGAGTATAGATAAGTGTGCTTAGATAATCCGAGTATAGATAAGTGTGGTGTATCTAAAATTCAAATAACAATGCTGGACTGCATTTAAAATTCTTCATACTAGTTGCGAATCTAAATGAATTTTTGAATATTTCTTAAAAGACAAAATCTATCTACTTTTTAACTGGTTTTGGAATAAACGATATATTTTATGCATAAAAAGATGAAAAATGAGGCAATATGTTAACACTCATATCGTTATTGCACATACACATCAATATCTTGCAGCTATTATAGGATATGTGATCGCTAATTCTTTCAAGATATCCGTTTAATTTCAGTGTATTTTATTTACATTGCATCATTAAGAAATCTATGAATTAACTTCAGTACTGTTAAAATCTAAGTCTAAAATTTATCTTTAATTTGCTTTGTAACATTTACTCTTTTTTATTTTTTTAAGCGGCTACAGAGCTTAGTTGCCCAAATTGGTAAATTTAATAGTCCGAAATGGAATATTTGAATATCAAATGTGTGTAAAGGTTTAAAAGGTTGTCATGCTTTAGCAAGGAAGTTACCATTTATTTAACATAGAGTTCAACCAGGAAAGCCTATCTAGCACATTTATGAATTCCTTTGAAGAAACTTCTTAATCTGTTATTGAATTATTTTTACATTTAAATTTATATTTGAATGAACGTGACAGCAATATTTATGAAAACACCATAATTTAAAAGAGTATGTTATTTATGATGGTGTCTCATAAATCTCAAGAAATAGTCATATATGTGTGTTATAAAAATATAAAATAAAATAAAACTTGTACGTATAGTGAAACCTACATAAGGGATATGTACGGAACTTAAGCTAAAAATAAACATAACTAAACTGTTCCTTCGTGGTAATAAATGGAAATCACACGCTTTTTATTCTTATAAGGAAAATCAGTGAAATTCACGTTAGAATATGTTCAAAAGGAGATATTTGCAGTTTTTGTAAAAATAAATCTAACCATATGTTATCAGATGAAAGTTTTATTCTAAATGGTCGCCTCCTTGCGGTTCGGATAAAGGATGCTATATGTATTCTAAAGTGGTTTACATGATTCAGAATGTTTTAGTTCTCATGTGAAATAAATACTTCTAGTTTACATAATTCTTATCTTTGCAATCATTTTAGCAGTAGAATAAAAAATAATTAATTACTTATAAAATTTAGAATAAAACATCCTCCTCCTCTTATTTTTAAAAGTTTCTATATTTGAGCACTCGAATCTTTATTCCGTTTTCGACATTGAAGATTTCGAACTAATATAAGAAGCCATCAAATGTTTTAACTCAAAACTCTGGAAAAATGAACTTTATTGATAAATGAAGAGAAGCATATGTTAAATATGCTTTGACCTGTCTGTTATTTTTTGGAGTTAACAATTAAAAAATAAGTAATAAAAATATCTGAAAGCTTTCAGATTTTATATTACGTCCAAAGGGGCGTTTTTTAACGTTTTGTGTGCTACCAGTGTTGCCATTGCTCGCTTTGAAATCGTTGAGTTTTTACAAAATATGAAATAGATAAGAAAACAAATTTCCAAATTTGGGCTTCCAGATGCCCATATTCAGGTGGAAACGTTCAGTATTCAAAATTTGACGGCTCTAGGTACCGTTATTTTATCACAATGCAGGAAACATACATACATTTACGCACATCTTTATTATTTAATTTCTTTAAATATAATACAGGGCTCTAATATTTTGTGGCAATACTTTGAAAAGTGAACCGACATTTATAATGAACCAACGCAAAATATCAAAACGAAATTAATAATTTTCCTGGGCAAGTTCCCCCTTTGGACCAATAATTTGAAACATAATTAAAAAAACTGAAAAACATTCTTTTGGTTTCTTTGGAAAACATATAGAGTCATTAGGTTAATTGAAAGCCGGAGAGATGAAAAATAAGGAACGCCTTCGCCGGGAATCGAACCACGGACCTCTGGAATAGGCTCCCAGCGTGCAGACCCCTACACCACGAAGGAACGCTAAGAAGGCGGGAGAAATGACTTATAGTCTTATGAAACTTATATACCTTATTCCGAGGTCCGAGGTTCCTTTACCTCTCAGTTACGCGCTGAGCGTGCCACTACACCACGAAAGCTCGTTAAGAAGGCTGAAGAAATACCTTATAACCATACTCTGTGTTTGGTATCCATCTATGTTAGCTTTTGAAATAATCGTTGCTATTAATATCTTTAGGAAAAAAATTCCATACTCACTGAAATAGCATGAAAATGAAATCCTTCAGCCAATTAACAGTGAGATTAATTAATTTGTTGTCCTCTCAATTTTTTTTCACTTAATGTAAAAAACTTCTACTAGATGATGGAATTTTTAAATAAGTTTTACAACTCATTTTATTCAAGTTTGGTTTATTGGTTAAGATTTACAATTTTTTCAGTTTAGTGCTTTGCGCTTTTAACTTATACTCTTTTCTTGCACCTTCAGTATATATTTTGTAAGTTTATTCCTCTGTTCCTGCCTTTTAGCCAGTAAGTGTTTCAAATCATTAAGTCTTCTTTAGAAACTCATTTGATGTTTTCCAAGGATTCCGAGGTTTAAGGCCGTAATTGGTATATGATCGAACAAGTATGAAGTTTATGATAGTGGTTCTCAAGCGTTTTTAGCCCATGCATTCCTTTCATCATTGCTATAGGATTGTTCTCCCCCTGTCCTTTCTGGAAGTAAAAAAAACTTATAAATGTATTTAAATTTAGGTTATTATTTAATTTGTTTTATAAATTAAACAAGAGAAAGTATATAAAATGTTGATAAATACCAAAGCCTGAATAAAAGCAGATTTTATACCTATAAACCTTAACTAAATACTATTTAACGGGTATATAAAAGTCTGACTGGAACTGAAGCATATATTACTGCACATAATCAAAATTTATCTTTTTGCTCGATATCATATTTTACGCTTTTATTATGCAGGATGACTTAAAATAATGGATGCGAACTCAGATTATTTTATTTTTGAAATAAAGAGCGTAATGCATAAAATAAAAAGAAAATTGCCAAGTTTTAACGTTAGTTCTTCTGCATAAATTTTTTATCGTTACCTAAACGATGAGAAGCCTAATTATAGTTTTTTCATACGAGTTAGGAAATTTGAATTTCTTCTTTGCGGCTGCGCTGAGCCGAAAAATGTAAAGTATATAATCTCGTGGTAGAATCCAAGAAATCTGAGTGAAGATTGTGTGTCCTTCCGATGTGCCTTACCGTCAGTGGCCAACAACCGTGATTCATTCCGTGGTGTTGTGATTTCAAGGTATGGAAACTGCAATGTAATATAGCTGTGAAAGACTAGATTGTAAAAGAAATCTAGCACAGTATCCCAGATAATTTACTACGTAGCCAAGTAGCTGCCCTAACTAAATTGAACTGTTAAGTAGACTCAAGTTATGTTGCACCAGTCAAGTACATTCATTTGCTATTCACGGTATGATTTTATTAATGTGTCATAGTCTGACATGATACGTTCATCTGTTATGTTTAACTCAAGCAACCACTAAATCTTACTGTAAGTTTGCAACTTACAGCAAGAGCATTTACTCCTTTGGTAGGGAACCACGCTTTAAACTACCACTTTCAAGAACTTCAGAAATCAAAACAGCAATACACTACATCGGATTCATTGTTTCCGTAACAACAATAACGTGAATGTTTGAGATCACGTAGGTTTGTGCACAGTTAAAAAAAACAAACTGAAAGCTTTCAGATTTTATACTACGCCCGAAAGGGCGTTTTTTTTAACGTTTTGTATGTTATCTTTATATATTAAATATCATGTTCTTCGCAGTTAAACCACATAAAATTCAATTCAACAGCAATATCACAAAGTATTTAAATACAACACATCTTTAGAATTACCAACAGACAGTATTGCGCACTGGAAATAATTTTTTTTTTGTACTGTTACCATTGCTGGATTTGAAATCGTTGAATTCGTTAAAGTTTTACAAAATATGAAATAGACAATAAAACAAGTTCCAAATTTGGGCTTCCAGATGCCCATATTCGTGTGCCCATATTCAAAACTTGATGGGTCTAGGTACCGTCTTTTTTTCGCAATGCGAGAATCATAGATAAACTCATGCAGATTGTTCATTATTTAATTTCTTTAGATGTACATTAAAATTGTAACACAAGGAACGAAGGATCTGACGAACGTCCAAGTCACATGAAAGGGAGAAGAGGCTGGGATATGCAAATGATTAGAATTTCAAGCGCATTTAGACGACGCAGGAATGACATCTGAAGCATTGCATGAAAGAAAAGTTGCGTAGTGGATTTCTTAGTCGGAAAGCCCTTTGTGAGGTCGGAGTTTGCTCAGAATATCGTGCTATGCCTCGAATAATAAAAACAAAATGCTTACCAGCAGGTGTCGGAATTCGATAGAGGCAGGATCGTTGCCTATGGAGAGTGTGGATTATCATTCCGTAATATCGCCCGTCGCAATGGTCGACATCCAACCACTGTCATGCGAATATGGAATCAATGGATTTCTGAGGTTCATACTGAACGACATGCAAGACCTCAACGTCCTCCCATGACTAACTTCCGAGGGAACAGCCATATTTTGAGGTCAGCCCTGCAAAATCGTAAAACCATATCACGGACCATTAATCAGGAAATGAGCATGTTTGCAGAACGTCCAGTATCCGCTTGTACGTCGCATCGATGTTTGCAGCAGCATGGACTATCAGCACGGCGATGATCATTAC
Organism: Stegodyphus dumicola; assembly: GCF_044657685.1. Lineage (NCBI taxonomy): Eukaryota > Metazoa > Arthropoda > Arachnida > Araneae > Eresidae > Stegodyphus > Stegodyphus dumicola. The sequence goes on from NC_140777.1 coordinate 25,947,951, forward strand.
TTCGGTTTCCCTTGACAATGCTGCATAGAGAGAGACGTCGACTCTGGTGCGCCGAAAGACGAACTTGGATACAGGAGTGGCACAATGTCTTCTTTTCAGACGAGTTCCGGTTCTGTGTACAGTATTTTGATGACCCCATACGTGTCTCGAGGATCCGAGGAGACCGCATGTTGTCTCCTTGCATTCGATTTAGGCCTAGTGACACTGAATCTGGTATGATGGCTTGGGCAGCCACTGGGTACATGACACGCACATCTCTGGTTCGGATCGATCGTAATTTGAAAGAAGATCGGTATTTTTCTGACATCTTATGCCCAGTGGTTGTGCTCTATATTTGGGGGCTGTCAAACGCCATCTTCCAACAGGATAATGCAAGACCACATGTTGTACGTCGTGTTCTGACCTTCCTCAATCCACAGGGTATTCAGCTGTCGCGCTGGCCTGCACGCTCTCCAGATCTGTCACTCTGGTCATGGGTTCCTCCATGTCTCGACTCCATGTCTAACCGGGTAAGGGCATTTTTAGCGTTTTCACTAATTTCGTGTCCGTGTAATCCCCTAAACTGCTTACAGATTTAATCATTTTGTCTTCGCGCTATACTGTTTACGTATAATAAATATGTCTTTTGTATTTGCTTTCCTTCATGGTGTTGCAGTTTTAATGGCCAGCAGTGTAATACAGGATGATAATATTTGGTGACAACAATTTAAAATGGGATACGCCGTTTATGGCGAACCGAAGCAAAATGCCGTTTCGAAACGCTCCTGTCGCGCCAAAAACTATATGTATACCTAAAGAAAGCTATAATCCGATGTATTCGGTTTTGGACTACTGTGACATAATCAAAAAGCGGAAGCACTTCGTTAAGAAAGCATAATTCCAATATTGAAGTTATATTAAAATAAAATCTAAAACCTTATTTTCATTTGACATACGTTAAATTGATATGTGATTAAGAAGTAGAATTAATGAGCATCTTAAATTCTACTAGCCGAAAACTGGCTAGTAGAATTTACAGAATATGAATCCATACGTAAAAATTTACTTTTTGACAGATGAGTGCTTAAGAATGATTTATATTAGTGATTCGACCTGAATTCGAATCAAATGAAAAGATTGTTTGCATGGGACATTTTGTTGCATAGTTCCTTTTCATACGTGAAGTAAATACAAACCAACTATCCTTAGGAAACTCTTTTTGAAGGCATCTTTCTCTTTAGGAAAACTTGCCTTAGTAAAGCTTTTCCATAATGGAATATACAAATAGAAAATCTGATATTTGAGGATATGATTTTCTTATCTCTGATCTGTCTACTAAAACTCTAGACTGGATTGTATCACTTAGATTAGTAAAAAACAAAAAGAGCTATCTGCTTAAGGGAAAGAATGCTTCGCATTTTCGTTACATGTGGAGTATATCACAAAAAATCCGATGTAGGCAGCCGTCCATTGGCCCTTAAACGACGAATGTTAAAAGTTTGAAACTTGCCGGCGAATATCGAAAGGCATGCAATATATGGCTGAGCGTAACAGCTTCAAGAGAGATTTAGCCCGAAGGCAAACACGCGCTACTCGGGGTTCTTAGCTCTCTCTCACAAAGTTGGACCTTCCTTAAATAATACATTTAACTCGTTTGCGTTCAACGCGATTCTAAAAATTTATCCTGGTAAGGAGTTGTAAGTGGAAACAAGAATCGGTAGGAAAGCACATTGAAATTAAAATAACTGTTATAAAATTAAAATATATCTTACATGTAAATAAAAACTTTTTACGTACCTATTGAAAAATAAATTCCGTGCCAATTCATAGGAAAAAGTACATTCAAATATTTGAAGTAAAAAGACGATATGCTTATATAACTTTTGAAGTTAAGATATTATGTCTTCACTTTAAATATATGATGTAAAAAAAATTATTACTTATCGGTAGTCCAACATTTCAGAAACTGAAATCTATATTTTCTGGTAGGTAAAAATATACAAATATTTTACATGCAATAAAATCATACATAATATACAAAGGTATCTTTATTGTATCAAAACTATTTATGATGCATAAAACTCCTTTAGTAATATAAGGAATTTATAAATCGTAAATTTTGTATTAAAACTTAGGTCGCGTCCCCCAAGTATAGCGTTTTAAATGAATGCATACAAATGTGCCAACATCCAGTAAATGGCTTACTCTAAGGATTTTAAATAAAAGTGACCTCTACATAAAAACCCTTACATTATACGATCCCAGTAACATAATTATTTTGCAAACTTCCTGTAAATTTAAACGTTAGACGTGCAATCCGAAGTTATGAATCACTTTATACCGATAGTTTTAGTAAAAGTATTTCATGGACTGATGGATTTTTAGTTCAGATAGCTAATTGTTTAGACGGTTCTTTTAATTTTATCTCGATAACTTGTAAAAATAGAGAACTCAATTTCATAGTTGGCAGGATATTGAAACTTCTAAACAAAGATGCTTAATCAGCAGTAGGGCTACCATAAAAGCAACTATCATATCAATTAATAACGCTCAATGCATGTGTGGCATGGCGTATTTAATTACGGCAAAGCACACTAAGGCCACCTGCCTAAGGGGAGGGATGCCTTCGTGGAGGACTTTCTAAGGGAAACTGACTCGTATACATGTTACACATGGGGAAAACCACGAAAACACCCATGCAGCCAGCCCGTTCGCGGGATTCGAGCCTCGGACCGAACTACCAGTGTTCAGCGACTTTACCACTCGGCCGCTGGTTGGCCCAACGCATTTTGAAAATATTGGAAAGAAAAGTATACAAAGAATCTCAATTTAACGATTTTATACTACACCTTATTTACTCAGCATACTTCCATTACTGCTGTACAAAGAAGAATTTGCTAGTACATGGCAAATCATTTCTCTTCTAGAATCTTCCATTTTAAATTAAAAATATTACGAACAGTTTTAATTTCTTTTGATTTAATTCTAACACAGCAAGATAAAGGAAAGATTTTGCATTTTATTATTATGATTATAAAATGTACTCTGCGGAAAAAAAATGGGACTGTTCTATAACTCCCGTTCTACTGGGCGGATTGACAAAATTCAGCTTGCGTTTTCCACGTCTTCTAAGCTCGACAAGTCAGGATATGTATTAAACTTACGTATAGCATTCTTCTAACACAGGTAATTTGACACAGAAATCCGACTTTTTTCTGAAATGACATGCCAATTGTTTTCTATATTTCGATTCTACGACTAAAATTATGCCAAAATGCCAAGTTCTGTAAAAATCGCACGAGTAGTTTTTAAAAAATTAGCTCTCAAAATTTTAGCTCCTCAATGTTAATTAAATTTGATATATATTTATTAATATCGCTTTTTTATTAAACTTACTTGATTCTTCCTTTCATATTTCGAAATTAAGGTTCATTCCAAATAAAATTCGCATATTTCTTATGATTTAGTTTTAAAATTTATATTTTTAAGTAATGTTTATAAATTTTCGAAAAACTTTTGAATTATGAAAGTTTTACCATCATCTCAAAGTAGATATGTTTCTAAGCATACCTGAAAAACATTAGAGTTCCTTATTCAAAATTTCCTAAGATATACCTGACTTTACATTTTGGCGCGTTTTGAAATTTGGCGTATTTATTATAAGCGATAATAACGAAAACGTGATTTACGCATTTTATTAAATTTATTTGAAAGTATGAACGATGACATTTTCCCGCTTGTGGACAATGAAAAAAAGGAAAAGAAAATGGGTTGCTACAAATTAATAAGTTCGCCAAGTGAAATATACATGGCGCAAACCGAAAAAAGTTCTTTAAGATAAATTTTTAAATTTCTCCATAAATGTCTCACCAAAAATTACAAAATTTAATATCTAAGCATAGTTTGAGTCGTAGTCTATATATGGAAAAAAATTGTTATGTTATTTCAGAAAAAGTCCGATTTTGTGTCAAAACACCTATGTTAGAACAATGCTATGCATAAATCTAATATATATCCTAAGTGGAAGACATGGAAAACGCAGTTTGAATTTCGTCAATCGTCCCAGTAGAACTGGAGATATAAAACTGTTCCCTTTTTTGTGCAGTGTAAAATTTTCATTTTTTTCAGAGCGCGGATTTAAGGAAATTAAGCATTTTAGATGCTTTATGCATATTAAAATAAGGGATTGAAATGGTGTCTAGTCAGGAAAGCACTGTGAATAATGTTGCTTTTTTATTTTTTGGCTAAAACTGTCATTGAAAAGAGATCAATCTAGAGAGTCGGATCGAAAACTTTGGCAGCTGTTGAATGCAAATATTTGGGGGAGAGAGGAAATTTAGGGGAAAATTATTTATTTCTGTATTTTAGAAGAGGGATTTAACATATTTTTCAAAAATTCGGCTACTTTGAGAAACTCTTCAATATCGTCTAATACATAGAGATCTATTACAAAATTTTTTACGATACCTGAATTGATTTTTCTCTTTTATAATCAAGCAACACTTATAACCTTTTTAACAATGAATTACGTAACACGTATATAGATATGCGTAATTTCAGTTATCAAACCTAGAGATCTAAAAAGCATATGCACCGCCACGAATACAATTAAATAAATGTGATATGTTTACAATGTAGCCCATCAAATACTGAACACTCTTCGAAAAAAAATAAATTTAAATACAATATTCGGCAAAATTGAGATAAAAAGATTTTTTTGTATTCTACGTTTTCAGAAAAAAAGTTTTCAAACAGTTATCGCTTTCTTTTTATAAGGAATCTTCATGGGCTACGTTAAGGCCCTATCAACCAATTCAACATTTTGTTTGAGTGAAAAGGATTCGAACCTGACAAAAACTTGATGGGCAGAAGAAAATGGCAAACCTCAGGAAAACGTCGAAGCTCACACTAAACAAAGACGCTGGCAATATTTCTCAATAAATCCCCAAAGTGCTGACGAGCTGTTATGTTCTTCCATCTCTGAAAGCTTTTTGGGCCTCTAATAAATATATAGAAAGAAGAGAGCCCATCTACAAAAGAGGAAGTAAAAAACTTCTTTCTGGTGTTATTGTTATTAATGCATGCGCTGTCAGCTAAACACGTGTACATGTTCACAAACACAGAAATGAAATACCTGCATTCGTTACAAAGATGTATTTGTTCTTTGGTGGAAAGGTGGTCTAACTACATTAGAAAAAAGACGTGTAAGTCATGAAAGCTTGTATAGCTTTTACTCTGCGAATCACACAAATTAATTAAGAAGATAGACATATTTTCTTTCTTATAATTAGTATTCACGATAGCAGTTAGAATAGTTTCAACGGATTTTCTGCTCTGGTAAATGCCAAAGCAAGAGCGAAAAACGGAAAAGGAAGTTTATATACGTATATTGTTTAATTTACTATAATGTTGTTGTGATTTTACTAATTTTGATTCAATTGGTTTTTTTATTCAATTTACCTGTTATCTAACTTCTTTATTCAATTTTATGCAACTGATTCCTAAATATATTTTCATTTGTATATTTTGATTTTAAATTCACATATACTCTTCAAGATTCCAAAAATCGTCCATGAGAAGAATAGATGTTATTAGCAGGTATAAAAAGGGCGGCTAAAATTTGCTGATTATGACTTGGCTGATTGATATTGGCTTATCAAGCAATCTTTGGTAGCCTTGCGAAATACTCTTTTCGGTAGCTTATAGGGTCTAAGAAATTAACCTCCGTAAAATTCGAGAAATTTACTAGTAGCCTATTCTTTTCCATCTAGTAGTAGTTTATATATTTTAAAGTTCGCTATTCTGGTATTCAGCGGTTTTGCTCATTTGATAATACTGCTCGCACATGCATATAATTTAATAGCCCTTTAATCATACCATTATGAAGCTCTCGTCAGCCGTTTCGTGCTAGTATCATTGTGAACGAATCATTAAACATACCAAAGAAGGCGAACATATTAATACTCTATAATCAATCACTCTGAGATGTTGAACCCAACAGAGAACCTTTCATCGAACAATCCATTAATCATAGTTTCGGAATACGAAATCATTGAACAAATTGAAAGTGACATAGGCTAGTCCATCGAATATAGAAAACTCCGCAAGTGACAGAAGAAATGGAAACTGACAAGGAACAATGTTCAGATAATATGACTTAGATAAAGCTGCCATTTGTGAAATTTAGAGAATTCAGAGAAATTAAATTATCTACTGTTGCATAATAGAAGCAATATATTTTCATATTGTTGATAATAATTAATTGCTGCGTCTATGAAGCAAGTGGACATTCGAGCTCTATATCGAAAGGCATTATTCATAACAATGTAGCTTGCATTGAACATGAACTAAAAATATAATAAATACTAAATCACGAACATCTGGCAATGATTTACATTATTTAGAGAATTACTATTTTTTACATTATTTAGAGTATTACTGTTTTTTTGTATTGTAGTTTCATTTTACAAGGAATTAATACTAAAGAGACGGCTGCAGATGGATTACCTGCTATTACCAGGTCCTGAACTTGCCGATTACTGTAGTCTGCGGATTACTGTCATTACGATACTTTATGAACATATCTTCTAATTCCTCCGTTCCAAACGTTTTGATTTCGGATTTTATTCATTTATAGAACTTGCGAATTATTGTCATTACTGTAGTTTAAAACTACATCTTGTAATTCGTCCATACTCAAACGTTTAGGTTTCCGATTTTATTTATTTATAGAACTTGCGAATTATTATCTTTGCTGTAATTTATAACTATACCCGAAAGTTTTTTCATATTTCGATTCTACAACTCAAATTATGTCAGACTTAAAATCGTACGAGTAGTTTTTAAAAAATTAGCTCTCAAAATTTTAGCTCCTCAATGTTAATTGAATTTGACATATATTTATTAATATCTCTTTTTTAATTAAACGTTTTTGATTTTTTCCTTTCACATTTCGAAATTTAGGTTTATTCGAAATAAAATTCACCCATTTTTTGTGTTTTATTTAAAAAAAAAAAAATTATAAATTTTTCGAAAAAACGTTTGAATTATGACCTATAAAAGTTTTACCATCATCTTAAAGTAGGTGTAGTTCTAAGCATACCTTCCAAAAATTACAGTTTTTTATTCAAAATTTTCTAAGATATACACAAATTTACATATTTTCGGGTTTTGAAATTTGGCATCTTTTTTTTTTGAGCGATAATAACGCCAAACATGGTTTATAGTGTGTGTGTGATTATGGCAAAGCCTCCAGGGCTATCTGCCTAAGGGGAGGAATGCCTTCGTGGAGGACTTTCTAAGGGAAATTGGCTCGTATACACGTTACACATGGGGAAAATCACGAAAACGACCATGTCATCAGCCCGTTCGCGGGATTCGAGCCTCGGACCGAACTACCAATGTTCAGTGACTTTACCGCTCGGTCGCTGGTGGGCCCCGTGGTTTATGGATTTTTTCTGTTACAGTGAATCGCCACAGCTATTTTTAACCTTAAATTTCAAATAAATGTTTACGGAGAATTAATTATGTGAAATTTATTTCTCTCAATCATGCATAATAAATATTTATTAATATTATATGAAATAGTATTTTTTTTTAAATTATAGATGAAGTTATTAAAATTTTTAACTTTTTAAATTTCTTTCTTTTTTTTTTTAATATTTGTGAGAGTAAATTTTGACTTTCGCCGTATTATCGTCTGCTACTTTACTTTGACTACATTTAAACTGAATTGTCTATAACTGAGAATGTTAGTTTGATGTTTGTTTTCCCAATGTTTTTAAGCAAACATGACGTTGACGGTTTGGGGGGTCATAGCCCAGCTTTAAAAATTATATATATAAGTATAAATTTTTACATTAATTCTCTTCGAAAGAATGATTTAAGTAGCTAATTTTCTCTCGTGTTGTATAAAAAACATGATCTTTAATATGGTTTGGTTTATTTAATTACGGCAAAGCATACTAGGGCTATCTGCCTCAGGGGAGGGATGCCTTCGTGGAGGACTTTATAAGGGAAACTGGCTCGTATACACGTTGCACATGGGGAAAACCACGAAAACGCTCATGCAGCCAGCCCGTTCGCGGGATTTGAACCTCGGACCGAGCTACCAGTGTTCAGCGACTCTACCGCTCGGCCGCTGGTGGGCCCAATTTTTAATATGATTTAGATTGTTCGTAGCCGATATAATAATCGGGTTACTCAGTGGAACAGATTAAACACTGCTGGACTGTTTTATTTCTTTGTCATTTAGCAAAAAATCTTTTAATTAAAATATCTAGCTTCTGGACTTTAAACTTTATTTATAGTTAAAATGCCTAGAAAATGAAAAGCTATCTTCAACTGAAACCCAGTTGATGTAATTGATATTTAAAAAAAATGGCAAGAATGGACAATTTATGGAAGTATAACAATCGAAAAATCTTAATTTTTTTGTGGTGAGCACTGAAAATAAACATAGAAGGAAAAAAGAAAATTAGGGAGAAAAGTAAGCAAAAATTTGAAGGGGAATTTGGCTGTCAGAAATACCAAGGCGTTTCGAAAAGTTGGATGTTTCAGAATACTTCAAGGAATTTGGGGGTTCAAAGAAAAAACACTTGGACGTGTACACCAGCAAATACCATCAAATGAGCTTCTGCTAACAGAAAAGACAAAAACGATATCATTGAAGATTAAAGTGAAGAGCGACTGATTTTCGACTATATGTTTGTAGAAGTTTAAATTACGTTATAGAACATCATATCATCATAAACGGAGAATCCCATGATTTCTTAGTCGAATTATTTGAATATTCAGGAATTTATAAAGTGATGTATGTGGATGTCACATAAAGACGTTTTCCCTCTTCATGAAACAGTCTTTCCTTTCATCTCATGCGTTGAAAATGCTTAGCGTCTAAAGAATGATAAAGGCTCTGACCAAATACTGATGAAGTGGATTGAATTAGATTATTAAGCTACTGCAAAGCAGAGCTATCTGCTTAAAAGGAGGGATGCCTTCGTGAAAAACTTTCTAAGGGAAACCAGCTGGCATACACGTTACAATGAGAAAAACCACGAAAACTCCCATGCAACCATCCCGTTCGCCGGGATTCGAACCCAGAAGCGAACTACCAGTGTTCAGCGAATTTATCGCTCGGCCGTTTGTGGGCCTTTATGAAATGGAAGCCGATGACTTTATTTAAAATGAGTGTCAGAAATACCAAGATGTTTCGAAAAATTGGATGCTTTTTAATATACTTGTAGAATGCCTAAAAAAAAGAGCAAGCCATTAAGAAGAAAATAAAATTACTTAAAATTTAATACTTTTTTAAATTAAAAAGTTTTAATCTTATCATGTTTGATTCTTGCAATTGCAAAAATAAAATATTTGACTAAAATATGAATAATATTTTAAGAAACTAAATGTAAGATGATAAAATTGTGTAAAGCAATGAGAACAATGTTAAAGCTATTTAAAGCATTACATTCAAGTCATCCTAAGTTAAAATGTCGGTTATACATCTTTCTCATTTACATATCTTTTCTGAAAGGAACATTGAAAGGCGTTTTAACTGTGCTTTACTGTATTTTCTCTTTGAATATATTCAGATTTCAGATGTATCGTAGTGTGGGACACAAAGTATTCTTCCGAAAGAAATGCAATTCAAATAAATAAAATAAAATCCTGGAAGATTTGTATTAATAAATATATTTAAAATGCTCTTCAAATGAATAAATAGAAAATTTTAAAACCATTATCTGAAGAGACAATGCAACACAAACAATTAGAAGAAAAGTCTAAAAATTTAAAAATTACCTATGAACAATATATATATATATATAACTATTTGAAAAAATGAAAAAAAAATAAACGATGCACATTTTATTTAAACTACGCAGTTCGAATGGGTAAATAGAAAATTTTAAAACAGTTATTCGAAAGAAACCATGCAACTTAAACAATTAAAATGAAATTCGAAAAAGAAAAGTATTTAAAATAATAACAATTATAATTAAAAATTTAATATAAAGAACATTATTTGAAAAAAGGAACGATTGTCACTTTTTTTTCGCTCACGGGAAATTAAAATAGGTTGCCATAAATTAAGAAGTTCGCCAAGTGAACTATTCTGGGCGCAAACTGAAAAAAAAGTTCCAACATAAATTTGTGAATTTCTCCGTAAAGTTCGCACCAAATTTTACAAAATTTCATATTTAGGCATAATTCGAGTCACAGAATCGAAATATGGAAAACAAAATGGTATGTTATTTCAGAAAAAGTCCGAAGTTGTGTCAAAATAACTATCTTAGAATAGAGCTATATATAAATATAATATATATCCTAAGTCGCGCTTATGAGAGACGAAGAACGCAATTTGAACTTCGTCAATCCGCCCAGTAGAACGGGAGATGATATAGAATGCCCCCTTTTTTATTTTTGTTTTTGCGCAGTGTATATTGCAATATCTTTAGCGTATATAACGCAAGTATTGTTTTTAATCAGTTATTTAATTTTTACTATTAAATTTTTTGCATAAAATTAACATTGAAAATATTAACGAAGCATTTCTGCGACATTAAACTGTATAAGAAGTTTGCCATCTACGTAACAGGTTCCATATGTTGCTCTTGTTTACGCTGTGTTTCGTAAAATCGCAAAAAACAAATAAATTACCGGCATTATACTTCGTTTCATTTGCAAAGCTTTTATGAAGAAAGCCATATTTCGTTTATTCGTAAAGGAAAATCATTAAATTATTTGCATTTTTTAATATAATTTGCTTTTCAGGGCAAAGCAAAAAGGTTGTTGAAGCATGTTCATTCAACATAACAAAAAATTCTTTCCTCTTGTTTTGAAAACGTTCCTTACATTATAAATAATAAAATTCTACAAATATAAGCTTGAAATTTAATAATCGAAAATAAAATCTGCAGTGCATGTATAAAACTGTACAACTCCTGCAATTCGCACATGCGAATGTAAAATTATTTTGAGTCGTGCGTACATGATAGTACATTCACGCTCGTGTATTCTTCAGTGGTCATTATTTTAATAGTTGCGCATCAGTGGCTTTAATATCTGCCTAAATTTGTTGCTTAATAAGACACGTAAAACGTAAACTGTAACATGCGTTTGAGGAATTTAAAATTTCACTACAGTGTAGAAATATCCCAATACTTATTTGTGAGAACTGGAAATAAATTTCGTTTCGGTCCAGTGCCTTAATTATGATGCGATGCAGGTTGCATCTTGACTTTGTTGATTACTCAATGCAGATTTCTCATTTTTATGATGTGTATCTTCACGAATGAAATGAAAACGAAATGAAGTTCGAAATGTTTTATTAAACGGACTGTAGTTTCTAATGGATACAAACAAAGGTTTGCTTATTTAATTCGATATTGTAGCTATTATTTATTTCGATAAACATTATTAAATTTACTACCCCATTCAAGCACATTCAAAGCCGAATCTCTGAATAGACTCCAAAGTTGGCGAAAATTTCAGGCCTCGAATGGAACAGAATCGCGCTAAGAAAGCCACCAACAGAGGCGAAAATTATGTTGAAACGTAAGCTAAATGCAGAATTATTGAAAGAAGTGTCCTTGCATGTATGCAATATCAAAACGTAGCTTACTTTAATAAGTCTCCTGCGTTTTATTTGCGGTGCATAGTATGAAAATTAAATTGATGAATATAAGCAACCATAAAGCTGTGACTTATCTCACTTGTCTGTCAGTAACATCAGAATAAGCCAACGAAATTCATCATGGGAAGGAGTGCAAGATTGCGCCTGCCGTTGGCAACAGCTTAGTACCATACAGGTGACAGTACGACTTTGCTCAGCCCCGCCCTCATTTTGATGGAGAGCACCCCGAGGGCAAAGAGCAGAGAGTCTGCCTCCCCTCTTTCTCTACCAACAACCTCTCAAGAGGACAACTATAAAGTGCTTGGGATTATGAAAAGGTGGTTCTAACGTCATGTTTTATGAATTGTATCAGCGTAGAACTTCTTGACACCATTACATTTATTTATATACTTTTGTGAAGATAACATACAGCCAATTATTTTTCGTTTTAAATAATATATCTGCTGTTGATATGGAGTAAAAATAAGTAAATATTTCTGTAGAGTGTTTGATTATGCAGCCCTAAATATAACAATACATAATAAATATTTCTGGAGAGTTTTAGATCATATAGCCTCTGTAAATAGAACTGAATAAGATGACAAATGGTTTAGCTATCAAATTCAATACTTCTTGAATATTTCAAAAAGCAAAACGTTCTTATCTTATGCTCTATACATATACTGTCTTTGTGAAGTTTTATTGTAACAGTAACGAAGGGCAATTAAGGAAAAATTTTATTTTTAAGTTGACCAAAGAAAGTACTACTTCTCTACATTCGAGAAGAAAATTCAATTTTCATTGGCATTTTTGAATTTGAAATAAATTTAAAACTATCCTTTTGATAAATGAACTAAGAATTAGTGACAATACTTAATTCAAAGATGAAAACTTTTAAGATCTATCTAAAAGGTGATTTAGCATTACATTCAGTGATGACTCGCTAAGTAGGCATTAAATGCAAAGCCATTTCACCTTTTTATGTTTTATAATTATAAGACTGAACTAGAACCGCGCTATTTTATTTTGCTTGTCTTGTCAGTCTAAAAACTTTAAAAAATATATTGCACTTATATCACGTACTCTCCTCATATAAGAACTCGAAAGGCAGAGCGAGCCTAATCAGAATTCGCTAGCATTTGAGTTAGAGCGGTTTAATTAAAAGAGCTCCCAATATTATCTCTAATACGTATGCCTAATGAGCCACTTAATGTATGTTGGTAGCCATTAATTGCGAAATCATCTCCCTTGAAGCAGGTGAAAAACCGTCAAGAGAAATTCAAGCCTTGGCAGCAAAATGCACATATTCCTCCTTATGTCCTCATTACTCAGATGAAACGTTGAAATTTAAAATCTTTAACGAGCAAATTTTGAAAGAGCATGTTAATAAAATAAAATAAAATAAAATAAAAAAAAAAACATCCATACAACTAGTAAGCTCTGTCCTTAAAAAAATCTAATATATGTTAGAAGTAAGCTGTTTCATATCTTTATCAAATTCTAAGGATGCTCACATTTTTATACATCGGTCTCTTAACATCTAGTATTTCAATTAAGAACATGAGAAATGAGCGGTAATGACTAAAAGGATTTTTAGTAAAAAATTATTTTCGACCTGCTTTTTCATTCGGATGCTAAGTTAGTGGTTTATAACTTTAAATTGCATAAAAATGGTGTTGCAATTATTTTTCAAAGCAATTTTTAAGGTGTTTTCTTAAATAATAATTTGTATTAACAGATAACTTGTTATAATGATTCTAAAATTTGCATGAAATGTATAAGATAGTTTATAAAGAATTATCATAGCCTCTTGTGAGTGCTGTTGAAATGTAAATGGTTAACATGTCCTGCTAACCACTTACATTTCAGCAGTACGTTGAATTTCAACAGTACGATTTTCTTTTCTGCTACAAAAGGAATTTTCGTAGTTCTAATTACGACAAGGGTATAAATGACGTTTCATGTTTAAAAAGAGAAGTTTATAATCTAAAAAGGTTAAGCAGGCTCGGATTATATTTGGTCGAAGAAAAGTTAAATGTTTCTCGTACCAAGAGATTCCCGAACGTGGATGGATTGAAATACACTATTTTGCAAAAACATCGAAGCACCAAGAAGGACTTTTTCGATTGTGACGAAGTTTGGTATGCAAAAACATCTTGATCGAACATGCAAATGATCAACGTTTCAAGACAAATGAACAAGAATTGCGATCATAGTGCGCATTTCTAGTGCGCAATTCGCAAAGTATAAAACCAGTAACAGAGATGATTGAAAGTCTTCTGTAGCTTGAATATTATTCTTGGTGAATTATAAAACTAATGCTGTGAGATTTTTCGCATTTTGATGATATAGTAGTGTTGTAAATAGGTTGCTTAGGTTGTTGTTGAGTTGCTGTAGTGTATTGCGTTGAATAGTTCTATTAAAATTGTGTTGTATAGTTGTATTGTATTGTGGTGTATATTTGTATTGTATTGTATTTAGCACTATTGATTGAGGTTGTTTAGTTGTATTTGAATTTGTCATTGGAACTATTGCTGTAGTGTATCTTCTCATATTGTTGTCATTGATTTGCATTGTCTTGGGTCCTTCTTGAAAGCTATGATCGCTCGTCACGTTTTATGAACTTGTCCGATTAGATTGTCTTGCTCCTTTTGGTACTTCTCCTCTTCCCCTTTTCTCCGTTTTCTCATCTGAGATTTTCTCCACGTCCGGATTTCTTTATATCAAGTGCCCTTGGGCTTTAACTCTGGAACCGGCAACGTTGCTCTTCGCAATAGCTCGGTCAATTATAGAGTCTAAGTCTAAGAATATTTATCGTTTTTTGTTTACTTTAAGAAGGCCCTCTAGAGAGGTTGAGTAATAGAAAAGGTGAGTACTATATAGTATGACCCATGTTCAAATCCCCGCGTACAGATTAATTGCACTGAAGGTTTTGTGGCTTTTTCCCATAGTTAACATAACACATGTATAAGCCAAATTCTCTTCAAAAAGGTGGTTTTCCCCATGTGTAACCTGTATACGAGCTAGTTTCCCTTAGAGAGGCTTCCACGAAGGCATCCCTCCCCTTAGGCAGATAGCCCTAGTGTGCTTTGCCATAATTAAATACGCATACACACACTCTTCAAAAAGGTCTTCCACAAAGGAATCCATCAAAAATTTCTGTCCAACCAGAAATGTTTTACTTCTGACGAAGAGGGAATCTTTGAAATTCCTTATGAACAGTTGCAACTAGTCAAAAATATGACTGAAAACCTTTATTCTGGAAGCAAAAGTAAAAGAGTTTATTGTTCTCCTGTCTACCTAAGCGAAATTTTCGTAAGTACGTGCAGAGCTAATAAGATTAGCGGGAGTGCTTGATATATCTGAATGCATTTACTAAGTCACAGTAATGTATATAAAATAATTGTAAGTGCAGACAATAACACTGAAGTTACGGCATTCAACGGAAATATTTCGTAAACTTGTAAGAATTAAGGTGCTGATGGAAGGTAGGCGTACACTAATAACCGAATACTGCCAGCAGTACAATATAGCTTTTGCAAAACTGCACTGCAAGATAGCAACATATAATTAGAAAGTTACCTTTACAGAGACGCAATTAAATTTTAATAAAAATCGTTAACGAAATTAATACACAATTAATCAAGGTAAATTCAATACCAATAGCTAATATACACTCACAAATATACAGTTTATATTAACATATGATGATAATAATAATAATTGTAACAATAATAATAAATAAAATAGCTAGATAAATGAATGTTCACATTAAATTCAATCTTAGATTCATAGGAGTTAGCACACTTTAGGCAGCTATTACTCATAGAGAAATATTTATCTTACAATACTTAACATCAGATAATTGAGCGTTAGAAGGTTGTTTATTAGAGTCTCGGTTTAAAACAGTATGAATTTTTCTACTGAATATATCAGAGTATTTAAATACATGAAAATCTACCTTTTGCAGTCTTATATTGATTATGTTAAATACAAACATTAAGGATAATAGCAAAATCTAGTTAGAGAATATTTAAGAATTGCCGTTACTAAATGCATCTAACATAGGTAATTTATATTATGCTCAATTAACTTTCTGAGCACAAAATGAAAAGAAACCAGAAAAAAAGAGGTTTTGGCTTTTTATTTTAATTTCCAGATTACAAGCTTAGGCTGAAAATTGTATCCTCAATTAAATTTCTGCGGTTAATAGTTCTTGCTTGTCAGTATTAGCAGAAGAATGAGAATCCTAAAACATTAATACAATTTAATTTTAATGCTCAGTTTATATTTCCTCGAAATGCATGAAGTTTTATTTAAAATTAAGAGAAACTAATGTTACCGTTTTGCCTAATTTTAAGTATTACTTTATTCAGAGTCTATGGTTGTTCCTCATAAAAAGTACTTACCAATTAAAATTCAACAGCTTTAATGTTAATAATTATAGATGCATACATTTACTGTTAAGAGAACTTTGATATTCTTCAGATACACTTCAGCAGCGGTTGTTCGTGAAAACCTTTTGACGGCTCGCAGAAAATTGGAACATTATTTATATTCTTATGAAGATTCAGTTTAAAAAATGACGAGCAACAAAACCGATTATGGAATATGGATTATAGTTTTCTTTTTAATTTTAGCTACTACTTTTAGAGAAATTCCTCCTGAATTTAGCGACTTTTTAGCTACTTTTACGGGTGTATATAGCGACATTTGAAAGTGAAAGTTGGCATCCATGGATATGTTGCTGTTATCAATAATACCGCGAACTCGAATTCTGTTTTCTTTTGAATTACAAACATATGCCATTGTAGTCGTTAATAACACAGTTTTTCTTCGTGTCAATAGGCAACGTGATGGATTTTTATGAGAACAATCTACATTCTTGTTTATAATTCCATCATTGGAAATTTCCGTTTTGGTTTGTCTAACCGTTGATCGATGGCGTTATTGCTGAGTAAGCGATGATGTTAATAATCAAAAATTGGCGGAATAACACTTTCAGTTTATTGATATTGCCTTGTGTTTGCCGGTTTTTTCTTGCTTTTCGTGAAGTTCTTTTTCAGGGATAATGGAAATGTGAAGCTTTCTGTACAAAAAGGTAAGATTTTTGTACTTTTCATATAATTTTTCAATGTGAACAAAATATATGTAACAGTGAAATGTTAATAGAGTTTTAATTGTTACTCATATTCAGGTGCGTAGCCGGAATTTCCACAAAGGCATGCTGCTGAACACCAAATGTTTCAAAATTATATTAACAAATGAAAATTAGAATCACATGTATTGGAAAGTTGAATATTTCTTTTTCGAATTAGTATGTTGTTTTTAAGGTCTGATTTAAGTTTTTTAAAAAATTCATATTAGTGGTCCGCCAAATATAAAATTATATATGTAGTGGTCCGTGAAGTTCTAAGGGTTGACGACCTGTGCACTGGAGGAATCAATAACTGTAATCTCAGCTGGTCTGTAATCTTAGAAAGGTTAATTCTAAAATTTTACAAATCGATGTTTGTACTGTTTTTAATTGTTCTGACTCACTTGTTAATGTAAGTCTAATATTTTAACATTTTCCATTCTGTCACTAAATTACTTATTGAAGGCTTCATTGCTTGGAGAAAAAGATAACTTTCATGAACGAGGTTTTATGGTGAGAAATTAAATACGCCTAAAAGACATTTCATTTATTCTTTGATGCAAGTTAGTTGTTTCGTTTTACACGAAACTTTCAATCCTGAAAGGAATTGAAAGAGTATGTTCAGATATATGCATTCTTACTGTATTTATGAAAGATCCCGTTAACATTATAAATTCCCCTCCCATATGAATGATGCAAGACCCATCCGATACGTGACCAGTTGTTGTTAACAGAGCAGCTTCAGCCTTATCTACGACTTGATTCACATGATTTAAATTGGTTGGTTGATTGATTTGAAAGTAATCAATCTTAGCCAATCACGTATCAGGAAATATTTTTTAAAGTAGGCAGCATTAAATACGTTAATATCGTAAATAACAGGTCATAGGTAACTGGGACATCAAAATCAGCAGTAACAGAGAAGTGGATAGAACTAATAAGGGTTTTGAAAATAAGAAAATAGATGTTTATAGCACATTTTATAATTTTTTTAAGGTATTTTTTCAAGGCATGTTAGAATGCTTTTTAGACGGTAATGTGTAATTATGAAGTGTATTATTATTTTGAAGTTTAGTTTGGAAAAGTGTTTAAAATTAGCAGAGTTAAGCCTGAGACTAACTTGAGGTTTTTAACGAAGTCTTATTAAACTTGAGAAATTTAATTTAGGACTTCTTTCGCTAAACAACAAAATTGTACTGTGACAAGTTGTTGGATACGCCGACATATTAAAACACAGTGTTTGAAATTTTATCTAAAAATTAGTTTCAGCTTTATCCTCAATAACTAGGTTATGAATATTTTGATTGGTTTATCAGCTCGTAAGACTGATATTTCTTGTCGTTGCTTATGTTGTTTTTCCTTAAAATTTCAGTCTTTATCAATTACTCTAACATCCACTAGCAAGCCGCGTGAAACGATGAGTTAGCGATTTCTTATGCAAGACCTTTCCCATCTGTAGGTGCCAACATAATTATTAGCAAAGCTTAGGTTTTGACCGAAAACACAAATTCTAGAAAATCATATTAATAATTTAATGACATTTCATATTAGACAGTGTCTAGTTAAACTACTTAAAGAATTTCATATTTTTTTCTATGTGAAGTATTATTTGAAAATATATCTTATTTATCTTTTTATTTGAAATTTTATTTTATTATATGAATAATTTTAGTAAATAAAACTTGTACGAATTTCAAATGAGGTTTTAAAGTTAAATAATTACTGCTATAAAAATTATATGCTAATTAGCTAATTGATAATCAGTGCTAAAATTTATCATCTGGATGGGCAATTCTAATTTCGTTCTCACACAACTTTCTTGATGAGCATTTTAGAATCCCTTAGCAGCATTGTAGTGTTCCTGCCTTTTATCTTTTAATTAAATATAGAGTGCACTGCAAGTGCACTGCTCAGCGAATAATCGCTTAAGTCCAGAACGAGAAACATAAAACTCAAAAAGGGTTAATTACTCTTTATTGCTCAAAATAAATACATATACAATCGCCCATTTCTCAGGGAGTACAGCAGAGCCTTCACTTGGGCTTAAACTCAAAAATGTAAGAAATAAAAACTTGACTAACTAAAGAGGTTTAGTCGAAGCTAAAACAAATCTAACTAGTTGGGCCCTAAGTGTCGAATGGGCTAGCAAAGCTATCAAGGGCCCGTAAATACGGCCGAGGGTAGTAACAGCTTAGAGAGACGTGGCCAAAAAACAAACGCGCGCTAGTCAGAATCTCTGATTCTCTCTCTCGAAGTCAGTGGAAGACTTCAACTTAAATACTCCCCCTTCTCATTTGCATTTAACGCGATTCTAAAAACACATTCTGGTAAGGAATTTGTAAGCTGAAATTAGGAGAGATAGGAAAGGATCTTTAACTGAAAACTAACATATAAACTTAGGATAAACCTTACAACATAACTAGCTCAAGTAATAAAATATCATTGAATCACACTCAAAAAGACCTGTGTTCAAATTAGTCAACCAACTCACACTACTATCACACACGAAAAACTTTTCGTTTATTAATATATCTTGAATGAGAAGCAGAAAAGACCAAAGGAACTTTAATATCAAAAATAACTGCACAATTAAATGTTTAAGGTACAAAATGCTTGACTGAAGCGAGATTAAATGCTTAAAAATTTCTTGATAAATCTAGAACAAAAGGTACAAGTTGCTTATTTCATATTCTGACAAAAAAACGCTAACACTACAATTGGCATTACCATAAAGAGCAAATTCAAATTAAATTACTTTTCGACTGCATTTCGCTACTTAGTTGGAAAGTTAGTTAGTAATTCATATTTAAAAAACGAAAACTCACCTATTTCTGGAAAGAAAGTTTCGCATATCAACCACGTAATGTTTGCTTTTCTGATAGTATAAAACATGATTATTTCAATTCCATCAAATTTGTGTATTACTGTAAATGAGTTTCTATGCTATTTCTCTATAAGAATCTTCAAGAACGACAAATTTTTTATGGTTGATGTTACAAAGTGTTAAAGAAATTTTTTCGTACGGTTTATTATGATTGACAGCGATTCAGAAACTTAGAATGTGCGAAAAACTTTCCATTCATAATAAATTTATACTACTACAATATATACATGAAAGCACTCTGTTTTAAAGTGCTCGTCATATCAAGAGAGAGATATCTGTCAAAACAAAAGAAATTATTGAAGCTACATTTACAGCAATTTAGAGCTGCAATTTAGGTCTTCAAAACTTTTAGCTTAAGGCAGAATCCAAAGTAAAACTTATTTTGAGTTCGTGATGTACGCTGAGGAAAAAAAAATGGGGCAGTTCTATAACTCCCGTTCTACTGGGCCGACTGACGAAATTCCAACTGCATTTTTCATGTCTGGAAAGCATGGCATAGGGTATGTATTAGATTTATATATAGCATTGTTCTAACATAGGTATTTAAAAAAAAATCGGACTTTTTCTGAAATAACATACCGTTGTTTTCCATTATTCGATTCTACGACTAAAATCGTGCGCAGATATTAAATTTTGTAGTTTTTGATGAGAAATTTAAGGAGAAATTTAAAAATTTATGTTGGCGCATTTTTTTCAGTTTACGCCGGGAATAACTCACTCGGCGAGCTTCTTGATTTATAGTAACCTATTGCTCTTTCCTTTTTTCATTGAACACGAGCGAGAAACAAGTCATCATTCATACTTTCAAATAATTTTAACAAAGTGCCCAAACCAAATTTGGCGTTATTATCGCTTATAACAAATATGCCAAACTTCAAAACACGCCAATATATAAATTCACGTATATCTTAGGAAATTGTGAGTAAAAATCTCTAATATTTTGCAGGTATGATTAGAAATACATCTACTTTAAGAAAATGGTAATTGTTTTATAGGTTATAATTCAAAATGTTTTTCGAAACATTTATAAATATTTTTTAAAAATACAAATCTTAAAAACAAATAATAAAAATGGGCGAATTGTATTTGGAATGAAACTAAATTTCCGATTGCGAAAGGAAGAATCAAATAAGTTTAAAAAAATATTAATAAACATATACTAAATTTAATTAACATGGAAGAGCTAAAATTTTGAGAGCTAATATTTTAAAAACTGCTCGGGAGAATTTTATAAAATTACTTGGCACTTTAGCATAATCTGAGTCATAGAATCGAAATGTAGAAAAACCACTGGAATGTCATTTCAGAAAACGTCCGATTTGGAGTCAAAATACCTATATAAGAACAATGCTATATATAAATCTAATACATACCTAAGTCGCGCTTTTGAGACATAAAAAACGCAAATTGAATTTCATCAATTGGCACGGTAGAACGGGAGATATAAAACTGTTCCTTTTTTTGTGCGCAGTTTGTTATCGAATGAGCATGTGCATAAAATTTATGAAACCTTGTTTTGATGGACAGATTCATTATAGGCATTTGAATTATTTCTTAACCAGATTGAATTGGGGAGAAAATGAATTAGCATTTCCTCGAAAGCAAAACCAATGTAAAACATTACAAAAACAATGTAAAAGTCGTAAAGTAATGATGAATCAACATGACGTATTTTTTAATGATGAATTTAGTTTTTAGCTCAATATGAGTCTGATAAACAACAAAACTTCTTTCATTGTTTCTTGAAAAATTCCTGTTAAAATTATTCTCCTTTCTGCTCCTAAACGGAGTTTCACAGTCCATACGTCAATTAAACGTGTTTAATTATGGAGCAGTTAAACGTCAATTAAACGTGTTTAATTATGGAGCAGTTAAATTTCAGTTAAAATTTATGAATTTAAAACTTTTCTCTGAAAAGAGTTTTTTAATTCGGGTATGCCTTTTGAACTTAAATGTAGTGAATGTGTAGCTGTGAATGATTCTGCATTTTTGAGACCAAATGTATGTTACTCATTCCTACTTCAAACCTGATACCACCAATATATTGCTATTGAGTTATTATACATTTTGTGTTTCACCTACATTTTACCATTTGGATTTGCAATAAAAGATCGATTGTTAATTTTATTATATATGATGCTTTTGGATATCTATAGGAAAGTTAGAATATATAGTAGAAAGTTTACTTGTGGTAGCGTCACCGAATTTTGAACTCTGGACTTTCCGAATAATCTTCAAGCATACGTTCAAGTACATCACAAATCCATGCGGAAAGGAGGTAGAAAATACTTTAAAAACGTATTGTTTTAAATCTTCGAAACGTTTGCTTATTTTTCTAAAAATAATAATTTTAACAATGTATTTCGAAAAAAAATTAATATTGTAAAATATAGAAATGTAAAATTACTCTATTAAATAATTAAAAAAAAATAATATTGTAAAATATAGAAATGTAAAATTAAAATTACTCTATTAAATAAAATATTTAACTCACGTCTCTAAGTAATTGCTTTTAGAAACGCTGTCTCCGGTTTTAATTGGATGCTTAGAAATAGTTAATGATTTTTTGCTCATTATAATTAATTTATGCACATTCATAGTTAATTAATTTCCTACAGTTTTGGTTCAAAAATAAATATTCCAAAACATAGTCAGTATTGATCAAAATCTGTTTTGCAGCGTAATAATTTTTGAAATTTTACTTCAGCTGTCTTTTAAATATATGAAAAAAAAAAAAATGTCTAAAGGAAGCACCAAACATTAAATTTAAAAAGAGCACAGAATTCTAGCCCTCAATTTTCCGAGTGCCAACAGTACTGATATAATAAGAGAGAATTATCGATTTGAAGCGATTTCATCAGAAAATATAAAATAAAAAAAAATCTCATTAAAATTTTGAAAAAAAAAAAAAAAAAAAAAAAAAAAAACGCTTCCGGGTGCACTGGCTTTTGTCTAGATACATGCTGTATACCAAAGTTCGTAGCCCTGGGTCTATTAGCTTACGGGCAGCAAGAACGAAAGACACACACAGGCGTTTTCCTTTTATATATATATATATATATATTGATTCTACAAAGAATTTGTAAGTTTTATAGCCAGCATAATTCTTTATAGAATTTCTGATTTCATCCTTTTTTGAAACTAGTAATGTTTCTTGATAGAATTTTAATATTATGCTTATTGACGTTCTTTTAAAGTTTATTTAGCATATGGTATTTCATTTTCATAGATTAGTTAGACTTCGCTTTTAATTTCTCTTCAATTTCTTTGACAGAATTTCTCTCCATCAATTTTGTTTTATCGATTTTATTTTCTCTTCAGTTCCTTTGACAGAAATTTAGTGATAGATATAATCTTGATATTTAAATCATGCTTGACGAGCGTATGATTTATACTATACAAGAAAGGTTAATAAATTATCGCAGTCTGTCATTACTTATAATCTCTTCAGTTTTTTTAATTCTATGGTCTGTTATTCTGACGGTTGTGTTTCTTTGCATAAAAACATTTTATAGATAATAGTATAGCAAGGTTTCCTATTTCTGTATATTTGTGTGTCTCTACTTAAGTGGAGATGTGACCCCAAAAGTTCTCTTAGCAAATGAAATTTATTAAACCACCCCTCTGTTAGATAATGATTTACATGTTTTTAAAACAGTGTAATTTATTTTTAATTTACAGTATTTTTATGGAGTATTTTTTATAGGGCCCACCAATGGCCGAGCAGTTAAGTCGCTGAACACTGATAGTTCGGTCTGGCTTCTATTTCAGGAGAACGTATCAGCTGCATGGGAGTTTTCCTCTTGTGTAATCCACGTAAATATCAGCTAGTTTCCTTTAGAAAGCCCTTCATGAAAGGCATCCCTCCTCTTAGGCAGATAGCCCTCGTAACATAATCAGACCAAAGTTTCATAAATAGTAAATAACGTTTTAAAGAAATTTCACACTATAAAAGTCTTTTTAGACGAATACTTTCTTTATTGATTAAGAATGATAGTTTTGGCTTAAATGTTCGTCATACAGAGCCTTTTAATGGTAATTTTTTCACGGCTTTTTATTGAAAGCAGAAAATTAGATTAGGAGTCTTATAATTTTATTTAGAAATCGATTAATATTTTCAACATGTGTGTGGTGATCCACGGTTTGGAAAAGGATTCTGAATTAGAAAAGATTCGTGCACTAACCTAGTGCTTCGCATTAGAGAGTAAAGAACATCTATGTTATAAAAATATACTTTTATTTACATAGTGAAAACGCGCAGCAACATTCTTAACGAAAGCTCATTCTCCTAATAACATACTTCTTTTTACACTCCGTTTGCGCATGCGCATTGACCATTACCAAAGGAGTTTGGCAGATACTGCCATCTGTTGGATAAACTATTCGCTACATATTCCTCCCACCTGAATTTACTGGGAGGTAAATTCACACATCTGTTAAGTATAATATACGCATAATAGTACAGTATACAATATTAAAGTATAAAATTATGCCTACCAAGATGTTCTAATTAAATTGAAATACAGATTTACCTGGAGATGCAGCATTCCATAATTTTCTAGACATATTAACAGATAATACTAAACCTAGAAAAATAAAAATAAATTAAATTATTACAAAGTATTCAAACAAGTACAAAACATTTCACAGACGTATCACTGGTTTCACAGTTCTACCACTGCTGGTAGTCATAGGAATATTTTCAGTCATATCCTTTTGGACTGGGTTATCCAGCTCAAGTCTGTACAGTCTTTGCATTGGTCTAAGAAACTCAGAAGTCTCTATTTTTATGACAGCAAGTCTTATTTGTCCATCACGACCAGGTAGCAGCTTTATGACACGCGCCAGGTTCCAAAAAGCACGTTTTTTGTTGTTATCTTCAAGTAGAACAATTTCACCCACCTGGAGAGGTTTAGCTATAGAGTTTTTAATGGACTGCTGACGTAACTGTCCTAGATATTCCACACGGAATCTTGCTCTAAGTTGTTCTCTCACCTTTTGTAGATACTTAGCTCGTTTACTCAATTTTTCCTTATCCACTGTATCGATATCAGGTACTCCTGATTTGGAAATCTCACGCAGGAACATTTCTGGAGTTAATGGGGATGAATCTTCAACGTCTTCCAACACGTAGGTAAGTGGCCTAGTATTGATTACTCTTTCACAGTCGCATAGTACTGTAAGCAACTCCTCGTAATCCAGGGCAGCACGACCTATAACTTTTCTCAGAATCTGTTTCACCATTTGAACTAAACGTTCCCACCAACCGCCCCACCAAGGTGCGGAGGGAGGAATAAATTTCCACTGAATTCTTTGCTCAGCTGCCTTTGATCGCAGACTCTCCCAATCAATTGTATGCAGAAGGCTCTCCGCTCCTTTAAAATTACTGCCATTGTCTGAGTATACTATAGATGGTCTTCCGCGACGAGAAATGAAACGTCTCAATGACTGGAAAAAAGCTTCAGTTGTCAAGGATGTTACTGACTCCAGATGAATGGCCCTATAGACCGCACATGTGTAAAGAACAATATAAGCTTTTCGAACATCTTTAAGGTAGAGGGGTCCTGCCCGATCGACACCCACTATCTCAAAAACACTTGCATCACGTACTCTATCTTTCGGCAAAATTCCTGGAGTTACATCACAACTTTTGGATTTAAATCTTTGACATTTAACACATTTTCTAATGCAGTTTCGTACTGTCTTACGAGTTTTGAGGATCCAATACTTTTCCCGCAAATGAGACATCACCATAGAAGTACCAGCATGCAGCAGCTCATTACGTGCATTCATTATTAGTAATTTTACTACTGCATGATCAGATGGCAAAATGACAGGAAACTTAAAGTCATCAGTATCGTCGCGATAAGAAATATTGGATTTAGCTCTGATCAAACCATCACGATCAACTATAGGTCTGAGGTCTTTAATTTTATCATCGTTCACACTCTTAAATGATTCTCTTTGAACCAATAACATAAGAGTTATCTCAGCTCTTTCAATTTCCGAAACTGACAAAAGTTTGGAGGTTTCGTTTGTAATTCTTCGTAATTTAAAGTAAAACCTAAGAATCCAACCTAACATGCGTACAACTTTCTTTATGGATGAAAAGTACCTGTAATACCAATTGTCAGGTTTAGAATCTTTGTTAAGAGTACTCAATACTGATTTACGCCTTTCTGAATTTATGATCTCTTCGTCTGGCAAATCGGTGCCACTTGACCATGACGATTCTGGTTCTAACAGCCATGATGGGCCCTCCCACCATTTCGACAGCAAAAACTGCTTACCTGAACACCTCTAGAAGGGAGATCGGCAGCATTCAGCTCCGAAGGGATGTAATGCCAATCTTCTATTTTTGTAAGTGTTCTGATTTCTTGGACACGATTCCAAACGAAAGTTCCCCACCGTACGTCTCGCTGGATCCAGTACAAAGCGGTTGTTGAGTCAGTCAAGAATGTTCTTAAATTTGGCATGTTCAAATCTGAAAAGACCATATATCCCAAGCGTGCTCCGATTAAGCAGGATAATAATTCCAAACGAGGAATGGATATACTCTTTAAAGGCGCAACTCTAGTGCGTGTTTGCACAAAATTTAAATAAACCTTATTTTCGGTCTTCACTCTTAAGAAAATACAGGTAGCATAGGCATGTTTACTGGCATCGCTGAAAACATGAAGACTTACATCTCCGTTAACCGATCTGTCAATATTAAGCCATCTAGGAATTTTGACATCAGACAGCAGTTTCAGTTCTTTTACCCATTGCATGGACCTCTTTTCTAAATGTTCTGGCAATTTTTTATCCCAATTTAATCGTAATTTCCAGCACTCTTGCAACATCACCTTTGGGAACAGGGTAACGGGAGAAAGGAAGCCTATTGGGTCAAATAACTTATGCGCGCAAGAAAGGAGTGTTCGTTTACTCGCGACAATCTCCTCTTTCTTTAGTGACTCAATTTTACAGGAAAGAGTATCATCCTTTAAATCCCAGTTTAACCCTAGAACGCAAACGGATGTATCTAATTTAGAGCTGGGAATTATTTCGGTTTCACAATTCGACTGCCATCCTCTAAGATTCAACTTTCCCAGTGACAATAACATTCTCGATTCTAGTACAAATCTATTCAATTCTTCAACATTCTTAAAACTAGTCAGGCAATTATCAACATAGAAGGACTCCTTCAAAATATTGGCTGTAGCTGCAAACTGATCTGGGGCACGATTTAAATGATAGTTCAACGTAGCGGCTAACAAAAACGGACTACAGTTAAGTCCAAAAACCACGCGACAATGTCTGTAAATTTTAGTATTCTCTTCTTCTGCACCTTTCCAAAAGAAACGCAAATAATCTCTATCCTTCTCTCTTATACCAATCTGCAAGAAGGATTTCTCAATGTCTGAAATTACTGCAACAGGATATTTCCGAAAACGATTCAACAATGTTGGAATTATTTCTATTAGGTTGGGACCTTTCTCAAGACAATCATTTAAGGAAAGTTCTCCTTTGGCATGTGCCGAAGCATCAAAAACTGGACTTACTCTCGTAGTTTTGCTAGATTCTTTAAAAACAGGCCTATGAGGCAAATAGTGCTCTCTATCTACTTCGCCTTCTGTTACCTCTTCAATACTTCCTAATAAACTTTAATTTGGTTCGAATCTAATAATTTCCTTCGCGTATTAGTCAGGCGTTTTTCTGCCAACGTTTTATTATTAGACAAGCGTGAGGGGTCCAGTACCCAAAGTAATGCAGTTTCATATCTCCCGTCTGAATCCAAATTCAAATTTTCCTCAAAATACTGCATGGTCTCCTCATGAATTTCAGCTTTCTTTTTAGACTCAACTGGGTCATTTATACCAATAACGTCTAACTTCCACAAGTTTTCTGCTGATCTTTCGTTTAGCAATAAAGAAACACGTGCAAGAGAATCATTTATACCCGAAGATTCCTTCGCTGGAATTTTACCCATTAAAATCCATCCCAAACTTGTTTCATCGCGACCGGACCACTTTGTAAACATTTAATATTTCCGGTGAATAATTTTCTAGCAATATCACAACCTATCAACAATTTAATGTCACTTTCGTTTTCGGGAGCATTACTCTCTACATCTGACACTTGAATATTTAATTTACGAAGTTCTTTCAACCAAGGACCTTTAGGTATTTTCTTAACATCAGAACAGATAACAGATTCACTTAAACAATGCACACTACATACATATTTATTATCAAGGCTACTCAAATTAACTATATATTTAGAATGAAATTTTTCTTTTGTTTCTACACCTCCGAATAATTTATGAACTAATTTCACTTCACCAACACTGTTACATTTCAAAGAATCTGTAATATCTTTCGTTAAATAACTTCTCTCGCAACCCGTATCTTTAATCCCTCTGACTATCCTTTCCCTGTTGCCATTTTTTACCCTTACGATTAATGTTTGTAATAACACATTGGAGCTCGCGGATCTGCTAGCCAAAACATTGACCTCATTTTTCGCCACAGGCTCTACTTGTTTAGTCTCTTTCAATTGAGAAGGAACTTGTTGGCACATTACATAAATAGACATAAACCCTTCTTAAATATTAAGTCTTTTTTATCCTGATATGTAAGCGTACTAGCTTTAAAACATTTTTCTGTTAAATGTGGCTTATCACAAAATAAACACGATTCCTCAACTTTCTTACTAGGAGCATTTTCTTTAAATTTGTCTCCTGTATACAAATCATTACAAGTAGGAATATTAGACTCATCATTAAGTAACTTTTAGATTTTCTACTTTTATCAAAAAAAAAAAAAAAAAAAAAAAAAAACGCGCTAATTTAATTTTTTCTTCAGATATCACTTCATTTTTCTAAAACAGAAGAATAGATTCGAGATCGCTCTTACCTTGTTGTGACGAGCTCTCCCGTTCCCTCTTCCACACGCGTAAGATGTCAGGGGGCAGGCAAGATTCAACTAACGGAAAAATAACACTAGCGTATTTATCTTCAGTCACACCGAGAGATTCCAGAGCACGCAGTTTTGTTTCTAAACTATCGTACAACGATGATAGCGCAAAGTCCTTTTTGGTTGCATTATTATTTATCAACACAA
This sequence comes from Stegodyphus dumicola, assembly GCF_044657685.1. Lineage (NCBI taxonomy): Eukaryota > Metazoa > Arthropoda > Arachnida > Araneae > Eresidae > Stegodyphus > Stegodyphus dumicola. The sequence continues at coordinate 25,976,663 of NC_140777.1, forward strand.
GATTCAATAAATCCCGAACGTACACTTGTATAAGAATATCTTCACGTCCAAAACGATTCTTTAAATGTTCGATGACTTTCGGATAATTTTCTTTAGTTGTCGGGAAACTCTGCACTATTTCCCGTGCTTTCGAGTTGGCAGCAGTAGCCTGGATCAGATATACGAATTTCAAATGATCATCTAGCACTGGATCTTCGTGTATCTTACTAAAGGTATTCCAGAAATTCAACCATTGTCGTGGGTCACCTGTAAATTCAATCAAATTTATTTTCGGAAGCTTCAAATTCGTTGCCGTTGTTCTTGAATCAACAGTTCTGGTTTCATTTACCGATGCATGAGTCAGCAAATTTTTCTCTATTTTCACAGTGATTTGCCTCACTTTCATCCTGGCTGCTATTAATTTCTCCTTGTAAGTCTCACATGACTCAAATTCTTTAGTATATTCTTCTTGCGAGACTTCTTTCGATTTTGATAGGAGATCCAATATTTCTTCATCCAACTGTTGTAGTCGAATTCCTTTATCTTCCAGAATTTTCAGGGACAATAATAGAACATCACTGTTCAATTCTGACTCATTCAAATGTCCATGTAGGCTATTATATGCTTTTGTGAAGGCTGCACGCAGTGGTATTCGTCTTACTTTCAAGGCTTCCATTTCTACTGCTGGTAGTTCGGTCTGAGGTTCGAATCCCGCGAACGGGCTGGCTGCATGGGCGTTTTCGTGGTTTTCCCCATGTGTAACGTGTATACGAGCCAGTTTCCCTTAGAAAGTCCTCCACGAAAGGCATCCCTCCATTTAGGCAGATAGCCCTCGTGTGCTTTGCCATAATTAAATACATCAACATCAACATCATCATCCATTTCTACTGTTAAACCATCAAAAGTGTCCTTTACCTAACTAATGCGTCCTGTCAGACGGACGCCACTTTATTATTGTGGTGATCCACGGTTTGGAAAAGGATTCTGAATTAGAAGAGATTCGTGCACTAACCTAGTGCTTCGCATTAGAGAGTAAAGAACATCTATGTCATAAAAATATACTTTTATTTACATAGCGAAAACGCGCAGCAACATTATTAACGAAAGCTCATTCGGTTGATCTTTACATTATGGTAACTTGGCGATTTTTTGGAGAAAATTTGGCGACCAACTCTCCTACAGCAACCCTCTATTTTTTTTTTCCCGCCGCCATTTTGTCTTCACGAAGTAAAGACATGTTTCTTTTCTTTTTATCTACTGAACACTTCTTCCAACAATTTACTAGCCGAATTACACTTATGCTAGAAATTTTATCTAACAAAACTGCTTCATCATGACAAATATTCACTGCAAAATTGGGAAAAAGTGCACAATACCATACTCCTTACGCGTTTTTCAAAATAACACATACACATAAACCATGTACACGTCGACTTATTTTTACTTAAAAAAACATCCCAGAATTGCACAAAAATGGCATTGCGCACACTGTTCACTATATCCATGTACACTGCTTTTTTCTCATAAATTAGAAAAATTTCACGAAAATACATGACAATTTTCTGAATCTTTAAACCCGGTAAAAAGAACATATATGAAATTACCTGATCGCGAAAAAGTATATACCCTTTCCAAATATGAACATTTCCCCGTATAAAATAAATAAAATATCCAAAAACTTTTACCTCTACATTATCTATTATATTACAAACGTCACTAACTAATTCATACCGCAAACATTACGAATGGTTACAAATACTTAGTGTCAAATATTTAAATTATTTCCATGCACGTTTACGAAAATTACTTTACTTCCACCTTACATTTAGAACAATGCATAAAAATAATATCCTCAAATAATTAAAAATACTAACTTACCTAATCTTCTTCAGAATCTTGATTACGTGTCCGATAAACTTTTCTTATTTCTGTTTCAGGATCTTTAAAATCATACTTATAGTTCACAGCAAGGTACCAGGTAAAATAAATAACTTAATAAAACATCTTTACTTCTATCTCGCACAACCTTAAAGAAACACTTATTAGTACCCCTTTCAATCCCACTAAATACCCATTTCGAATTCACTTTAGTTAGGGACATGGGATCCAAAAATTAACGAACACTGTTTCACACAACACAGAATAAAGCCAAATACAAAATTTCCAGATTTTTTCCCGATTTCCCCCCTTTTCCGATTAAAGAACTGTAATTCGTCCATTAATATCACATAACATATCCCACGATCTCTCATTTCCCTCACACAAAATAATGCGTAATCGGAACTGAGTACTGCTCACATTAATACCATAGTCCCAGGTAGTAACCTTTATCGCCTCCAAAATGTCGCCAAACTACCAGTTACCATATTCTAAAGATCAGCCGCTCATTCTCCTAATACTTCTTTTTACATTCCGCTTGCGCATGCGCATTGACCATTACCAAAGGAGCTTGGCAGATACTGCCATCTGTTGGATAAACTATTCGCTACAATGTGTATCCAGTTATTTACAAACTGGGAGATTTTATACAACGAGCTCTGTATTATACTTACTGTAATTGTTTTGAATATTAAAGTATCATTTTAATGCTATATCTGAATATAGTTCCGATTTTATTTTTGTCGTTTTAAGTTATCCTATCACATAAGTAACATGGAGGAAATAATTGATTTTAAAATATTGTAACAATTTTTAATAAATAATAATAATAATAATAATAATATAATATAATAATAATATATAAATAATGATAATACTAATAATAATTTTAATAAATAATAATAATAAATTATCTACTGAAGAATGGTTTTGTTTTTGGACAAATAAATACTTTCGGTTGTTTATTTTAATTTATAATCAAAAGCACAGAAATTATAACTTTTCTTAGAAAAATATCTAAATACGTCTGTTTGTTTTTTTATCCTTGTTCGAAATAACAAGCCACCATAAAAGTCACAGAATGCTAACTATATTGTGTATGGATTTCCTTCAGTGCCAAGCCCTAACGGATTATGAAGCTCTCAATTATTCTGTTAATTTCAGAAAAGTGTAAAAATCTATTACAGTATCCTTTCATGATGTTCTGTGTGTTTCTACCGAATTCTAACCGAAGAAATATAACAATACTTTTTCGATCTTTAGTGTTAATTGATTGAAATATTAAAGTTTGTTAAATTCTTTTTTTATGTACTATAAAAATAATTAAGTTTGTTAAATTCTTTTTTTATGTACTATAAAAATATTGTAATTTGTTTTGGAATCCATTGATCTTTCTCATTAGATCAGATAAGACTTGGATTTCTTCCCTGTAAATATAAGAAGATAAGTTCATTTAAATAGTCATTAATATATATTGAATGTACCAGTCTGTCGAAAGTCACTAACGGTACTTTAAGGTATTACTTCTAAGCATGTGTCTGTTGGAACAAACTGACGGAAATTCGAGATTTATGTCTTCAGCCGAAACTACAGTAAGATATTTACCATCATTTATCCACATCAACTGATTGTAAAGAAGTTGGACTGCTTATTTTGATTCCAAGTCTTATAACTGAAGTAACTAGGAGTAACTTCTCGTTTTGGGTAAAACAATGCATGCAGAAGACTTACGCTTCTTTTCTCTCAAAAGACTTCCTGAGACCACCTCTGCTGTAATAGAGGATATAATATTTGTTATAAGTGTTAAAGGTTTAATAAAAACGCCACATTTATCTGCAGACATATTAACTGCTTACCAAATGTCCTTCGTTTTTGTATTAGATCCTGAAACAAAACAGTATTGAACAACTCCTCCTACCGACTGAAAAAATCTTCCAGATATGTGCCTATAACAATTAAAAGTAGACTTAAGTTTGACTGATCTCCACTTTAATCAAGTCGCAGAAAATAAAAGTACAATTTTTTGATCTCGTGTAATGCAATTTGTTCCCTTGCTTACCTAGTTGAACATCAGCTGAATTTCTTCGGCTATTAACATGCTGGGAGCCTCCTGTAGCCAAGTATAAGCAGGTTATGTGGTGGATAAGTAGATTTACCGGAAGACAATGTCAATCAGTAAATCTGTTTACTCACCCAGGATATAGTTTCTGCAGTAAAGCTTCAATACAAGTTACTTGCAAAGAAAACAAAATTTTCTGAAATATTTTCAGCACACTTCAGTTTTCAGTATACAGTCTTCAGAGTGACGGTATTATCTCTTCAGATATTAAAAAGTAATGGAAATTTTAGGATTGGAATTTTTTTTATATGAAACATATTCTATAGCCGAATCTTTCCACTTTTCCTGTTTTATTACTTTTGTTCTTTTACCACTATATTAATCCTTCTTGCAGCTTGGCAAATACCCATTTTTCACAGCTGTAGCTAAGCTTGCAACCTAAGATATTTATTTTTCTTAGTAAACTATTAATTCTGTGGTTACTGCTAAGTTAACAATGGGCAGAAAATTTGTATTTTATATTTTAAATTGAAGATACTTAAAAACAAAGTACTTGATTTTTTTTATAATTTGTATTTTTATTTCATATTATAATAATGTAATAAATTAATATATTTTTAAATATGTAAATGATAAAATTTTATAAATAAATGCGTCAAGAATAAGGTTCATAAACAATATTTCTAAAGCCATATAATTTTATTTGACTGCTGAATAATAGTTCACGATTTCACGTGTTTTATGCATTAAAATATGTGCACTGATTTTGAATCAGACAAAAATCTAAATCTGGATTGATGTTATAGGGTGCATTAGGAATTTGCAAGCAAGGAGTTCTAGATAATAAAACTGTTCATCTGCCTGGAGTTGAAGATGGAATTTGAGAAAAAAAATCAACTCAGTGTAGCAATCGTTGCTGTACAAGAGATATGTTTACAATATAAATCCTTACTTTAGTTTTATAAAAATACTTAAGTAATAAAAGTCTTCTTTTCTATTATTTTCTTTGAAATTCAGCTGTGCAAAAATTATCCAACGGTTCTTTTACTTTGTAAGTTAGATTTCTTTGAAACTCTTCCGTTCGTCTCCGTTATCTCAGTGGTTTCTTTTTTCATAATACTAATTCAATTTCCTTCATTGCAAAAGTTTTTAAAAAACTTGTCTCATGACTTTTTTTCCACAGATAATGTTTCAATTGTTATCATTTTTATCTTCATAAATTTAAGCAGCGCGTGGTTATCTCTTCTCTTTCAAAAATGATTTTTGTAGAATTTCTCTGGAATGTTTCATGCGTAACGTTTACATGTAACTAATAACTTTTCTTTATGTAACTTAACGCAAGCCATTAATGATTTCAAATGTTGAAAATCTGTTTCCTTTGAAACCATGAAAAATGCGAAAGAGCTTTAGAATAGAAAAATTTTAAAATGCCGAGATATGACTGGCACAAAATTAAAAATATTGCATTTTACAGATTTTTCTTATTACCTGCTCCGCCCTTGGGCACTACACGGAAAAGGAGGGATTCCCCGTGGATGGTCGTTTTAAGGGAAACTGGTTACACATGGAAAAAACCACGAAAACGCCCATGCAGCTATCCCGTTCGCCGGGACTCGAATCCTGGATCGAACTACTAATGTTCAGCGGCTTTTACCGCTCGGCCGCTGGTGGGCCTATTTTACAGGTTAGCAATGTAATTTACACTGCCATTTGTAAGCGTAAAATAGTTTTATGCCTTTCAAATAGCTTGTTATACCGCAGAATTTAAAACAATCAGAACGACGTTGCACATTTGGATCGAATAAATCGAATAAATGATTAAAAATAAGACAAAAATATCTGAAAAAACAAAAACAACAACAACAACAACAACAAAAAAGATTTTAAAATCACACAAGCGGGTTTCATAACATCTGGCACGAGTCTCTCATATTATATACATAAATATATATTATGAGTATATATCATTTTACGTTACTGATTACTAATATTACTTAACTTTACTGATTAGCTTTTAACGAAGCGTTATTATATTACGTATATGTAAATACAAAATATTAAATAAAAATTATATATCTTACTATACACACAGGCATATACACATATAAATATATATGTAATAGATTACGTAAATGTAGGTCTAATGGATTGGAGGTGATTTATTGCGTAGATAGTAAGATGAAACCGTAAACAGACGTAGCCGTAGATTAATAATTAGATAAAGCTCTTGAGACGCATTTTCCGATTCACATATTGTCTTGAGCGTAATCTGTGTCCAACTTCATAACATTCTTTGAAATTTGCAGAAGAAGACATAGAGTAGATGATAGAGAGAGAGGTAAGCGACAGCATTAGAGACATGCACATAGCAGAATGCACACAGCAGGATAAAAATGTAGCTAAATTAAATACAGAAGAAGAGTGAATAGGCATTCAGCTGAAGTGTGGGGGAGTGAAAAAGTTTTGGTTATTTAATAGAAATTTTTATCTGTGATTAGATAAGAGGTGTCTGCATTGCAGAGTCACGCAAGAAAGCGTGATGCGGATTAATTTTGAAATCACGCTTTTAGATTGGTATATTATAAATAGTTAGTACTTTTAGGAGAGAAAGAGTTTTTAAATTATTTTTTTATGACGGGCACTAGCCATTTTAGCTTTGGCCATTACTAAGGCCAAAGGCGATGGTCATTTTATTATGAAGGCACCTAATAGGCGGTCACCATTACCCCTTATGAAGAGACAGAAAATTTACATCCATGCCTTTTCCGGGACTCGAAACCGCGCTCTCCGGTACCGCACTCAGAGACACTAAGCACTTTTCCGTCTGGGCGGTAGGACAAAAAGGAGAAGTGTGCAGAGCGGCGCCCTGGGGCGTCGCGAAGCGCTTATGTTTATTCTTTTACGGAATCTGAATCCAAATCACATACGCTGCATAAATCGCTCGTTGCATAGGAAACCCACAACACCGCTCTGAGTTGGATTGGCAACACCGAATTCTTTGGTAACCGACTCGAGAGATTTCCAGAGGCCCGCATTCGACCGTCGCGTCGCATCTACAGGAGTTGTCGCGAGCGCTCATTGATGGTAGTCATAAGTCGCCGTAGACCGCATTGCCAAGTTACTTTATTATAAGCCTAAGCAGTTAAACTGTTAAATAGAAGTAGTAATAAAGAATTCTTACTAGTTAATAACCCCGCCCCCCAGAGGGTTCGGATTTACGAGCCCAGGATAGATAAATGTTATTATATTTGTCTAAACATATATAAGTGAGCATTTCGGTGGCTTTGTTTTAATTGTGCTATTTTGTATTTTCATAAAACGTTAGTTACAAAATGGAAATAGTTTTATTAAATAAGCAAGTCGACAGTTCAAGTTAGAGTGATCAAGACTGGACAAGTGGCTGGAGAGCAAACAGGCAAAAATATCGCAAATGCGATGATAGCTATTTGGACTTTATTTCATTAAAAATAAATAAAGAAGAAAGATTATGTGCTCTGTTTGAAAATTCTATTGTACGAGAGTATGCTCCCAAGTGAGCGTAAACGACATCTGGAGACCCTTCATCCTACCATGGTTGAAAAATCGCGCGATTTTGTAGTAGGAAATTACAAAATTTACTAAAATGACAATAAAAGTTTTCACTCAACAAAATTCAGCACATAGCAACAAACTGCTGGCATTTTTCAAGGCCGGTGAAACAGGCTGGCGAAGCGAAAGAAACCTCAAAATACCGCAGAAGAACTTTTTTTACCGGCTTCTCTTGATATTATGGTAGGAGAATCGGCGGGAAAACTAATTACAAGGGAACCTCTATCTAACAACACTATTAGTCGAAGAATCCATCATATAGCCGACGATCTCAATGACCAATTAACCGAGAAAATGGCAAGAAAAGGCAAGAAATTTGGCTTACAACTTCATGAGGCTACTTACAATAATAAAGATGCATAACGTATTTGTTACGTACGTTTTCTAGGTGATAATATAATTGTTGAAGACCTTCTTTTCTGTCAAAGCATCAGCAAAGGCGCAGACAATTATTTGAAATTCTTGTCAAGTTCATAATAGAAAATAATTTAGATTGGTAAAAGTGTATCGGTGTGTGTACTGACGGTGCTCAATAAATGTCTGGCAGGTATGGAGGATTGCTAGCCTTCATTCGCAGTAAAGCACCGTATGCTATGTGCACCCATTGCATCATCCATACGGAAGCGCTTGTATCGAAGTCGATGAGTTGTGAATTGAATTTGGTATTGGAACATATCATAGACGTAGTAAACTACATAAATACTAAACCGCTGAAAACCAAACTATTCAAAAAACGTTGCTGGACATAGGGGCTGAACACACAGCACTGTTATGTTACTGCAGTTCACGATGGCCTTTCACGTGGAAATGTCATTCGAGCTACATCAAGGAATTTAAAATTTTCTGAAAGAGGAAGAACATGCAAACTCCAGATACTTTGCCTAACCATATGTTTTACTAAAACTGGCATATTTGTGCGATATATTTGACAAATAGAATGCCTTGAATCTGTCTCTGTGAGTCAATAATATGGACATCTTGAAACTATTGGAGACGTTTGCGGCATTTAGAAAAAATCTTCATTTGTGGATAAGAAATTTTAATGAGGATGGCGGTCAAGATAGTTTTCCCGAAACGCATAAATACGCGTCCTCTCATGAGCTTGTTGTCTCTCAAAAATTGCTGTCTCTTTTAAAGAAACACCTTTCGAAACTCACTCAGTGTTTTGCAAAATCTTTGCGTAAGAAAATATGAAGAAATATTCGTGGATGCAAAACCTTTCCATGCTGAAGCTCCACCAGAATTCACTTCATAAGAAGAAAAGAGTCTCATTGCGACAACAGCCTTAAAACAAAATTCATTTGTTTCGATTTGGTGGAGATTTGGATAATCATCAAAACTAACATCCAATTCCAAGTTCAAAAGCTTTAAGGATTCTCATTCCTTTTACATCATATTTATGGAAAAACAAATTTTCAGCTGTAGCTGTATTAAAGAGTAAATATCGTTCAAAGATGAACGTGGAGCAAAAAGTGAGAGTAGCAGTGTCAAGTGTGATACCCCGCTTTTGAAAAACGTTATGAAGATCAGCAAACGCACCCGTCTCATTGATTTTGTCCTATTTTACTTTAATAATAATAATATAATATTCTTGCGTATCAGTTCAATATATACCTATATGAGCCACAGATTGTGGTTGTTTTAATAGTTGTCCCTGGTCGCTAGTATCAATATGCAGTCGTATTTAAATGAAGTGTTGTGATTTGCTATGACACTATGTAGTAAGCAGGTTGTAAAGCACAAAGTTTGTACAACATGAACATAAGCACCATGACAAAATACTAAACCTGTAAGTACTTAAGAGTACATAAGGAATTTCGTGTAGGAAATTATTATACTAAGTTATTTCAATTTCTGAAAACTGTAGAATTAAAGGAATTAAAGGATGTAAATTTAAATAAAAAAATATTATTTGTATTAATTCCAATGCTGAAAACTCTTTGAAAATATTAAATACAAGTATAAGAGTTATAAGTGATATATGGTTTTGTCCAAAAATCAAACATTTCACAACACAATATATTTTAGCGTTATAAGTCTTCATGAGTTATTTGAATACTAATATGCAGCAAAAATAATTCGACATACAGTATAAGCGTTATATGCACTGCACGGTTTATAAGCGATGTAAGTTGCAGTTCAAAAAGGAAATATTCGATAACATGATATTTTTTGGCATTTTAAACGTCCATGCATTATAAGAATTAAAAGCGATATAGGTTATCTCCGAAAAGCAAACATTCGACAACAACAAGACATTTTGTTACCTTAATAAAGCGTTACTTGAAACTCGCTGTAAACGCTATTTGAAAAGTGATTCGACACAAAATAATTATATGCATGAAGTGCTATAAGCGATGTACGATATCGCCCAAAAGCAAACATTCGATAATATGGCATTTTTGAGTGTTATAAGCTTTATAAAAATAAGTTACAAGCGTTATAAAATTTAACGTTATAAGCGTTATTACTAACATAAATTTAAATACTATCAGACATCAACCAGTAGTAAGAGGGGATCAGTGTTTGTAATGTATGTATGTATCATCGTCTTTTGATTTGAATACCACAAAGAATTTGAATGCCACATCTTTTGATACACCACAAAAGCGATTTTAATGCAAAACTGAGAATTTAGATTAATAGCCCGTCTGGTGCTAATAAACAAATCAACATGCTGTTATTACGTAATGAAAAGTAAGGGAGGAAATAAACAAAAAATGTGAAAGATTTGAAAATTTTTATTTAAGCAATTCGCGACTCCCTGTCGCACTCGCGAGAAATTTCTACCAGCCCCATGAAATAATGATAAATAGTCTAATTACTAGTAAAATATTTTCCAGCTTGTTTCATGTTTAATAACATAGTGTGGTAATTTAAATTAATATCACAGTGTTAACTTTAATTAAGTGGTAATTACATAGTGGTAAAATTAATATCACGATATTTTATTTTGATATTTGTATTTTAATAACTGCCGTTATTTAACCTACTACTAAATATTATTAATTGCCATAATTACTTTATATTTTGTAATATTGATAACCTCCAGAGAAATATCCGATCATTTTTTGCTCAATCCAGCTGTTAGAAAAGTATATAAAATTATGCTTTTCTCCTAAATTTTTAATTTACCAAAGAGGACTGAAGCTATTACCAAAAACTCATAATTATTTTTATGTAACTCTTATCTGAGACTTCAACTTATTTTTAAGGGTTCTGTGAGTGTAAAAAAGATTGAGAAATTCAATTAGATTCCAATCAGTTCCACATGCAGTTGCAGCATTCTCAGTGAATAATTTCTATGCTATCAAAATACGAGGCTGTTAAGTAGTAGATCTTAAAATAGGTTGACATATTCTTAGCATCTTCTTCATATCATCATTAAAAGCTATCGGAGGCTATAATGTGAGGTTATGTTAGGATCTGACATATTAAGTAATATTTGTAATATACAAAATATGTTTCTTTAATATGAAATTAAATAGTAGTAAGAAATTAATAATGCACATTAAGAGAAATGCTTTACGTATCTTTCTCGAATCTTTATTCTCTCTCTCTTTTCATAAAAGTTGCACAAAGTAATTTGTAATATGTAAACTGAGTATGTAACTGAAAAATACCAGTAAAATAATGTGATTTTCTATACCGCTTATTAAATAACCTACGTAATATGTGGAATATATTTCTTTAAATGTGAAATTAATTAGCAAGAATTTAATAATGCAAAGTAAACGGAATCTATTATGTATAATTTAATATGTATAATAATATATTATGTATAATTAATATATAATTTAAAAACAAGTAGTAAGATCATACATATGTATTTATCATGTGTAAAATATGATTTTATCTTTAAAATCTGTAATAATCTGTGTACTGCATTATGTAATCTATATTTCACAAGGGATAGGTAATAGAAGCAGATAGCTCACAGCGGAGCAGCTGCCAGTATCTTGGCTTACTATACTGTATTTTGGCTGAAATGCAAGAGGTACGAGTAGAATTTTTATTATGCTATGCAAGAAGCTATTCTATCATAAAAGGGTTCTAAACTTTAAATAAAACTGTAATAATTTTCATGTTTATAAAATGTGTGATAAGTTATTTTTCATAAACAATTACCGTATACAAAATCTATGTAAAATTATTTTAAATCAAATTCGAAAAACTTTCTGAAACAGCTTTTTCATAGCTGATGCTATGAATATACCACAATCCGTCTACAAAAGTATTTAGGACTAATTTGTAACAAATCCAGAAAGATTGCCAAATTAAATTCTATAACGTTTATTGCTGTCATCTCAGATTTTCTTTCAATATTGTCTGCTTACAGATAGGGATTTCTATTTATTTCATCATTTGGTTTGAAAGAGTTAATACCTGTTCTCATGGATTCCGAAATTGAGCAAAGAATCTCCATTAAGTTTAGCTATAAAGCGGAAAAAAGTGGCAACGGAGAATTTAAAATATTGTATAAAAGGGTACACGAGATGGTACACTAATGCATTCTCTGTTCTTTGCAGGTACGTACGACTGCTTGACGAACGCGGACAAGTTGATGATGAACCCAAGAGTGCTCGTCCTTTGCAGCCTTCAATGGAATGTTTGAAACGTTTGTAATTGTTACTGAAAAGTCGCGATCTGTGTCTATGAATGATAACTGATGAACAGAAGAGACATTCCTTCAGTACCCACTCAATGCAGAACAGAAAAAATATCGAATATCTGCAGGTCATGATTTGGTCCAAGGGGCAGCCATTAATCATGAGTTTACAAAAACATTATGGCTAGGAAGGAAATTTGGTACTTTGCTACAATCCTGAGACAGAATCCTCTTATTCGGCTGACGAAGGTCACCACAGCCGCAGTACAGGTAAAATAAAGATTTCGCTCGTTGGTGATCTTCTTTAATCGGAAAAAGATAATTCACAAGTAATATTTGTCTGATGTGCAATGGCAAAACTTATGGAGAAACGAAATGCATTAATACTAAAAACGCTTAAACGAATAACTAGTTCCTATTGCATGAGAGTGTTCCGTCACACAGTTTTATTCTTGGTCAAGCAATTTCTTGCAAAAGAGAATGTCATAATTCTCAAACCTCCATTTACTAGACCATTTACTTTCCCCAAAGTCTTGTCTCAAATGTTATTATTATAACAAAACTGAAGAGATTCAGAAAACCGTAATCGAAGACTTAAACACTAGTTCAAAAGATGAGTTCTATGAAGGAAACAAACTTGCTATATAAACTCGCAAGTCATTATATAGTCATACAAGAAATATGCATTTAAGACTAAGAAGTAAGAATGCTATTTTATTCACTTTCGATGTTTTAAGAAATTAATCTCCTAAATTCTTGTAGATGAATAGTACACTTGGAATAAAAACAAATGTAGTTGTATTTTACAGGAAAAATATATGGAACGAAAGACTTCATGTTAAATTCAAGTTTATATAAGTTTCTTCAATGTAAAATAAACTAATCGGATTCTAATAAAAAATGCAAAATGAAAGGCATCGAAGTTTCTAGATGTTTTCGTCTTTGAGTAAATCTAAATCTTCTTGAGGTAAATCTAGATCTGACACATATCGCATCTTGAATTGATTACAATTTTCATATATGCAACGTTTTTATGTCTCAATGACTTATTGTTTGATAGCTCCATGAAATATATTCAGTTTTCCATTTACAATACCTGAATAAAATCACAAAAATATATAAAAAATTGCAAGAGTTTTTAAAAAAGGAATTAAAGTTCGGTTACATCGAGTTTCTCGAGGAGAGTAGAAAATACACAAGTGGAAAAATGAGCGAAATAATTAGGAGTGCACTTGCGTTATTTTTTCTTACTCAAGAGCTTTTTACATAATGAGACTATAATTAGAATTAAAAGCTAAAACAAAAAAGTGCCTTATCATAAATGACCTTCAAGAGCACTTGCGTCCGATGTTTTTAAGAATATCTTGCAGGAGAGCAACAGTTTCAAATGCAATCAGATCTCCATTCCGCATACTTCAGCAGGGAAAAAAATTACTCAGAAAAACTTACGCAATTAAGATTATGTTGTTTCTTTAATTATTTTCCAACAAAACTAATTATGCAGTAATATATAAAAATACTCATATGACAATTTTTTAGCTCAAAATATGTTTTTAATGTTCAAGATGATAAAAACGTTTGTCTTCTCAGAAATGTGTACCAATAAAATGTAAAAAAAAGAAATAAATTAAAATTTCAGTTTGGAAAAAATTCGGTGACGAATATTTCCACATACTTTACCTTTCTTAGATAGCTCAAAATGGAGGTCATCTAAACAGGAAATTTAATTAAAGAGTATTATTATTAAATATTAAACTGAATTAAATTTATACTACGAAGGTAAACATTTGAACACTTTTTAAAAGCTGTTTAGAAGGATGTGCGTAAAACTTTTCCCTTTGGCTCATTTTTAGGTATAGAATCAAACTGCGGAAACAAGCGATATCTCATTTGAGTATGTCAAGTACAATCTTGAGCCAAAACACGTATTGCTAATGCAGTGATATATATAAATCTAACATAAAGGTATAACAGAACTGATGGTTACGACTTAAAGGGGTGATAGATTGCGGGATAAATAACAGTTTGAAGAACAATATCTAGTGAAATGTGAACGAGGAAACACAATAAGAAAGAAGAACGTGGAAAACGAAACCATGGGTATACATAATAGACGGTGCTTGATATTTACAAGAGTTATTCAAACGAACGACAAAAAGTTGCCTAAAATGTATCAAAATGACAAGGAATCTGCTTTACTAGCCGCAGGTTGGCTCTATTAAAAATCTTGATGCAATCAAGAATCGTTGCAGAGGTATGTAGTTGCAGAAGTACGCTGTTGGCAGAAGTATATGGTATTTCTGACATTTTCCAAACTGTACACCAGTCTTTTTGTTTTCGTTGTGATGCATGTACTGCAATTGGTGGTCGTTCATTTAGAAAATTCTTAAAGTATTAAACTTCACTTCTTATAAATTTTCTTTTAATATCCTTTTCATTCTCCATAGTTTTTGTCCTTAATCGTTTTCTGTTTTCACATTCGACCACGCAATGCATTACGACAACTGTTACTTTTGACACGTTTTATCATCCCTTAAATGTGTAACCATCATTTCTGTTACACCGTGTATGTCTTAAGTTACGATTTTTGGGACATGGGAAATGCAATTTAAATTTCATCAATCGATCAACTATAATGGGAGAATATAACCTTTACTCTCCTTTGCTTACTCTTCATTTTTATGATTTAAAACTCTTTATTTGGAATTCCATCATTCTTATCTTGGTGTAGTTATCATTTTTATCTTGGTGTAGTTATAGAACATCGATTTCGAGAGCGGTCAGACACAGGTATACCTTCAATAGAAAAAAATAAAATCTAGAATACCTTTTGGATATAGTACAGTTACGGTTTTGCTTATTATCAAGTTTTATATTGGCATTTTTAACTTCCTGTTTGAAATCTTTTTTAGTCCAAAGGGATTTGAATCCCGAAGGACTATTAGTTTCGTTTTGGCATTTTGCGTCGGACTCATAAATGTTGGTTCACTTTTCAAACTGTTGCCACAAAATGTTAGAGTCCTGCATTATATTTGAAGAAATTAAATAATGAAAAATCTGCATAAATGTATGTATATTTCTCGTATTGTGATAAAACAACGGTACATAGAGTCATCGAATTTTGAATAACGTAATCCTCCAACGAATATGAGCATGTGGAAGACCAAATTTGAAATTTGAAATTTGTTTTATGATCGATTTCCTATTTTTTAAAACTTTGACGAATTTTTGATTAACAAACTCAAGGATTTCAAAGCGAGCAATGGCAACGTTGTGCAGAAAAAACATTTTTATCTCCAGCGCGTGAGTCTCTGTATCGGAAATTCTAAAGATATGCTCGTTTTAAAACTATTTTGCGATATTGCTGTTGCACTGGATCTTATGGTTTAAGTGCGAGGAACATGATATTTAATAAAGAAAGGTAACACACAAAATGTTAAAAAACGCCCCTTTGGACGTAATTTAAAATCTGAAACATTTCAGATTTTTTTTTTTTTTTTGTTTATTGCACATTTTAAAAATTTATTCGTCTGTTTAACTGAATACATGAGAAAATACAAAAGCTATTATTCATTATTTGAAATAGTAATATCAAGCTTAGATACCTTTGCAGTACATAGCACTATATTATTAATTTTATAAAAAACCCTTAGATTAAATGCACGAGAATAATAACTATATGATATATTATATTTTCTGTGAAGAATAGAACAGGGAATAGTATGATAAAAAGAAATCATTTGCAGAATAACTGTCAAACATTTCTCGTTCTGGTGAATGTCATTAAGTATCGTCTAAATTTTATTCACTTACCTCAGGCGAAAAATTTGTATGTAAAACTTATAATAAAATGTAATTTATTAATTACGCCAATTTCTTGTCTAAGGAATAATGAATAAGTATCTAAGTCAATGGTGTCGAAAATATGTACCAAGGTGCCCGGAGATGACTTATACGGACGCTGTTTAATGTTTAAATGGGCTCATAGAAATGATATTTAGACAACAAGGTTTTAGATTCAAGTCATCCATTTGTTATTGCTGTGATAGGAAGACATTTATGAGATAATGCAAAACCACCATTCTAAAAAGGCATGCATGGCCTTATTAAGTGGTTTGAAAAGTTTTTTCAAAGAAGACAAATTCGATTCAAGACACTTTCGGACTTCAAACGTCCTTACAGTTTACTTTTGCAGAATGGAATCTTTATAAGATATTTTCGCCCTCCTTTCCATGTGTCTCTGTGGTATAACTAGAAGCACGTCCGGAGTTTGAATTACGGCGAGGGCATTGCCCATTTCTTCAGTTTCCTGACAACGAAAAAATTAAAGTGGCGCACGAACTGAAAAGTAGTGACAATAATTCGTCACCATCCAGGTTTTGGCAATTGGGTTCTCATCCCCAGTTGCTCTTTAAAAGGGAGTCCTCGTGTGATTGAACCTAGAAAATGAAATAATCCAGGGAACGAGACACTATGTCATAAACAGAACATTTATTGCATTTAAAAATAAGGTAATGTAACGTAAAACGAAGGAAACCAAAGGAAGTGTTGTCCGCAGCTACATTAAAGTCAGTGCTGAGCTTTCTGGAACAGTGGCAATACAGCCATAACAGCGTAGCTTTTTGTAACAATAGCAAGCGGCCGAGCTGCGTAGTGAGGAATTAGATCAATGAGAAATATAGGCACCGCTCCTAAGTGGCACTCCACTATCAGATACAACCTCTATACGAGGCTCCTCCAGGGGGAATATATACGAATCGAGCGAGTGCTTCCCCGATGCAACTGAATATACATCCGGTGCGTAATTGGGAGGTTCGGAGTTGGAATCCAGGCGAGAGATTTGCGAAATGTAAAATTCGGAGTTCAAACCCTAGAGAGGACATCGCTGATTTCTCATGTTTCGCGCCTCGTAAATCCCAATAAATTCCATAGACAGAAATAAGCTGAAGAAAATATTCCACACTGACAAATGACTTTTGAATGTCATTAAATAATGAACAGTCCGTATATAATGTTATGAAATAAGGTATTTTCTACTTCTTTATCGCATGCCTTCGTGGTTTAACTGGATTGTTCATCCGATGCGTAATCGATGGTTCCGAAGTTAGAATCCCGTCGAAGTCACTGCACGCCTTTCAGTCTCCTGCAACGATATAACCAAATGATCTCTATAATGTTTGTGACAGAAAGTAATAAACATGAGAAAAGTCAATATAAGACATGAAATGAGGGAATTTCGTGAATTATTGAAGGAAAGAAATGTTCAAATAAGCTCTTGACAAAAACTTAAATTTAGCAACATCCTATCTACATAGTACTATAGGACTAGATGAGTTAATTGTAGACTGCAAAAAGCATCTGGTTCCATTTACAGAGAGCGATTTTCTATACCTGTAGTCCTCGTATACTCTGCCCAACCACGCTGTGTTACGTTTAATATCCGTAACTTCTGTTCATACGTTAAATTGTGGTTTCATGAATTTGTAACATAAAGCGGTCGAGTGGTAAAGTCATTGAACACTAGTTCCGACCTGGGTTCGCTTGCAGGCGAAGGGTACCGCTGAGTGTTTTCACGCTTTTTCCTAAGCGTAACATGTACAAGAGCCAGTTTCTCTTAGAAAAACCTCCACGAAGGGCTCCCTCTCCTTAGGCAGATAGCCGTATGGTGCTTTGCTTTAATTTCAATAAACCAAATCAATCATACAGTACTTGCATTTCGAAATGTAAGTAGAGGGAGCAATCTTATCTTCTGATTAAAGGATAACAAAAAGATATAGACAACACAGGTTTTTTGCACTGGTTGGTGCTAAGAAAATAAGTACATTTCAACTGATTGTCTTATGTCAAGAATTTATTTCAGTTAAAATCAATAACAATTTGCAGTTTTTCTCGCTTCGTTAGCAAACATTTATAAACAATATTTAAATGCTGAAATATTGTGATATAGCAATACTTTTTACTTATTTTTCGTAATGAACAACAAATTGTACTTTACATTACAACTTTACAATCCGCATAAATTAAGTCCATTTTGATATAATTATAAAAATTCTTTTTATTTGATGTTTATTTTTATTATTGTAGCCATGGTGCCCCCGAGATCCTATATTTTTGAACTATGCCTTCCAAATATACTAAAAATGTTGCCGCCTCCTGGTCTAGAATACTGATATTTAAGAGATCTTCTGCAACTCATTTTAAATATATACTGTCATTTATGTCTCATATTTGTCTTTTTTTTCTGAAAATGTTAGAAAATGTTTGAAAACATATATTTCGTCAATTTTTATATTTTACATTACTTTATTAATATATTATATCAGTTTACAAACAAAGAATAAAATTGAATTAATTTAAAATCAGACAATCTTATAACTAAATGACGAGACTAAATCTGCAAATTGCTTATTAGATTTCAAAACATTTCTTAATCCCGAACTTAGCTTTTTATGGGATCGTTAGAACCGAAGGAAGAGGAAACACGACGCAAAAATCATCAGTTGGTTGGATAGTGCTCGTGCAGGAAGAAGCTGTTGCTCCATTTGGACCTAAGACAAGTCGTGAAAAATGAGAGTAAGCGATCCTGAAGGGAGGGCGTTTCCCTCTTCCTTCGTTTCTCGGAGAGATTCCGCCATCTTGACACAACGTCTAACTAATAGATAGAGTCCATCTCCCGTCTGATCGAGTTTGAGATAGGATCATCTGATTACCTTGAGCTGTCTACTTCCGTTTACATTATCTGTCTTCACCATCTCCTAGAGCTGTTAAGTAGGGTTTAATTTCGAAAGTTAGAAGTGATAAAGCCCTATGGATGACCATCAGGAAATAAAAAAAAAGTAAAAATAAATTATTAAAATTGAATAAATTGTAAAGAGTTAAAATGTTAATAAATTAAGTTATATTAATATCAGCTAGATAAAAATTAAATAGCTCCTGTGAGCTTCGATTGAATTTAAGTCCTGTTATTAGGCTACGAAATGTTCGTGATCTAAATCTATGGGGAAGCCTCCTTATTTCAAATAAAACAGTATGTTCACGGAATTAAAAAGACGAACTTGCAGATAAATTCAATGACATAATGAAAATGCCAGAATATAGCAAAATTTCATTATAATAGTAGGTACTTTATGATTTTTAACATCACATCAGGAAGACGTTATTGCAAAAATACCAGTTACGATTATAGAACTAAGCATCTGAATATACGGATTAATAATTTTAAAATGCATAATTAAACGTACAAATTCACATTAATCCATGGAAGACACATCAGGAGATTTCGAGGATATGCATCTAGAGGGTACAGCTTTAATTCCGGTTTCATATCTTATTTTTTCAAACCATAAAGCAGTAGATTTAGAGATATGAATTGTAGCGTTGACCTGATGGAACGTAATACATTCAAGATATTTTGGATAAAGAGATGACATTTCGTCTTTTAATATAGGTGTTTAAAGTTTTTTCTGATTGTAATCCGAATTAATTTTGATATTTGTTTCTACTTTCCTTACTTTAAGTTTCTCTTTAGAAAAGAATCCAGTAAGAACAATTAAACCTTTAGAAAAAATGTCCTTGATTTTTCTGAACCAAAATACTGTGTCTTTTTCTCCTCTTTTTTGGTAGTAAATTAATCTTTTTCTATTGCAATCGTTATAGGTATGTCCAAGCTTTATGTGTTGTAACTACACTGAAGTGCCACTAAATTAGGGATAAACATGGCTATGGAAATTGAATAGCGCTGCGCCGCATCTGGGCTTACGTGAGGAAGTTGTGCTAAATGCACATAAAGCTAGCACTGTGGTTGTTGATAATCAGTGGTTTCACATACCAGCATAGGTAAACTTTATGACATAGACAGGTTCAATATCGGGCAGATAGTAGTCACTCGTCGCATGGGAAATACAATTTCCAAAATCCTCAGCGAGACAGCATTTTAACATTAGACAGTGTCAAGTGCATACCGAGAATGCACGGATGGCGGGAAAACGAACTAGCGATGGGGCAAAGTGCAAAGCACAGTTAACTTAGAATAATCGTCGAGTGAGACGTCTCAGCCGTATTGTACACGGCCAACGAAGTAAACAATAGCTCAAATTACCCCCTAGCTGAAGCAGGCGACAGTCGTAGAGTCAGTAAAAAGATCGTGTATCGCTCCCTTCAACATATGGCCTTCGGAAGCCGTAGACACACGAGGGTACCTTTCCTAAATACATGCCATCGAGTTTCCATTCTTACCTGGGCAGGAAAGGTATAGAGAATAGACAATAGTGTAGTTGAAATGTGTAGGAGCGATGAGTCTCGATCTGTCTAATTTACCACGTTTGTGGGGGAGCTGGTAGTAGACAGCTTCCTGAGCTTCGTATTAGACAGCCCTAACTTGAATTCTACTGAGCATCTTTCCAAATTAGTATATCTTATTATTGAGGAATGTAGAGGATTGAAGTTTTATAGTCTATTCACTCGGTTTTGCATGTTCAGAATGTCTGTTATGATGGTCATATGAAATGTCGTCGCCCGGTATGATGTCAGAATGTCGTCTGTTGTGATCGTTCCGTATGTAAGCATATGATTGATCTTATTATTTATAGCCCTTCCTAGGGATAAATACATTACCTCTAATGATATATGGGTCATAGGGCTTCGCTTATTTAATAGGAACACGACCCTGAAATCTTTACCTATCCATATCTGTCCTTAGTGGGTATCATAGAAGTCAAAAATAAATCCAAATGATGGAACAATCCTGTGCACTAGAAGTTCTTAATCACATACAATGTGGCAATATGTAACAGTGGCAAAACTTAGATAAAATAGCGATTTAAATATATATGAAGCATAACTTTCAAATCGTAAAAGCAAATTAGCACATCTGTATTATAAAAACTTTGCATATCGTTCTCCTCGTAGGTTCTACAGCTGTAGCGTCTTCCTACTTCCGTGTCTTGAAGCTAACGGAATAGCGTATGGGTAGTTGTTGAGGCATACAAAAGGAGTGGGCGGAGCATAGTTGCACAGACCAGTTGTCGAAATTTTTAACACATAATACACATCAAAGTGCTGCCTCAGAGGGCGCAAGATCCATATCGATTTGCCAGCACTAATTAAGGAAATATAATAAAGAATAAATAATGAAAAGTAGGAAAAACACTATATACACTATGCACATCGATCACCAAAACTCATTTTGGTGTATTATTCTTGCTAATTATGTAACGTAAGTTAACGTTACGATAACCAGTTGATTTTATCTTAAAGAGGTTGATATTACAGAATTAAAAATATTTTGATATATTTCTGTATTGTGTTTATATTTAGATGAAGTTTTACCCAGCCGAAGGTAGATGAAGCCATTTTCATGAGAGTGTAAGGATAACATAATTTCTGTGCTTTAAAATAATAGGTCAAAGAAAGATACATGTTTTGAAAGTACTTTTTTTATTGATAAATATTTTCTCCATAGTATTCACGTATTTTCGTTCTAATAATAATAATCTCTGGTTATATATAAGTATTACGTTTATGTTTTGTATAGCAAGAAGCCCCCCAAAAAGAATTATTTATTTGAATATGTATGGCAGCGGTAGTTTAGCGTTGGTCGTTTTCCACTTTTCCGCTTACACTTTTATCCGAAAAATAGCAAAAATCAGAGATATTAATTAAAAATTCTTAAAACGCTAATTTTCGCCCTCATTTTTCCGAATGGCAACAGGGATACAACAGCAACAATGGCCTCGTGCCATTATTGCTGATGTAATGAAAGAGCATTATCGATTTTATCAAAGACAAATGAATAAACCAAAAATTAAAAAAATAAAATTTGAAACCTCATTCAAATTTTGGAAACCTCGTTTCGAGGTGCACTGGCTCTTGTCTAGATGCACCTATGTAGCAAATTCGTAGCCCTGGGTCTATTAGCTTACACTCAGCCCAAACGAAAGACAGACACATAGAATCTTCCTTCTATTGTGAGTTATATATCAGAATACCTTTCATTGTTACATATTCAAGGAATCCCTTTAATAGCGTTCGAAACAATGAATTTACCAATAATTGATTTAGGCTTTTGTTGAATTACAACAAAAATAATGTATACATTTTTTACAATGCTTATATACCATAATCATTAGAGATACCGAATCTAGTGGTGCTAAAAACTTACGTGTGGAGCTTATTTGCTTAAACTTGTTATTTTTAATGCTGAAATCGAATTGGAACCATTTTTAGAAATGGAGTTCTTTTTTTTCACAGTATTGTGCTACGTTTTTATACCAACACCCTTTATCGAAAGCCTATTGGGCATACTTATTTGTTTTGCGACTGTGTTTCTTTTGTCTCCTGGAAGAGAAGAGAAAACTCGGAAAAATAATGATGAAAACTCTATTAACCGTAATGAACACAAGTTTAACACCGGAAAGAAGGTACTTAATTTAGATTTCATTGATTCATATGATGATATTAATAAATTTTATGATGATTCCTTTGATGTGGATATAAACAGTGACACCTATCTCCTCGAAGTTAATAACGAAGCTTTTGATAATAATCTTCTTAATTTGCATATTTATAGTGATACTGACCCATCCACCATTTTGCCAAAGATTTCGATAATAATCCTTATGATGTGCACAATATCAGCGATGAAAACCAATTTAATTACCCGCAACATGAAACAGAAAAGGATTTTAATTTTCCAAAACCTGATAACTCAGGTAATCAAACAGGCACGAATAGCAGTATAACCATGTTGAACCAAGAAGAATTCAGTTTGAATGCCTGTTTTAAATCATTGGATGCTGAATGCATTGTATCGTATAACGATCTTGGAGCACAAAGTGACATCGATTCTGGTAATCTCCTTAACCAAAATAATGAACCAGGAATGAATGGCAAATTGGATCAAATAGACAGAAGAGAACTCAAACCAATTCAAGATTCTCAAGAACACCCTGTTGATGCCGTCTTTGGTACCGTCCCTGTTATCTATATTGATGACGAATACACTCAACATCCTTCTTCGACTCATAGCAAGCGTTTCAAAATTTCAAACCTAAGAAAACCATTACTAAAATATTTCTGCTTTAAAAAAATTTAAATAAACAAAGGACTTATAGCATATTATCGAGATCTCAGATAGGTGTACACAATTTCAATTCATATTCGTCAAAAATTTGTTTGCCATGACACCAATCCCTTCTACCAATCATAGCAAGCGTTTCAAAATTTCAAACCTAAGAAAACCATTAGTAAAATATTTCTGCTTTAAAAAATTTAAAATAAACCAAGGACTTATAGCATATTATCGAGATCTCAGACACGTTTACACAATTTCAATTCATATTCGTCAAAAATTCGTTTGCCATGACACCAATCTCATTGACTGACCAGTGACTGCCTAAAAATTGGACATTGACTGAGCAATGACTGATTAAGTGACGATCTCATTGACTGACCACTGACAGACTAAAAATTGGACATTCACTGAGCAGGGACCGAGAAAGGGAACATGTCCTTGCCTGACCAGTGACTGAATAAAAATTGGACTTTGACTGAAAAATGACTAAGTGACGATCTCATTGACTGAGCATTGGATTTGAACGGAAAAAATTGCCTTATTCGATAAGAGAGAGGAAGGATGTTTTCAGTCCAATCGATTTCGCTACAGCTGAAATGCAAACAGAAAGTCAGTTTAAAATTCTTTTTTGCAGCTACATTTCAGAACTGTAAAATAAAAATGAAATTATATCTTAACCTGAAATTAAAATGATTATTTGCAGTTAAATGCTATTGCTAAATTACTTTTTGTGTTCTTAAATTAATTTACTAGTTTACACACCATATTCAGTTATGATTTACCAATATGCTCTATTTTTAATTATAACTTCTCATTGAATTAAGGAAAGCTGTTGCTATTATTGAAATTTTTCTTAGGCATATTTTTTTTCCCTTGTTGTCTGTGCTCCCAATTCGAAGTGACCGTCAGCCACTTCCTTTTTGTTTTTCGTAAGTGATTTGTCGGCATTTCGCATAAAAAATCTCCAGATTATCATTAAAACACGAATAAGGATGTTATTTTTTATTTTAGATTTTTTTCTCCCTGTGGCTTTCATGTCAAGACGTACTAGAAATAATAAATGAGAATATATTGCTTTCTTTTCAAACGAAGTATTTTCAATATATGTTCCATAGCAATATGCTCTGTCATTAAGATTGCTAAGAGTTTTACCCTGTTTCATTCCTCGCGAACCTGCTGGCTGCATGGTTGGCTTCTGCAGTTTCCCTTGTGTCAACGTATATGAGGCAATTTCCCTTAGAACGTTCTCCGCAAAGCCCTCCCTCGCGCCAGGTACGTAACCATCCTTTTCTTTGCCTTTTTCAAATAACCTGACTTTTACTCAAACAAATCAGTCACGACATGAAATTTGGAAGAAATGGATTTAAATAATTTTTTTATAAAAATGTCTCGATTGTATATATTCTGTATGTTAAAGAATTTACAAACCCAGTGATACAGGAAAAACAAATATTAAACTAAAAGCTTTCATACTTTGTATTACGCGCAAAGGGATCATTTTTTTCATTTGCACACAGACACATTTGATCAGAATTCGAGCTAATATCCCTCTGGGTTAAACATATTTAAAAACAGCGTATTTTATAAATTACAAAATGAAATTTTCATATATTTGAATAAATATTTATGAGGCATTATTAATAAAAATGAGAATAAAGGAAACACTATGAATAATCCTCAAATGTTCAGTCTGAAATTTAAAATTCAACAAACCTATCGCAAACCACTGAGTACAGGGAGTGTTCAGGTATTTTTTTAAGGATTTTGCAAAGATTTAGATATATAAACACATCTTATAATCTCATTTTCTAATATATTCCGTCTGAGAGTCCTTTTGTTGAACCATCATATTACATCTTGATTTTCAAGAGTTCCAAGTTTTAAACGTACAAATGCACATTAATCCATGGGAAACACATGAGGAGATTTCGAGGATATGCATCTAGAGGGTACAGCTTTAATTCCGGTTTAATATCTTATTTTTTCAAACCATAAAGCAGTAGATTTAGAGGTATGAATTGTAGCGTTGACCTGATGGAACTTAATACATTCAAGATATTTTGGATAAAGAGATGACATTTCGTCTTTTAATATAGGTGTTTAAAGTTTTTTCTGATTGTAATCCGAATTAATTTTGATATTTGTTTCTACTTTCCTTACTTTAAGTTTTTCTTTAGAAAAGAATCCAGTAAGAACAATTAAACGTTTAGAAAAAATGTCCTTGATTTTTCTGAACCAATATACTGTGTCTTTTTCTCCTCTTTTTTGGTAGTAAATTAATCTTTTCTATTGCAATCGTTATAGGTATGTCCAAGCTTTATGTGTTGTAACTACACTGAAGTGCCACTAAATTATGGATAGACATGGCTATGGAAATTGAATAGCGCTGCGCCGCATCTGGGCTTACGTGAGGAAGTTGTGCTAAATGCACATAAAGCTAGCACTGTGGTTGTTGATAATCAGTGGTTTCACATACCAGTATAGGTAAACTTTATGACATAGACAGGTTCAATATCGGGCAGATAGTAGTCACTCGTCGCATGCGAAATACAATTTCCAAAATCCTCAGCGGGACAGCATTTTAACATTAGACAGTGTCAAGTGCATACCGAGAATGCACGGATGGCGGGAAAACGAACTAGCGATGGGGCAAATTGCAAAAGCACAGTTAACTTAGAATAATCGTGAAGTGAGACGTCTCAGCCGTATTTTACACGGCCAACGAAGTAAACAATAGCTCAAATTACCCCCTAGCAGAAGCAGGGGACAGTCGTAGAGTCAGTAAAAAGATCGTGTATCGCTCCCTTCAACATATGGCCTTCGGAAGCCGTAGACACACGAGGGTACCTTTCCTAAATACATGCCATCGAGTTTCCATTCTTACCTGGGCAGGAAAAGTATAGAGAATAGACAATAGTGTAGTTGAAATGTGTAGGAGCGATGAGTCTCGATCCGTCCAATTTACCCCGTTTGTGGGGGAGCTGGTAGTAGACAGCATCCTGAGCCTCGTATTAGACAGCCCTAACTTGAATTCTACTGAGCATCTTTCCAAATTAGTATATTTTATTATTGAGGAATGTAGAGGATTGAAGTTTTATAGTCTATTCACTCGGTTTTGCGTGTTCAGAATGTCTGTTATGATGGTCGTATGAAATGTCGTCGCCCGGTATGATGTCAGAATGTCGTCTGTTGTGATCGTTCCGTATGTAAGCATATGATTGATCTTATTATTTATAGCCCTTCCTAGGGATAAATACATTACCTCTAATGATATATGGGTCATAGGGCTTCGCTTATTTAATAGGAACACGACCCTGAAATCTTTACCTATCCATATCTGTCCTTAGTGGGTATGATAGAAGTGAAAAATAAATCCAAATGATGGAACAATCCTGTGCACTTGAAGTTCTGAATCACATACAATGTGGCAATATGTAACAGTGGCAAAACTTAGGTAAAATAGCGATTTAAATATATATGAAGCATAACTTTCAAATCGTAAAAGCAAATTAGAACATCTGTATTATAAAAACTTTGCATATCGTTCTCCTCGTAGATTCTACAGCTGTAGCGTCTTCCTACTTCCGTGTCTTGAAGCTAACGGAATAGCGTAGGGGTAGTTGTTGAGGCATACAAAAGGAGTGGGCGGAGCATAGTTGCACAGACCAGTTGTCGAAATTTTTAACACATAATACACATCAAAGTGCTGCCTCAGAGGGCGCAAGATCCATATCGATTTGCCAGCACTAATTAAGGAAATATAATAAAGAATAAATAATGAAATTAGGAAAACCACTATATAGACTATGCACATCGATCACCAAAACTCATTTTGGTGTATTGTTCTTGCTAATTATGTAACGTAAGTTAACGTTACGCTAACCAGTTGATTTTATCTTAAAGAGGTGGATATTAAAGAATTAAAAATATTTTGATATATTTCTGTATTGTGTTTATATTTAGATGAATTTTTACCCAGCCGAAGGTTAATGAAGCCATTTTCATGAGAGTGTAAGGATAACATAATTTCTGTGCTTTAAAATAATACGTCAAAGAAAAATACATGTTTTGAAAGTACTTTTTTTATTGATAAATATTTTCTCCATAGTATTCACGTATTTTCGTTCTAATAATAATAATCTCTGGTTATATATAAGTATTACGTTTATGTTTTGTATAGCAAGAAGCCCCCCCAAAAAAGAATTATTTATTTGAATATGTATGGCAGCGGTAGTTTAGCGTTGGTTCGTTTTCCACTTTTCCGCTTACACTTTTATCCAAAAAATAGCAAAAATCAGAGATATTAATTAACAATTCTTAAACGCTAATTTTCGCCCTCATTTTTCCGAATGGCAACAGGGATACAACAGCAACAATGGCCTCGTGCCATTATTGCTGATGTAATGAAAGGGAATTATCGATTTTATCAAAGACAAATGAATAAAACAAAAATTAAAAAAATAAAATTTGAAACCTCATTCAAATTTTGGAAACCTCGTTTCGAGATGCACTGGCTCTTGTCTAGATGCACCTATGTAGCAAATTCGTAGCCCTGGGTCTATTAGCTTACACTCAGCCCAAACGAAAGACAGACACATAGAATCTTCCTTCTATTATGAGTTATTTATCAGAATACCTTTCATTCTTACATATTCAAGGAATCCCTTTAATAGCGTTCGAAAGAATGAATTTACCAATAATTGTTTTAGGCTTTTGTTGAATTACAACAAAGTCAATGTATACATTTTTAACAATGCTTATTTACCATAATCATTAGAGATACCGAATCTAGTGGTGCTAAAAACTTACGTGTGGAGCTTATTTGCTTAAACTTGTTATTTTTAATGCTGAAATCGAATTGGAACCATTTTTAGAAATGGAGTTCTTTTTTTTCACAGTATTGTGCTACGTTTTTATACCAACACCCTTTATCGACAGCCTATTGGGCATACTTATTTGTTTTGCTACTGTGTTTCTTTTGTTTCCTGGAAGAGAAGAGAAAACTCGGAAAAATAATGATGAAAACTCTATTAACCGTAATGAACACAAGTTTAACACCGGAAAGAAGGTACTTAATTTAGATTTCCTTGATTCGTATGATGATATTAATAAATTTTATGATGATTCCTTTGATGTGAATATAAACAGTGACACCGATCTCCTCGAAGTTCATAACGAAGCTTTTGATAATAATCTTCTTAATTTGCATATTTATAGTGATACTGACCACATCCACCATTTTGCCAAAGATTTCGATAATATTCCTTATGATGTGCACAATATCAGCGATGAAAACCAATTTAATTACCCGCAACATGAAACAGAAAAGGATTTTGATTTTCCAAAACCTGATAACTCAGGTCATCAAATAGGCACGAATAGCAGTATAACCATGTTGAACCAAGAAGAATTCAGTTTGAATGCCTGTTTTAAATCATTGGATGCTGAATGCATTGTATCGCATAACGATCTTGGAGCACAAAGTGACATCGATTCTGGTAATCTCCTTAACACAAATAATGAACCAGGAATGAATGGCAAATTGGATCAAATAGACAGAACAGAACTCAAACCAATTCAAGATTCTCAAGAACACCCTGTTGATGCCGTCTTTGGTACCGTCCCTGTTATCTATATTGATGACGAATACACTCAACATCCTTCTTCGACTCATAGCAAGCGTTTAAAAATTTCAAACCTAAGAAAACCATTACTAAAATATTTCTGCTTTAAAAAATTTAAAATAAACAAAGGACTTATAGCATATTATCGAGATCTCAGATAGGTTTACACAATTTCAATGAGAATTCAATGAGATTCGTCAAAAATTTGTTTGCCATGACACCAATCCCTTCTACCAATCATAGCAAGCGTTTCAAAATTTCAAACCTAAGAAAAAAATTAGTAAAATACTTCTGCTTAAAAAAATTAAAAATAAACCAAGGACTTATAGCATATTATCGAGATCTCAGACAAATTTACACAATTTCAATTCATATTCGTCAAAAATTCGTTTGCCATGACACCAATCTCATTGACTGACCAGTGACTGCCTAAAAATTGGATATTGACTGAGCAATGACTGATTAAGTAACGATCTCATTGACTGACCACTGACAGACTAAAAATTGGACATTCACTGAACAGGGACCGAGAAAGGGAACATCTCCTTGCCTGACCAGTGACTGAATAAAAATTGGACTTTGACTGAAAAATGACTGACTAAGTGTCGATCTCATTGACTGAGCATTGGATTTGAACGGAAAAAATTGCCTTATTCGATAAGAGAGAGGAAGGATGTTTTCAGGCCAATCGATTTCGCTACAGCTGAAATGCAAACAGGAAGTCAGATTAAAATTCTTTTTTGCAGCTACATTTCAGAACTGTAAAATAAAAATGAAATTATATCTTAACCTGAAATTAAAATGATTATTTGCAGTTAAATGCTATTGCTAAATTACTTTTTGTGTTCTTAAATTAATTTACTAGTTTACACACCATATTCAGTTATGATTTAGCAATATGCTCTATTTTTAACTATAACTTCTCATTGAATTAAGGAAAGCTGTAGCTATTATTGAAATTTTTCTTAGGCATATTTTCCCTTGTTGTCTGTGCTCCCAATTCGAAGTGACCGTCAGCCACTTCCTTTTTGTTTTTCGTAAGTGATTTGTCGGCATTTCGCATAAAAAATCTAAATCTCCAGATTATCATTAAAACACGAATAAGGATGTTATTTTTTATTTTAGATTTTTTTCTCTCTGTGGCTTTCATGTCAAAACGTACTAGAAATAATAAATGAGAATATATTGCTTTCTTTTCAAACGAAGTATTTTCAATATATGTTCCATAGCAATATGCTCTGTCATTAAGATTGCTAAGAGTTTTACCCTGTTTCATTCCTCGCCAACGTGCTGGCTGCATGGTTGGCTTCTGCAGTTTCCCTTATCTCAACGTATATGAGGCAATTTCCCTTAGAACGTTCTCCGCAAAGCCCTCCCTCGCGCCAGGTACGTAACCATCCTTTTCTTTGCCTTTTTCAAATAACCTGACTTTTACTCAAACAAATCAGTCACGACATGAAATTTGGAAGAAATGGATTTAAATAATTTTTTTATAAAAATGTCTCGATTGTATATATTCTGTATGTTAAAGAATTTACAAACCCAGTGATACAGGAAAAACAAATATTAAACTGAAAGCTTTCATACTTTGTATTACGCGCAAAGGGATCATTTTTTTCATTTGCACACATACACATTTGATCAGAATTCGGGCTAATATCCGTCTGGGTTAAACATATTTAAAAACAGCGTATTTTATAAATTACAAAATGAAATTTTCATATATTTGAATAAATATTTATGAGGCATTATTAATAAAAAGGAGAATAAAGGAAACACTATGAATAATCCTCAAATGTTCAGTCTGAAATTTAAAATTCAACAAACCTATCGCAAACCACTGAGTACAGGGAGTGTTCAAGTATTTTTTTAAGGATTTTGCAAAGATTTAGATATATAAACACATCTTATAATCTCATTTTCTAATATATTCCGTCTGAGAGTCCTTTTGTTGAACCATCATATTACATCTTGATTTCGAAGAGTTCCAAGTTTTAAACGTACAAATGCACATTAATCCATGGGAAACACATCAGGAGATTTCGAGGATATGCATCTAGAGGGTACAGCTTTAATTCCGGTTTCATATCTTATTTTTTCAAACCATAAAGCAGTAGATTTAGAGGTATGAATTGTAGCGTTGACCTGATGGAACTTAATACATTCAAGATATTTTGGATAAAGAGATGACATTTCGTCTTTTAATATAGGTGTTTAAAGTTTTTTCTGATTGTAATCCGAATTAATTTTGATATTTGTTTCTACTTTCCTTACTTTAAGTTTTTCTTTAGAAAAGAATCCAGTAAGAACAATTAAACGTTTAGAAAAAATGTCCTTGATTTTTCTGAACCAATATACTGTGTCTTTTTCTCCTCTTTTTTGGTAGTAAATTAATCTTTTTCTATTGCAATCGTTATAGGTATGTCCAAGCTTTATGTGTTGTAACTACACTGAAGTGCCACTAAATTAGGGATAGACATGGCTATGGAAATTGAATAGCGCTGCGCCGCATCTGGGCTTACGTGAGGAAGTTGTGCTAAATGCACATAAAGCTAGCACTGTGGTTGTTGATAATCAGTAGTTTCACATACCAGTATAGGTAAACTTTATGACATAGACAGGTTCAATATCGGGCAGATAGTAGTCACTCGTCGCATGGGAAATACAATTTCCAAAATCCTCAGCGGGACAGCATTTTAACATTAGACAGTGTCAAGTGCATACCGAGAATGCACGGATGGCGGGAAAACGAACTAGCGATGGGGCAAAGTGCAAAAGCACAGTTAACTTAGAATAATCGTGAAGTGAGACGTCTCAGCCGTATTTTACACGGCCAACGAAGTAAACAATAGCTCAAATTACCCCCTAGCAGAAGCAGGGGACAGTCGTAGAGTCAGTAAAATGATCGTGTATCGCTCCCTTCAACATATGGCCTTCGGAAGCCGTAGACACACGAGGGTACCTTTCCTAAATACATGCCATCGAGTTTCCATTCTTACCTGGGCAGGAAAAGTATAGAGAATAGACAATAGTGTAGTTGAAATGTGTAGGAGCGATGAGTCTCGATCCGTCCAATTTACCCCGTTTGTGGGGGAGCTGGTAGTAGACAGCTTCCTGAGCCTCGTATTAGACAGCCAGGGATAAATACATTACCTCTAATGATATATGGGTCATAGGGCTTCGCTTATTTAATAGGAACACGACCCTGAAATCTTTACCTATCCATATCTGTCCTTAGTGGGTATCATTGAAGTGAAAAATAAATCCAAATGATGGAACAATCCTGTGCACTTGAAGTTCTGAATCACATACAATGTGGCAATATGTAACAGTGGCAAAACTTAGGTAAAATAGCGATTTAAATATATATGAAGCATAACTTTCAAATCGTAAGAGCAAATTAGAACATCTGTATTATAAAAACTTTGCATATCGTTCTCCTCGTAGATTCTACAGCTGTAGCGTCTTCGTACTTCCGTGTCTTGAAGCTAACGGAATAGAGTAGGGGTAGTTGTTGAGGCATACAAAAGGAGTGGGCGGAGCATAGTTGCACAGACCAGTTGTCGAAATTTTTAACACATAATACACATCAAAGTGCTGCCTCAGAGGGCGCAAGATCCATATCGATTTGCCAGCACTAATTAAGGAAATATAATAAAGAATAAATAATGAAATTAGGAAAACCACTATATAGACTATGCACATCGATCACCAAAACTCATTTTGGTGTATTGTTCTTGCTAATTATGTAACGTAAGTTAACGTTACGCTAACCAGTTGATTTTATCTTAAAGAGGTGGATATTAAAGAATTAAAAATATTTTGATATATTTCTGTATTGTGTTTATATTTAGATGAATTTTTACCCAGCCGAAGGTTAATGAAGCCATTTTCATGAGAGTGTAAGGATAACATAATTTCTGTGCTTTAAAATAATAGGTCAAAGAAAAATACATGTTTTGAAAGTATTTTTTTATTGATAAATATTTTCTCCATAGTATTCACGTATTTTCGTTCTAATAATAATAATCTCTGGTTATATATAAGTATTACGTTTATGTTTTGTATAGCAAGAAGCCCCCCCAAAAAGAATTATTTATTTGAATATGTATGGCAGCGGTAGTTTAGCGTTGGTTCGTTTTCCACTTTTCCGCTTACACTTTTATCCAAAAAATAGCAAAAATCAGAGATATTAATTAAAAATTCTTAAACGCTAATTTTCGCCCTCATTTTTCCGAATGGCAACAGGGATACAACAGCAACAATGGCCTCGTGCCATTATTGCTGATGTAATGAAAGGGAATTATCGATTTTATCAAAGACAAATGAATAAAACAAAAATTAAAAAAATAAAATTTGAAACCTCATTCAAATTTTGGAAACCTCGTTTCGAGATGCACTGGCTCTTGTCTAGATGCACCTATGTAGCAAATTCGTAGCCCTGGGTCTATTAGCTTACACTCAGCCCAAACGAAAGACAGACACATAGAATCTTCCTTCTATTATGAGTTATTTATCAAAATACCTTTCATTCTTACATATTCAAGGAATCCCTTTAATAGCGTTCGAAAGAATGAATTTACCAATAACTGTTTTAGGCTTTTGTTGAATTACAACAAAGTCAATGTATACATTTTTAACAATGCTTATTTACCATAATCATTAGAGATACCGAATCTAGTGGTGCTAAAAACTTACCTGTGGAGCTTATTTGCTTAAACTTGTTATTTTTAATGCTGAAATCGAATTGGAACCATTTTTAGAAATGGAATTCTTTTTTTTCACAGTATTGTGCTACGTTTTTATACCAACACCCTTTATCGACAGCCTAT
Organism: Stegodyphus dumicola; assembly: GCF_044657685.1. Taxonomy (NCBI): domain Eukaryota; kingdom Metazoa; phylum Arthropoda; class Arachnida; order Araneae; family Eresidae; genus Stegodyphus; species Stegodyphus dumicola. Next base: position 26,010,303 of record NC_140777.1, read on the forward strand.
TGGGCATACTTATTTGTTTTGCTACTGTGTTTCTTTTGTTTCCTGGAAGAGAAGAGAAAACTCGGAAAAATAATGATGAAAACTCTATTAACCGTAATGAACACAAGTTTAACACCGGAAAGAAGGTACTTAATTTAGATTTCCTTGATTCATATGATGATATTAATAAATTTTATGATGATTCCTTTGATGTGAATATAAACAGTGACACCGATCTCCTCGAAGTTCATAACGAAGCTTTTGATAATAATCTTCTTAATTTGCCTATTGATAGTGATACTGACAACATCCACCATTTTGCCAAAGATTTCGATAATAATCCTTATGATGTGCACAATATCAGCGACGAAAACCAATTTAATTACCCGCAACATAAAACAGAAAAGGATTTTGATTTTCCAAAACCTGATAACTCAGGTCATCAAATAGGCACGAATAGCAGTATAACCATGTTGAACCAAGAAGAATTCAGTTTGAATGCCTGTTTTAAATCATTGGATGCTGAATGCATTGTATCGCATAACGATCTTGGAGCACAAAGTGACATCGATTCTGGTAATCTCCTTAACACAAATAATGAACCAGGAATGAATGGCAAATTGGATCAAATAGACAGAACAGAACTCAAACCAATTCAAGATTCTCAAGAACACCCTGTTGATGCCGTCTTTGGTACCGTCCCTGTTATCTATATTGATGACGAATACACTCAACATCCTTCTTCGACTCATAGCAAGCGTTTAAAAATTTCAAACCTAAGAAAACCATTACTAAAATATTTCTGCTTTAAAAAATTTAAAATAAACAAAGGACTTATAGCATATTATCGAGATCTCAGATAGGTTTACACAATTTCAATGAGAATTCAATGAGATTCGTCAAAAATTTGTTTGCCATGACACCAATCCCTTCTACCAATCATAGCAAGCGTTTCAAAATTTCAAACCTAAGAAAAAAATTAGTAAAATACTTCTGCTTAAAAAAATTAAAAATAAACCAAGGACTTATAGCATATTATCGAGATCTCAGACAAATTTACACAATTTCAATTCATATTCGTCAAAAATTCGTTTGCCATGACACCAATCTCATTGACTGACCAGTGACTGCCTAAAAATTGGATATTGACTGAGCAATGACTGATTAAGTAACGATCTCATTGACTGACCACTGACAGACTAAAAATTGGACATTCACTGAACAGGGACCGAGAAAGGGAACATCTCCTTGCCTGACCAGTGACTGAATAAAAATTGGACTTTGACTGAAAAATGACTGACTAAGTGTCGATCTCATTGACTGAGCATTGGATTTGAACGGAAAAAATTGCCTTATTCGATAAGAGAGAGGAAGGATGTTTTCAGTCCAATCGATTTCGCTACAGCTGAAATGCAAACAGGAAGTCAGATTAAAATTCTTTTTTGCAGCTACATTTCAGAACTGTAAAATAAAAATGAAATTATATCTTAACCTGAAATTAAAATGATTATTTGCAGTTAAATGCTATTGCTAAATTACTTTTTGTGTTCTTAAATTAATTTACTAGTTTACACACCATATTCAGTTATGATTTAGCAATATGCTCTATTTTTAACTATAACTTCTCATTGAATTAAGGAAAGCTGTAGCTATTATTGAAATTTTTCTTAGGCATATTTTCCCTTGTTGTCTGTGCTCCCAATTCGAAGTGACCGTCAGCCACTTCCTTTTTGTTTTTCGTAAGTGATTTGTCGGCATTTCGCATAAAAAATCTCCAGATTATCATTAAAACACGAATAAGGATGTTATTTTTTATTTTAGATTTTTTTCTCTCTGTGGCTTTCATGTCAAAACGTACTAGAAATAATAAATGAGAATATATTGCTTTCTTTTCAAACGAAGTATTTTCAATATATGTTCCATAGCAATATGCTCTGTCATTAAGATTGCTAAGAGTTTTACCCTGTTTCATTCCTCGCCAACGTGCTGGCTGCATGGTTGGCTTCTGCAGTTTCCCTTATCTCAACGTATATGAGGCAATTTCCCTTAGAACGTTCTCCGCAAAGCCCTCCCTCGCGCCAGGTACGTAACCATCCTTTTCTTTGCCTTTTTCAAATAACCTGACTTTTACTCAAACAAATCAGTCACGACATGAAATTTGGAAGAAATAGATTTAAATAATTTTTTTATAAAAATGTCTCGATTGTATATATTCTGTATGTTAAAGAATTTACAAACCCAGTGATACAGGAAAAACAAATATTAAACTGAAAGCTTTCATACTTTGTATTACGCGCAAAGGGATCATTTTTTTCATTTGCACACATACACATTTGATCAGAATTCGGGCTAATATCCGTCTGGGTTAAACATATTTAAAAACAGCGTATTTTATAAATTACAAAATGAAATTTTCATATATTTGAATAAATATTTATGAGGCATTATTAATAAAAAGGAGAATAAAGGAAACACTATGAATAATCCTCAAATGTTCAGTCTGAAATTTAAAATTCAACAAACCTATCGCAAACCACTGAGTACAGGGAGTGTTCAAGTATTTTTTTAAGGATTTTGCAAAGATTTAGATATATAAACACATCTTATAATCTCATTTTCTAATATATTCCGTCTGAGAGTCCTTTTGTTGAACCATCATATTACATCTTGATTTCCAAGAGTTCCAAGTTTTAAACGTACAAATGCACATTAATCCATGGGAAACACATCAGGAGATTTCGAGGATATGCATCTAGAGGGTACAGCTTTAATTCCGGTTTCATATCTTATTTTTTCAAACCATAAAGCAGTAGATTTAGAGGTATGAATTGTAGCGTTGACCTGATGGAACTTAATACATTCAAGATATTTTGGATAAAGAGATGACATTTCGTCTTTTAATATAGGTGTTTAAAGTTTTTTCTGATTGTAATCCGAATTAATTTTGATATTTGTTTCTACTTTCCTTACTTTAAGTTTTTCTTTAGAAAAGAATCCAGTAAGAACAATTAAACGTTTAGAAAAAATGTCCTTGATTTTTCTGAACCAATATACTGTGTCTTTTTCTCCTCTTTTTTGGTAGTAAATTAATCTTTTTCTATTGCAATCGTTATAGGTATGTCCAAGCTTTATGTGTTGTAACTACACTGAAGTGCCACTAAATTAGGGATAGACATGGCTATGGAAATTGAATAGCGCTGCGCCGCATCTGGGCTTACGTGAGGAAGTTGTGCTAAATGCACATAAAGCTAGCACTGTGGTTGTTGATAATCAGTGGTTTCACATACCAGTATAGGTAAACTTTATGACATAGACAGGTTCAATATCGGGCAGATAGTAGTCACTCGTCGCATGGGAAATACAATTTCCAAAATCCTCAGCGGGACAGCATTTTAACATTAGACAGTGTCAAGTGCATACCGAGAATGCACGGATGGCGGGAAAACGAACTAGCGATGGGGCAAAGTGCAAAAGCACAGTTAACTTAGAATAATCGTGAAGTGAGACGTCTCAGCCGTATTTTACACGGCCAACGAAGTAAACAATAGCTCAAATTACCCCCTAGCAGAAGCAGGGGACAGTCGTAGAGTCAGTAAAAAGATCGTGTATCGCTCCCTTCAACATATGGCCTTCGGAAGCCGTAGACACACGAGGGTACCTTTCCTAAATACATGCCATCGAGTTTCCATTCTTACCTGGGCAGGAAAATTATAGAGAATAGACAATAGTGTAGTTGAAATGTGTAGGAGCGATGAGTCTCGATCCGTCCAATTTACCCCGTTTGTGGGGGAGCAGGTAGTAAACAGCTTCCTGAGCCTCGTATTAGACAGCCAGGGATAAATACATTACCTCTAATGATATATGGGTCATAGTGCTTCGCTTATTTAATAGGAACACGACCCTGAAATCTTTACCTATCCATATCTGTCCTTAGTGGGTATCATTGAAGTGAAAAATAAATCCAAATGATGGAACAATCCTGTGCACTTGAAGTTCTGAATCACATACAATGTGGCAATATGTAACAGTGGCAAAACTTAGGTAAAATAGCGATTTAAATATATATGAAGCATAACTTTCAAATCGTAAAAGCAAATTAGAACATCTGTATTATAAAAACTTTGCATATCGTTCTCCTCGTAGATTCTACAGCTGTAGCGTCTTCGTACTTCCGTGTCTTGAAGCTAACGGAATAGAGTAGGGGTAGTTGTTGAGGCATACAAAAGGAGTGGGCGGAGCATAGTTGCACAGACCAGTTGTCGAAATTTTTAACACATAATACACATCAAAGTGCTGCCTCAGAGGGCGCAAGATCCATATCGATTTGCCAGCACTAATTAAGGAAATATAATAAAGAATAAATAATGAAATTAGGAAAACCACTATATAGACTATGCACATCGATCACCAAAACTCATTTTGGTGTATTGTTCTTGCTAATTATGTAACGTAAGTTAACGTTACGCTAACCAGTTGATTTTATCTTAAAGAGGTGGATATTAAAGAATTAAAAATATTTTGATATATTTCTGTATTGTGTTTATATTTAGATGAATTTTTACCCAGCCGAAGGTTAATGAAGCCATTTTCATGAGAGTGTAAGGATAACATAATTTCTGTGCTTTAAAATAATAGGTCAAAGAAAAATACATGTTTTGAAAGTACTTTTTTTATTGATAAATATTTTCTCCATAGTATTCACGTATTTTCGTTCTAATAATAATAATCTCTGGTTATATATAAGTATTACGTTTATGTTTTGTATAGCAAGAAGCCCCCCCAAAAAGAATTATTTATTTGAATATGTATGGCAGCGGTAGTTTAGCGTTGGTTCGTTTTCCACTTTTCCGCTTACACTTTTATCCAAAAAATAGCAAAAATCAGAGATATTAATTAAAAATTCTTAAACGCTAATTTTCGCCCTCATTTTTCCGAATGGCAACAGGGATACAACAGCAACAATGGCCTCGTGCCATTATTGCTGATGTAATGAAAGGGAATTATCGATTTTATCAAAGACAAATGAATAAAACAAAAATTAAAAAAATAAAATTTGAAACCTCATTCAAATTTTGGAAACCTCGTTTCGAGATGCACTGGCTCTTGTCTAGATGCACCTATGTAGCAAATTCGTAGCCCTGGGTCTATTAGCTTACACTCAGCCCAAACGAAAGACAGACACATAGAATCTTCCTTCTATTATGAGTTATTTATCAGAATACCTTTCATTCTTACATATTCAAGGAATCCCTTTAATAGCGTTCGAAAGAATGAATTTACCAATAACTGTTTTAGGCTTTTGTTGAATTACAACAAAGTCAATGTATACATTTTTAACAATGCTTATTTACCATAATCATTAGAGATACCGAATCTAGTGGTGCTAAAAACTTACCTGTGGAGCTTATTTGCTTAAACTTGTTATTTTTAATGCTGAAATCGAATTGGAACCATTTTTAGAAATGGAGTTCTTTTTTTTCACAGTATTGTGCTACGTTTTTATACCAACACCCTTTATCGACAGCCTATTGGGCATACTTATTTGTTTTGCTACTGTGTTTCTTTTGTTTCCTGGAAGAGAAGAGAAAACTCGGAAAAATAATGATGAAAACTCTATTAACCGTAATGAACACAAGTTTAACACCGGAAAGAAGGTACTTAATTTAGATTTCCTTGATTCATATGATGATATTAATAAATTTTATGATGATTCCTTTGATGTGAATATAAACAGTGACACCGATCTCCTCGAAGTTCATAACGAAGCTTTTGATAATAATCTTCTTAATTTGCCTATTGATAGTGATACTGACAACATCCACCATTTTGCCAAAGATTTCGATAATAATCCTTATGATGTGCACAATATCAGCGATGAAAACCAATTTAATTACCCGCAACATAAAACAGAAAAGGATTTTGATTTTCCAAAACCTGATAACTCAGGTCATCAAATAGGCACGAATAGCAGTATAACCATGTTGAACCAAGAAGAATTCAGTTTGAATGCCTGTTTTAAATCATTGGATGCTGAATGCATTGTATCGCATAACGATCTTGGAGCACAAAGTGACATCGATTCTGGTAATCTCCTTAACACAAATAATGAACCAGGAATGAATGGCAAATTGGATCAAATAGACAGAACAGAACTCAAACCAATTCAAGATTCTCAAGAACACCCTGTTGATGCCGTCTTTGGTACCGTCCCTGTTATCTATATTGATGACGAATACACTCAACATCCTTCTTCGACTCATAGCAAGCGTTTAAAAATTTCAAACCTAAGAAAACCATTACTAAAATATTTCTGCTTTAAAAAATTTAAAATAAACAAAGGACTTATAGCATATTATCGAGATCTCAGATAGGTTTACACAATTTCAATGAGAATTCAATGAGATTCGTCAAAAATTTGTTTGCCATGACACCAATCCCTTCTACCAATCATAGCAAGCGTTTCAAAATTTCAAACCTAAGAAAAAAATTAGTAAAATACTTCTGCTTAAAAAAATTAAAAATAAACCAAGGACTTATAGCATATTATCGAGATCTCAGACAAATTTACACAATTTCAATTCATATTCGTCAAAAATTCGTTTGCCATGACACCAATCTCATTGACTGACCAGTGACTGCCTAAAAATTGGATATTGACTGAGCAATGACTGATTAAGTAACGATCTCATTGACTGACCACTGACAGACTAAAAATTGGACATTCACTGAACAGGGACCGAGAAAGGGAACATCTCCTTGCCTGACCAGTGACTGAATAAAAATTGGACTTTGACTGAAAAATGACTGACTAAGTGTCGATCTCATTGACTGAGCATTGGATTTGAACGGAAAAAATTGCCTTATTCGATAAGAGAGAGGAAGGATGTTTTCAGTCCAATCGATTTCGCTACAGCTGAAATGCAAACAGGAAGTCAGATTAAAATTCTTTTTTGCAGCTACATTTCAGAACTGTAAAATAAAAATGAAATTATATCTTAACCTGAAATTAAAATGATTATTTGCAGTTAAATGCTATTGCTAAATTACTTTTTGTGTTCTTAAATTAATTTACTAGTTTACACACCATATTCAGTTATGATTTAGCAATATGCTCTATTTTTAACTATAACTTCTCATTGAATTAAGGAAAGCTGTAGCTATTATTGAAATTTTTCTTAGGCATATTTTCCCTTGTTGTCTGTGCTCCCAATTCGAAGTGACCGTCAGCCACTTCCTTTTTGTTTTTCGTAAGTGATTTGTCGGCATTTCGCATAAAAAATCTCCAGATTATCATTAAAACACGAATAAGGATGTTATTTTTTATTTTAGATTTTTTTCTCTCTGTGGCTTTCATGTCAAAACGTACTAGAAATAATAAATGAGAATATATTGCTTTCTTTTCAAACGAAGTATTTTCAATATATGTTCCATAGCAATATGCTCTGTCATTAAGATTGCTAAGAGTTTTACCCTGTTTCATTCCTCGCCAACGTGCTGGCTGCATGGTTGGCTTCTGCAGTTTCCCTTATCTCAACGTATATGAGGCAATTTCCCTTAGAACGTTCTCCGCAAAGCCCTCCCTCGCGCCAGGTACGTAACCATCCTTTTCTTTGCCTTTTTCAAATAACCTGACTTTTACTCAAACAAATCAGTCACGACATGAAATTTGGAAGAAATAGATTTAAATAATTTTTTTATAAAAATGTCTCGATTGTATATATTCTGTATGTTAAAGAATTTACAAACCCAGTGATACAGGAAAAACAAATATTAAACTGAAAGCTTTCATACTTTGTATTACGCGCAAAGGGATCATTTTTTTCATTTGCACACATACACATTTGATCAGAATTCGGGCTAATATCCGTCTGGGTTAAACATATTTAAAAACAGCGTATTTTATAAATTACAAAATGAAATTTTCATATATTTGAATAAATATTTATGAGGCATTATTAATAAAAAGGAGAATAAAGGAAACACTATGAATAATCCTCAAATGTTCAGTCTGAAATTTAAAATTCAACAAACCTATCGCAAACCACTGAGTACAGGGAGTGTTCAAGTATTTTTTTAAGGATTTTGCAAAGATTTAGATATATAAACACATCTTATAATCTCATTTTCTAATATATTCCGTCTGAGAGTCCTTTTGTTGAACCATCATATTACATCTTGATTTCCAAGAGTTCCAAGTTTTAAACGTACAAATGCACATTAATCCATGGGAAACACATCAGGAGATTTCGAGGATATGCATCTAGAGGGTACAGCTTTAATTCCGGTTTCATATCTTATTTTTTCAAACCATAAAGCAGTAGATTTAGAGGTATGAATTGTAGCGTTGACCTGATGGAACTTAATACATTCAAGATATTTTGGATAAAGAGATGACATTTCGTCTTTTAATATAGGTGTTTAAAGTTTTTTCTGATTGTAATCCGAATTAATTTTGATATTTGTTTCTACTTTCCTTACTTTAAGTTTTTCTTTAGAAAAGAATCCAGTAAGAACAATTAAACGTTTAGAAAAAATGTCCTTGATTTTTCTGAACCAATATACTGTGTCTTTTTCTCCTCTTTTTTGGTAGTAAATTAATCTTTTTCTATTGCAATCGTTATAGGTATGTCCAAGCTTTATGTGTTGTAACTACACTGAAGTGCCACTAAATTAGGGATAGACATGGCTATGGAAATTGAATAGCGCTGCGCCGCATCTGGGCTTACGTGAGGAAGTTGTGCTAAATGCACATAAAGCTAGCACTGTGGTTGTTGATAATCAGTGGTTTCACATACCAGTATAGGTAAACTTTATGACATAGACAGGTTCAATATCGGGCAGATAGTAGTCACTCGTCGCATGGGAAATACAATTTCCAAAATCCTCAGCGGGACAGCATTTTAACATTAGACAGTGTCAAGTGCATACCGAGAATGCACGGATGGCGGGAAAACGAACTAGCGATGGGGCAAAGTGCAAAAGCACAGTTAACTTAGAATAATCGTGAAGTGAGACGTCTCAGCCGTATTTTACACGGCCAACGAAGTAAACAATAGCTCAAATTACCCCCTAGCAGAAGCAGGGGACAGTCGTAGAGTCAGTAAAAAGATCGTGTATCGCTCCCTTCAACATATGGCCTTCGGAAGCCGTAGACACACGAGGGTACCTTTCCTAAATACATGCCATCGAGTTTCCATTCTTACCTGGGCAGGAAAAGTATAGAGAATAGACAATAGTGTAGTTGAAATGTGTAGGAGCGATGAGTCTCGATCCGTACAATTTACCCCGTTTGTGGGGGAGCTGGTAGTAGACAGCTTCCTGAGCCTCGTATTAGACAGCCAGGGATAAATACATTACCTCTAATGATATATGGGTCATAGGGCTTCGCTTATTTAATAGGAACACGACCCTGAAATCTTTACCTATCCATATCTGTCCTTAGTGGGTATCATTGAAGTGAAAAATAAATCCAAATGATGGAACAATCCTGTGCACTTGAAGTTCTGAATCACATACAATGTGGCAATATGTAACAGTGGCAAAACTTAGGTAAAATAGCGATTTAAATATATATGAAGCATAACTTTCAAATCGTAAAAGCAAATTAGAACATCTGTATTATAAAAACTTTGCATATCGTTCTCCTCGTAGATTCTACAGCTGTAGCGTCTTCGTACTTCCGTGTCTTGAAGCTAACGGAATAGAGTAGGGGTAGTTGTTGAGGCATACAAAAGGAGTGGGCGGAGCATAGTTGCACAGACCAGTTGTCGAAATTTTTAACACATAATACACATCAAAGTGCTGCCTCAGAGGGCGCAAGATCCATATCGATTTGCCAGCACTAATTAAGGAAATATAATAAAGAATAAATAATGAAATTAGGAAAACCACTATATAGACTATGCACATCGATCACCAAAACTCATTTTGGTGTATTGTTCTTGCTAATTATGTAACGTAAGTTAACGTTACGCTAACCAGTTGATTTTATCTTAAAGAGGTGGATATTAAAGAATTAAAAATATTTTGATATATTTCTGTATTGTGTTTATATTTAGATGAATTTTTACCCAGCCGAAGGTTAATGAAGCTATTTTCATGAGAGTGTAAGGATAACATAATTTCTGTGCTTTAAAATAATAGGTCAAAGAAAAATACATGATTTGAAAGTACTTTTTTTATTGATAAATATTTTCTCCATAGTATTCACGTATTTTCGTTCTAATAATAATAATCTCTGGTTATATATAAGTATTACGTTTATGTTTTGTATAGCAAGAAGCCCCCCCAAAAAGAATTATTTATTTGAATATGTATGGCAGCGGTAGTTTAGCGTTGGTTCGTTTTCCACTTTTCCGCTTACACTTTTATCCAAAAAATAGCAAAAATCAGAGATATTAATTAAAAATTCTTAAACGCTAATTTTCGCCCTCATTTTTCCGAATGGCAACAGGGATACAACAGCAACAATGGCCTCGTGCCATTATTGCTGATGTAATGAAAGGGAATTATCGATTTTATCAAAGACAAATGAATAAAACAAAAATTAAAAAAATAAAATTTGAAACCTCATTCAAATTTTGGAAACCTCGTTTCGAGATGCACTGGCTCTTGTCTAGATGCACCTATGTAGCAAATTCGTAGCCCTGGGTCTATTAGCTTACACTCAGCCCAAACGAAAGACAGACACATAGAATCTTCCTTCTATTATGAGTTATTTATCAGAATACCTTTCATTCTTACATATTCAAGGAATCCCTTTAATAGCGTTCGAAAGAATGAATTTACCAATAACTGTTTTAGGCTTTTGTTGAATTACAACAAAGTCAATGTATACATTTTTAACAATGCTTATTTACCATAATCATTAGAGATACCGAATCTAGTGGTGCTAAAAACTTACCTGTGGAGCTTATTTGCTTAAACTTGTTATTTTTAATGCTGAAATCGAATTGGAACCATTTTTAGAAATGGAGTTCTTTTTTTTCACAGTATTGTGCTACGTTTTTATACCAACACCCTTTATCGACAGCCTATTGGGCATACTTATTTGTTTTGCTACTGTGTTTCTTTTGTTTCCTGGAAGAGAAGAGAAAACTCGGAAAAATAATGATGAAAACTCTATTAACCGTAATGAACACAAGTTTAACACCGGAAAGAAGGTACTTAATTTAGATTTCCTTGATTCATATGATGATATTAATAAATTTTATGATGATTCCTTTGATGTGAATATAAACAGTGACACCGATCTCCTCGAAGTTCATAACGAAGCTTTTGATAATAATCTTCTTAATTTGCCTATTGATAGTGATACTGACAACATCCACCATTTTGCCAAAGATTTCGATAATAATCCTTATGATGTGCACAATATCAGCGATGAAAACCAATTTAATTACCCGCAACATAAAACAGAAAAGGATTTTGATTTTCCAAAACCTGATAACTCAGGTCATCAAATAGGCACGAATAGCAGTATAACCATGTTGAACCAAGAAGAATTCAGTTTGAATGCCTGTTTTAAATCATTGGATGCTGAATGCATTGTATCGCATAACGATCTTGGAGCACAAAGTGACATCGATTCTGGTAATCTCCTTAACACAAATAATGAACCAGGAATGAATGGCAAATTGGATCAAATAGACAGAACAGAACTCAAACCAATTCAAGATTCTCAAGAACACCCTGTTGATGCCGTCTTTGGTACCGTCCCTGTTATCTATATTGATGACGAATACACTCAACATCCTTCTTCGACTCATAGCAAGCGTTTAAAAATTTCAAACCTAAGAAGACCATTACTAAAATATTTCTGCTTTAAAAAATTTAAAATAAACAAAGGACTTATAGCATATTATCGAGATCTCAGATAGGTTTACACAATTTCAATGAGAATTCAATGAGATTCGTCAAAAATTTGTTTGCCATGACACCAATCCCTTCTACCAATCATAGCAAGCGTTTCAAAATTTCAAACCTAAGAAAAAAATTAGTAAAATACTTCTGCTTAAAAAAATTAAAAATAAACCAAGGACTTATAGCATATTATCGAGATCTCAGACAAATTTACACAATTTCAATTCATATTCGTCAAAAATTCGTTTGCCATGACACCAATCTCATTGACTGACCAGTGACTGCCTAAAAATTGGATATTGACTGAGCAATGACTGATTAAGTAACGATCTCATTGACTGACCACTGACAGACTAAAAATTGGACATTCACTGAACAGGGATCGAGAAAGGGAACATCTCCTTGCCTGACCAGTGACTGAATAAAAATTGGACTTTGACTGAAAAATGACTGACTAAGTGTCGATCTCATTGACTGAGCATTGGATTTGAACGGAAAAAATTGCCTTATTCGATAAGAGAGAGGAAGGATGTTTTCAGTCCAATCGATTTCGCTACAGCTGAAATGCAAACAGGAAGTCAGATTAAAATTCTTTTTTGCAGCTACATTTCAGAACTGTAAAATAAAAATGAAATTATATCTTAACCTGAAATTAAAATGATTATTTGCAGTTAAATGCTATTGCTAAATTACTTTTTGTGTTCTTAAATTAATTTACTAGTTTACACACCATATTCAGTTATGATTTAGCAATATGCTCTATTTTTAACTATAACTTCTCATTGAATTAAGGAAAGCTGTAGCTATTATTGAAATTTTTCTTAGGCATATTTTCCCTTGTTGTCTGTGCTCCCAATTCGAAGTGACCGTCAGCCACTTCCTTTTTGTTTTTCGTAAGTGATTTGTCGGCATTTCGCATAAAAAATCTCCAGATTATCATTAAAACACGAATAAGGATGTTATTTTTTATTTTAGATTTTTTTCTCTCTGTGGCTTTCATGTCAAAACGTACTAGAAATAATAAATGAGAATATATTGCTTTCTTTTCAAACGAAGTATTTTCAATATATGTTCCATAGCAATATGCTCTGTCATTAAGATTGCTAAGAGTTTTACCCTGTTTCATTCCTCGCCAACGTGCTGGCTGCATGGTTGGCTTCTGCAGTTTCCCTTATCTCAACGTATATGAGGCAATTTCCCTTAGAACGTTCTCCGCAAAGCCCTCCCTCGCGCCAGGTACGTAACCATCCTTTTCTTTGCCTTTTTCAAATAACCTGACTTTTACTCAAACAAATCAGTCACGACATGAAATTTGGAAGAAATGGATTTAAATAATTTTTTTATAAAAATGTCTCGATTGTATATATTCTGTATGTTAAAGAATTTACAAACCCAGTGATACAGGAAAAACAAATATTAAACTGAAAGCTTTCATACTTTGTATTACGCGCAAAGGGATCATTTTTTTCATTTGCACACATACACATTTGATCAGAATTCGGGCTAATATCCGTCTGGGTTAAACATATTTAAAAACAGCGTATTTTATAAATTACAAAATGAAATTTTCATATATTTGAATAAATATTTATGAGGCATTATTAATAAAAAGGAGAATAAAGGAAACACTATGAATAATCCTCAAATGTTCAGTCTGAAATTTAAAATTCAACAAACCTATCGCAAACCACTGAGTACAGGGAGTGTTCAAGTATTTTTTTAAGGATTTTGCAAAGATTTAGATATATAAACACATCTTATAATCTCATTTTCTAATATATTCCGTCTGAGAGTCCTTTTGTTGAACCATCATATTACATCTTGATTTCCAAGAGTTCCAAGTTTTAAACGTACAAATGCACATTAATCCATGGGAAACACATCAGGAGATTTCGAGGATATGCATCTAGAGGGTACAGCTTTAATTCCGGTTTCATATCTTATTTTTTCAAACCATAAAGCAGTAGATTTAGAGGTATGAATTGTAGCGTTGACCTGATGGAACTTAATACATTCAAGATATTTTGGATAAAGAGATGACATTTCGTCTTTTAATATAGGTGTTTAAAGTTTTTTCTGATTGTAATCCGAATTAATTTTGATATTTGTTTCTACTTTCCTTACTTTAAGTTTTTCTTTAGAAAAGAATCCAGTAAGAACAATTAAACGTTTAGAAAAAATGTCCTTGATTTTTCTGAACCAATATACTGTGTCTTTTTCTCCTCTTTTTTGGTAGTAAATTAATCTTTTTCTATTGCAATCGTTATAGGTATGTCCAAGCTTTATGTGTTGTAACTACACTGAAGTGCCACTAAATTAGGGATAGACATGGCTATGGAAATTGAATAGCGCTGCGCCGCATCTGGGCTTACGTGAGGAAGTTGTGCTAAATGCACATAAAGCTAGCACTGTGGTTGTTGATAATCAGTGGTTTCACATACCAGTATAGGTAAACTTTATGACATAGACAGGTTCAATATCGGGCAGATAGTAGTCACTCGTCGCATGGGAAATACAATTTCCAAAATCCTCAGCGGGACAGCATTTTAACATTAGACAGTGTCAAGTGCATACCGAGAATGCACGGATGGCGGGAAAACGAACTAGCGATGGGGCAAAGTGCAAAAGCACAGTTAACTTAGAATAATCGTGAAGTGAGACGTCTCAGCCGTATTTTACACGGCCAACGAAGTAAACAATAGCTCAAATTACCCCCTAGCAGAAGCAGGGGACAGTCGTAGAGTCAGTAAAAAGATCGTGTATCGCTCCCTTCAACATATGGCCTTCGGAAGCCGTAGACACACGAGGGTACCTTTCCTAAATACATGCCATCGAGTTTCCATTCTTACCTGGGCAGGAAAAGTATAGAGAATAGACAATAGTGTAGTTGAAATGTGTAGGAGCGATGAGTCTCGATCCGTCCAATTTACCCCGTTTGTGGGGGAGCTGGTAGTAGACAGCTTCCTGAGCCTCGTATTAGACAGCCAGGGATAAATACATTACCTCTAATGATATATGGGTCATAGGGCTTCGCTTATTTAATAGGAACACGACCCTGAAATCTTTACCTATCCATATCTGTCCTTAGTGGGTATCATTGAAGTGAAAAATAAATCCAAATGATGGAACAATCCTGTGCACTTGAAGTTCTGAATCACATACAATGTGGCAATATGTAACAGTGGCAAAACTTAGGTAAAATAGCGATTTAAATATATATGAAGCATAACTTTCAAATCGTAAAAGCAAATTAGAACATCTGTATTATAAAAACTTTGCATATCGTTCTCCTCGTAGATTCTACAGCTGTAGCGTCTTCCTACTTCCGTGTCTTGAAGCTAACGGAATAGCGTAGGGGTAGTTGTTGAGGCATACAAAAGGAGTGGGCGGAGCATAGTTGCACAGACCAGTTGTCGAAATTTTTAACACATAATACACATCAAAGTGCTGCCTCAGAGGGCGCAAGATCCATATCGATTTGCCAGCACTAATTAAGGAAATATAATAAAGAATAAATAATGAAATTAGGAAAACCACTATATAGACTATGCACATCGATCACCAAAACTCATTTTGGTGTATTGTTCTTGCTAATTATGTAACGTAAGTTAACGTTACGCTAACCAGTTGATTTTATCTTAAAGAGGTGGATATTAAAGAATTAAAAATATTTTGATATATTTCTGTATTGTGTTTATATTTAGATGAATTTTTACCCAGCCGAAGGTTAATGAAGCCATTTTCATGAGAGTGTAAGGATAACATAATTTCTGTGCTTTAAAATAATAGGTCAAAGAAAAATACATGTTTTGAAAGTACTTTTTTTATTGATAAATATTTTCTCCATAGTATTCACGTATTTTCGTTCTAATAATAATAATCTCTGGTTATATATAAGTATTACGTTTATGTTTTGTATAGCAAGAAGCCCCCCCAAAAAGAATTATTTATTTGAATATGTATGGCAGCGGTAGTTTAGCGTTGGTTCGTTTTCCACTTTTCCGCTTACACTTTTATCCAAAAAATAGCAAAAATCAGAGATATTAATTAAAAATTCTTAAACGCTAATTTTCGCCCTCATTTTTCCGAATGGCAACAGGGATACAACAGCAACAATGGCCTCGTGCCATTATTGCTGATGTAATGAAAGGGAATTATCGATTTTATCAAAGACAAATGAATAAAACAAAAATTAAAAAAATAAAATTTGAAACCTCATTCAAATTTTGGAAACCTCGTTTCGAGATGCACTGGCTCTTGTCTAGATGCACCTATGTAGCAAATTCGTAGCCCTGGGTCTATTAGCTTACACTCAGCCCAAACGAAAGACAGACACATAGAATCTTCCTTCTATTATGAGTTATTTATCAGAATACCTTTCATTCTTACATATTCAAGGAATCCCTTTAATAGCGTTCGAAAGAATGAATTTACCAATAACTGTTTTAGGCTTTTGTTGAATTACAACAAAGTCAATGTATACATTTTTAACAATGCTTATTTACCATAATCATTAGAGATACCGAATCTAGTGGTGCTAAAAACTTACCTGTGGAGCTTATTTGCTTAAACTTGTTATTTTTAATGCTGAAATCGAATTGGAACCATTTTTAGAAATGGAGTTCTTTTTTTTCACAGTATTGTGCTACGTTTTTATACCAACACCCTTTATCGACAGCCTATTGGGCATATTTATTTGTTTTGCTACTGTGTTTCTTTTGTTTCCTGGAAGAGAAGAGAAAACTCGGAAAAATAATGATGAAAACTCTATTAACCGTAATGAACACAAGTTTAACACCGGAAAGAAGGTACTTAATTTAGATTTCCTTGATTCATATGATGATATTAATAAATTTTATGATGATTCCTTTGATGTGAATATAAACAGTGACACCGATCTCCTCGAAGTTCATAACGAAGCTTTTGATAATAATCTTCTTAATTTGCCTATTGATAGTGATACTGACAACATCCACCATTTTGCCAAAGATTTCGATAATAATCCTTATGATGTGCACAATATCAGCGATGAAAACCAATTTAATTACCCGCAACATAAAACAGAAAAGGATTTTGATTTTCCAAAACCTGATAACTCAGGTCATCAAATAGGCACGAATAGCAGTATAACCATGTTGAACCAAGAAGAATTCAGTTTGAATGCCTGTTTTAAATCATTGGATGCTGAATGCATTGTATCGCATAACGATCTTGGAGCACAAAGTGACATCGATTCTGGTAATCTCCTTAACACAAATAAGGAACCAGGAATGAATGGCAAATTGGATCAAATAGACAGAACAGAACTCAAACCAATTCAAGATTCTCAAGAACACCCTGTTGATGCCGTCTTTGGTACCGTCCCTGTTATCTATATTGATGACGAATACACTCAACATCCTTCTTCGACTCATAGCAAGCGTTTAAAAATTTCAAACCTAAGAAAACCATTACTAAAATATTTCTGCTTTAAAAAATTTAAAATAAACAAAGGACTTATAGCATATTATCGAGATCTCAGATAGGTTTACACAATTTCAATGAGAATTCAATGAGATTCGTCAAAAATTTGTTTGCCATGACACCAATCCCTTCTACCAATCATAGCAAGCGTTTCAAAATTTCAAACCTAAGAAAAAAATTAGTAAAATACTTCTGCTTAAAAAAATTAAAAATAAACCAAGGACTTATAGCATATTATCGAGATCTCAGACAAGTTTACACAATTTCAATTCATATTCGTCAAAAATTCGTTTGCCATGACACCAATCTCATTGACTGACCAGTGACTGCCTAAAAATTGGATATTGACTGAGCAATGACTGATTAAGTGACGATCTCATTGACTGACCACTGACAGACTAAAAATTGGACATTCACTGAACAGGGACCGAGAAAGGGAACATTTCCTTGCCTGACCAGTGACTGAATAAAAATTGGACTTTGACTGAAGAATGACTGACTAAGTGACGATCTCATTGACTGAGCATTGGATTTGAACGGAAAAAATTGCCTTATTCGATAAGAGAGAAGAAGGATGTTTTCAGTCCAATCGATTTCGCTACAGCTGAAATGCAAACAGAAAGTCAGTTTAAAATTCTTTTTTGCAGCTACATTTCAGAACTGTAAAATAAAAATGAAATTATATCTTAACCTGAAATTAAAATGATTATTTGCAGTTAAATTCTACTGCTAAATTACTTTTTGTGTTCTTAAATTAATTTACTAGTTTACACACCATATTCAGTTATGATTTACCAATATGCTCTATTTTTAACCATAACTTCTCATTGAATTAAGGAAAGCTGTAGCTATTATTGAAATATTTCTTAGGCATATTTTTCCTTGTTGACTGTGCTCCCAATTCGAAGTGACCGTCAGCCACTTCCTTTTTGTTTTTCGTAAGTGATTTGTCGGCATTTCGCATAAAAAATCTCCAGATTATCATTAAAACACGAATAAGGATGTTATTTTTTATTTTAGATTTTTTTTGTCTCTGTGGCTTTCATGTCAAATCGTACTAGAAATAATAAATGAGAATATATTGCTTTCTTTTCAAACGAAGTATTTTCAATATATGTTCCATAGCAATATGCTCTGTCATTAAGATTGCTAAGAGTTTTACCCTGTTTCATTCCTCGCCAACGTGCTGGCTGCATGGTTGGCTTCTGCAGTTTCACTTGTCTCAACGTATATGAGGCAATTTCCCTTAGAACGTTCTCCGCAAAGCCCTCCCTCGCGCCAGGTACGTAACCATCCTTTTCTTTGCCTCTTTCAAATAACCTGACTTTTACTCAAACAAATCAGTCACGACATGAAATTTGGAAGAAATGGATTTAAATAATTTTTTTATAAAAATGTCTCGATTGTATATATTCTGTATGTTAAAGAATTTACAAACCCAGTGATACAGGAAAAACAAATATTAAACTGAAAGCTTTCATACTTTGTATTACGCGCAAAGGGATCATTTTTTTCATTTGCACACATACACATTTGATCAGAATTCGGGCTAATATCCCTCTGGGTTAAAAATATTTAAAAACAGCGTATTTTATAAATTACAAAATGAAATTTTCATATATTTGAATAAATATTTATGAGGCATTATTAATAAAAAGGAGAATAAAGGAAACACTATGAATAATCCTCAAATGTTCAGTCTGAAATTTAAAATTCAACAAACCTATCGCAAACCACTGAGTACAGGGAGTGTTCAGGTATTTTTTTAAGGATTTTGCAAAGATTTAGATATATAAACACATCTTATTATCTCATTTTCTAATATATTCCGTCTGAGAGTCCTTTTGTTGAACCATCATATTACATCTTGATTTCCAAGAGTTCCACGTTTTAAACGTACAAATGCACATTAATCCATGGGAAACACATCAGGAGATTTCGAGGATATGCATCTAGAGGGTACAGCTTTAATTCCGGTTTCATATCTTATTTTTTCAAACCATAAAGCAGTAGATTTAGAGGTATGAATTGTAGCGTTGACCTGATGGAACTTAATACATTCAAGATATTTTGGATAAAGAGATGACATTTCGTCTTTTAATATAGGTGTTTAAAGTTTTTTCTGATTGTAATCCGAATTAATTTTGATATTTGTTTCTACTTTCCTTACTTTAAGTTTTTCTTTAGAAAAGAATCCAGTAAGAACAATTAAACGTTTAGAAAAAATGTCCTTGATTTTTCTGAACCAATATACTGTGTCTTTTTCTCCTCTTTTTTGGTAGTAAATTAATCTTTTTCTATTGCAATCGTTATAGGTATGTCCAAGCTTTATGTGTTGTAACTACACTGAAGTGCCACTAAATTAGGGATAGACATGGCTATGGAAATTGAATAGCGCTGCGCCGCATCTGGGCTTACGTGAGGAAGTTGTGCTAAATGCACATAAAGCTAGCACTGTGGTTGTTGATAATCAGTGGTTTCACATACCAGTATAGGTAAACTTTATGACATAGACAGGTTCAATATCGGGCAGATAGTAGTCACTCGTCGCATGGGAAATACAATTTCCAAAATCCTCAGCGGGACAGCATTTTAACATTAGACAGTGTCAAGTGCATACCGAGAATGCACGGATGGCGGGAAAACGAACTAGCGATGGGGCAAAGTGCAAAAGCACAGTTAACTTAGAATAATCGTGAAGTGAGACGTCTCAGCCGTATTTTACACGGCCAACGAAGTAAACAATAGCTCAAATTACCCCCTAGCAGAAGCGGGGGACAGTCGTAGAGTCAGTAAAAAGATCGTGTATCGCTCCCTTCAACATATGGCCTTCGGAAGCCGTAGACACACGAGGGTACCTTTCCTAAATACATACCATCGAGTTTCCATTCTTACCTGGGCAGGAAAAGTATAGAGAATAGACAATAGTGTAGTTGAAATGTGTAGGAGCGATGAGTCTCGATCCGTCCAATTTACCCCGTTTGTGGGGGAGCTGGTAGTAGACAGCTTCCTGAGCCTCGTATTAGACAGCCCTAACTTGAATTCTACCGAGCATCTTTCCAAATTAGTATATCTTATTATTGAGGAATGTAGAGGATTGAAGTTTTATAGTCTATTCACTCGGTTTCGCATGTTCAGAATGTCTGTTATGATGGTTGTATGAAATGTCGTCGCCCGGTATGATGTCAGAATGTCGTCTGTTGTGATCGTACCGTATGTAAGCATATGATTGATCTTATTATTTATAGCTCTTCCTAGGGATAAATACATTACCTCTAATGATATATGGGTCATAGGGCTTCGCTTATTTAATAGGAACACGACCCTGAAATCTTTACCTATCCATATCTGTCCTTAGTGGGTATCATTGAAGTGAAAAATAAATCCAAATGATGGAACAATCCTGTGCACTTGAAGTTCTGAATCACATACAATGTGGCAATATGTAACAGTGGCAAAACTTAGGTAAAATAGCGATTTAAATATATATGAAGCATAACTTTCAAATCGTAAAAGCAAATTAGAACATCTGTATTATAAAAACTTTGCATGTCGTTCTCCTCGTAGATTCTACAGCTGTAGCGTCTTCCTACTTCCGTGTCTTGAAGCTAACGGAATAGCGTAGGGGTAGTTGTTGAGGCATACAAAAGGAGTGGGCGGAGCATAGTTGCACAGACCAGTTGTCGAAATTTTTAACACATAATACACATCAAAGTGCTGCCTCAGAGGGCGCAAGATCCATATCGATTTGCCAGCACTAATTAAGGAAATATAATAAAGAATAAATAATGAAATTAGGAAAACCACTATATAGACTATGCACATCGATCACCAAAACTCATTTTGGTGTATTGTTCTTGCTAATTATGTAACGTAAGTTAACGTTACGCTAACCAGTTGATTTTATCTTAAAGAGGTGGATATTAAAGAATTAAAAATATTTTGATATATTTCTGTATTGTGTTTATATTTAGATGAATTTTTACCCAGCCGAAGGTTAATGAAGCAATTTTCATGAGAGTGTAAGGATAACATAATTTCTGTGCTTTAAAATAATAGGTCAAAGAAAAATACATGTTTTGAAAGTACTTTTTTTATTGATAAATATTTTCTCCATAGTATTCACGTATTTTCGTTCTAATAATAATAATCTCTGGTTATATATAAGTATTACGTTTATGTTTTGTATAGCAAGAAGCCCCCCCAAAAAGAATTATTTATTTGAATATGTATGGCAGCGGTAGTTTAGCGTTGGTTCGTTTTCCACTTTTCCGCTTACACTTTTATCCAAAAAATAGCAAAAATCAGAGATATTAATTAAAAATTCTTAAACGCTAATTTTCGCCCTCATTTTTCCGAATGGCAACAGGGATACAACAGCAACAATGGCCTCGTGCCATTATTGCTGATGTAATGAAAGGGAATTATCGATTTTATCAAAGACAAATGAATAAAACAAAAATTAAAAAAATAAAATTTGAAACCTCATTCAAATTTTGGAAACCTCGTTTCGAGATGCACTGGCTCTTGTCTAGATGCACCTATGTAGCAAATTCGTAGCCCTGGGTCTATTAGCTTACACTCAGCCCAAACGAAAGACAGACACATAGAATCTTCCTTCTATTATGAGTTATTTATCAGAATACCTTTCATTCTTACATATTCAAGGAATCCCTTTAATAGCGTTCGAAAGAATGAATTTACCAATAACTGTTTTAGGCTTTTGTTGAATTACAACAAAGTCAATGTATACATTTTTAACAATGCTTATTTACCATAATCATTAGAGATACCGAATCTAGTGGTGCTAAAAACTTACGTGTGGAGCTTATTTGCTTAAACTTGTTATTTTTAATGTTGAAATCGAATTGGAACCATTTTTAGAAATGGAGTTCTTTTTTTTCACAGTATTGTGCTACGTTTTTATACCAACACCCTTTATCGACAGCCTATTGGGCATACTTATTTGTTTTGCTACTGTGTTTCTTTTGTTTCCTGGAAGAGAAGAGAAAACTCGGAAAAATAATGATGAAAACTCTATTAACCGTAATGAACACAAGTTTAACACCGGAAAGAAGGTACTTAATTTAGATTTCCTTGATTCGTATGATGATATTAATAAATTTTATGATGATTCCTTTGATGTGAATATAAACAGTGACACCGATCTCCTCGAAGTTCATAACGAAGCTTTTGATAATAATCTTCTTAATTTGCATATTTATAGTGATACTGACCACATCCACCATTTTGCCAAAGATTTCGATAATAATCCTTATGATGTGCACAATATCAGCGATGAAAACCAATTTAATTACCCGCAACATGAAACAGAAAAGGATTTTGATTTTCCAAAACCTGATAACTCAGGTCATCAAATAGGCACGAATAGCAGTATAACCATGTTGAACCAAGAAGAATTCAGTTTGAATGCCTGTTTTAAATCATTGGATGCTGAATGCATTGTATCGCATAACGATCTTGGAGCACAAAGTGACATCGATTCTGGTAATCTCCTTAACACAAATAATGAACCAGGAATGAATGGCAAATTGGATCAAATAGACAGAACAGAACTCAAACCAATTCAAGATTCTCAAGAACACCCTGTTGATGCCGTCTTTGGTACCGTCCCTGTTATCTATATTGATGACGAATACACTCAACATCCTTCTTCGACTCATAGCAAGCGTTTAAAAATTTCAAACCTAAGAAAACCATTACTAAAATATTTCTGCTTTAAAAAATTTAAAATAAACAAAGGACTTATAGCATATTATCGAGATCTCAGATAGGTTTACACAATTTCAATGACAATTCAATGAGATTCGTCAAAAATTTGTTTGCCATGACACCAATCCCTTCTACCAATCATAGCAAGCGTTTCAAAATTTCAAACCTAAGAAAAAAATTAGTAAAATACTTCTGCTTAAAAAAATTAAAAATAAACCAAGGACTTATAGCATATTATCGAGATCTCAGACAAGTTTACACAATTTCAATTCATATTCGTCAAAAATTCGTTTGCCATGACACCAATCTCATTGACTGACCAGTGACTGCTTAAAAATTGGATATTGACTGAGCAATGACTGATTAAGTGACGATCTCATTGACTGACCACTGACAGACTAAAAATTGGACATTCACTGAACAGGGACCGAGAAAGGGAACATTTCCTTGCCTGACCAGTGACTGAATAAAAATTGGACTTTGACTGAAAAATGACTGACTAAGTGTCGATCTCATTGACTGAGCATTGGATTTGAACGGAAAAAATTGCCTTATTCGATAAGAGAGAGGAAGGATGTTTTCAGTCCAATCGATTTCGCTACAGCTGAAATGCAAACAGGAAGTCAGATTAAAATTCTTTTTTGCAGCTACATTTCAGAACTGTAAAATAAAAATGAAATTATATCTTAACCTGAAATTAAAATGATTATTTGCAGTTAAATGCTATTGCTAAATTACTTTTTGTATTCTTAAATTAATTTACTAGTTTACACACCATATTCAGTTATGATTTAGCAATATGCTCTATTTTTAACTATAACTTCTCATTGAATTAAGGAAAGCTGTAGCTATTATTGAAATTTTTCTTAGGCATATTTTCCCTTGTTGTCTGTGCTCCCAATTCGAAGTGACTGTCAGCCACTTCCTTTTTGTTTTTCGTAAGTGATTTGTCGGCATTTCGCATAAAAAATCTCCAGATTATCATTAAAACACGAATAAGGATGTTATTTTTTATTTTAGATTTTTTTCTCTCTGTGGCTTTCATGTCAAAACGTACTAGAAATAATAAATGAGAATATATTGCTTTCTTTTCAAACGAAGTATTTTCAATATATGTTCCATAGCAATATGCTCTGTCATTAAGATTGCTAAGAGTTTTACCCTGTTTCATTCCTCGCCAACGTGCTGGCTGCATGGTTGGCTTCTGCAGTTTCCCTTATCTCAACGTATATGAGGCAATTTCCCTTAGAACGTTCTCCGCAAAGCCCTCCCTCGCGCCAGGTACGTAACCATCCTTTTCTTTGTCTTTTTCAAATAACCTGACTTTTACTCAAACAAATCAGTCACGACATGAAATTTGGAAGAAATAGATTTAAATAATTTTTTTATAAAAATGTCTCGATTGTATATATTCTGTATGTTAAAGAATTTACAAACCCAGTGATACAGGAAAAACAAATATTAAACTGAAAGCTTTCATACTTTGTATTACGCGCAAAGGGATCATTTTTTTCATTTGCACACATACACATTCGATCAGAATTCGGGCTAATATCCGTCTGGGTTAAACATATTTAAAAACAGCGTATTTTATAAATTACAAAATGAAATTTTCATATATTTGAATAAATATTTATGAGGCATTATTAATAAAAAGGAGAATAAAGGAAACACTATGAATAATCCTCAAATGTTCAGTCTGAAATTTAAAATTCAACAAACCTATCGCAAACCACTGAGTACAGGGAGTGTTCAAGTATTTTTTTAAGGATTTTGCAAAGATTTAGATATATAAACACATCTTATAATCTCATTTTCTAATATATTCCGTCTGAGAGTCCTTTTGTTGAACCATCATATTACATCTTGATTTCCAAGAGTTCCAAGTTTTAAACGTACAAATGCACATTAATCCATGGGAAACACATCAGGAGATTTCGAGGATATGCATCTAGAGGGTACAGCTTTAATTCCGGTTTCATATCTTATTTTTTCAAACCATAAAGCAGTAGATTTAGAGGTATGAATTGTAGCGTTGACCTGATGGAACTTAATACATTCAAGATATTTTGGATAAAGAGATGACATTTCGTCTTTTAATATAGGTGTTTAAAGTTTTTTCTGATTGTAATCCGAATTAATTTTGATATTTGTTTCTACTTTCCTTACTTTAAGTTTTTCTTTAGAAAAGAATCCAGTAAGAACAATTAAACGTTTAGAAAAAATGTCCTTGATTTTTCTGAACCAATATACTGTGTCTTTTTCTCCTCTTTTTTGGTAGTAAATTAATCTTTTTCTATTGCAATCGTTATAGGTATGTCCAAGCTTTATGTGTTGTAACTACACTGAAGTGCCACTAAATTAGGGATAGACATGGCTATGGAAATTGAATAGCGCTGCGCCGCATCTGGGCTTACGTGAGGAAGTTGTGCTAAATGCACATAAAGCTAGCACTGTGGTTGTTGATAATCAGTGGTTTCACATACCAGTATAGGTAAACTTTATGACATAGACAGGTTCAATATCGGGCAGATAGTAGTCACTCGTCGCATGGGAAATACAATTTCCAAAATCCTCAGCGGGACAGCATTTTAACATTAGACAGTGTCAAGTGCATACCGAGAATGCACGGATGGCGGGAAAACGAAGTAGCGATGGGGCAAAGTGCAAAAGCACAGTTAACTTAGAATAATCGTGAAGTGAGACGTCTCAGCCGTATTTTACACGGCCAACGAAGTAAACAATAGCTCAAATTACCCCCTAGCAGAAGCAGGGGACAGTCGTAGAGTCAGTAAAATGATCGTGTATCGCTCCCTTCAACATATGGCCTTCGGAAGCCGTAGACACACGAGGGTACCTTTCCTAAATACATGCCATCGAGTTTCCATTCTTACCTGGGCAGGAAAAGTATAGAGAATAGACAATAGTGTAGTTGAAATGTGTAGGAGCGATGAGTCTCGATCCGTCCAATTTACCCCGTTTGTGGGGGAGCTGGTAGTAGACAGCTTCCTGAGCCTCGTATTAGACAGCCAGGGATAAATACATTACCTCTAATGATATATGGGTCATAGGGCTTCGCTTATTTAATAGGAACACGACCCTGAAATCTTTACCTATCCATATCTGTCCTTAGTGGGTATCATTGAAGTGAAAAATAAATCCAAATGATGGAACAATCCTGTGCACTTGAAGTTCTGAATCACATACAATGTGGCAATATGTAACAGTGGCAAAACTTAGGTAAAATAGCGATTTAAATATATATGAAGCATAACTTTCAAATCGTAAAAGCAAATTAGAACATCTGTATTATAAAAACTTTGCATATCGTTCTCCTCGTAGATTCTACAGCTGTAGCGTCTTCGTACTTCCGTGTCTTGAAGCTAACGGAATAGAGTAGGGGTAGTTGTTGAGGCATACAAAAGGAGTGGGCGGAGCATAGTTGCACAGACCAGTTGTCGAAATTTTTAACACATAATACACATCAAAGTGCTGCCTCAGAGGGCGCAAGATCCATATCGATTTGCCAGGACTAATTAAGGAAATATAATAAAGAATAAATAATGAAATTAGGAAAACCACTATATAGACTATGCACATCGATCACCAAAACTCATTTTGGTGTATTGTTCTTGCTAATTATGTAACGTAAGTTAACGTTACGCTAACCAGTTGATTTTATCTTAAAGAGGTGGATATTAAAGAATTAAAAATATTTTGATATATTTCTGTATTGTGTTTATATTTAGATGAATTTTTACCCAGCCGAAGGTTAATGAAGCCATTTTCATGAGAGTGTAAGGATAACATAATTTCTGTGCTTTAAAATAATAGGTCAAAGAAAAATACATGTTTTGAAAGTACTTTTTTTATTGATAAATATTTTCTCCATAGTATTCACGTATTTTCGTTCTAATAATAATAATCTCTGGTTATATATAAGTATTACGTTTATGTTTTGTATAGCAAGAAGCCCCCCCAAAAAGAATTATTTATTTGAATATGTATGGCAGCGGTAGTTTAGCGTTGGTTCGTTTTCCACTTTTCCGCTTACACTTTTATCCAAAAAATAGCAAAAATCAGAGATATTAATTAAAAATTCTTAAACGCTAATTTTCGCCCTCATTTTTCCGAATGGCAACAGGGATACAACAGCAACAATGGCCTCGTGCCATTATTGCTGATGTAATGAAAGGGAATTATCGATTTTATCAAAGACAAATGAATAAAACAAAAATTAAAAAAATAAAATTTGAAACCTCATTCAAATTTTGGAAACCTCGTTTCGAGATGCACTGGCTCTTGTCTGGATGCACCTATGTAGCAAATTCGTAGCCCTGGGTCTATTAGCTTACACTCAGCCCAAACGAAAGACAGACACATAGAATCTTCCTTCTATTATGAGTTATTTATCAGAATATGTTTCATTCTTACATATTCAAGGAATCCCTTTAATAGCGTTCGAAAGAATGAATTTACCAATAACTGTTTTAGGCTTTTGTTGAATTACAACAAAGTCAATGTATACATTTTTAACAGTGCTTATTTACCATAATCATTAGAGATACCGAATCTAGTGGTGCTAAAAACTTACCTGTGGAGCTTATTTGCTTAAACTTGTTATTTTTAATGCTGAAATCGAATTGGAACCATTTTTAGAAATGGAGTTCTTTTTTTTTCACAGTATTGTGCTACGTTTTTATACCAACACCCTTTATCGACAGCCTATTGGGCATACTTATTTGTTTTGCTACTGTGTTTCTTTTGTTTCCTGGAAGAGAAGAGAAAACTCGGAAAAATAATGATGAAAACTCTATTAACCGTAATGAACACAAGTTTAACACCGGAAAGAAGGTACTTAATTTAGATTTCCTTGATTCATATGATGATATTAATAAATTTTATGATGATTCCTTTGATGTGAATATAAACAGTGACACCGATCTCCTCGAAGTTCATAACGAAGCTTTTGATAATAATCTTCTTAATTTGCCTATTGATAGTGATACTGACAACATCCACCATTTTGCCAAAGATTTCGATAATAATCCTTATGATGTGCACAATATCAGCGATGAAAACCAATTTAATTACCCGCAACATAAAACAGAAAAGGATTTTGATTTTCCAAAACCTGATAACTCAGGTCATCAAATAGGCACGAATAGCAGTATAACCATGTTGAACCAAGAAGAATTCAGTTTGAATGCCTGTTTTAAATCATTGGATGCTGAATGCATTGTATCGCATAACGATCTTGGAGCACAAAGTGACATCGATTCTGGTAATCTCCTTAACACAAATAATGAACCAGGAATGAATGGCAAATTGGATCAAATAGACAGAACAGAACTCAAACCAATTCAAGATTCTCAAGAACACCCTGTTGATGCCGTCTTTGGTACCGTCCCTGTTATCTATATTGATGACGAATACACTCAACATCCTTCTTCGACTCATAGCAAGCGTTTAAAAATTTCAAACCTAAGAAAACCATTACTAAAATATTTCTGCTTTAAAAAATTTAAAATAAACAAAGGACTTATAGCATATTATCGAGATCTCAGATAGGTTTACACAATTTCAATGAGAATTCAATGAGATTCGTCAAAAATTTGTTTGCCATGACACCAATCCCTTCTACCAATCATAGCAAGCGTTTCAAAATTTCAAACCTAAGAAAAAAATTAGTAAAATACTTCTGCTTAAAAAAATTAAAAATAAACCAAGGACTTATAGCATATTATCGAGATCTCAGACAAATTTACACAATTTCAATTCATATTCGTCAAAAATTCGTTTGCCATGACACCAATCTCATTGACTGACCAGTGACTGCCTAAAAATTGGATATTGACTGAGCAATGACTGATTAAGTAACGATCTCATTGACTGACCACTGACAGACTAAAAATTGGACATTCACTGAACAGGGACCGAGAAAGGGAACATCTCCTTGCCTGACCAGTGACTGAATAAAAATTGGACTTTGACTGAAAAATGACTGACTAAGTGTCGATCTCATTGACTGAGCATTGGATTTGAACGGAAAAAATTGCCTTATTCGATAAGAGAGAGGAAGGATGTTTTCAGTCCAATCGATTTCGCTACAGCTGAAATGCAAACAGGAAGTCAGATTAAAATTCTTTTTTGCAGCTACATTTCAGAACTGTAAAATAAAAATGAAATTATATCTTAACCTGAAATTAAAATGATTATTTGCAGTTAAATGCTATTGCTAAATTACTTTTTGTGTTCTTAAATTAATTTACTAGTTTACACACCATATTCAGTTATGATTTAGCAATATGCTCTATTTTTAACTATAACTTCTCATTGAATTAAGGAAAGCTGTAGCTATTATTGAAATTTTTCTTAGGCATATTTTCCCTTGTTGTCTGTGCTCCCAATTCGAAGTGACCGTCAGCCACTTCCTTTTTGTTTTTCGTAAGTGATTTGTCGGCATTTCGCATAAAAAATCTCCAGATTATCATTAAAACACGAATAAGGATGTTATTTTTTATTTTAGATTTTTTTCTCTCTGTGGCTTTCATGTCAAAACGTACTAGAAATAATAAATGAGAATATATTGCTTTCTTTTCAAACGAAGTATTTTCAATATATGTTCCATAGCAATATGCTCTGTCATTAAGATTGCTAAGAGTTTTACCCTGTTTCATTCCTCGCCAACGTGCTGGCTGCATGGTTGGCTTCTGCAGTTTCCCTTATCTCAACGTATATGAGGCAATTTCCCTTAGAACGTTCTCCGCAAAGCCCTCCCTCGCGCCAGGTACGTAACCATCCTTTTCTTTGCCTTTTTCAAATAACCTGACTTTTACTCAAACAAATCAGTCACGACATGAAATTTGGAAGAAATGGATTTAAATAATTTTTTTATAAAAATGTCTCGATTGTATATATTCTGTATGTTAAAGAATTTACAAACCCAGTGATACAGGAAAAACAAATATTAAACTGAAAGCTTTCATACTTTGTATTACGCGCAAAGGGATCATTTTTTTCATTTGCACACATACACATTTGATCAGAATTCGGGCTAATATCCGTCTGGGTTAAACATATTTAAAAACAGCGTATTTTCTAAATTACAAAATGAAATTTTCATATATTTGAATAAATATTTATGAGGCATTATTAATAAAAAGGAGAATAAAGGAAACACTATGAATAATCCTCAAATGTTCAGTCTGAAATTTAAAATTCAACAAACCTATCGCAAACCACTGAGTACAGGGAGTGTTCAAGTATTTTTTTAAGGATTTTGCAAAGATTTAGATATATAAACACATCTTATAATCTCATTTTCTAATATATTCCGTCTGAGAGTCCTTTTGTTGAACCATCATATTACATCTTGATTTCCAAGAGTTCCAAGTTTTAAACGTACAAATGCACATTAATCCATGGGAAACACATCAGGAGATTTCGAGGATATGCATCTAGAGGGTACAGCTTTAATTCCGGTTTCATATCTTATTTTTTCAAACCATAAAGCAGTAGATTTAGAGGTATGAATTGTAGCGTTGACCTGATGGAACTTAATACATTCAAGATATTTTGGATAAAGAGATGACATTTCGTCTTTTAATATAGGTGTTTAAAGTTTTTTCTGATTGTAATCCGAATTAATTTTGATATTTGTTTCTACTTTCCTTACTTTAAGTTTTTCTTTAGAAAAGAATCCAGTAAGAACAATTAAACGTTTAGAAAAAATGTCCTTGATTTTTCTGAACCAATATACTGTGTCTTTTTCTCCTCTTTTTTGGTAGTAAATTAATCTTTTTCTATTGCAATCGTTATAGGTATGTCCAAGCTTTATGTGTTGTAACTACACTGAAGTGCCACTAAATTAGGGATAGACATGGCTATGGAAATTGAATAGCGCTGCGCCGCATCTGGGCTTACGTGAGGAAGTTGTGCTAAATGCACATAAAGCTAGCACTGTGGTTGTTGATAATCAGTGGTTTCACATACCAGTATAGGTAAACTTTATGACATAGACAGGTTCAATATCGGGCAGATAGTAGTCACTCGTCGCATGGGAAATACAATTTCCAAAATCCTCAGCGGGACAGCATTTTAACATTAGACAGTGTCAAGTGCATACCGAGAATGCACGGATGGCGGGAAAACGAACTAGCGATGGGGCAAAGTGCAAAAGCACAGTTAACTTAGAATAATCGTGAAGTGAGACGTCTCAGCCGTATTTTACACGGCCAACGAAGTAAACAATAGCTCAAATTACCCCCTAGCAGAAGCAGGGGACAGTCGTAGAGTCAGTAAAAAGATCGTGTATCGCTCCCTTCAACATATGGCCTTCGGAAGCCGTAGACACACGAGGGTACCTTTCCTAAATACATGCCATCGAGTTTCCATTCTTACCTGGGCAGGAAAAGTATAGAGAATAGACAATAGTGTAGTTGAAATGTGTAGGAGCGATGAGTCTCGATCCGTCCAATTTACCCCGTTTGTGGGGGAGCTGGTAGTAGACAGCTTCCTGAGCCTCGTATTAGACAGCCAGGGATAAATACATTACCTCTAATGATATATGGGTCATAGGGCTTCGCTTATTTAATAGGAACACGACCCTGAAATCTTTACCTATCCATATCTGTCCTTAGTGGGTATCATTGAAGTGAAAAATAAATCCAAATGATGGAACAATCCTGTGCACTTGAAGTTCTGAATCACACACAATGTGGCAATATGTAACAGTGGCAAAACTTAGGTAAAATAGCGATTTAAATATATATGAAGCATAACTTTCAAATCGTAAAAGCAAATTAGAACATCTGTATTATAAAAACTTTGCATATCGTTCTCCTCGTAGATTCTACAGCTGTAGCGTCTTCGTACTTCCGTGTCTTGAAGCTAACGGAATAGCGTAGGGGTAGTTGTTGAGGCATACAAAAGGAGTGGGCGGAGCATAGTTGCACAGACCAGTTGTCGAAATTTTTAACACATAATACACATCAAAGTGCTGCCTCAGAGGGCGCAAGATCCATATCGATTTGCCAGCACTAATTAAGGAAATATAATAAAGAATAAATAATGAAATTAGGAAAACCACTATATAGACTATGCACATCGATCACCAAAACTCATTTTGGTGTATTGTTCTTGCTAATTATGTAACGTAAGTTAACGTTACGCTAACCAGTTGATTTTATCTTAAAGAGGTGGATATTAAAGAATTAAAAATATTTTGATATATTTCTGTATTGTGTTTATATTTAGATGAATTTTTACCCAGCCGAAGGTTAATGAAGCCATTTTCATGAGAGTGTAAGGATAACATAATTTCTGTGCTTTAAAATAATAGGTCAAAGAAAAATACATGTTTTGAAAGTACTTTTTTTATTGATAAATATTTTCTCCATAGTATTCACGTATTTTCGTTCTAATAATAATAATCTCTGGTTATATATAAGTATTACGTTTATGTTTTGTATAGCAAGAAGCCCCCCCAAAAAGAATTATTTATTTGAATATGTATGGCAGCGGTAGTTTAGCGTTGGTTCGTTTTCCACTTTTCCGCTTACACTTTTATCCAAAAAATAGCAAAAATCAGAGATATTAATTAAAAATTCTTAAACGCTAATTTTCGCCCTCATTTTTCCGAATGGCAACAGGGATACAACAGCAACAATGGCCTCGTGCCATTATTGCTGATGTAATGAAAGGGAATTATCGATTTTATCAAAGACAAATGAATAAAACAAAAATTAAAAAAATAAAATTTGAAACCTCATTCAAATTTTGGAAACCTCGTTTCGAGATGCACTGGCTCTTGTCTAGATGCACCTATGTAGCAAATTCGTAGCCCTGGGTCTATTAGCTTACACTCAGCCCAAACGAAAGACAGACACATAGAATCTTCCTTCTATTATGAGTTATTTATCAGAATACCTTTCATTCTTACATATTCAAGGAATCCCTTTAATAGCGTTCGAAAGAATGAATTTACCAATAACTGTTTTAGGCTTTTGTTGAATTACAACAAAGTCAATGTATACATTTTTAACAATGCTTATTTACCATAATCATTAGAGATACCGAATCTAGTGGTGCTAAAAACTTACCTGTGGAGCTTATTTGCTTAAACTTGTTATTTTTAATGCTGAAATCGAATTGGAACCATTTTTAGAAATGGAGTTCTTTTTTTTCACAGTATTGTGCTACGTTTTTATACCAACACCCTTTATCGACAGCCTATTGGGCATACTTATTTGTTTTGCTACTGTGTTTCTTTTGTTTCCTGGAAGAGAAGAGAAAACTCGGAAAAATAATGATGAAAACTCTATTAACCGTAATGAACACAAGTTTAACACCGGAAAGAAGG
Organism: Stegodyphus dumicola; assembly: GCF_044657685.1. NCBI lineage: Eukaryota > Metazoa > Arthropoda > Arachnida > Araneae > Eresidae > Stegodyphus > Stegodyphus dumicola. The sequence goes on from NC_140777.1 coordinate 26,043,703, forward strand.
TACTTAATTTAGATTTCCTTGATTCATATGATGATATTAATAAATTTTATGATGATTCCTTTGATGTGAATATAAACAGTGACACCGATCTCCTCGAAGTTCATAACGAAGCTTTTGATAATAATCTTCTTAATTTGCCTATTGATAGTGATACTGACAACATCCACCATTTTGCCAAAGATTTCGATAATAATCCTTATGATGTGCACAATATCAGCGATGAAAACCAATTTAATTACCCGCAACATAAAACAGAAAAGGATTTTGATTTTCCAAAACCTGATAACTCAGGTCATGAAATAGGCACGAATAGCAGTATAACCATGTTGAACCAAGAAGAATTCAGTTTGAATGCCTGTTTTAAATCATTGGATGCTGAATGCATTGTATCGCATAACGATCTTGGAGCACAAAGTGACATCGATTCTGGTAATCTCCTTAACACAAATAATGAACCAGGAATGAATGGCAAATTGGATCAAATAGACAGAACAGAACTCAAACCAATTCAAGATTCTCAAGAACACCCTGTTGATGCCGTCTTTGGTACCGTCCCTGTTATCTATATTGATGACGAATACACTCAACATCCTTCTTCGACTCATAGCAAGCGTTTAAAAATTTCAAACCTAAGAAAACCATTACTAAAATATTTCTGCTTTAAAAAATTTAAAATAAACAAAGGACTTATAGCATATTATCGAGATCTCAGATAGGTTTACACAATTTCAATGAGAATTCAATGAGATTCGTCAAAAATTTGTTTGCCATGACACCAATCCCTTCTACCAATCATAGCAAGCGTTTCAAAATTTCAAACCTAAGAAAAAAATTAGTAAAATACTTCTGCTTAAAAAAATTAAAAATAAACCAAGGACTTATAGCATATTATCGAGATCTCAGACAAGTTTACACAATTTCAATTCATATTCGTCAAAAATTCGTTTGCCATGACACCAATCTCATTGACTGACCAGTGACTGCCTAAAAATTGGATATTGACTGAGCAATGACTGATTAAGTGACGATCTCATTGACTGACCACTGACAGACTAAAAATTGGACATTCACTGAACAGGGACCGAGAAATGGAACATTTCCTTGCCTGACCAGTGACTGAATAAAAATTGGACTTTGACTGAAGAATGACTGACTAAGTGACGATCTCATTGACTGAGCATTGGATTTGAACGGAAAAAATTGCCTTATTCGATAAGAGAGAAGAAGGATGTTTTCAGTCCAATCGATTTCGCTACAGCTGAAATGCAAACAGAAAGTCAGTTTAAAATTCTTTTTTGCAGCTACATTTCAGAACTGTAAAATAAAAATGAAATTATATCTTAACCTGAAATTAAAATGATTATTTGCAGTTAAATTCTACTGCTAAATTACTTTTTGTGTTCTTAAATTAATTTACTAGTTTACACACCATATTCAGTTATGATTTACCAATATGCTCTATTTTTAACCATAACTTCTCATTGAATTAAGGAAAGCTGTAGCTATTATTGAAATATTTCTTAGGCATATTTTTCATTGTTGTCTGTGCTCCCAATTCGAAGTGACCGTCAGCCACTTCCTTTTTGTTTTTCCTAAGTGATTTGTCGGCATTTCGCATAAAAAATCTCCAGATTATCATTAAAACACGAATAAGGATGTTATTTTTTATTTTAGATTTTTTTTGTCTCTGTGGCTTTCATGTCAAATCGTACTAGAAATAATAAATGAGAATATATTGCTTTCTTTTCAAACGAAGTATTTTCAATATATGTTCCATAGCAATATGCTCTGTCATTAAGATTGCTAAGAGTTTTAACCTGTTTCATTCCTCGCCAACGTGCTGGCTGCATGGTTGGCTTCTGCAGTTTCTCTTGTCTCAACGTATATGAGGCAATTTCCCTTAGAACGTTCTCCGCAAAGCCCTCCCTCGCGCCAGGTACGTAACCATCCTTTTCTTTGCCTTTTTCAAATAACCTGACTTTTACTCAAACAAATCAGTCACGACATGAAATTTGGAAGAAATAGATTTAAATAATTTTTTTATAAAAATGTCTCGATTGTATATATTCTGTATGTTAAAGAATTTACAAACCCAGTGATACAGGAAAAACAAATATTAAACTGAAAGCTTTCATACTTTGTATTACGCGCAAAGGGATCATTTTTTTCATTTGCACACATACACATTTGATCAGAATTCGGGCTAATATCCCTCTGGGTTAAAAATATTTAAAAACAGCGTATTTTATAAATTACAAAATGAAATTTTCATATATTTGAATAAATATTTATGAGGCATTATTAATAAAAAGGAGAATAAAGGAAACACTATGAATAATCCTCAAATGTTCAGTCTGAAATTTAAAATTCAACAAACCTATCGCAAACCACTGAGTACAGGGAGTGTTCAGGTATTTTTTTAAGGATTTTGCAAAGATTTAGATATATAAACACATCTTATTATCTCATTTTCTAATATATTCCGTCTGAGAGTCCTTTTGTTGAACCATCATATTACATCTTGATTTCCAAGAGTTCCACGTTTTAAACGTACAAATGCACATTAATCCATGGGAAACACATCAGGAGATTTCGAGGATATGCATCTAGAGGGTACAGCTTTAATTCCGGTTTCATATCTTATTTTTTCAAACCATAAAGCAGTAGATTTAGAGGTATGAATTGTAGCGTTGACCTGATGGAACTTAATACATTCAAGATATTTTGGATAAAGAGATGACATTTCGTCTTTTAATATAGGTGTTTAAAGTTTTTTCTGATTGTAATCCGAATTAATTTTGATATTTGTTTCTACTTTCCTTACTTTAAGTTTTTCTTTAGAAAAGAATCCAGTAAGAACAATAAAACGTTTAGAAAAAATGTCCTTGATTTTTCTGAACCAATATACTGTGTCTTTTTCTCCTCTTTTTTGGTAGTAAATTAATCTTTTTCTATTGCAATCGTTATAGGTATGTCCAAGCTTTATGTGTTGTAACTACACTGAAGTGCCACTAAATTAGGGATAGACATGGCTATGGAAATTGAATAGCGCTGCGCCGCATCTGGGCTTACGTGAGGAAGTTGTGCTAAATGCACATAAAGCTAGCACTGTGGTTGTTGATAATCAGTGGTTTCACATACCAGTATAGGTAAACTTTATGACATAGACAGGTTCAATATCGGGCAGATAGTAGTCACTCGTCGCATGGGAAATACAATTTCCAAAATCCTCAGCGGGACAGCATTTTAACATTAGACAGTGTCAAGTGCATACCGAGAATGCACGGATGGCGGGAAAACGAACTAGCGATGGGGCAAAGTGCAAAAGCACAGTTAACTTAGAATAATCGTGAAGTGAGACGTCTCAGCCGTATTTTACACGGCCAACGAAGTAAACAATAGCTCAAATTACCCCCTAGCAGAAGCAGGGGACAGTCGTAGAGTCAGTAAAAAGATCGTGTATCGCTCCCTTCAACATATGGCCTTCGGAAGCCGTAGACACACGAGGGTACCTTTCCTAAATACATGCCATCGAGTTTCCATTCTTACCTGGGCAGGAAAAGTATAGAGAATAGACAATAGTGTAGTTGAAATGTGTAGGAGCGATGAGTCTCGATCCGTCCAATTTACCCCGTTTGTGGGGGAGCTGGTAGTAGACAGCTTCCTGAGCCTCGTATTAGACAGCCAGGGATAAATACATTACCTCTAATGATATATGGGTCATAGGGCTTCGCTTATTTAATAGGAACACGACCCTGAAATCTTTACCTATCCATATCTGTCCTTAGTGGGTATCATTGAAGTGAAAAATAAATCCAAATGATGGAACAATCCTGTGCACTTGAAGTTCTGAATCACATACAATGTGGCAGTATGTAACAGTGGCAAAACTTAGGTAAAATAGCGATTTAAATATATATGAAGCATAACTTTCAAATCGTAAAAGCAAATTAGAACATCTGTATTATAAAAACTTTGCATATCGTTCTCCTCGTAGATTCTACAGCTGTAGCGTCTTCCTACTTCCGTGTCTTGAAGCTAACGGAATAGCGTAGGGGTAGTTGTTGAGGCATACAAAAGGAGTGGGCGGAGCATAGTTGCACAGACCAGTTGTCGAAATTTTTAACACATAATACACATCAAAGTGCTGCCTCAGAGGGCGCAAGATCCATATCGATTTGCCAGCACTAATTAAGGAAATATAATAAAGAATAAATAATGAAATTAGGAAAACCACTATATAGACTATGCACATCGATCACCAAAACTCATTTTGGTGTATTGTTCTTGCTAATTATGTAACGTAAGTTAACGTTACGCTAACCAGTTGATTTTATCTTAAAGAGGTGGATATTAAAGAATTAAAAATATTTTGATATATTTCTGTATTGTGTTTATATTTAGATGAATTTTTACCCAGCCGAAGGTTAATGAAGCCATTTTCATGAGAGTGTAAGGATAACATAATTTCTGTGCTTTAAAATAATAGGTCAAAGAAAAATATATGTTTTGAAAGTACTTTTTTTATTGATAAATATTTTCTCCATAGTATTCACGTATTTTCGTTCTAATAATAATAATCTCTGGTTATATATAAGTATTACGTTTATGTTTTGTATAGCAAGAAGCCCCCCCAAAAAGAATTATTTATTTGAATATGTATGGCAGCGGTAGTTTAGCGTTGGTTCGTTTTCCACTTTTCCGCTTACACTTTTATCCAAAAAATAGCAAAAATCAGAGATATTAATTAAAAATTCTTAAACGCTAATTTTCGCCCTCATTTTTCCGAATGGCAACAGGGATACAACAGCAACAATGGCCTCGTGCCATTATTGCTGATGTAATGAAAGGGAATTATCGATTTTATCAAAGACAAATGAATAAAACAAAAATTAAAAAAATAAAATTTGAAACCTCATTCAAATTTTGGAAACCTCGTTTCGAGATGCACTGGCTCTTGTCTAGATGCACCTATGTAGCAAATTCGTAGCCCTGGGTCTATTAGCTTACACTCAGCCCAAACGAAAGACAGACACATAGAATCTTCCTTCTATTATGAGTTATTTATCAGAATACCTTTCATTCTTACATATTCAAGGAATCCCTTTAATAGCGTTCGAAAGAATGAATTTACCAATAACTGTTTTAGGCTTTTGTTGAATTACAACAAAGTCAATGTATACATTTTTAACAATGCTTATTTACCATAATCATTAGAGATACCGAATCTAGTGGTGCTAAAAACTTACCTGTGGAGCTTATTTGCTTAAACTTGTTATTTTTAATGCTGAAATCGAATTGGAAACATTTTTAGAAATGGAGTTCTTTTTTTTCACAGTATTGTGCTACGTTTTTATATCAACACCCTTTATCGACAGCCTATTGGGCATACTTATTTGTTTTGCTACTGTGTTTCTTTTGTTTCCTGGAAGAGAAGAGAAAACTCGGAAAAATAATGATGAAAACTCTATTAACCGTAATGAACACAAGTTTAACACCGGAAAGAAGGTACTTAATTTAGATTTCCTTGATTCATATGATGATATTAATAAATTTTATGATGATTCCTTTGATGTGAATATAAACAGTGACACCGATCTCCTCGAAGTTCATAACGAAGCTTTTGATAATAATCTTCTTAATTTGCCTATTGATAGTGATACTGACAACATCCACCATTTTGCCAAAGTTTTCGATAATAATCCTTATGATGTGCACAATATCAGCGATGAAAACCAATTTAATTACCCGCAACATAAAACAGAAAAGGATTTTGATTTTCCAAAACCTGATAACTCAGGTCATCAAATAGGCACGAATAGCAGTATAACCATGTTGAACCAAGAAGAATTCAGTTTGAATGCCTGTTTTAAATCATTGGATGCTGAATGCATTGTATCGCATAACGATCTTGGAGCACAAAGTGACATCGATTCTGGTAATCTCCTTAACACAAATAATGAACCAGGAATGAATGGCAAATTGGATCAAATAGACAGAACAGAACTCAAACCAATTCAAGATTCTCAAGAACACCCTGTTGATGCCGTCTTTGGTACCGTCCCTGTTATCTATATTGATGACGAATACACTCAACATCCTTCTTCGACTCATAGCAAGCGTTTAAAAATTTCAAACCTAAGAAAACCATTACTAAAATATTTCTGCTTTAAAAAATTTAAAATAAACAAAGGACTTATAGCATATTATCGAGATCTCAGATAGGTTTACACAATTTCAATGAGAATTCAATGAGATTCGTCAAAAATTTGTTTGCCATGACACCAATCCCTTCTACCAATCATAGCAAGCGTTTCAAAATTTCAAACCTAAGAAAAAAATTAGTAAAATACTTCTGCTTAAAAAAATTAAAAATAAACCAAGGACTTATAGCATATTATCGAGATCTCAGACAAGTTTACACAATTTCAATTCATATTCGTCAAAAATTCGTTTGCCATGACACCAATCTCATTGACTGACCAGTGACTGCCTAAAAATTGGATATTGACTGAGCAATGACTGATTAAGTGACGATCTCATTGACAGACTAAAAATTGGACATTCACTGAACAGGGACCGAGAAAGGGAACATTTCCTTGCCTGACCAGTGACTGAATAAAAATTGGACTTTGACTGAAGAATGACTGACTAAGTGACGATCTCATTGACTGAGCATTGGATTTGAACGGAAAAAATTGCCTTATTCGATAAGAGAGAAGAAGGATGTTTTCAGGCCAATCGATTTCGCTACAGCTGAAATGCAAACAGAAAGTCAGTTTAAAATTCTTTTTTGCAGCTACATTTCAGAACTGTAAAATAAAAATGAAATTATATCTTAACCTGAAATTAAAATGATTATTTGCAGTTAAATTCTACTGCTAAATTACTTTTTGTGTTCTTAAATTAATTTACTAGTTTACACACCATATTCAGTTATGATTTACCAATATGCTCTATTTTTAACCATAACTTCTCATTGAATTAAGGAAAGCTGTAGCTATTATTGAAATATTTCTTAGGCATATTTTTCCTTGTTGTCTGTGCTCCCAATTCGAAGTGACCGTCAGCCACTTCCTTTTTGTTTTTCGTAAGTGATTTGTCGGCATTTCGCATAAAAAATCTCCAGATTATCATTAAAACACGAATAAGGATGTTATTTTTTATTTTAGATTTTTTTTGTCTCTGTGGCTTTCATGTCAAATCGTACTAGAAATAATAAATGAGAATATATTGCTTTCTTTTCAAACGAAGTATTTTCAATATATGTTCCATAGCAATATGCTCTGTCATTAAGAATGCTAAGAGTTTTACCCTGTTTCATTCCTCGCCAACGTGCTGGCTGCATGGTTGGCTTCTGCAGTTTCACTTGTCTCAACGTATATGAGGCAATTTCCCTTAGAACGTTCTCCGCAAAGCCCTCCCTCGCGCCAGGTACGTAACCATCCTTTTCTTTGCCTTTTTCAAATAACCTGACTTTTACTCAAACAAATCAGTCACGACATGAAATTTGGAAGAAATAGATTTAAATAATTTTTTTATAAAAATGTCTCGATTGTATATATTCTGTATGTTAAAGAATTTACAAACCCAGTGATACAGGAAAAACAAATATTAAACTGAAAGCTTTCATACTTTGTATTACGCGCAAAGGGATCATTTTTTTCATTTGCACACATACACATTTGATCAGAATTCGGGCTAATATCCCTCTGGGTTAAAAATATTTAAAAACAGCGTATTTTATAAATTACAAAATGAAATTTTCATATATTTGAATAAATATTTATGAGGCATTATTAATAAAAAGGAGAATAAAGGAAACACTATGAATAATCCTCAAATGTTCAGTCTGAAATTTAAAATTCAACAAACCTATCGCAAACCACTGAGTACAGGGAGTGTTCAGGTATTTTTTTAAGGATTTTGCAAAGATTTAGATATATAAACACATCTTATTATCTCATTTTCTAATATATTCCGTCTGAGAGTCCTTTTGTTGAACCATCATATTACATCTTGATTTCCAAGAGTTCCACGTTTTAAACGTACAAATGCACATTAATCCATGGGAAACACATCAGGAGATTTCGAGGATATGCATCTAGAGGGTACAGCTTTAATTCCGGTTTCATATCTTATTTTTTCAAACCATAAAGCAGTAGATTTAGAGGTATGAATTGTAGCGTTGACCTGATGGAACTTAATACATTCAAGATATTTTGGATAAAGAGATGACATTTCGTCTTTTAATATAGGTGTTTAAAGTTTTTTCTGATTGTAATCCGAATTAATTTTGATATTTGTTTCTACTTTCCTTACTTTAAGTTTTTCTTTAGAAAAGAATCCAGTAAGAACAATTAAACGTTTAGAAAAAATGTCCTTGATTTTTCTGAACCAATATACTGTGTCTTTTTCTCCTCTTTTTTGGTAGTAAATTAATCTTTTTCTATTGCAATCGTTATAGGTATGTCCAAGCTTTATGTGTTGTAACTACACTGAAGTGCCACTAAATTAGGGATAGACATGGCTATGGAAATTGAATAGCGCTGCGCCGCATCTGGGCTTACATGAGGAAGTTGTGCTAAATGCACATAAAGCTAGCACTGTGGTTGTTGATAATCAGTGGTTTCACATACCAGTATAGGTAAACTTTATGACATAGACAGGTTCAATATCGGGCAGATAGTAGTCACTCGTCGCATGGGAAATACAATTTCCAAAATCCTCAGCGGGACAGCATTTTAACATTAGACAGTGTCAAGTGCATACCGAGAATGCACGGATGGCGGGAAAACGAACTAGCGATGGGGCAAAGTGCAAAAGCACAGTTAACTTAGAATAATCGTGAAGTGAGACGTCTCAGCCGTATTTTACACGGCCAACGAAGTAAACAATAGCTCAAATTACCCCCTAGCAGAAGCGGGGGACAGTCGTAGAGTCAGTAAAAAGATCGTGTATCGCTCCCTTCAACATATGGCCTTCGGAAGCCGTAGACACACGAAGGTACCTTTCCTAAATACATACCATCGAGTTTCCATTCTTACCTGGGCAGGAAAAGTATAGAGAATAGACAATAGTGTAGTTGAAATGTGTAGGAGCGATGAGTCTCGATCCGTCCAATTTACCCCGTTTGTGGGGGAGCTGGTAGTAGACAGCTTCCTGAGCCTCGTATTAGACAGCCCTAACTTGAATTCTACTGAGCATCTTTCCAAATTAGTATATCTTATTATTGAGGAATGTAGAGGATTGAAGTTTTATAGTCTATTCACTCGGTTTCGCATGTTCAGAATGTCTGTTATGATGGTCGTATGAAATGTCGTCGCCCGGTATGATGTCAGAATGTCGTCTGTTGTGATCGTTCCGCTGAGGATTATGTAAGCATATGATTGATCTTATTATTTATAGCTCTTCCTAGGGATAAATACATTACCTCTAATGATATATGGGTCATAGGGCTTCGCTTATTTAATAGGAACACGACCCTGAAATCTTTACCTATCCATATCTGTCCTTAGTGGGTATGATAGAAGTGAAAAATAAATCCAAATGATGGAACAATCCTGTGCACTTGAAGTTCTGAATCACATACAATGTGGCAATATGTAACAGTGGCAAAACTTAGGTAAAATAGCGATTTAAATATATATGAAGCATAACTTTCAAATCGTAAAAGCAAATTAGAACATCTGTATTATAAAAACTTTGCATATCGTTCTCCTCGTAGATTCTACAGCTGTAGCGTCTTCCTACTTCCGTGTCTTGAAGCTAACGGAATAGCGTAGGGGTAGTTGTTGAGGCATACAAAAGGAGTGGGCGGAGCATAGTTGCACAGACCAGTTGTCGAAATTTTTAACACATAATACACATCAAAGTGCTGCCTCAGAGGGCGCAAGATCCATATCGATTTGCCAGCACTAATTAAGGAAATATAATAAAGAATAAATAATGAAATTAGGAAAACCACTATATAGACTATGCACATCGATCACCAAAACTCATTTTGGTGTATTGTTCTTGCTAATTATGTAACGTAAGTTAACGTTACGCTAACCAGTTGATTTTATCTTAAAGAGGTGGATATTAAAGAATTAAAAATATTTTGATATATTTCTGTATTGTGTTTATATTTAGATGAATTTTTACCCAGCCGAAGGTTAATGAAGCCATTTTCATGAGAGTGTAAGGATAACATAATTTCTGTGCTTTAAAATAATAGGTCAAAGAAAAATACATGTTTTGAAAGTACTTTTTTTATTGATAAATATTTTCTCCATAGTATTCACGTATTTTCGTTCTAATAATAATAATCTCTGGTTATATATAAGTATTACGTTTATGTTTTGTATAGCAAGAAGTCCCCCCAAAAAGAATTATTTATTTGAATATGTATGGCAGCGGTAGTTTAGCGTTGGTTCGTTTTCCACTTTTCCGCTTACACTTTTATCCAAAAAATAGCAAAAATCAGAGATATTAATTAAAAATTCTTAAACGCTAATTTTCGCCCTCATTTTTCCGAATGGCAACAGGGATACAACAGCAACAATGGCCTCGTGCCATTATTGCTGATGTAATGAAAGGGAATTATCGATTTTATCAAAGACAAATGAATAAAACAAAAATTAAAAAAATAACATTTGAAACCTCATTCAAATTTTGGAAACCTCGTTTCGAGATGCACTGGCTCTTGTCTAGATGCACCTATGTAGCAAATTCGTAGCCCTGGGTCTATTAGCTTACACTCAGCCCAAACGAAAGACAGACACATAGAATCTTCCTTCTATTATGAGTTATTTATCAGAATACCTTTCATTCTTACATATTCAAGGAATCCCTTTAATAGCGTTCGAAAGAATGAATTTACCAATAATTGTTTTAGGCTTTTGTTGAATTACAACAAAGTCAATGTATACATTTTTAACAATGCTTATTTACCATAATCATTAGAGATACCGAATCTACTGGTGCTAAAAACTTACCTGTGGAGCTTATTTGCTTAAACTTGTTATTTTTAATGCTGAAATCGAATTGGAACCATTTTTAGAAATGGAGTTCTTTTTTTTCACAGTATTGTGCTACGTTTTTATACCAACACCCTTTATCAACAGCCTATTGGGCATACGTATTTGTTTTGCGACTGTGTTTCTTTTGTTTCCTGGAAGAGAAGAGAAAACTCGGAAAAATAATGATGAAAACTCTATTAACCGTAATGAACACAAATTTAACACCGGAAAGAAGGTACTTAATTTAGATTTCCTTGATTCGTATGATGATATTAATAAATTTTATGATGATTCCTTTGATGTGAACATAAACAGTGACACCGATCTCCTCGAAGTTCATAACGAAGCTTTTGATAATAATCTTCTTAATTTGCATATTTATAGTGATACTGACCACATCCACCATTTTGCCAAAGATTTCGATAATAATCCTTATGATGTGCACAATATCAGGGATGAAAACCAATTTAATTACCCGCAACATGAAACAGAAAAGGATTTTGATTTTCCAAAACCTGATAACTCAGGTCATCAAATAGGCACGAATAGCAGTATAACCATGTTGAACAAAGAAGAATTCAGTTTGAATGCCTGTTTTAAATCATTGGATGCTGAATGCATTGTATCGCATAACGATCTTGGAGCACAAAGTGACATCGATTCTGGTAATCTCCTTAACACAAATAATGAACCAGGAATGAATGGCAAATTGGATCAAATAGACAGAACAGAACTCAAACCAATTCAAGATTCTCAAGAACACCCTGTTGATGCCGTCTTTGGTACCGTCCCTGTTATCTATATTGATGACGAATACACTCAACATCCTTCTTCGACTCATAGCAAGCGTTTAAAAATTTCAAACCTAAGAAAACCATTACTAAAATATTTCTGCTTTAAAAAATTTAAAATAAACAAAGGACTTATAGCATATTATCGAGATCTCAGATAGGTTTACACAATTTCAATGAGAATTCAATGAGATTCGTCAAAAATTTGTTTGCCATGACACCAATCCCTTCTACCAATCATAGCAAGCGTTTCAAAATTTCAAACCTAAGAAAAAAATTAGTAAAATACTTCTGCTTAAAAAAATTAAAAATAAACCAAGGACTTATAGCATATTATCGAGATCTCAGACAAGTTTACACAATTTCAATTCATAATCGTCAAAAATTCGTTTGCCATGACACCAATCTCATTGACTGACCAGTGACTGCCTAAAAATTGGATATTGACTGAGCAATGACTGATTAAGTGACGATCTCATTGACTGACCACTGACAGACTAAAAATTGGACATTCACTGAACAGGGACCGAGAAAGGGAACATTTCCTTGCCTGACCAGTGACTGAATAAAAATTGGACTTTGACTGAAGAATGACTGACTAAGTGACGATCTCATTGACTGAGCATTGGATTTGAACGGAAAAAATTGCCTTATTCGATAAGAGAGAAGAAGGATGTTTTCAGTCCAATCGATTTCGCTACAGCTGAAATGCAAACAGAAAGTCAGTTTAAAATTCTTTTTTGCAGCTACATTTCAGAACTGTAAAATAAAAATGAAATTATATCTTAACCTGAAATTAAAATGATTATTTGCAGTTAAATTCTACTGCTAAATTACTTTTTGTGTTCTTAAATTAATTTACTAGTTTACACACCATATTCAGTTATGATTTACCAATATGCTCTATTTTTAACCATAACTTCTCATTGAATTAAGGAAAGCTGTAGCTATTATTGAAATTTTTCTTAGGCATATTTTTCCTTGTTGTCTGTGCTCCCAATTCGAAGTGACCGTCAGCCACTTCCTTTTTGTTTTTCCTAAGTGATTTGTCGGCATTTCGCATAAAAAATCTCCAGATTATCATTAAAACACGAATAAGGATGTTATTTTTTATTTTAGATTTTTTTTGTCTCTGTGGCTTTCATGTCAAATCGTACTAGAAATAATAAATGAGAATATATTGCTTTCTTTTCAAACGAAGTATTTTCAATATATGTTCTATAGCAATACGCCCTGTCATTAAGATTGCTAAGAGTTTTACCCTGTTTCATTCCTCGCCAACGTGCTGGCTGCATGGTTGGCTTCTGCAGTTTCACTTGTCTCAACATATATGAGGCAATTTCCCTTAGAACGTTCTCCGCAAAGCCCTCCTTCGCGCCAGGTACGTAACCATCCTTTTCTTTGCCTTTTTCAAATAACCTGACTTTTACTCAAACAAATCAGTCACAACATGAAATTTGGAAGAACTGGATTTAAATAATTTTTTTATAAAAATGTCTCGATTGTATATATTCTGTATGTTAAAGAATTTACAAACCCAGTGATACAGGAAAAACAAATATTAAACTGAAAGCTTTCATACTTTGTATTACGCGCAAAGGGATCATTTTTTTCATTTGCACACATACACATTTGATCAGAATTCGGGCTAATATCCCTCTGGGTTAAAAATATTTAAAAACAGCGTATTTTATAAATTACAAAATGAAATTTTCATATATTTGAATAAATATTTATGAGGCATTATTAATAAAAATGAGAATAAAGGAAACACTATGAATAATCCTCAAATGTTCAGTCTGAAATTTAAAATTCAACAAACCTATCGCAAACCACTGAGTACAGGGAGTGTTCAGGTATTTTTTTAAGGATTTTGCAAAGATTTAGATATATAAACACATCTTATTATCTCATTTTCTAATATATTCCGTCTGAGAGTCCTTTTGTTGAACCATCATATTACATCTTGATTTCCAAGAGTTCCACGTTTTAAACGTACAAATGCACATTAATCCATGGGAAACACATCAGGAGATTTCGAGGATATGCATCTAGAGGGTACAGCTTTAATTCCGGTTTCATATCTTATTTTTTCAAACCATAAAGCAGTAGATTTAGAGGTATGAATTGTAGCGTTGACCTGATGGAACTTAATACATTCAAGATATTTTGGATAAAGAGATGACATTTCGTCTTTTAATATAGGTGTTTAAAGTTTTTTCTGATTGTAATCCGAATTAATTTTGATATTTGTTTCTACTTTCCTTACTTTAAGTTTTTCTTTAGAAAAGAATCCAGTAAGAACAATTAAACGTTTAGAAAAAATGTCCTTGATTTTTCTGAACCAATATACTGTGTCTTTTTCTCCTCTTTTTTGGTAGTAAATTAATCTTTTTCTATTGCAATCATTATAGGTATGTCCAAGCTTTATGTGTTGTAACTACACTGAAGTGCCACTAAATTAGGGATAGACATGGCTATGGAAATTAAATAGCGCTGCGCCGCAACTGGGCTTACGTGAGGAAGTTGTGCTAAATGCACATAAAGCTAGCACTGTGGTTGTTGATAATCAGTGGTTTCACATACCAGTATAGGTAAACTTTATGACATAGACAGGTTCAATATCGGGCAGATAGTAGTCACTCGTCGCATGGGAAATATAATTTCCAAAATCCTCAGCGGGACAGCATTTTAACATTAGACAGTGTCAAGTGCATACCGAGAATGCACGGATGGCGGGAAAACGAACTAGCGATGGGGCAAAGTGCAAAAGCACAGTTAACTTAGAATAATCGTGAAGTGAGACGTCTCAGCCGTATTTTACACGGCCAACGAAGTAAACAATAGCTCAAATTACCCCCTAGCAGAAGCAGGGGACAGTCGTAGAGTCAGTAAAAAGATTGTGTATCGCTCCTTTCAACATATGGCCTTCGGAAGCCGTAGACACACGAGGGTACCTTTCCTAAATACATGCCATCGAGTTTCCATTCTTACCTGGGCAGGAAAAGTATAGAGAATAGACAATAGTGTAGTTGAAATGTGTAGGAGCGATGAGTCTCGATCCGTCCAATTTACCCCGTTTGTGGGGGAGCTGGTAGTAGACAGCTTCCTGAGCCTCGTATTAGACAGCCCTAACTTGAATTCTACTGAGCATCTTTCCAAATTAGTATATCTTATTATTGAGGAATGTAGATGATTGAAGTTTTATAGTCTATTCACTCGGTTTCGCATGTTCAGAATGTCTGTTATGATGGTTGTATGAAATGTCGTCGCCCGGTATGATGTCAGAATGTCGTCTGTTGTGATCGTACCGTATGTAAGCATATGATTGATCTTATTATTTATAGCTCTTCCTAGGGATAAATACATTACCTCTAATGATATATGGGTCATAGGGCTTCGCTTATTTAATAGGAACACGACCCTGAAATCTTTACCTATCCATATCTGTCCTTAGTGGGTATCATTGAAGTGAAAAATAAATCCAAATGATGGAACAATCCTGTGCACTTGAAGTTCTGAATCACATACAATGTGGCAATATGTAACAGTGGCAAAACTTAGGTAAAATAGCGATTTAAATATATATGAAGCATAACTTTCAAATCGTAAAAGCAAATTAGAACATCTGTATTATAAAAACTTTGCATGTCGTTCTCCTCGTAGATTCTACAGCTGTAGCGTCTTCCTACTTCCGTGTCTTGAAGCTAACGGAATAGCGTAGGGGTAGTTGTTGAGGCATACAAAAGGAGTGGGCGGAGCATAGTTGCACAGACCAGTTGTCGAAATTTTTAACACATAATACACATCAAAGTGCTGCCTCAGAGGGCGCAAGATCCATATCGATTTGCCAGCACTAATTAAGGAAATATAATAAAGAATAAATAATGAAATTAGGAAAACCACTATATAGTCTATGCACATCGATCACCAAAACTCATTTTGGTGTATTGTTCTTGCTAATTATGTAACGTAAGTTAACGTTACGCTAACCAGTTGATTTTATCTTAAAGAGGTGGATATTAAAGAATTAAAAATATTTCGATATATTTCTGTATTGTGTTTATATTTAGATGAATTTTTACCCAGCCGAAGGTTAATGAAGCCATTTTCATGAGAGTGTAAGGATAACATAATTTCTGTGCTTTAAAATAATAGGTCAAAGAAAAATACATGTTTTGAAAGTACTTTTTTTATTGATAAATATTTTCTCCATAGTATTCACGTATTTTCGTTCTAATAATAATAATCTCTGGTTATATATAAGTATTACGTTTATGTTTTGTATAGCAAGAAGTCCCCCCAAAAAGAATTATTTATTTGAATATGTATGGCAGCGGTAGTTTAGCGTTGGTTCGTTTTCCACTTTTCCGCTTACACTTTTATCCAAAAAATAGCAAAAATCAGAGATATTAATTAAAAATTCTTAAACGCTAATTTTCGCCCTCATTTTTCCGAATGGCAACAGGGATACAACAGCAACAATGGCCTCGTGCCATTATTGCTGATGTAATGAAAGGGAATTATCGATTTTATCAAAGACAAATGAATAAAACAAAAATTAAAAAAATAACATTTGAAACCTCATTCAAATTTTGGAAACCTCGTTTCGAGATGCACTGGCTCTTGTCTAGATGCACCTATGTAGCAAATTCGTAGCCCTGGGTCTATTAGCTTACACTCAGCCCAAACGAAAGACAGACACATAGAATCTTCCTTCTATTATGAGTTATTTATCAGAATACCTTTCATTCTTACATATTCAAGGAATCCCTTTAATAGCGTTCGAAAGAATGAATTTACCAATAATTGTTTTAGGCTTTTGTTGAATTACAACAAAGTCAATGTATACATTTTTAACAATGCTTATTTACCATAATCATTAGAGATACCGAATCTAGTGGTGCTAAAAACTTACGTGTGGAGCTTATTTGCTTAAACTTGTTATTTTTAATGCTGAAATCGAATTGGAACCATTTTTAGAAATGGAGTTCTTTTTTTTTCACAGTATTGTGCTACGTTTTTATACCAACACCCTTTATCGACAGCCTATTGGGCATACTTATTTGTTTTGCGACTGTGTTTCTTTTGTTTCCTGGAAGAGAAGAGAAAACTCGGAAAACTAATGATGAAAACTCTATTAACCGTAATGAACACAAGTTTAACACCGGAAAGAAGGTACTTAATTTAGATTTCCTTGATTCGTATGATGATATTAATAAATTTTATGATGATTCCTTTGATGTGAACATAAACAGTGACACCGATCTCCTCGAAGTTCATAACGAAGCTTTTGATAATAATCTTCTTAATTTGCATATTTATAGTGATACTGACCACATCCACCATTTTGCCAAAGATTTCGATAATAATCCTTATGATGTGCACAATATCAGGGATGAAAACCAATTTAATTACCCGCAACATGAAACAGAAAAGGATTTTGATTTTCCAAAACCTGATAACTCAGGTCATCAAATAGGCACGAATAGCAGTATAACCATGTTGAACAAAGAAGAATTCAGTTTGAATGCCTGTTTTAAATCATTGGATGCTGAATGCATTGTATCGCATAACGATCTTGGAGCACAAAGTGACATCGATTCTGGTAATCTCCTTAACACAAATAATGAACCAGGAATGAATGGCAAATTGGATCAAATAGACAGAACAGAACTCAAACCAATTCAAGATTCTCAAGAACACCCTGTTGATGCCGTCTTTGGTACCGTCCCTGTTATCTATATTGATGACGAATACACTCAACATCCTTCTTCGACTCATAGCAAGCGTTTAAAAATTTCAAACCTAAGAAAACCATTACTAAAATATTTCTGCTTTAAAAAATTTAAAATAAACAAAGGACTTATAGCATATTATCGAGATCTCAGATAGGTTTATACAATTTCAATTCATATTCGTCAAAAATTTGTTTGCCATGACACCAATCCTTCTACCAATCATAGCAAGCGTTTCAAAATTTCAAACCTAAGAAAACCATTAGTAAAATATTTCTGCTTTAAAAAGTTAAAAATAAACCAAGGACTTATAGCATATTATTGAGATCTCAGACAAGTTTACACAATTTCAATTCATATTCGTCAAAAAGTCGTTTGCCATGACACCAATCTCATTGACTGACCAGTGACTGCCTAAAAATTGGACATTGACTGAGCAATGACTGATTAAGTGACGATCTCATTGACTGACCACTGACAGACTAAAAATTGGACATTCACTGAACAGGGACGAGAAAGGGAACATCTCCTTGCCTGACCAGTGACTGAATAAAAATTGGACTTTGACTGAAGAATGACTGACTAAGTGACGATCTCATTGACTGAGCATTGGATTTGAACGGAAAAAAATTGCCTTATCCGATAAGAGAGTGGAAGGATGTTTTCAATCCAATCAATTTCGCTACAGCTGAAATGCAAACATAAAGTCAGTTTAAAATTCTTTTTTGCAGCTACATTTCAGAACTGTAAAATAAAAATGAAATTATATCTTAACCTGAAATGAAAATGATTATTTGCAGTTAAATGCTATTTCTAAATTACATTTTTTGTTCTTAAATTAATTTACTAGTTTACACACCATATTCAGTTATGATTTACCAATATGCTATATTTTTAACTATAACTTCTCATTGAATTAAGGAAAGCGGTAGCTATTATTGAAATTTTTCTTAGGCATATTTTCCCTTGTTGTCTATGCTCCCAATTCGAAGTGACCGTCAGCCACTTCCCTTTTGTTTTTCGTAAGTGATTTGTCGGCATTTCGCATAAAAAATCTCCAGATTATCATTAAAACACGAATAAGGATGTTATTTTTTTTTTTAGATTTTTTTTCTCTCTGTGGCTTTCATGTCAAATCGTACTAGAAATAATAAATGAGAATATATTGCTTTCTTTTCAAACGAAGTATTTTCAATATATGTTCCATAGCAATATGCTCTGTCACTAAGATTGCAATGAGTTTTACCCTGTTTCATTCCTCGCCAACGTGCTGGCTGCATGGTTGGCTTCTGCAGTTTCCCTTATCTCAACGTATATGAGGCAATTTCCCTTAGAACGTTCTCGCCAAAGCCCTCCCTCGCGCCAGGTACGTAACCATCCTTTTCTTTGCCTTTTTCAAATAACATGACTTTTACTCAAACAAATCAGTCACGACATGAAATTTGGAAGAAATGGATTTAAATAATTTTTTTATAAAAATGTCTCGATTGTATATATTCTGGATGTTAAAGAATTTACAAACCCAGAGATACAGGAAAAACAAATATTAAACTGAAAGCTTTCATACTTTGTATTACGCGCAAAGGGATCATTTTTTTCATTTGCACACATACACATTTGATCAGAATTCGGGCTAATATCCCTCTCGGTTAAAAATATTTAAAAACAGCGTATTTTATAAATTACAAAATGAAATTTTCATATATTTGAATAAATATTTATGAGGCATTATTAATAAAAATGAGAATAAAGGAAACACTATGAATAATCCTCAAATGTTCAGTCTGAAATTTAAAATTCAACAAACCTATCGCAAACCACTGAGTACAGGGAGTGTTCAAGCATTTTTTTAAGGATTTTGCAAAGATTTGGATATATAAACACATCTTATAATCTCATTTTCTAATATATTCCGCCTGAGAGTCTTTTTGTTGAACCATCATATTACATCTTGATTTCCAAGAGTTCCAAGTTTTAAACGTACAAATGCACATTAATCCATGGGAGACACATCAGGAGATTTCGAGGATATGCATCTAGAGGGTACAGCTTTAATTCCGGTTTCATATCTTATTTTTTCAAACCAAAAAGCAGTAGATTTAGAGGTATGAATTGTAGCGTTGACCTGATGGAACTTAATACATTCAAGATATTTTGGATAAAGAGATGACATTTCGTCTTTTAATATAGGTGTTTAAAGTTTTTTCTGATTGTAATCCGAATTAATTTTGATATTTGTTTCTACTTTCCTTACTTTAAGTTTCTCTTTAGAAAAGAATCCAGTAAGAACAATAAAACCTTTAGAAAAAATGTCCTTGATTTTTCTGAACCAAAATACTGTGTCTTTTTCTCCTCTTTTTTGGTAGTAAATTAATCTTTTTCTATTGCAATCGTTATAGTTATGTCCAAGCTTTATGTGTTGTAACTACACTGAAGTGCCACTAAATTAAGGATAAACATGGCTATGGAAATTGAATAGCGCTGCGCCGCATCTGGGCTTACGTGAGGAAGTTGTGCTAAATGCACATAAAGCTAGCACTGTGGTTGTTGATAATCAGTGGTTTCACATACCAGTATAGGTAAACTTTATGACATAGACAGGTTCAATATCGGGCAGATAGTAGTCACTCGTCGCATGGGAAATACAATTTCAAATCCTCAGCGGGACAGCATTTTAACATTAGACAGTGTCAAGTGCATAGCGAGAATGCACGGATGGCGGGAAAACGAACTAGCGATGGGTCAAAGTGCAAAGCACAGTTAACTTAGAATAATCGTCAAGAGAGACGTCTCAGCCGTATTTTACACGGCCAACGAAGTAAACAATAGCTCAAAATACCCCTAGCTGAAGCAGGCGACAGTCGTAGAGTCAGTAAAAAGATCGTGTATCGCTCCCTTCAACATATGGCCTTCGGAAGCCGTAGACACACGAGGGTACCTTTCCTAAATACATGCCATCGAGTTTCCATTCTTACCTGGGCGGGAAAGGTATAGAGAATAGACAATAGTGTAGTTGAAATGTGTAGGAGCGATGAGTCTCGATCTGTCTAATTTACCCCGTTTGTGGGGGAGCTGGTAGTAGACAGCTTCCTGAGCCTCGTATTAGACAGTCTAACTTGAATTCTACTGAGCATCTTTCCAAATTAGTATATCTTATTATTGAGGAATGTAGAGGATTGAAGTTTTATAGTCTATTCACTCGGTTTTGCATGTTCAGAATGTCTGTTAGGATGGTCGTATGAAATGTCGTCGCCCGGTATGATGTCAGAATGTCGTCTGTTGTGATCGTTCCGTATGTAAGCATATGATTGATCTTATTATTTATAGCCCTGCCTAGGGATAAATACATTACCTCTAATGATATATGGGTCATAGGGCTTCGTTTATTTAATAGGAACACGACCCTGAAATCTTTACCTATCCATATCTGTCCTTAGTGGGTATGATAGAAGTGAAAAATAAATCCAAATGATGGAACAATCCTGTGCACTTGAAGTTCTGAATCACATACAGTGTGGCAATATGTAACAGTGGCAAAACTTAGGTCAAATAGCGATTTAAATATATATGAAGCATAACTTTCAAATCGTAAAAGCAAAATTAGCACATCTGTATTATAAAAACTTTGCATATCGTTCTCCTCGTAGGTTCTACAGCTGTAGCGTCTTCCTACTTCCGTGTCTTGAAGCTAACGGAATAGCGTAGGGGTAGTTGTTGAGGCATACAAAAGGAGTGGGCGGAGCATAGTTGCACAGACCAGTTGTCGAAATTTTTAACACATAATACACATCAAAGTGCTGCCTCAGAGGGCACAAGATCCATATCGATTTGCCAGCCCTTATTAAGGAAATATAATAAAGAATAAATAATGAAAAGTAGGAAAAACACTATATACACTATAAACATCGATCACCAAAACTCATTTTGGTGTATTATTCTTGCTATTTATGTAACGTAAGTTAACGTTACGCTAACCAGTTGATTTTATCTTAAAGAGGTGGATATTAAAGAATTAAAAATATTTTGATATATTTCTGTATTGTGTTTATATTTAGATGAATTTTTACCCAGCCGAAGGTTAATGAAGCCATTTTCATGAGAGTGTAAGGATAACATAATTTCTGTGCTTTAAAATAATAGGTCAAAGAAAAATACATGTTTTGAAAGTACTTTTTTTATTGATAAATATTTTCTCCATAGTATTCACGTATTTTCGTTCTAATAATAATAATCTCTGGTTATATATAAGTATTACGTTTATGTTTTGTATAGCAAGAAGCCCCCCCAAAAAGAATTATTTATTTGAATATGTATGGCAGCGGTAGTTTAGCGTTGGTTCGTTTTCCACTTTTCCGCTTACACTTTTATCCAAAAAATAGCAAAAATCAGAGATGTTAATTAAAAATTCTTAAACGCTAATTTTCGCCCTCATTTTTCCGAATGGCAACATGGATACAACAGCAACAATGGCCTCGTGCCATTATTGCTGATGTAATGAAAGGGAATTATCGATTTTATCAAAGACAAATGAATAAAACAAAAATTAAAAAAATAAAATTTGAAACCTCATTCAAATTTTGGAAACCTCGTTTCGAGATGCACTGGCTCTTGTCTAGATGCACCTATGTAGCAAATTCGTAGCCCTGGGTCTATTAGCTAACACTCAGCCCAAACGAAAGACAGACACATAGAATCTTCCTTCTATTATGAGTTATTTATCAGAATACCTTTCATTCTTACATATTCAAGGAATCCCTTTAATAGCGTTCGAAAGAATGAATTTACCAATAATTGTTTTAGGCTTTTGTTGAATTACAACAAAGTCAATGTATACATTTTTAACAATGCTTATTTACCATAATCATTAGAGATACCGAATCTAGTGGTGCTAAAAACTTACGTGTGGAGCTTATTTGCTTAAACTTGTTATTTTTAATGCTGAAATCGAATTGGAACCATTTTTAGAAATGGAGTTCTTTTTTTTCACAGTATTGTGCTACGTTTTTATACCAACACCCTTTATCGACAGCCTATTGGGCATACTTATTTGTTTTGCGACTGTGTATCTTTTGTTTCCTGGAAGAGAAGAGAAAACTCGGAAAAATAATGATGAAAACTCTATTAACCGTAATGAACACAAGTTTAACACCGGAAAGAAAGTACTTAATTTAGATTTCCTTGATTCGTATGATGATATTAATAAATTTTATGATGATTCCTTTGATGTGAATATAAACAGTGACACCGATCTCCTCGAAGTTCATAACGAAGCTTTTGATAATAATCTTCTTAATTTGCATATTTATAGTGATACTGACCACATCCACCATTTTGCCAAAGATTTCGATAATAATCCTTATGATGTGCACAATATCAGCGATGAAAACCAATTTAATTACCTGCAACATGAGACAGAAAAGGATTTTGATTTTCCAAAACCTGATAACTCAGGTCATCAAATAGGCACGAATAGCAGTATAACCATGTTGAACAAAGAAGAATTCAGTTTGAATGCCTGTTTTAAATCATTGGATGCTGAATGCATTGTATCGCATAACGATCTTGGAGCACAAAGTGACATCGATTCTGGTAATCTCCTTAACACAAATAATGAACCAGGAATGAATGGCAAATTGGATCAAATAGACAGAACAGAACTCAAACCAATTCAAGATTCTCAAGAACACCCTGTTGATGCCGTCTTTGGTACCGTCCCTGTTATCTATATTGATGACGAATACACTCAACATCCTTCTTCGACTCATAGCAAGCGTTTAAAAATTTCAAACCTAAGAAAACCATTACTAAAATATTTCTGCTTTAAAAAATTTAAAATAAACAAAGGACTTATAGCATATTATCGAGATCTCAGATAGGTTTATACAATTTCAATTCATATTCGTCAAAAATTTGTTTGCCATGACACCAATCCTTCTACCAATCATAGCAAGCGTTTCAAAATTTCAAACCTAAGAAAACCATTAGTAAAATATTTCTGCTTTAAAAAGTTAAAAATAAACCAAGGACTTATAGCATATTATTGAGATCTCAGACAAGTTTACACAATTTCAATTCATATTCGTCAAAAAGTCGTTTGCCATGACACCAATCTCATTGACTGACCAGTGACTGCCTAAAAATTGGACATTGACTGAGCAATGACTGATTAAGTGACGATCTCATTGACTGACCACTGACAGACTAAAAATTAGACATTCACTGAACAGGGACGAGAAAGGGAACATCTCCTTGCCTGACCAGTGACTGAATAAAAATTGGACTTTGACTGAAGAATGACTGACTAAGTGACGATCTCATTGACTGAGCATTGGATTTGAACGGAAAAAAATTGCCTTATCCGATAAGAGAGTGGAAGGATGTTTTCAATCCAATCAATTTCGCTACAGCTGAAATGCAAACATAAAGTCAGTTTAAAATTCTTTTTTGCAGCTACATTTCAGAACTGTAAAATAAAAATGAAATTATATCTTAACCTGAAATGAAAATGATTATTTGCAGTTAAATGCTATTTCTAAATTACATTTTTTGTTCTTAAATTAATTTACTAGTTTACACACCATATTCAGTTATGATTTACCAATATGCTATATTTTTAACTATAACTTCTCATTGAATTAAGGAAAGCGGTAGCTATTATTGAAATTTTTCTTAGGCATATTTTCCCTTGTTGTCTATGCTCCCAATTCGAAGTGACCGTCAGCCACTTCCCTTTTGTTTTTCGTAAGTGATTTGTCGGCATTTCGCATAAAAAATCTCCAGATTATCATTAAAACACGAATAAGGATGTTATTTTTTTTTTTAGATTTTTTTTCTCTCTGTGGCTTTCATGTCAAATCGTACTAGAAATAATAAATGAGAATATATTGCTTTCTTTTCAAACGAAGTATTTTCAATATATGTTCCATAGCAATATGCTCTGTCACTAAGATTGCAATGAGTTTTACCCTGTTTCATTCCTCGCCAACGTGCTGGCTGCATGGTTGGCTTCTGCAGTTTCCCTTATCTCAACGTATATGAGGCAATTTCCCTTAGAACGTTCTCGCCAAAGCCCTCCCTCGCGCCAGGTACGTAACCATCCTTTTCTTTGCCTTTTTCAAATAACATGACTTTTACTCAAACAAATCAGTCACGACATGAAATTTGGAAGAAATGGATTTAAATAATTTTTTTATAAAAATGTCTCGATTGTATATATTCTGGATGTTAAAGAATTTACAAACCCAGAGATACAGGAAAAACAAATATTAAACTGAAAGCTTTCATACTTTGTATTACGCGCAAAGGGATCATTTTTTTCATTTGCACACATACACATTTGATCAGAATTCGGGCTAATATCCCTCTCGGTTAAAAATATTTAAAAACAGCGTATTTTATAAATTACAAAATGAAATTTTCATATATTTGAATAAATATTTATGAGGCATTATTAATAAAAATGAGAATAAAGGAAACACTATGAATAATCCTCAAATGTTCAGTCTGAAATTTAAAATTCAACAAACCTATCGCAAACCACTGAGTACAGGGAGTGTTCAAGCATTTTTTTAAGGATTTTGCAAAGATTTGGATATATAAACACATCTTATAATCTCATTTTCTAATATATTCCGCCTGAGAGTCTTTTTGTTGAACCATCATATTACATCTTGATTTCCAAGAGTTCCAAGTTTTAAACGTACAAATGCACATTAATCCATGGGAGACACATCAGGAGATTTCGAGGATATGCATCTAGAGGGTACAGCTTTAATTCCGGTTTCATATCTTATTTTTTCAAACCAAAAAGCAGTAGATTTAGAGGTATGAATTGTAGCGTTGACCTGATGGAACTTAATACATTCAAGATATTTTGGATAAAGAGATGACATTTCGTCTTTTAATATAGGTGTTTAAAGTTTTTTCTGATTGTAATCCGAATTAATTTTGATATTTGTTTCTACTTTCCTTACTTTAAGTTTCTCTTTAGAAAAGAATCCAGTAAGAACAATAAAACCTTTAGAAAAAATGTCCTTGATTTTTCTGAACCAAAATACTGTGTCTTTTTCTCCTCTTTTTTGGTAGTAAATTAATCTTTTTCTATTGCAATCGTTATAGTTATGTCCAAGCTTTATGTGTTGTAACTACACTGAAGTGCCACTAAATTAAGGATAAACATGGCTATGGAAATTGAATAGCGCTGCGCCGCATCTGGGCTTACGTGAGGAAGTTGTGCTAAATGCACATAAAGCTAGCACTGTGGTTGTTGATAATCAGTGGTTTCACATACCAGTATAGGTAAACTTTATGACATAGACAGGTTCAATATCGGGCAGATAGTAGTCACTCGTCGCATGGGAAATACAATTTCAAATCCTCAGCGGGACAGCATTTTAACATTAGACAGTGTCAAGTGCATACCGAGAATGCACGGATGGCGGGAAAACGAACTAGCGATGGGTCAAAGTGCAAAGCACAGTTAACTTAGAATAATCGTCAAGAGAGACGTCTCAGCCGTATTTTACACGGCCAACGAAGTAAACAATAGCTCAAAATACCCCTAGCTGAAGCAGGCGACAGTCGTAGAGTCAGTAAAAAGATCGTGTATCGCTCCCTTCAACATATGGCCTTCGGAAGCCGTAGACACACGAGGGTACCTTTCCTAAATACATGCCATCGAGTTTCCATTCTTACCTGGGCGGGAAAGGTATAGAGAATAGACAATAGTGTAGTTGAAATGTGTAGGAGCGATGAGTCTCGATCTGTCTAATTTACCCCGTTTGTGGGGGAGCTGGTAGTAGACAGCTTCCTGAGCCTCGTATTAGACAGTCTAACTTGAATTCTACTGAGCATCTTTCCAAATTAGTATATCTTATTATTGAGGAATGTAGAGGATTGAAGTTTTATAGTCTATTCACTCGGTTTTGCATGTTCAGAATGTCTGTTAGGATGGTCGTATGAAATGTCGTCGCCCGGTATGATGTCAGAATGTCGTCTGTTGTGATCGTTCCGTATGTAAGCATATGATTGATCTTATTATTTATAGCCCTGCCTAGGGATAAATACATTACCTCTAATGATATATGGGTCATAGGGCTTCGTTTATTTAATAGGAACACGACCCTGAAATCTTTACCTATCCATATCTGTCCTTAGTGGGTATGATAGAAGTGAAAAATAAATCCAAATGATGGAACAATCCTGTGCACTTGAAGTTCTGAATCACATACAGTGTGGCAATATGTAACAGTGGCAAAACTTAGGTCAAATAGCGATTTAAATATATATGAAGCATAACTTTCAAATCGTAAAAGCAAAATTAGCACGTCTGTATTATAAAAACTTTGCATATCGTTCTCCTCGTAGGTTCTACAGCTGTAGCGTCTTCCTACTTCCGTGTCTTGAAGCTAACGGAATAGCGTAGGGGTAGTTGTTGAGGCATACAAAAGGAGTGGGCGGAGCATAGTTGCACAGACCAGTTGTCGAAATTTTTAACACATAATACACATCAAAGTGCTGCCTCAGAGGGCACAAGATCCATATCGATTTGCCAGCCCTTATTAAGGAAATATAATAAAGAATAAATAATGAAAAGTAGGAAAAACACTATATACACTATGCACATCGATCACCAAAACTCATTTTGGTGTATTATTCTTGCTATTTATGTAACGTAAGTTAACGTTACGCTAACCAGTTGATTTTATCTTAAAGAGGTGGATATTAAAGAATTAAAAATATTTTGATATATTTCTGTATTGTGTTTATATTTAGATGAATTTTTACCCAGCCGAAGGTTAATGAAGCCATTTTCATGAGAGTGTAAGGATAACATAATTTCTGTGCTTTAAAATAATAGGTCAAAGAAAAATACATGTTTTGAAAGTACTTTTTTTATTGATAAATATTTTCTCCATAGTATTCACGTATTTTCGTTCTAATAATAATAATCTCTGGTTATATATAAGTATTACGTTTATGTTTTGTATAGCAAGAAGCCCCCCCAAAAAGAATTATTTATTTGAATATGTATGGCAGCGGTAGTTTAGCGTTGGTTCGTTTTCCACTTTTCCGCTTACACTTTTATCCAAAAAATAGCAAAAATCAGAGATATTAATTAAAAATTCTTAAACGCTAATTTTCGCCCTCATTTTTCCGAATGGCAACAGGGATACAACAGCAACAATGGCCTCGTGCCATTATTGCTGATGTAATGAAAGGGAATTATCGATTTTATCAAAGACAAATGAATAAAACAAAAATTAAAAAAATAAAATTTGAAACCTCATTCAAATTTTGGAAACCTCGTTTCGAGATGCACTGGCTCTTGTCTAGATGCACCTATGTAGCAAATTCGTAGCCCTGGGTCTATTAGCTAACACTCAGCCCAAACGAAAGACAGACAAATAGAATCTTCCTTCTATTATGAGTTATTTATCAGAATACCTTTCATTCTTATATATTCAAGGAATCCCTTTAATAGCGTTCGAAAGAATGAATTTACCAATAATTGTTTTAGGCTTTTGTTGAATTACAACAAAGTCAATGTATACATTTTTAACAATGCTTATTTACCATAATCATTAGAGATACCGAATCTAGTGGTGCTAAAAACTTACGTGTGGAGCTTATTTGCTTAAACTTGTTATTTTTAATGCTGAAATCGAATTGGAACCATTTTTAGAAATGGAGTTCTTTTTTTTCACAGTATTGTGCTACGTTTTTATACCAACACCCTTTATCGACAGCCTATTGGGCATACTTATTTGTTTTGCGACTGTGTATCTTTTGTTTCCTGGAAGAGAAGAGAAAACTCGGAAAAATAATGATGAAAACTCTATTAACCGTAATGAACACAAGTTTAACACCGGAAAGAAAGTACTTAATTTAGATTTCCTTGATTCGTATGATGATATTAATAAATTTTATGATGATTCCTTTGATGTGAATATAAACAGTGACACCGATCTCCTCGAAGTTCATAACGAAGCTTTTGATAATAATCTTCTTAATTTGCATATTTATAGTGATACTGACCACATCCACCATTTTGCCAAAGATTTCGATAATAATCCTTATGATGTGCACAATATCAGCGATGAAAACCAATTTAATTACCTGCAACATGAGACAGAAAAGGATTTTGATTTTCCAAAACCTGATAACTCAGGTCATCAAATAGGCACGAATAGCAGTATAACCATGTTGAACCAAGAAGAATTCAGTTTGAATGCCTGTTTTAAATCATTGGATGCTGAATGCATTGTATCGCATAACGATCTTGGAGCACAAAGTGACATCGATTCTGGTAATCTCCTTAACACAAATAATGAACCAGGAATGAATGGCAAATTGGATCAAATAGACAGAACAGAACTCAAACCAATTCAAGATTCTCAAGAACACCCTGTTGATGCCGTCTTTGGTACCGTCCCTGTTATCTATATTGATGACGAATACACTCAACATCTTTCTTCGACTCATAGCAAGCGTTTCAAAATTTCAAACCTAAGAAAACCATTACTAAAATATTTCTGCTTTAAAAAATTTAAAATAAACAAAGGACTTATAGCATATTATCGAGATCTCAGATAGGTTTACACAATTTCAATTCATATTCGTGAAAAATTTGTTTGCCATGACACCAATCCCTTCTACCAATCATAGCAAGCGTTTCAAAATTTCAAACCTAAGAAAAAAATTAGTAAAATACTTCTGCTTTAAAAAATTAAAAATAAACCAAGGACTTATAGCATATTATCGAGATCTCAGACAAGTTTACACAATTTCAATTCATATTCGTCAAAAATTCGTTTGCCATGACACCAATCTCATTGACTGACCAGTGACTGCCTAAAAATTGGACATTGACTGAGCAATGACTGATTAAGTGACGATCTCATTGACTGACCAATGACAGACTAAAAATTGGACATTCACTGAACAGGGACCGAGAAAGGGAACATTTCCTTGCCTGACCAGTGACTGAATAAAAATTGGACTTTGACTGAAGAATGACTGACTAAGTGACGATCTCATTGACTGAGCATTGGATTTGAACGGAAAAAATTGCCTTATTCGATAAGAGAGAAGAAGGATGTTTTCAGTCCAATCGATTTCGCTACAGCTGAAATGCAAACAGAAAGTCAGTTTAAAATTCTTTTTTGCAGCTACATTTCAGAACTGTAAAATAAAAATGAAATTATATCTTAACCTGAAATTAAAATGATTATTTGCAGTTAAATGCTGCTGCTAAATTACTTTTTGTGTTCTTAAATTAATTTACTAGTTTACACACCATATTCAGTTATGATTTACCAATATGCTCTATTTTTAACCATAACTTCTCATTGAATTAAGGAAAGCTGTAGCTATTATTGAAATTTTTCTTAGGCATATTTTTTTTCCCTTGTTGTCTGTGCTCCCAATTCGAAGTGACCGTCAGCCACTTCCTTTTTGTTTTTCGTAAGTGATTTGTCGGCATTTCGCATAAAAAATCTCCAGATTATCATTAAAACACGAATAAGGATGTTATTTTTTATTTTAGATTTTTTTTCTCTCTGTGGCTTTCATGTCAAATCGTACTAGAAATAATAAATGAAAATATATTGCTTTCTTTTCAAACGAAGTATTTTCAATATATGTTCCATAGCAATATGCTCTGTCATTAAGATTGCTAAGAGTTTTACCCTGTTTCATTCCTCGCCAACGTGCTAGCTGCATGGTTGGCTTCTGCAGTTTCACTTGTCTCAACGTATATGAGGCAATTTCCCTTAGAACGTTCTCCGCAAAGCCCTCCTTCGCGCCAGGTACGTAACCATCCTTTTCTTTGCCTTTTTCAAATAACCTGACTTTTATTCAAACAAATCAGTCACGACATGAAATTTGGAAGAAATGGATTTAAATAATTTTTTTATAAAAATGTCTCGATTGTATATACTCTGTATGTTAAAGAATTTACAAACCCAGTGATACAGGAAAACCAAATATTAAACTGAAAGCTTTCACACTTTGTATTACACGCAAAGGGATCATTTTTTTCATTTGCACACATACACATTTGATCAGAATTCGGGCTAATATCCCTCTGGGTTAAAAATATTTAAAAACAGCGTATTTTATAAATTACAAAATGAAATTTTCATATATTTGAATAAATATTTATGAGGCATTATTAATAAAAATGAGAATAAAGGAAACACTATGAATAATCCTCAAATGTTCAGTCTGAAATTTAAAATTCAACAAACCTATCGCAAACCACTGAGTACAGGGAGTGTTCAGGTATTTTTTTAAGGATTTTGCAAAGATTTAGATATATAAACACATCTTATTATCTCATTTTCTAATATATTCCGTCTGAGAGTCCTTTTGTTGAACCATCATATTACATCTTGATTTCCAAGAGTTCCACGTTTTAAACGTACAAATGCACATTAATCCATGGGAAACACATCAGGAGATTTCGAGGATATGCATCTAGAGGGTACAGCTTTAATTCCGGTTTCATATCTTATTTTTTCAAACCATAAAGTAGTAGATTTAGAGGTATGAATTGTAGCGTTGACCTGATGGAACTTAATACATTCAAGATATTTTGGATAAAGAGATGACATTTCGTCTTTTAATATAGGTGTTTAAAGTTTTTTCTGATTGTAATCCGAATTAATTTTGATATTTGTTTCTACTTTCCTTACTTTAAGTTTTTCTTTAGAAAAGAATCCAGTAAGAACAATTAAACGTTTAGAAAAAATGTCCTTGATTTTTCTGAACCAATATACTGTGTCTTTTTCTTCTCTTTTTTGGTAGTAAATTAATCTTTTTCTATTGCAATCGTTATAGGTATGTCCAAGCTTTATGTGTTGTAACTACACTGAAGTGCCACTAAATTAGGGATAAACATGGCTATGGAAATTGAATAGCGCTGCGCCGCATCTGGGCTTACGTGAGGAAGTTGTGCTAAATGCACATAAAGCTAGCACTGTGGTTGTTGATAAGCAGTGGTTTCACATACCAGTATAGGTAAACTTTATGACATAGACAGGTTCAATATCGGGCAGATAGTAGTCACTCGTCGCATGGGAAATACAATTTCAAATCCTCAGCGGGACAGCATTTTAACATTAGACAGTGTCAAGTGCATACCGAGAATGCACGGATGGCGGGAAAACGAACTAGCGATGGGTCAAAGTGCAAAGCACAGTTAACTTAGAATAATCGTCAAGAGAGACGTCTCAGCCGTATTTTACACGGCCAACGAAGTAAACAATAGCTCAAAATACCCCTAGCTGAAGCAGGCGACAGTCGTAGAGTCAGTAAAAAGATCGTGTATCGCTCCCTTCAACATATGGCCTTCGGAAGCCGTAGACACACGAGGGTACCTTTCCTAAATACATGCCATCGAGTTTCCATTCTTACCTGGGCGGGAAAGGTATAGAGAATAGACAATAGTGTAGTTGAAATGTGTAGGAGCGATGAGTCTCGATCTGTCTAATTTACCCCGTTTGTGGGGGAGCTGGTAGTAGACAGCTTCCTGAGCCTCGTATTAGACAGTCTAACTTGAATTCTACTGAGCATCTTTCCAAATTAGTATATCTTATTATTGAGGAATGTAGAGGATTGAAGTTTTATAGTCTATTCACTCGGTTTTGCATGTTCAGAATGTCTGTTATGATGGTCGTATGAAATGTCGTCGCCCGGTATGATGTCAGAATGTCGTCTGTTGTGATCGTTCCGTATGTAAGCATATGATTGATCTTATTATTTATAGCCCTGCCTAGGGATAAATACATTACCTCTAATGATATATGGGTCATAGGGCTTCGTTTATTTAATAGGAACACGACCCTGAAATCTTTACCTATCCATATCTGTCCTTAGTGGGTATGATAGAAGTGAAAAATAAATCCAAATGATGGAACAATCCTGTGCACTTGAAGTTCTGAATCACATACAGTGTGGCAATATGTAACAGTGGCAAAACTTAGGTCAAATAGCGATTTAAATATATATGAAGCATAACTTTCAAATCGTAAAAGCAAAATTAGCACATCTGTATTATAAAAACTTTGCATATCGTTCTCCTCGTAGGTTCTACAGCTGTAGCGTCTTCCTACTTCCGTGTCTTGAAGCTAACGGAATAGCGTAGGGGTAGTTGTTGAGGCATACAAAAGGAGTGGGCGGAGCATAGTTGCACAGACCAGTTGTCGAAATTTTTAACACATAATACACATCAAAGTGCTGCCTCAGAGGGCACAAGATCCATATCGATTTGCCAGCCCTTATTAAGGAAATATAATAAAGAATAAATAATGAAAAGTAGGAAAAACACTATATACACTATAAACATCGATCACCAAAACTCATTTTGGTGTATTATTCTTGCTATTTATGTAACGTAAGTTAACGTTACGCTAACCAGTTGATTTTATCTTAAAGAGGTGGATATTAAAGAATTAAAAATATTTTGATATATTTCTGTATTGTGTTTATATTTAGATGAATTTTTACCCAGCCGAAGGTTAATGAAGCCATTTTCATGAGAGTGTAAGGATAACATAATTTCTGTGCTTTAAAATAATAGGTCAAAGAAAAATACATGTTTTGAAAGTACTTTTTTTATTGATAAATATTTTCTCCATAGTATTCACGTATTTTCGTTCTAATAATAATAATCTCTGGTTATATATAAGTATTACGTTTATGTTTTGTATAGCAAGAAGCCCCCCCAAAAAGAATTATTTATTTGAATATGTATGGCAGCGGTAGTTTAGCGTTGGTTCGTTTTCCACTTTTCCGCTTACACTTTTATCCAAAAAATAGCAAAAATCAGAGATGTTAATTAAAAATTCTTAAACGCTAATTTTCGCCCTCATTTTTCCGAATGGCAACATGGATACAACAGCAACAATGGCCTCGTGCCATTATTGCTGATGTAATGAAAGGGAATTATCGATTTTATCAAAGACAAATGAATAAAACAAAAATTAAAAAAATAAAATTTGAAACCTCATTCAAATTTTGGAAACCTCGTTTCGAGATGCATTGGCTCTTGTCTAGATGCACCTATGTAGCAAATTCGTAGCCCTGGGTCTATTAGCTAACACTCAGCCCAAACGAAAGACAGACACATAGAATCTTCCTTCTATTATGAGTTATTTATCAGAATACCTTTCATTCTTACATATTCAAGGAATCCCTTTAATAGCGTTCGAAAGAATGAATTTACCAATAATTGTTTTAGGCTTTTGTTGAATTACAACAAAGTCAATGTATACATTTTTAACAATGCTTATTTACCATAATCATTAGAGATACCGAATCTAGTGGTGCTAAAAACTTACGTGTGGAGCTTATTTGCTTAAACTTGTTATTTTTAATGCTGAAATTGAATTGGAACCATTTTTAGAAATGGAGTTCTTTTTTTTCACAGTATTGTGCTACGTTTTTATACCAACACCCTTTATCGACAGCCTATTGGGCATACTTATTTGTTTTGCGACTGTGTTTCTTTTGTTTCCTGGAAGAGAAGAGAAAACTCGGAAAAATAATGATGAAAACTCTATTAACCGTAATGAACACAAGTTTAACACCGGAAAGAAAGTACTTAATTTAGATTTCCTTGATTCGTATGATGATATTAATAAATTTTATGATGATTCCTTTGATGTGAATATAAACAGTGACACCGATCTCCTCGAAGTTCATAACGAAGCTTTTGATAATAATCTTCTTAATTTGCATATTTATAGTGATACTGACCACATCCACCATTTTGCCAAAGATTTCGATAATAATCCTTATGATGTGCACAATATCAGCGATGAAAACCAATTTAATTACCTGCAACATGAGACAGAAAAGGATTTTGATTTTCCAAAACCTGATAACTCAGGTCATCAAATAGGCACGAATAGCAGTATAACCATGTTGAACCAAGAAGAATTCAGTTTGAATGCCTGTTTTAAATCATTGGATGCTGAATGCATTGTATCGCATAACGATCTTGGAGCACAAAGTGACATCGATTCTGGTAATCTCCTTAACACAAATAATGAACCAGGAATGAATGGCAAATTGGATCAAATAGACAGAACAGAACTCAAACCAATTCAAGATTCTCAAGAACACCCTGTTGATGCCGTCTTTGGTACCGTCCCTGTTATCTATATTGATGACGAATACACTCAACATCTTTCTTCGACTCATAGCAAGCGTTTCAAAATTTCAAACCTAAGAAAACCATTACTAAAATATTTCTGCTTTAAAAAATTTAAAATAAACAAAGGACTTATAGCATATTATCGAGATCTCAGATAGGTTTACACAATTTCAATTCATATTCGTCAAAAGTTTGTTTGCCATGACACCAATCCCTTCTACCAATCATAGCAAGCGTTTCAAAATTTCAAACCTAAGAAAAAAATTAGTAAAATACTTCTGCTTTAAAAAATTAAAAATAAACCAAGGACTTATAGCATATTATCGAGATCTCAGACAAGTTTACACAATTTCAATTCATATTCGTCAAAAATTCGTTTGCCATGACACCAATCTCATTGACTGACCAGTGACTGCCTAAAAATTGGACATTGACTGAGCAATGACTGATTAAGTGACGATCTCATTGACTGACCAATGACAGACTAAAAATTGGACATTCACTGAACAGGGACCGAGAAAGGGAACATTTCCTTGCCTGACCAGTGACTGAATAAAAATTGGACTTTGACTGAAGAATGACTGACTAAGTGATGATCTCATTGACTGAGCATTGGATTTGAACGGAAAAAATTGCCTTATTCGATAAGAGAGAAGAAGGATGTTTTCAGTCCAATCGATTTCGCTACAGCTGAAATGCAAACAGAAAGTCAGTTTAAAATTCTTTTTTGCAGCTACATTTCAGAACTGTAAAATAAAAATGAAATTATATCTTAACCTGAAATTAAAATGATTATTTGCAGTTAAATGCTGCTGCTAAATTACTTTTTGTGTTCTTAAATTAATTTACTAGTTTACACACCATATTCAGTTATGATTTACCAATATGCTCTATTTTTAACCATAACTTCTCATTGAATTAAGGAAAGCTGTAGCTATTATTGAAATTTTTCTTAGGCATATTTTTTTTCCCTTGTTGTCTGTGCTCCCAATTCGAAGTGACCGTCAGCCACTTCCTTTTTGTTTTTCGTAAGTGATTTGTCGGCATTTCGCATAAAAAATCTCCAGATTATCATTAAAACACGAATAAGGATGTTATTTTTTATTTTAGATTTTTTTTCTCTCTGTGGCTTTCATGTCAAATCGTACTAGAAATAATAAATGAAAATATATTGCTTTCTTTTCAAACGAAGTATTTTCAATATATGTTCCATAGCAATATGCTCTGTCATTAAGATTGCTAAGAGTTTTACCCTGTTTCATTCCTCGCCAACGTGCTAGCTGCATGGTTGGCTTCTGCAGTTTCACTTGTCTCAACGTATATGAGGCAATTTCCCTTAGAACGTTCTCCGCAAAGCCCTCCTTCGCGCCAGGTACGTAACCATCCTTTTCTTTGCCTTTTTCAAATAACCTGACTTTTATTCAAACAAATCAGTCACGACATGAAATTTGGAAGAAATGGATTTAAATAATTTTTTTATAAAAATGTCTCGATTGTATATACTCTGTATGTTAAAGAATTTACAAACCCAGTGATACAGGAAAACCAAATATTAAACTGAAAGCTTTCATACTTTGTATTACACGCAAAGGGATCATTTTTTTCATTTGCACACATACACATTTGATCAGAATTCGGGCTAATATCCCTCTGGGTTAAAAATATTTAAAAACAGCGTATTTTATAAATTACAAAATGAAATTTTCATATATTTGAATAAATATTTATGAGGCATTATTAATAAAAATGAGAATAAAGGAAACACTATGAATAATCCTCAAATGTTCAGTCTGAAATTTAAAATTCAACAAACCTATCGCAAACCACTGAGTACAGGGAGTGTTCAGGTATTTTTTTAAGGATTTTGCAAAGATTTAGATATATAAACACATCTTATTATCTCATTTTCTAATATATTCCGTCTGAGAGTCCTTTTGTTGAACCATCATATTACATCTTGATTTCCAAGAGTTCCAAGTTTTAAACGTACAAATGCACATTAATCCATGGGAGACACATCAGGAGATTTCGAGGATATGCATCTAGAGGGTACAGCTTTAATTCCGGTTTCATATCTTATTTTTTCAAACCAAAAAGCAGTAGATTTAGAGGTATGAATTGTAGCGTTGACCTGATGGAACTTAATACATTCAAGATATTTTGGATAAAGAGATGACATTTCGTCTTTTAATATAGGTGTTTAAAGTTTTTTCTGATTGTAATCCGAATTAATTTTGATATTTGTTTCTACTTTCCTTACTTTAAGTTTTTCTTTAGAAAAGAATCCAGTAAGAACAATTAAACGTTTAGAAAAAATGTCCTTGATTTTTCTGAACGAATATACTGTGTCTTTTTCTTCTCTTTTTTGGTAGTAAATTAATCTTTTTCTATTGCAATCGTTATAGGTATGTCCAAGCTTTATGTGTTGTAACTACACTGAAGTGCCACTAAATTAAGGATAAACATGGCTATGGAAATTGAATAGCGCTGCGCCGCATCTGGGCTTACGTGAGGAAGTTGTGCTAAATGCACATAAAGCTAGCACTGTGGTTGTTGATAAGCAGTGGTTTCACATACCAGTATAGGTAAACTTTATGACATAGACAGGTTCAATATCGGGCAGATAGTAGTCACTCGTCGCATGGGAAATACAATTTCCAAAATCCTCAGCGGGACAGCATTTTAACATTAGACAGTGTCAAGTGCATACCGAGAATGCACGGATGGCGGGAAAACGAACTAGCGATGGGGCAAAGTGCAAAAGCACAGTTAACTTAGAATAATCGTCAAGAGAGACGTCTCAGCCGTATTTTACACGGCCAACGAAGTAAACAATAGCTCAAATTACCTCCTAGCTGAAGCAGGCGACAGTCGTAGAGTCAGTAAAAAGATCGTGTATCGCTCCCTTCAACATATGGCCTTCGGAAGCCGTAGACACACGAGGGTACCTTTCCTAAATACATGCCATCGAGTTTCCATTCTTACCTGGGCAGGAAAGGTATAGAGAATAGACAATAGTGTAGTTGAAATGTGTAGGAGCGATGAGTCTCGATCTGTCTAATTTACCCCGTTTGTGGGGGAGCTGGTAGTAGACAGCTTCCTGAGCCTCGTATTAGACAGTCTAACTTGAATTCTAGTGAGCATCTTTCCAAATTAGTATATCTTATTATTGAGGAATGTAGAGGATTGAAGTTTTATAGTCTATTCACTCGGTTTTGCATGTTCAGAATGTCTGTTATGATGGTCGTATGAAATGTCGTCGCCCGGTATGATGTCAGAATGTCGTCTGTTGTGATCGTTCCGTATGTAAGCATATGATTGATCTAATTATTTATAGCTCTTCCTAGGGATAAATACATTACCTCTAATGATATATGGGTCATAGGGCTTCGCTTATTTAATAGGAACACGACCCTGAAATCTTTACCTATCCATATCTGTCCTTAGTGGGTATGATAGAAGTGAAAAATAAATCCAAATGATGGAACAATCCTGTGCACTTGAAGTTCTGAATCACATACAATGTGGCAATATGTAACAGTGGCAAAACTTAGGGAAATAGCGATTTAAATATATATGAAGCATAACTTTCAAATCGTAAAAGCAAATTAGAACATCTGTATTATAAAAACTTTGCATATCGTTCTCCTCGTAGATTCTACAGCTGTAGCGTCTTCCTACTTCCGTGTCTTGAAGCTAACGGAATAGCGTAGGGGTAGTTGTTGAGGCATACAAAAGGAGTGGGCGGAGCATAGTTGCACAGACCAGTTGTCGAAATTTTTAACACATAATACACATCAAAGTGCTGCCTCAGAGGGCACAAGATCCATATCGATTTGCCAGCCCTTATTAAGGAAATATAATAAAGAATAAATAATGAAAAGTAGGAAAAACACTATATACACTATGCACATCGATCACCAAAACTCATTTTGGTGTATTATTCTTGCTATTTATGTAACGTAAGTTAACGTTACGCTAACCAGTTGATTTTATCTTAAAGAGGTGGATATTAAAGAATTAAAAATATCTTGATATATTTCTGTATTGTGTTTATATTTAGATGAACTTTTACCCAGCCGAATGTTGATGAAGCCATTTTCATGAGAGTGTAAGGATAACATAATTTCTGTGCTTTAAAATAATAGGTCAAAGAAAAATACATGTTTCGAAAGTACTTTTTTTATTGATAAATATTTTCTCCATAGTATTCACGTATTTTCGTTCTAATAATAATAATCTCTGGTTATATATAAGTATTACGTTTATGTTTTGTATAGCAAGAAGCCCCCCCGAAAAGAATTATTTATTTGAATATGTATGGCAGCGGAAGTTTAGCGTTGGTTCGTTTTCCACTTTTCCGCTTACACTTTTATCCAAAAAATAGCAAAAATCAGAGATATTAATTAAAAATTCTTAAAACGCTAATTTTCGCCCTCATTTTTCCGAATGGCAACAGGGATACAACAGCAACAATGGCTTCGTGCCATTATTGCTGATGTAATGAAAGGGAATTATCGATTTTATCAAAGACAAATGAATAAAACAAAAATTAAAAAAATAAAATTTGAAACCTCATTCAAATTTTGGAAACCTCGTTTCGAGATGCACTGGCTCTTGTCTAGATGCACCTATGTAGCAAATTCGTAGCCCTGGGTCTATTAGCTAACACTCAGCCCAAACGAAAGACAGACACATAGAATCTTCCTTCTATTATGAGTTATTTATCAGAATACCTTTCATTCTTACATATTCAAGGAATCCCTTTAATAGCGTTCGAAACAATGAATTTACCAATAATTGTTTTAGGCTTTTGTTGAATTACAACAAAGTCAATGTATACATTTTTAACAATGCTTATTTACCATAATCATTAGAGATACCGAATCTAGTGGTGCTAAAAACTTACGTGTGGAGCTTATTTGCTTAAACTTGTTATTTTTAATGCTGAAATCGAATTGGAACCATTTTTAGAAATGGAGTTCTTTTTTTTCACAGTATTGTGCTACGTTTTTATACCAACACCCTTTATCGACAGCCTATTGGGCATACTTATTTGTTTTGCGACTGTGTTTCTTTTGTTTCCTGGAAGAGAAGAGAAAACTCGGAAAAATAATGATGAAAACTCTATTAACCGTAATGAACACAAGTTTAACACCGGAAAGAAAGTACTTAATTTAGATTTCCTTGATTCGTATGATGATATTAATAAATTTTATGATGATTCCTTTGATGTGAATATAAACAGTGACACCGATCTCCTCGAAGTTCATAACGAAGCTTTTGATAATAATCTTCTTAATTTGCATATTTATAGTGATACTGACCACATCCACCATTTTGCCAAAGATTTCGATAATAATCCTTATGATGTGCACAATATCAGCGATGAAAACCAATTTAATTACCTGCAACATGAGACAGAAAAGGATTTTGATTTTCCAAAACCTGATAACTCAGGTCATCAAATAGGCACGAATAGCAGTATAACCATGTTGAACCAAGAAGAATTCAGTTTGAATGCCTGTTTTAAATCATTGGATGCTGAATGCATTGTATCGCATAACGATCTTGGAGCACAAAGTGACATCGATTCTGGTAATCTCCTTAACACAAATAATGAACCAGGAATGAATGGCAAATTGGATCAAATAGACAGAACAGAACTCAAACCAATTCAAGATTCTCAAGAACACCCTGTTGATGCCGTCTTTGGTACCGTCCCTGTTATCTATATTGATGACGAATACACTCAACATCTTTCTTCGACTCATAGCAAGCGTTTCAAAATTTCAAACCTAAGAAAACCATTACTAAAATATTTCTTCTTTAAAAAATTTAAAATAAACAAAGGACTTATAGCATATTATCGAGATCTCAGATAGGTTTACACAATTTCAATTCATATTCGTCAAAAGTTTGTTTGCCATGACACCAATCCCTTCTACCAATCATAGCAAGCGTTTCAAAATTTCAAACCTAAGAAAAAAATTAGTAAAATACTTCTGCTTTAAAAAATTAAAAATAAACCAAGGACTTATAGCATATTATCGAGATCTCAGACAAGTTTACACAATTTCAATTCATATTCGTCAAAAATTCGTTTGCCATGACACCAATCTCATTGACTGACCAGTGACTGCCTAAAAATTGGACATTGACTGAGCAATGACTGATTAAGTGACGATCTCATTGACTGACCAATGACAGACTAAAAATTGGACATTCACTGAACAG
Source organism: Stegodyphus dumicola (assembly GCF_044657685.1). Lineage (NCBI taxonomy): Eukaryota > Metazoa > Arthropoda > Arachnida > Araneae > Eresidae > Stegodyphus > Stegodyphus dumicola. Next base: position 26,084,633 of record NC_140777.1, read on the forward strand.
GGACCGAGAAAGGGAACATTTCCTTGCCTGACCAGTGACTGAATAAAAATTGGACTTTGACTGAAGAATGACTGACTAAGTGACGATCTCATTGACTGAGCATTGGATTTGAACGGAAAAAATTGCCTTATTCGATAAGAGAGAAGAAGGATGTTTTCAGTCCAATCGATTTCGCTACAGCTGAAATGCAAACAGAAAGTCAGTTTAAAATTCTTTTTTGCAGCTACATTTCAGAACTGTAAAATAAAAATGAAATTATATCTTAACCTGAAATTAAAATGATTATTTGCAGTTAAATGCTGCTGCTAAATTACTTTTTGTGTTCTTAAATTAATTTACTAGTTTACACACCATATTCAGTTATGATTTACCAATATGCTCTATTTTTAACCATAACTTCTCATTGAATTAAGGAAAGCTGTAGCTATTATTGAAATTTTTCTTAGGCATATTTTTTTTCCCTTGTTGTCTGTGCTCCCAATTCGAAGTGACCGTCAGCCACTTCCTTTTTGTTTTTCGTAAGTGATTTGTCGGCATTTCGCATAAAAAATCTCCAGATTATCATTAAAACACGAATAAGGACGTTATTTTTTATTTTAGATTTTTTTTCTCTCTGTGGCTTTCATGTCAAATCGTACTAGAAATAATAAATGAAAATATATTGCTTTCTTTTCAAACGAAGTATTTTCAATATATGTTCCATAGCAATATGCTCTGTCATTAAGATTGCTAAGAGTTTTACCCTGTTTCATTCCTCGCCAACGTGCTAGCTGCATGGTTGGCTTCTGCAGTTTCACTTGTCTCAACGTATATGAGGCAATTTCCCTTAGAACGTTCTCCGCAAAGCCCTCCTTCGCGCCAGGTACGTAACCATCCTTTTCTTTGCCTTTTTCAAATAACCTGACTTTTATTCAAACAAATCAGTCACGACATGAAATTTGGAAGAAATGGATTTAAATAATTTTTTTATAAAAATGTCTCGATTGTATATACTCTGTATGTTAAAGAATTTACAAACCCAGTGATACAGGAAAACCAAATATTAAACTGAAAGCTTTCATACTTTGTATTACACGCAAAGGGATCATTTTTTTCATTTGCACACATACACATTTGATCAGAATTCGGGCTAATATCCCTCTGGGTTAAAAATATTTAAAAACAGCGTATTTTATAAATTACAAAATGAAATTTTCATATATTTGAATAAATATTTATGAGGCATTATTAATAAAAATGAGAATAAAGGAAACACTATGAATAATCCTCAAATGTTCAGTCTGAAATTTAAAATTCAACAAACCTATCGCAAACCACTGAGTACAGGGAGTGTTCAGGTATTTTTTTAAGGATTTTGCAAAGATTTAGATATATAAACACATCTTATAATCTCATTTTCTAATATATTCCGTCTGAGAGTCTCTTTTTTGAACCATAATATTACATCTTGATTTCCAAGAGTTCCAAGTTTTAAACGTACAAATGCACCTTAATCCATGGGAGACACATCAGGAGATTTCGAGGATATGCATCTAGAGGGTACAGCTTTAATTCCGGTTTCATATCTTATTTTTTCAAACCATAAAGCAGTAGATTTAGAGGTATGAATTGTAGCGTTGATCTGATGGAACTTAATACATTCAAGATATTTTGGATAAAGAGATGACATTTCGTCTTTTAATATAGGTGTTTAAAGTTTTTTCTGATTGTAATCCGAATTAATTTTGATATTTGTTTCTACTTTCCTTACTTTAAGTTTCTCTTTAGAACAGAATCCAGTAAGAACAATTAAACCTTTAGAAAAAATGTCCTTGATTTTTCTGAACCAAAATACTGTGTCTTTTTCTCCTCTTTTTTGGTAGTAAATTAATCTTTTTCTATTGCAATCGTTATAGGTATGTGCAAGCTTTATGTGTTGTAACTACACTGAAGTGCCACTAAATTAGGGATAGACATGGCTATGGAAATTGAATAGCGCTGCGCCGCATCTGGGCTTACGTGAGGAAGTTGTGCTAAATGCACATAAAGCTAGTACTGTGGTTGTTGATAATCAGTGGTTTCACATACCAGTATAGGTAAACTTTATGATATAGACAGGTTCAATATCGGGCAGATAGTAGTCACTCGTCGCATGGGAAATACAATTTCCAAAATCCTCAGCGGGACAGCATTTTAACATTAGACAGTGTCAAGTGCATACCGAGAATGCACGGATGGGGGGAAAACGAACTAGAGATGGGGCAAAGTGCAAAGCACAGTTAACTTAGAATAATCGTCAAGAGAGACGTCTCAGCCGTATTTTACACGGCCAACGAAGTAAACAATAGCTCAAATTACCCCTAGCTGAAGCAGGCGACAGTCGTAGAGTCAGTAAAAAGATCGTGTATCGCTCCCTTCAACATATGGCCTTCGGAAGCCGTAGACACACGAGGGTACCTTTCCTAAATACATGCCATCGAGTTTCCATTCTTACCTGGGCAGGAAAGGTATAGAGAATAGACAATAGTGTAGTTGAAATGTGTAGGAGCGATGAGTCTCGATCTGTCTAATTTACCCCGTTTGTGGGGGAGCTGGTAGTAGACAGCTTCCTGAGCCTCGTATTAGACAGTCTAACTTGAATTCTACTGAGCATCTTTCCAAATTAGTATATCTTATTATTGAGGAATGTAGAGGATTGAAGTTTTATAGTCTATTCACTCGGTTTTGCATGTTCAGAATGTCTGTTATGATGGTCGTATGAAATGTCGTCGCCCGGTATGATGTCAGAATGTCGTCTGTTGTGATCGTTCCGTATGTAAGCATATGATTGATCTTATTATTTATAGCCCTGCCTAGGGATAAATACATTACCTCTAATGATATATGGGTCATAGGGCTTCGTTTATTTAATAGGAACACGACCCTGAAATCTTTACCTATCCATATCTGTCCTTAGTGGGTATGATAGAAGTGAAAAATAAATCCAAATGATGGAACAATCCTGTGCACTTGAAGTTCTGAATCACATACAATGTGGCAATATGTAACAGTGGCAAAACTTAGGTCAAATAGCGATTTAAATATATATGAAGCATAACTTTCAAATCGTAAAAGCAAAATTAGCACATCTGTATTATAAGAACTTTGCATATCGTTCTCCTCGTAGGTTCTACAGCTGTAGCGTCTTCCTACTTCCGTGTCTTGAAGCTAACGGAATAGCGTAGGGGTAGTTGTTGAGGCATACAAAAGGAGTGGGCGGAGCATAGTTGCACAGACAAGTTGTCGAAATTTTTAACACATAATACACATCAAAGTGCTGCCTAAGAGGGCGCAAGATCCATATCGATTTGCCAGCACTAATTAAGGAAATATAATAAAGAATAAATAATGAAAAGTAGGAAAAACACTATATACACTATGCACATCGATCACCAAAACTCATTTTGGTGTATTATTCTTGCTATTTATGTAACGTAAGTTAACGTTACGCTAACCAGTTGATTTTATCTTAAAGAGGTGGATATTAAAGAATTAAAAATATTTTGATATATTTCTGTATTGTGTTTATATTTAGATGAATTTTTACCCAGCCGAAGGTTGATGAAGCCATTTTCATGAGAGTGTAAGGATAAGATAATTTCTGTGCTTTAAAATAATAGGTCAAAGAAAAATACATGTTTCGAAAGTACTTTTTTTATTGATAAATATTTTCTCCATAGTATTCACGTATTTTCGTTCTAATAATAATAATCTCTGGTTATATATAAGTATTACGTTTATGTTTTGTATAGCAAGAAGCCCCCCCAAAAAGAATTATTTATTTGAATATGTATGGCAGCGGTAGTTTAGCGTTGGTTCGTTTTCCACTTTTCCGCTTACACTTTTATCCAAAAAATAGCAAAAATCAGAGATATTAATTAAAAATTCTTAAAACGCTAATTTTCGCCCTCATTTTCCGAATGGCAACAGGGATACAACAGCAACGATGGCCTCGTGCCGTTATTGCTGATGTAATGAAAGAGAATTATCGATTTTATCAAAGACAAATGAATAACACAAAAATTAAAAAAATAAAATTTGAAACATCATTCAAATTTTGGAAACCTCGTTTCGAGGTGCACTGGCTCTTGTCTAGATGCACCTATGTAGCAAATTCGTAGCCCTGGGTCTATTAGCCAACACTCAGCCCAAACGAAAGACAGACACATAGAATCTTCCTTCTATTATGAGTTAAATATCAGAATACCTTTCATTGTTACATATTCAAGGAATCCCTTTAATAGCGTTCGAAACAATGAATTTACCAATAATTGTTTTAGGCTTTTGTTGAATTACAACAAAGTTAATGTATACATTTTTAAGAATGCTTATATACCATAATCATTAGAGATACCGAATCTAGTGGTGCTAAAAACTTACGTGTGGAGCTTATTTGCTTAAACTTATTATTTTTAATGCTGAAATCGAATTGGAACCATTTTTAGAAATGGAGTTCTTTTTTTTCACAGTATTGTGCTACGTTTTTATACCAACACCCTTTATCGACAGCCTATTGGGCATACTTATTTGTTTTGCGACTGTGTTTCTTTTGTTTCCTGGAAGAGAAGAGAAAACTCGGAAAAATAATGATGAAAACTCTATTAACCGTAATGAACACAAGTTTAACACCGGAAAGAAAGTACTTAATTTAGATTTCCTTGATTCGTATGATGATATTAATAAATTTTATGATGATTCCTTTGATGTGGATATAAACAGTGACACCGATCTCCTCGAAGTTCATAACGAAGCTTTTGATAATAATCTTCTTAATTTGCATATTGATAGTGATACTGACCACATCCACCATTTTGCCAAAGATTTCGATAATAATCCTTATGATGTGCACAATATCAGCGATGAAAACCAATTTAATTACCTGCAACATGAAACAGAAAAGGATTTTGATTTTCCAAAACCTGATAACTCAGGTCATCAAATAGGCACGAATAGCAGTATAACCTTGTTGAACCAAGAAGAATTCAGTTTGAATGCCTGTTTTAAATCATTGGATGCTGAATGCATTGTATCGCATAACGATCTTGTAGCACAAAGTGACATCGATTCTGGTAATCTCCTTAACACAAATAATGAACCAGGAATGAATGGCAAATTGGATCAAATAGACAGAACAGAACTCAAACCAATTCAAGATTCTCAAGAACACCCGGTTGATGCCGTCTTTGGTACCGTCCCTGTTATCTATATTGATGACGAATACACTCAACATCCTTCTTCGACTCATAGCAAGCGTTTCAAAATTTCAAACCTAAGAAAACCATTACTAAAATATTTCTGCTTTAAAAAATTTAAAATAAACAAAGGACTTATAGCATATTATCGAGATCTCAGATAGGTTTACACAATTTCAATTCATATTCGTCAAAAATTTGTTTGCCATGACACCAATCCCTTCTACCAATCATAGCAAGCGTTTCAAAATTTCAAACCTAAGAAAAAAATTAGTAAAATACTTCTGCTTTAAAAAATTAAAAATAAACCAAGGACTTATAGCATATTATCGAGATCTCAGACAAGTTTACACAATTTCAATTCATATTCGTCAAAAATTCGTTTGCCATGACACCAATCTCATTGACTGACCAGTGACTGCCTAAAAATTGGACATTGACTGAGCAATGACTGATTAAGTGACGATCTCATTGACTGACCACTGACAGACTAAAAATTGGACATTCACTGAACAGGGACCGAGAAAGGGAACATCTCCTTGCCTGACCAGTGACTGAATAAAAATTGGAGTTTGACTGAAGAATGACTGACTAAGTGACGATCTCATTGACTGAGCATTGGATTTGAACGGAAAAAAATTGCCTTATTCGATAAGAGAGAGGAAGGATGTTTTCAATCCAATCAATTTCGCTACAGCTGAAATGCAAACATAAAGTCAGTTTAAAATTCTTTTTTGCAGCTACATTTCAGAACTGTAAAATAAAAATGAAATTATATCTTAACCTGAAATTAAAATGATTATTTGCAGTTAAATGCTATTGCTAAATTACTTTTTGTGTTCTTAAATTAATTTACTAGTTTACACACCATATTCAGTTATGATTTACCAATATGCTCTATTTTTAACCATAACTTCTCATTGAATTAAGGAAAGCTGTAGCTATTATTGAAATATTTCTTAGGCATATTTTCCCTTGTTGTCTGTGCTCCCAATTCGAAGTGACCGTCAGCCACTTCCTTTTTGTTTTTCGTAAGTGATTTGTCGGCATTTCGCATAAAAAATCTCCAGATTATCATTAAAACACGAATAAGGATGTTATTTTTTATTTTAGATTTTTTTTGTCTCTGTGGCTTTCATGTCAAATCGTACTAGAAATAATAAATGAGAATATATTGCTTTCTTTTCAAACGAAGTATTTTCAATATATGTTCCATAGCAATATGCTCTCTCACTAAGATTGCAAAGAGTTTTACCCTGTTTCATTCCTCGCCAACGTGCTGGCTGCATGGTTGGCTTCTGCAGTTTCCCTTATCTCAACGTATATGAGGCAATTTCCCTTAGAACGTTCTCGCCAAAGCCCTCCCTCGCGCCAGGTACGTAACCATCCTTTTCTTTGCCTTTTTCAAATAACATGACTTTTACTCAAACAAATCAGTCACGACATGAAATTTGGAAGAAATGGATTTAAATATTTTTTTTATAAAAATGTCTCGATTGTATATATTCTGGATGTTAAAGAATTTACAAACCCAGAGATACAGGAAAAACAAATATTAAACTGAAAGCTTTCATACTTTGTATTACGCGCAAAGGGATCATTTTTTTATTTGCACACATACACATTTGATCAGAATTCGGGCTAATATCCCTCTCGGTTAAACATATTTAAAAACAGCGTATTTTATAAATTACAAAATGAAATTTTCATATATTTGAATAAATATTTATGAGGCATTATTAATAAAAATGAGAATAAAGGAAACACTATGAATAATCCTCAAATGTTCAGTCTGAAATTTAAAATTCAACAAACCTATCGCAAACCACTGAGTACAGGGAGTGTTCAGGTATTTTTTTAAGGATTTTGCAAAGATTTAGATATATAAACACATCTTATAATCTCATTTTCTAATATATTCCGTCTGAGAGTCTCTTTTTTGAACCATAATATTACATCTTGATTTCCAAGAGTTCCAAGTTTTAAACGTACAAATGCACCTTAATCCATGGGAGACACATCAGGAGATTTCGAGGATATGCATCTAGAGGGTACAGCTTTAATTCCGGTTTCATATCTTATTTTTTCAAACCAAAAAGCAGTAGATTTAGAGGTATGAATTGTAGCGTTGACCTGATGGAACTTAATACATTCAAGATATTTTGGATAAAGAGATGACATTTCGTCTTTTAATATAGGTGTTTAAAGTTTTTTCTGATTGTAATCCGAATTAATTTTGATATTTGTTTCTACTTTCCTTACTTTAAGTTTCTCTTTAGAAAAGAATCCAGTAAGAACAATAAAACCTTTAGAAAAAATGTCCTTGATTTTTCTGAACCAAAATACTGTGTCTTTTTCTCCTCTTTTTTGGTAGTAAATTAATCTTTTTCTATTGCAATCGTTATAGGTACGTCCAAGCTTTATGTGTTGTAACTACACTGAAGTGCCACTAAATTAGGGATAAACATGGCTATGGAAATTGAATAGCGCTGCGCCGCATCTGGGCTTACGTCAGGAAGTTGTGCTAAATGCACATAAAGCTAGCACTGTGGTTGTTGATAATCAGTGGTTTCACATACCAGTATAGGTAAACTTTATGACATAGACAGGTTCAATATCGGGCAGATAGTAGTCACTCGTCGCATGGGAAATACAATTTCAAATCCTCAGCGGGACAGCATTTTAACATTAGACAGTGTCAAGTGCATACCGAGAATGCACGGATGGGGGGAAAACGAACTAGCGATGGGTCAAAGTGCAAAGCACAGTTAACTTAGAATAATCGTCAAGACAGACGTCTCAGCCGTATTTTACACGGCCAACGAAGTAAACAATAGCTCAAATTACCCCTAGCTGAAGCAGGCGACAGTCGTAGAGTCAGTAAAAAGATCGTGTATCGCTCCCTTCAACATATGGCCTTCGGAAGCCGTAGACACACGAGGGTACCTTTCCTAAATACATGCCATCGAGTTTCCATTCTTACCTGGGCAGGAAAGGTATAGAGAATAGACAATAGTGTAGTTGAAATGTGTAAGAGCGATGAGTCTCGATCTGTCTAATTTACCCCGTTTGTGGGGGAGCTGGTAGTAGACAGCTTCCTGAGCCTCGTATTAGACAGTCTAACTTGAATTCTACTGAGCATCTTTCCAAATTAGTATATCTTATTATTGAGGAATGTAGAGGATTGAAGTTTTATAGTCTATTCACTCGGTTTTGCATGTTCAGAATGTCTGTTATGATGGTCGTATGAAATGTCGTCGCCCGGTATGATGTCAGAATGTCGTCTGTTGTGATCGTTCCGTATGTAAGCATATGATTGATCTTCTTCTTTATAGCCCTGCCTAGGGATAAATACATTACCTCTAATGATATATGGGTCATAGGGCTTCGTTTATTTAATAGGAACACGACCCTGAAATCTTTACCTATCCATATCTGTCCTTAGTGGGTATGATAGAAGTGAAAAATAAATCCAAATGATGGAACAATCCTGTGCACTTGAAGTTCTGAATCACATACAATGTGGCAATATGTAACAGTGGCAAAACTTAGGTCAAATAGCGATTTAAATATATATGAAGCATAACTTTCAAATCGTAAAAGCAAAATTAGCACATCTGTATTATAAAAATTTTGCATATCGTTCTCCTCGTAGGTTCTACAGCTGTAGCGTCTTCCTACTTCCGTGTCTTGAAGCTAACGGAATAGCGTAGGGGTAGTTGTTGAGGCATACAAAAGGAGTGGGCGGAGCATAGTTGCACAGACAAGTTGTCGAAATTTTTAACACATAATACACATCAAAGTGCTGCCTAAGAGGGCGCAAGATCCATATCGATTTGCCAGCACTAATTAAGGAAATATAATAAAGAATAAATAATGAAAAGTAGGAAAAACACTATATACACTATGCACATCGATCACCAAAACTCATTTTGGTGTATTATTCTTGCTATTTATGTAACGTAAGTTAACGTTACGCTAACCAGTTGATTTTATCTTAAAGAGGTGGATATTAAAGAATTAAAAATATTTTGATATATTTCTGTATTGTGTTTATATTTAGATGAATTTTTACCCAGCCGAAGGTTGATGAAGCCATTTTCATGAGAGTGTAAGGATAAGATAATTTCTGTGCTTTAAAATAATAGGTCAAAGAAAAATACATGTTTCGAAAGTACTTTTTTTATTGATAAATATTTTCTCCATAGTATTCACGTATTTTCGTTCTAATAATAATAATCTCTGGTTATATATAAGTATTACGTTTATGTTTTGTATAGCAAGAAGCCCCCCCAAAAAGAATTATTTATTTGAATATGTATGGCAGCGGTAGTTTAGCGTTGGTTCGTTTTCCACTTTTCCGCTTACACTTTTATCCAAAAAATAGCAAAAATCAGAGATATTAATTAAAAATTCTTAAAACGCTAATTTTCGCCCTCATTTTCCGAATGGCAACAGGGATACAACAGCAACAATGGCCTCGTGCCATTATTGCTGATGTAATGAAAGAGAATTATCGATTTTATCAAAGACAAATGAATAAAACAAAAATTAAAAAAATAAAATTTGAAACATCATTCAAATTTTGGAAACCTCGTTTCGAGGTGCACTGGCTCTTGTCTAGATGCACCTATGTAGCAAATTCGTAGCCCTGGGTCTATTAGCTTACACTCAGCCCAAACGAAAGACAGACACATAGAATCTTCCTTCTATTATGAGTTAAATATCAGAATACCTTTCATTGTTACATATTCAAGGAATCCCTTTAATAGCGTTCGAAACAATGAATTTACCAATAATTGTTTTAGGCTTTTGTTGAATTACAACAAAGTTAATGTATACATTTTTAACAATGCTTATATACCATAATCATTAGAGATACCGAATCTAGTGGTGCTAAAAACTTACGTGTGGAGCTTATTTGCTTAAACTTATTATTTTTAATGCTGAAATCGAATTGGAACCATTTTTAGAAATGGAGTCCTTTTTTTTCACAGTATTGTGCTACGTTTTTATACCAACACCCTTTATCGACAGCCTATTGGGCATACTTATTTGTTTTGCGACTGTGTTTCTTTTGTTTCCTGGAAGAGAAGAGAAAACTCGGAAAAATAATGATGAAAACTCTATTAACCGTAATGAACACAAGTTTAACACCGGAAAGAAAGTACTTAATTTAGATTTCCTTGATTCGTATGATGATATTAATAAATTTTATGATGATTCCTTTGATGTGGATATAAACAGTGACACCGATCTCCTCGAAGTTCATAACGAAGCTTTTGATAATAATCTTCTTAATTTGCATATTGATAGTGATACTGACCACATCCACCATTTTGCCAAAGATTTCGATAATAATCCTTATGATGTGCACAATATCAGCGATGAAAACCAATTTAATTACCTGCAACATGAAACAGAAAAGGATTTTGATTTTCCAAAACCTAATAACTCAGGTCATCAAATAGGCACGAATAGCAGTATAACCATGTTGAACCAAGAAGAATTCAGTTTGAATGCCTGTTTTAAATCATTGGATGCTGAATGCATTGTATCGCATAACGATCTTGGAGCACAAAGTGACATCGATTCTGGTAATCTCCTTAACACAAATAATGAACCAGGAATGAATGGCAAATTGGATCAAATAGACAGAACAGAACTCAAACCAATTCAAGATTCTCAAGAACACCCTGTTGATGCCGTCTTTGGTACCGTCCCTGTTATCTATATTGATGACGAATACACTCAACATCCTTCTTCGACTCATAGCAAGCGTTTCAAAATTTCAAACCTAAGAAAACCATTACTAAAATATTTCTGCTTTAAAAAATTTAAAATAAACAAAGGACTTATAGCATATTATCGAGATCTCAGATAGGTTTACACAATTTCAATTCATATTCGTCAAAAATTTGTTTGCCATGACACCAATCCCTTCTACCAATCATAGCAAGCGTTTCAAAATTTCAAACCTAAGAAAAAAATTAGTAAAATATTTCTGCTTTAAAAAATTAAAAATAAACCAAGGACTTATAGCATATTATCGAGATCTCAGACAAGTTTACACAATTTCAATTCATATTCGTCAAAAATTCGTTTGCCATGACACCAGTCTCATTGACTGACCAGTGACTGCCTAAAAATTGGACATTGACTGAGCAATGACTGATTAAGTGACGATCTCATTGACTGACCACTGACAGACTAAAAATTGGACATTCACTGAACAGGGACCGAGAAAGGGAACATCTCCTTGCCTGACCAGTGACTGAATAAAAATTGGACTTTGACTGAAGAATGACTGACTAAGTGACGATCTCATTGACTGAGCATTGGATTTGAACGGAAAAAAATTGCCTTATTCGATAAGAGAGTGGAAGGATGTTTTCAATCCAATCAATTTCGCTACAGCTGAAATGCAAACATAAAGTCAGTTTAAAATTCTTTTTTGCAGCTACATTTCAGAACTGTAAAATAAAAATGAAATTATATCTTAACCTGAAATTAAAATGATTATTTGCCGTTAAATGCTATTGCTAAATTACTTTTTGTGTTCTTAAATTAATTTACTAGTTTACACACCATATTCAGTTATGATTTACCAATATGCTCTATTTTTAACCATAACTTCTCATTGAATTAAGGAAACCTGTAGCTATTATTGAAATATTTCTTAGGCATATTTTCCCTTGTTGTCTGTGCTCCCAATTCGAAGTGACCGTCAGCCACTTCCTTTTTGTTTTTCGTAAGTGATTTGTCGGCATTTCGCATAAAAAATCTCCAGATTATCATTAAAACACGAATAAGGATGTTATTTTTTATTTTAGATTTTTTTTCTCTCTGTGGCTTTCATGTCAAATCGTACTAGAAATAATAAATGAGAATATATTGCTTTCTTTTCAAACGAAGTATTTTCAATATATGTTCCATAGCAATATGCTCTGTCACTAAGATCGCAAAGAGTTTTACCCTGTTTCATTCCTCGCCAACGTGCTGGCTGCATGGTTGGCTTCTGCAGTTTCCCTTATCTCAACGTATATGAGGCAATTTCCCTTAGAACGTTCTCGCCAAAGCCCTCCCTCGCGCCAGGTACGTAACCATCCTTTTCTTTGCCTTTTTCAAATAACATGACTTTTACTCAAACAAATCAGTCACGACATGAAATTTGGAAGAAATGGATTTAAATAATTTTTTTATAAAAATGTCTCGATTGTATATATTCTGGATGTTAAAGAATTTACAAACCCAGAGATACAGGAAAAACAAATATTAAACTGAAAGCTTTCATACTTTGTATTACGCGCAAAGGGATCATTTTGTTCATTTGCACACATACACATTTGATCAGAATTCGGGCTAATATCCCTCTCGGTTAAAAATATTTAAAAACAGCGTATTTTATAAATTACAAAATGAAATTTTCATATATTTGAATAAATATTTAGGAGGCATTATTAATAAAAATGAGAATAAAGGAAACACTATGAATAATCCTCAAATGTTCAGTCTGAAATTTAAGATTCAACAAACCTATCGCAAACCACTGAGCACAGGGAGTGTTCAAGTATTTTTTTAAGGATTTTGCAAAGATTTAGATATATAAACACATCTTATAATCTCATTTTCTAATATATTCCGCCTGAGAGTCCTTTTGTTGAACCATCATATTACATCTTGATTTCCAAGAGTTCCAAGTTTTAAACGTACAAATGCACATTAATCCATGGGAAACACATCAGGAGATTTCGAGGATATGCATCTAGAGGGTACAGCTTTAATTCCGGTTTCATATCTTATTTTTTCAAACCAAAAAGCAGTAGATTTAGAGGTATGAATTGTAGCGTTGACCTGATGGAACTTAATACATTCAAGATATTTTGGATAAAGAGATGACATTTCGTCTTTTAATATAGGTGTTTAAAGTTTTTTCTGATTGTAATCCGAATTAATTTTGATATTTGTTTCTACTTTCCTTACTTTAAGTTTCTCTTTAGAAAAGAATCCAGTAAGAACAATAAAACCTTTAGAAAAAATGTCCTTGATTTTTCTGAACCAAAATACTGTGTCTTTTTCTCCTCTTTCTTGGTAGTAAATTAATCTTTTTCTATTGCAATCGTTATAGGTATGTCCAAGCTTTATGTGTTGTAACTACACTGAAGTGCCACTAAATTAGGGATAAACATGGCTATGGAAATTGAATAGCGCTGCGCCGCATCTGGGCTTACGTGAGGAAGTTGTGCTAAATGCACATAAAGCTAGCACTGTGGTTGTTGATAATCAGTGGTTTCACATACCAGTATAGGTAAACTTTATGACATAGACAGGTTCAATATCGGGCAGATAGTAGTCACTCGTCGCATGGGAAATACAATTTCAAATCCTCAGCGGGACAGCATTTTAACATTAGACAGTGTCAAGTGCATACCGAGAATGCACGGATGGCGGGAAAACGAACTAGCGATGGGGCAAAGTGCAAAGCACAGTTAACTTAGAATAATCGTCAAGAGAGACGTCTCAGCCGTATTTTACACGGGCAACGAAGTAAACAATAGCTCAAATTACCCCTAGCTGAAGCAGGCGACAGTCGTAGAGTCAGTAAAAAGATCGTGTATCGCTCCCTTCAACATATGGCCTTCGGAAGCCGTAGACACACGAGGGTACCTTTCCTAAATACATGCCATCGAGTTTCCATTCTTACCTGGGCAGGAAAGGTATAGAGAATAGACAATAGTGTAGTTGAAATGTGTAGGAGAGATGAGTCTCGATCTGTCTAATTTACCCCGTTTGTGGGGAAGCTGGTAGTAGACAGCTTCCTGAGCCTCGTATTAGACAGTCTAACTTGAATTCTACTGAGCATCTTTCCAAATTAGTATATCTTATTATTGAGGAATGTAGAGGATTGAAGTTTTATAGTCTAGTCACTCGGTTTTGCATGTTCAGAATGTCTGTTATGATGGTCGTATGAAATGTCGTCGCCCGGTATGATGTCAGAATGTCGTCTGTTGTGATCGTTCCGTATGTAAGCATATGATTGATCTTATTCTTTATAGCCCTGCCTAGGGATAAATACATTACCTCTAATGATATATGTGTCATAGGGCTTCGTTTATTTAATAGGAACACGACCCTGAAATCTTTACCTATCCATATCTGTCCTTAGTGGGTATGATAGAAGTGAAAAATAAATCCAAATGATGGAACAATCCTGTGCACTTGAAGTTCTGAATCACATACAATGTGGCAATATGTAACAGTGGCAAAACTTAGGTCAAATAGCGATTTAAATATATATGAAGCATAACTTTCAAATCGTAAAAGCAAAATTAGCACATCTGTATTATAAAAACTTTCCATATCGTTCTCCTCGTAGGTTCTACAGCTGTAGCGTCTTCCTACTTCCGTGTCTTGAAGCTAACGGAATAGCGTAGGGGTAGTTGTTGAGGCATACAAAAGGAGTGGGCGGAGCATAGTTGCACAGACAAGTTGTCGAAATTTTTAACACATAATACACATGAAAGTGCTGCCTAAGAGGGCGCAAGATCCATATCGATTTGCCAGCACTAATTAAGGAAATATAATAAAGAATAAATAATGAAAAGTAGGAAAAACACTATATACACTATGCACATTGATCACCAAAACTCATTTTGGTGTATTATTCTTGCTATTTGTGTAACGTAAGTTAAGGTTACGCTAACCAGTTGATTTTATCTTAAAGAGGTGGATATTAAAGAATTAAAAATATTTTGATATATTTCTCTATTGTGTTTATATTTAGATGAATTTTTACCCAGCCGAAGGTTGATGAAGCCATTTTCATGAGAGTGTAAGGATAACATAATTTCTGTGCTTTAAAATAATAGGTCAAAGAAAAATACATGTTTCGAAAGTACTTTTTTTATTGATAAATATTTTCTCCATAGTATTCACGTATTTTCGTTCTAATAATAATAATCTCTGGTTATATATAAGTATTACGTTTATGTTTTGTATAGCAAGAAGCCCCCCCAAAAAGAGTTATTTATTTGAATATGTATGGCAGCGGTAGTTTAGCGTTGGTTCGTTTTCCACTTTTCCGCTTACACTTTTATCCAAAAAATAGCAAAAATCAGAGATATTAATTAAAAATTCTTAAAACGCTAATTTTCGCCCTCATTTTCCGAATGGCAACAGGGATACAACAGCAACAATGGCCTCGTGCCTTTATTGCTGATGTAATGAAAGAGAATTATCGATTTTATCAAAGACAAATGAATAAAACAAAAATTAAAAAAATAAAATTTGAAACCTCATTCAAATTTTGGAAACCTCGTTTCGAGGTGCACTGGCTCTTGTCTAGATGAATTTGCACCTATGTAGCAAATTCGTAGCCCTGGGTCTATTAGCTTACACTCAGCCCAAACGAAACACAGACACATAGAATCTTCCTTCTATTATGAGTTATACTCGTATATCAGAATACCTTTCATTGTTACATATTCAAGGAATCCCTTTAATAGCGTTCGAAACAATGAATTTACCAATAATTGTTTTAGGCTTTTGTTGAATTACCACAAAGTTAATGTATACATTTTTAACAATGCTTATATACCATAATCATTAGAGATACCGAATCTAGTGGTGCTAAAAACTTACGTGTGGAGCTTATTTGCTTAAACTTGTTATTTTTAATGCTGAAATCGAATTGGAACCATTTTTAGAAATGGAGTTCTTTTTTTTCACAGTATTGTGCTACGTTTTTATACCAACACCCTTTATCGACAGCCTATTGGGCATACTTATTTGTTTTGCGACTGTGTTTCTTTTGTTTCCTGGAAGAGAAGAGAAAACTCGGAAAAATAATGATGAAAACTCTATTAACCGTAATGAACACAAGTTTAACACCGGAAAGAAAGTACTTAGCTTAGATTTCCTTGATTCATATGATGATATTAATAAATTTTATGATGATTCCTTTGATGTGGATATAAACAGTGACACCGATCTCCTCGAAGTTAATAACGAAGCTTTTGATAATAATCTTCTTAATTTGCATATTGATAGTGATACTGACCACATCCACCATTTTGCCAAAGATTTCGATAATAATCCTTATGATGTGCACAATATCAGCGATGAAAACCTATTTAATTGCCCGCAACATGAAACAGAAAAGGATTTTGATTTTCCAAAACCTGATAACTCAGGTCATCAAATAGGCACGAATAGCAGTATAACCATGTTGAACCAAGAAGAATTCAGTTTGAATGCCTGTTTTAAATCATTGGATGCTGAATGCATTGTATCGCATAACGATCTTGGAGCACAAAGTGACATCGATTCTGGTAATCTCCTTAACACAAATAATGAACCAGGAATGAATGGCAAATTGGATCAAATAGACAGAACAGAACTCAAACCAATTCAAGATTCTCAAGAACACCCTGTTGATGCCGTCTTTGGTATCGTCCCTGTTATCTATATTGATGACGAATACACTCAACATCCTTCTTCGACTCATAGCAAGCGTTTAAAAATTTCAAACCTAAGAAAACCATTACTAAAATATTTCTGCTTTAAAAATTTAAAATAAACAAAGGACTTATAGCATATTATCGAGATCTCAGATAGGTTTACACAATTTCAATGAGAATTCAATGAGATTCGTCAAAAATTTGTTTGCCATGACACCAATCCCTTCTACCAATCATAGCAAGCGTTTCAAAATTTCAAACCTAAGAAAAAAATTAGTAAAATACTTCTGCTTAAAAAAATTAAAAATAAACCAAGGACTTATAGCATATTATCGAGATCTCAGACAAGTTTACACAATTTCAATTCATATTCGTCAAAAAGTCGTTTGCCATGACACCAATCTCATTGACTGACCAGTGACTGCCTAAAAATTGGACATTGACTGAGCAATGACTGATTAAGTGACGATCTCATTGACTAACCACAGACAGACTAAAAATTGGACATTCACTGAACAGGGACCGAGAAAGGGAACATCTCCTTGCCTGACCAGTGACTGAATAAAAAGTGGACTTTGACTGAAAAATGACTGACTAAGTGACGATCTCATTGACTGAGCATTGGATTTGAACGGAAAAAATTGCCTTATTCGATAAGAGAGAGGAAGGATGTTTTCAGTCCAATCGATTTCGCTACAGCTGAAATGCAAACAGGAAGTCAGTTTAAAATTCTTTTTTGCAGCTAGATTTCAGAACTGTAAAATAAAAATGAAATTATATCTTAACCTGAAATTAAAATGATTATTTGCAGTTAAATGCTATTGCTAAATTACTTTTTGTGTTCTTAAATTAATTTACTAGTTTACACACCATATTCAGTTATGATTTACCAATATGCTCTATTTTTAACTATAACTTCTCATTGAATTAAGGAAAGCTGTAGCTATTATTGAAATTTTTCTTAGGCATATTTTCCCTTGTTGTCTGTGCTCCCAATTCGAAGTGACCGTCAGCCACTTCCTTTTTGTGTTTCGTAAGTGATTTGTCGGCATTTCGCATAAAAAATCTCCAGATTATCATTAAAACACGAATAAGGATGTTATTTTTTATTTTAGATTTTTTTCTCTCTGTGGCTTTCATGTCAAGACGTACTAGAAATAATAAATGAGAATATATTGCTTTCTTTTCAAACGAAGTATTTTCAATATATTTTCCATAGCAATATGCTCTGTCATTAAGATTGCTAAGAGTTTTACCCTGTTTCATTCCTCGCCAACGTGCTGGCTGCATGGTTGGCTTCTGCAGTTTCCCTTTTCTCAACGTATATGAGGCAATTTCCCTTAGAACGTTCTCCGCAAAGCCATCCCTCGCGCCAGGTACGTAACCATCCTTTTCTTTGCCTTTTTCAAATAACCTGACTTTTACTCAAACAAATCAGTCACGACATGAAATTTGGAAGAAATGGATTTAAATAACTTTTTTATAAAAATGTCTCGATTGTATATATTCTGGATGTTAAAGAATTTACAAACCCAGAGATACAGGAAAAACAAATATTAAACTGAAAGCTTTCATACTTTGTATTACGCGCAAAGGGATAATTTTTTTCATTTGCACACATACACATTTGATCAGAATTCGAGCTAATATCCCTCTGGGTTAAAAATATTTAAAAAAGCGTATTTTATAAATTACAAAATGAAATTTTCATATATTTGAATAAATATTTATGAGGCATTATTAATAAAAATGAGAATAACGGAAACACTATGAATAATCCTCAAACGTTCAGTCTGAAATTTAAAATTCAACAAACCTATCGCAAACCACTGAGTACAGGGGATGTTTAGGTATTTTTTTAAGGATTTTGCAAAGATTTAGATATATAAACACATCTTATAATCTCATTTTCTAATATATTCCGTCTGAGAGTCCTTTTGTTGAACCATCATATTACATCTTGATTTCCAAGATTTCCAAGTTTTAAACGTACAAATGCACATTAATCCATGGGAAACACATCAGGAGATTTCGAGGATATGCATCTAGAGGGTACAGCTTTAATTCCGGTTTCATATCTTATTTTTTCAAACCATAAAGCAGTAGATTTAGAGGTATGAATTGTAGCGTTGACCTGATGGAACTTAATACATTCAAGATATTTTGGATAAAGAGATGACATTTCGTCTTTTAATATAGGTGTTTAAAGTTTTTTCTGATTGTAATCCGAATTAATTTTGATAATTGTTTCTACTTTCCTTACTTTAAGTTTCTCTTTAGAAAAGAATCCAGTAAGAACAATAAAACCTTTAGAAAAAATGTCCTTGATTTTTCTGAACCAATATACTGTGTATTTTTCTCCTCTTTTTTGGTAGTAAATTAATCTTTTTCTATTGCAATCGTTATAGGTATGTCCAAGCTTTATGTGTTGTAACTACACTGAAGTGCCACTAAATTAGGGATAGACATGGCTATGGAAATTGAATAGCGCTGCGCCGCATCTGGGCTTACGTGAGGAAGTTGTGCTAAATGCACATAAAGCTAGCACTGTGGTTGTTGATAATCAGTGGTTTCACATACCAGTGTAGGTAAACTTTATGACATAGACAGGTTCAATATAGGGCAGATAGTAGTCACTCGTCGCATGGGAAATACAATTTCCAGAATCCTCAGCGGGACAGCATTTTAACATTAGACAGTGTCAAGTGCATACCGAGAATGCACGGATGGCGGGAAAACGAACTAGCGATGGGGCAAAGTGCAAAGCACAGTTAACTTAGAATAATCGTCGAGTGAGACGTATCAGCCGTATTGTACACGGTTAACGAAGTAAACAATAGCTCAAATTGCCCCCTAGCTGAAGTAGGCGACAGTCGTAGAGTCAGTAAAAAGATCGTGTATCGCTCCCTTCAACATATGGCCTTCGGAAGCCGTAGACACACGAGGGTACCTTTCCTAAATACATGCCATCGAGTTTCCATTCTTACCTGGGCAGAAAATGTATAGAGAATAGACAATAGTGGAGTTGAAATGTGTAGGAGCGATGAGTCTCGATCCGTCTAATTTACCCCGTTTGTGGGGGAGCTGGTAGTAGACAGCTTCCTGAGCCTCGTATTAGACAGCCCTAACTTGAATTCTACTGAGCATCTTTCCAAATTAGTATATCTTATTATTGAGGAATGTAGAGGATTGAAGTTTTATAGTCTATTCACTCGGTTTTGCATGTTCAGAATGTCTGTTAGGATGGTCGTATAAAATGTCGTCGCCCGGTATGATGTCAGAATGTCGTCTGTTGTGATCGTTCCGTATGTAAGCATATGATTGATCTTATTATTTATAGCCCTTCCTAGGGATAAATACATTACCTCTAATGATATATCGGTCATAGGGCTTCGCTTATTTAATAGGAACACGACCCTGAAATCTTTAACTATCCATATCTGTCCTTAGTGGGTATGATAGAAGTGAAAAATAAATCCAAATGATGGAACAATCCTGTGCACTTGAAGTTCTGAATCACATACAATGTGGCAATATGTAACAGTGGCAAAACTTAGGTAAAATAGCGATTTAAATATATATGAAGCATAACTTTCAAATCGTAAAAGCAAAATTAGCACATCTGTATTATAAAAACTTTCCATATCGTTCTCCTCGTAGGTTCTACAGCTGTAGCGTCTTCCTACTTCCGTGTCTTGAAGCTAACGGAATAGCGTAGGGGTAGTTGTTGAGGCATACAAAAGGAGTGGGCGGAGCATAGTTGCACAGACAAGTTGTCGAAATTTTTAACACATAATACACATGAAAGTGCTGCCTAAGAGGGCGCAAGATCCATATCGATTTGCCAGCACTAATTAAGGAAATATAATAAAGAATAAATAATGAAAAGTAGGAAAAACACTATATACACTATGCACATTGATCACCAAAACTCATTTTGGTGTATTATTCTTGCTATTTGTGTAACGTAAGTTAAGGTTACGCTAACCAGTTGATTTTATCTTAAAGAGGTGGATATTAAAGAATTAAAAATATTTTGATATATTTCTCTATTGTGTTTATATTTAGATGAATTTTTACCCAGCCGAAGGTTGATGAAGCCATTTTCATGAGAGTGTAAGGATAACATAATTTCTGTGCTTTAAAATAATAGGTCAAAGAAAAATACATGTTTCGAAAGTACTTTTTTTATTGATAAATATTTTCTCCATAGTATTCACGTATTTTCGTTCTAATAATAATAATCTCTGGTTATATATAAGTATTACGTTTATGTTTTGTATAGCAAGAAGCCCCCCCAAAAAGAGTTATTTATTTGAATATGTATGGCAGCGGTAGTTTAGCGTTGGTTCGTTTTCCACTTTTCCGCTTACACTTTTATCCAAAAAATAGCAAAAATCAGAGATATTAATTAAAAATTCTTAAAACGCTAATTTTCGCCCTCATTTTCCGAATGGCAACAGGGATACAACAGCAACAATGGCCTCGTGCCATTATTGCTGATGTAATGAAAGAGAATTATCGATTTTATCAAAGACAAATGAATAAAACAAAAATTAAAAAAATAAAATTTGAAACCTCATTCAAATTTTGGAAACCTCGTTTCGAGGTGCACTGGCTCTTGTCTAGATGAATTTGCACCTATGTAGCAAATTCGTAGCCCTGGGTCTATTAGCTTACACTCAGCCCAAACGAAACACAGACACATAGAATCTTCCTTCTATTATGAGTTATACTCGTATATCAGAATACCTTTCATTGTTACATATTCAAGGAATCCCTTTAATAGCGTTCGAAACAATGAATTTACCAATAATTGTTTTAGGCTTTTGTTGAATTACCACAAAGTTAATGTATACATTTTTAACAATGCTTATATACCATAATCATTAGAGATACCGAATCTAGTGGTGCTAAAAACTTACGTGTGGAGCTTATTTGCTTAAACTTGTTATTTTTAATGCTGAAATCGAATTGGAACCATTTTTAGAAATGGAGTTCTTTTTTTTCACAGTATTGTGCTACGTTTTTATACCAACACCCTTTATCGACAGCCTATTGGGCATACTTATTTGTTTTGCGACTGTGTTTCTTTTGTTTCCTGGAAGAGAAGAGAAAACTCGGAAAAATAATGATGAAAACTCTATTAACCGTAATGAACACAAGTTTAACACCGGAAAGAAAGTACTTAGCTTAGATTTCCTTGATTCATATGATGATATTAATAAATTTTATGATGATTCCTTTGATGTGGATATAAACAGTGACACCGATCTCCTCGAAGTTAATAACGAAGCTTTTGATAATAATCTTCTTAATTTGCATATTGATAGTGATACTGACCACATCCACCATTTTGCCAAAGATTTCGATAATAATCCTTATGATGTGCACAATATCAGCGATGAAAACCTATTTAATTGCCCGCAACATGAAACAGAAAAGGATTTTGATTTTCCAAAACCTGATAACTCAGGTCATCAAATAGGCACGAATAGCAGTATAACCATGTTGAACCAAGAAGAATTCAGTTTGAATGCCTGTTTTAAATCATTGGATGCTGAATGCATTGTATCGCATAACGATCTTGGAGCACAAAGTGACATCGATTCTGGTAATCTCCTTAACACAAATAATGAACCAGGAATGAATGGCAAATTGGATCAAATAGACAGAACAGAACTCAAACCAATTCAAGATTCTCAAGAACACCCTGTTGATGCCGTCTTTGGTATCGTCCCTGTTATCTATATTGATGACGAATACACTCAACATCCTTCTTCGACTCATAGCAAGCGTTTAAAAATTTCAAACCTAAGAAAACCATTACTAAAATATTTCTGCTTTAAAAAATTTAAAATAAACAAAGGACTTATAGCATATTATCGAGATCTCAGATAGGTTTACACAATTTCAATGAGAATTCAATGAGATTCGTCAAAAATTTGTTTGCCATGACACCAATCCCTTCTACCAATCATAGCAAGCGTTTCAAAATTTCAAACCTAAGAAAAAAATTAGTAAAATACTTCTGCTTAAAAAAATTAAAAATAAACCAAGGACTTATAGCATATTATCGAGATCTCAGACAAGTTTACACAATTTCAATTCATATTCGTCAAAAAGTCGTTTGCCATGACACCAATCTCATTGACTGACCAGTGACTGCCTAAAAATTGGACATTGACTGAGCAATGACTGATTAAGTGACGATCTCATTGACTAACCACAGACAGACTAAAAATTGGACATTCACTGAACAGGGACCGAGAAAGGGAACATCTCCTTGCCTGACCAGTGACTGAATAAAAAGTGGACTTTGACTGAAAAATGACTGACTAAGTGACGATCTCATTGACTGAGCATTGGATTTGAACGGAAAAAATTGCCTTATTCGATAAGAGAGAGGAAGGATGTTTTCAGTCCAATCGATTTCGCTACAGCTGAAATGCAAACAGGAAGTCAGTTTAAAATTCTTTTTTGCAGCTACATTTCAGAACTGTAAAATAAAAATGAAATTATATCTTAACCTGAAATTAAAATGATTATTTGCAGTTAAATGCTATTGCTAAATTACTTTTTGTGTTCTTAAATTAATTTACTAGTTTACACACCATATTCAGTTATGATTTACCAATATGCTCTATTTTTAACTATAACTTCTCATTGAATTAAGGAAAGCTGTAGCTATTATTGAAATTTTTCTTAGGCATATTTTCCCTTGTTGTCTGTGCTCCCAATTCGAAGTGACCGTCAGCCACTTCCTTTTTGTGTTTCGTAAGTGATTTGTCGGCATTTCGCATAAAAAATCTCCAGATTATCATTAAAACACGAATAAGGATGTTATTTTTTATTTTAGATTTTTTTCTCTCTGTGGCTTTCATGTCAAGACGTACTAGAAATAATAAATGAGAATATATTGCTTTCTTTTCAAACGAAGTATTTTCAATATATTTTCCATAGCAATATGCTCTGTCATTAAGATTGCTAAGAGTTTTACCCTGTTTCATTCCTCGCCAACGTGCTGGCTGCATGGTTGGCTTCTGCAGTTTCCCTTTTCTCAACGTATATGAGGCAATTTCCCTTAGAACGTTCTCCGCAAAGCCATCCCTCGCGCCAGGTACGTAACCATCCTTTTCTTTGCCTTTTTCAAATAACCTGACTTTTACTCAAACAAATCAGTCACGACATGAAATTTGGAGGAAATGGATTTAAATAACTTTTTTATAAAAATGTCTCGATTGTATATATTCTGGATGTTAAAGAATTTACAAACCCAGAGATACAGGAAAAACAAATATTAAACTGAAAGCTTTCATACTTTGTATTACGCGCAAAGGGATAATTTTTTTCATTTGCACACATACACATTTGATCAGAATTCGAGCTAATATCCCTCTGGGTTAAAAATATTTAAAAAAGCGTATTTTATAAATTACAAAATGAAATTTTCATATATTTGAATAAATATTTATGAGGCATTATTAATAAAAATGAGAATAACGGAAACACTATGAATAATCCTCAAACGTTCAGTCTGAAATTTAAAATTCAACAAACCTATCGCAAACCACTGAGTACAGGGGATGTTTAGGTATTTTTTTAAGGATTTTGCAAAGATTTAGATATATAAACACATCTTATAATCTCATTTTCTAATATATTCCGTCTGAGAGTCCTTTTGTTGAACCATCATATTACATCTTGATTTCCAAGATTTCCAAGTTTTAAACGTACAAATGCACATTAATCCATGGGAAACACATCAGGAGATTTCGAGGATATGCATCTAGAGGGTACAGCTTTAATTCCGGTTTCATATCTTATTTTTTCAAACCATAAAGCAGTAGATTTAGAGGTATGAATTGTAGCGTTGACCTGATGGAACTTAATACATTCAAGATATTTTGGATAAAGAGATGACATTTCGTCTTTTAATATAGGTGTTTAAAGTTTTTTCTGATTGTAATCCGAATTAATTTTGATAATTGTTTCTACTTTCCTTACTTTAAGTTTCTCTTTAGAAAAGAATCCAGTAAGAACAATAAAACCTTTAGAAAAAATGTCCTTGATTTTTCTGAACCAATATACTGTGTATTTTTCTCCTCTTTTTTGGTAGTAAATTAATCTTTTTCTATTGCAATCGTTATAGGTATGTCCAAGCTTTATGTGTTGTAACTACACTGAAGTGCCACTAAATTAGGGATAGACATGGCTATGGAAATTGAATAGCGCTGCGCCGCATCTGGGCTTACGTGAGGAAGTTGTGCTAAATGCACATAAAGCTAGCACTGTGGTTGTTGATAATCAGTGGTTTCACATACCAGTGTAGGTAAACTTTATGACATAGACAGGTTCAATATAGGGCAGATAGTAGTCACTCGTCGCATGGGAAATACAATTTCCAGAATCCTCAGCGGGACAGCATTTTAACATTAGACAGTGTCAAGTGCATACCGAGAATGCACGGATGGCGGGAAAACGAACTAGCGATGGGGCAAAGTGCAAAGCACAGTTAACTTAGAATAATCGTCGAGTGAGACGTATCAGCCGTATTGTACACGGTTAACGAAGTAAACAATAGCTCAAATTGCCCCCTAGCTGAAGTAGGCGACAGTCGTAGAGTCAGTAAAAAGATCGTGTATCGCTCCCTTCAACATATGGCCTTCGGAAGCCGTAGACACACGAGGGTACCTTTCCTAAATACATGCCATCGAGTTTCCATTCTTACCTGGGCAGAAAATGTATAGAGAATAGACAATAGTGGAGTTGAAATGTGTAGGAGCGATGAGTCTCGATCCGTCTAATTTACCCCGTTTGTGGGGGAGCTGGTAGTAGACAGCTTCCTGAGCCTCGTATTAGACAGCCCTAACTTGAATTCTACTGAGCATCTTTCCAAATTAGTATATCTTATTATTGAGGAATGTAGAGGATTGAAGTTTTATAGTCTATTCACTCGGTTTTGCATGTTCAGAATGTCTGTTAGGATGGTCGTATGAAATGTCGTCGCCCGGTATGATGTCAGAATGTCGTCTGTTGTGATCGTTCCGTATGTAAGCATATGATTGATCTTATTATTTATAGCCCTTCCTAGGGATAAATACATTACCTCTAATGATATATCGGTCATAGGGCTTCGCTTATTTAATAGGAACACGACCCTGAAATCTTTAACTATCCATATCTGTCCTTAGTGGGTATGATAGAAGTGAAAAATAAATCCAAATGATGGAACAATCCTGTGCACTTGAAGTTCTGAATCACATACAATGTGGCAATATGTAACAGTGGCAAAACTTAGGTAAAATAGCGATTTAAATATATATGAAGTATAACTTTCAAATCGTAAATGCAAATTAGCACATCTGTATTATAAAAACTTTGCATATCGTTCTCCTCGTAGATTCTACAGCTGTAGCGTCTTCCTACTTCCGTGTCTTGAAGCTAACGGAATAGCGTAGGGGTAGTTGTTGAGGCATACAAAAGGAGTGGGCGGAGCATAGTTGCACAGACCAGTTGTCGAAATTTTTAACACATAATACACATCAAAGTGCTGCCTCAGAGGGCGCAAGATCCATATCGATTTGCCAGCACTAATTAAGAAAATATAATAAAGAATAAATAATGAAAAGTAGAAAAAACACTATATACACTATGCGCATCGATCACCAAAACTCATTTTGGTGTTTGTTCTTGCTAATTATGTAACGTAAGTTAACGTTACGCTAACCAGTTGATTTTATCTTAAAGTGGTGGATATTAAAGAATTAAAAATATTTTGATATATTTCTGTATTGTGTTTATATTTAGATGAATTTTTACCCAGCCGAAGGTTGATGAAGCCATTTTCATGAGAGTGTAAGGATAACATAATTTCTGTGCTTTAAAATAATAGGTCAAAGAAAAATACATGTTTTGAATGTACGTTTTTTATTGATAAATATTTGCTCCATAGTATTCACGTATTTTCGTTCTAATAATAGTAATCTCTGGTTATATATAAGTATTACGTTTATGTTTTGTATAGCAAAAAGCCCCCCCCAAAAAGAATTATTTATTTGAATATGTATGGCAGCGGTAGTTTAGCGTTGGTTCGTTTTCCACTTTTCCGCTTACACTTTTATCCAAAAAATAGCAAAAATCAGAGATATTAATTAAAAATTCTTAAAACGCTAATTTTCGCCCTCATTTTTCCGAATGGCAATAGGGATACAACAGCAACAATGGCCTCGTGCCATTATTGCTGATGTAATGAAAGAGAATTATCGATTTTATCAAAGACAAATGAATAAAACAAAAATTAAAAAAATAAAATTTGAAACCTCATTCAAATTTTGGAAACCTCGTTTCAGGTGCACTGGCTCTTGTCTAGATGCACCTATGTAGCAAATTCGTAGCCCTGGGTCTATTAGCTTACACTCAGCCCAAACGAAAGACAGACACATAGAATCTTCCTTCTATTATGAGTTATATATCAGAATACCTTTCATTGTTACATATTCAAGGAATCCTTTTAATAGCGTTCGAAACAATGAATTTACCAATAATTGTTTTAGGCTTTTGTTGAATTACAACAAAGTTAATGTATACATTTTTAACAATGCTTATAAACCATAATCATTAGAGATACCGAATCTAGTGGTGCTAAAAACTTACGTGTGGAGCTTATTTGCTTAAACTTGTTATTTTTAATGCTGAAATCGAATTGGAACCATTTTTAGAAATGGAGTACTTTTTTTTCACAGTATTGTGCTACGTTTTTATACCAACACCCTTTATAGACAGCCTATTGGGCATACTTATTTGTTTTGCGACTGTGTTTCTTTTGTTTCCTGGAAGAGAAGAGAAAACTCGGAAAAATAATGATGAAAACTCTATTAACCGTAATGAACACAAGTTTAACACCGGAAAGAAGGTACTTAATGCGGCGAATTAGAAATATATTTAGAAAGATAAAAAGTATATATATTTTCAGCATTTAAATATACTAAGAGTGGCATATATACGTACATTCGAATGCAAAAGAAAAGTCGTTTTCCTCCTGAGGTAAAGAGCTGGCTCGAAACCTGCGGCAAATTAAGCTGTTTTTTTATTTTCTAATTTAAAATTTTGCATTGGTTGGTTTGCGATTAAATTTAAAGTCTTAGCATACTTAATCAGATAGATGCACGCAGTAATGCTCAAACAATGTTTTGAAAAAGATGACTCTTGAAGTAAAAAGTCTTACTCTAGTGTCCTTTGTAATCCAGAGTTTTATTTGAAACCTGTGGCAAATTAGACTGTTTTTCCTATTTTAAAATTTTGCATTGGCTGGTTTCTCATTAAAGTTTTTAAGTCTTAGCATGCTTACTAAGATGGATACACGCAGTAATGCTCAAACAAAGCTTTGAAAAAGATTAATCTTTTATTAGAAGTTACCTGCAATGGGAAAATACCATTTCAAAGCCCATAGTCCGTTCTTACCAGAAGTTCAAAATAAGGGTTATTAGAGTTACATTAAACAATAATAATGTAGAAATAATCCAATTATGCGAAGACGCTGTGAACATGCTGCAGTATAAGATACTGTAAATTTCACTTCACTGCAACCTCTACGCATACAATCAAAAAGCACTCGTATGACACTGAAGTATAGCATGAGAGAATAAAAGTCGCATTCAGGTACTGTTTAAACGTACCGCATATTACGAATTATTTTCAAATTGTGGTTGTTTCATATAACTGTACTGCGGTGTGCATTTACTGACACTGGATTGCTTCAAGGACCATGAATTATGTTCTAAAACACTATATTTCTATTCGATTTTAATCATCTTTATGTCTAACAAGACCTTAAACGTGTCCAACACTGAAACTCGCATTTGTTTAGTTCTGTAATGCATTAATAAAAAGACAGCTAAAAGTTAGATGGATCTGTTGAAGACATTATTTGTGAGCAAAATAATGCTCAGAAATTTCTAATGTCCGAGTCTCTTGCATTAGTATCATTCGGGTTTTGCTTTAAACATAATAGCTATTGATTAATGCTCTGTGGTTTCTGAGTGCTCTTATTTCTTGGCATTTTTCTATGAAGATGAATTATTGTAAATAATACGACAGAATAAATCCTTACAAACAGGCCTGCTTATTTTCCGAATGATGTGATGGATGTAATCTCGAACGCAGCAATAAGTACCTTTAAGAACTACGCAGCCATAATCAAAATCAAAATCAATTAATCATGCTTACTGTTGTAAATTGATACCCGCATTTTGTGCCCTCCGAAATGATGCCAGAAAACGGATTTCATTAATGTACGCAACTTCAAATGAGCGCTGCGATTGCTTTCCCGATGAGAAGTACCATTCAGTCATAAATCATAGAATGGATGAAAATTGTTTCCGCTGCCATATCTACCTGCCAATGCTTATATGGATTTGAGGTAATATATCTCGGAGAGCATGATAAATATATATTGTGCATTTGGGAAATTTTGATCATATCTCTTAACCTCTTCAACAGAAGCCGATTGATTTGTTAATGAATTTTCGCGCTGGAATTCAGTGATTAGGCGCTTCCACAATCAGTATTGGGAAACGTTTTATTTTACTCCTCCAAATTAGCGCAGAACAAAGAGTGTTCACTTCTCTTTTGTTCAGTTTGAAAAGGCATTTGAGCCATCTCAAAGTAACATTAATTTCCTCTTTCTTGGCTCATTTTAGATTACATGAAAAAGCATTTGTATTCTGAAGCTCTGTGACTGATCTGTCGAATAAGCCATCCGAATTAGAACACATTCAACTCTATTCAAGTGTCCAAATAATTATTCTCAATGCATGGTATTTATATGATACCAACATAAGAAACGATACTTCAAAAACTAAAGTGTTTACGTAATATATGGAAACTATATGATTTTGCAACGTTCAATATCTACTTTGAGTATTTATATGACAATAAAATCTTAAGAATTGTAACTGCAGAATTTAAAATACAGTGCGTCAAGCCAATCGCCGCGACATTTCTCGAAGATCGGAAATTTGTCGTACTTTTTTTTGGGGGGGGGG
Source organism: Stegodyphus dumicola (assembly GCF_044657685.1). Classification (NCBI taxonomy): domain Eukaryota; kingdom Metazoa; phylum Arthropoda; class Arachnida; order Araneae; family Eresidae; genus Stegodyphus; species Stegodyphus dumicola. The sequence continues at coordinate 26,114,348 of NC_140777.1, forward strand.
ATTTCCAATAGTAGTTTTGAGGCCATATAAAGGAGTGTATACTGTCATTATACCGAAATATTGGAAGAAAATAAAAGTAACCTCATTTAGCTTTTTAATGGTTTTTAATTTAAGAGGTACTCTTCTGGAATTACATGCAATAAAATTAAAGTTGTTTTCTCATAATTTCTCATTGGTAAAATAATTAGAAATTATTCTGAATCCAGACGACTGAAGATATAAATAAAATAATTTGCACATAACGTTTTGTATCTGTTTAAAAATATATTTTATTTAGCACTCTTGTCGTATGAAATAAAACTTGTTGAAGAATAGAGGTAAGACGCCCGAGTAGAATGACGTGTTAAATAATTAACTTAAGTTTCGTTGACTAACGCACTTTTATAGGACATTTATAGGTTTATATATAAGATTCAGAAAAACGAATCCTTGATAGAAGTCCAGCAATGCTATGTTGGAAATTTGCTTGTCCATTTGAAGATACGTTACTCATCGCCAAAAAGCAATCTTAGTGTAAATACTTATTCAATACCTTTTAGGACTAATAACCTTAAATAGCTTTTGCCATAATTAGTCCTCCCTGTGATGTACTTCTAGTTAAACTTTGCAAATTGTGAGCAAAAATACTGTCTCTTATCGGCTAACTACTTTCATTTCTTAGTGCATTATGCCATTGCTGAATGTTTATATCTGCCAATATGTAATCAAGAAGCAAATTCACCCTTGGTAGAATACTATTGCCTATTGCTGAAGATTTCTTGAGTTTCTGAACACATATTCTCTTTGCTTGGTAAAACTAAAAACAAGGTTCTTTTATTCTTTGTACCTGAGTTAGTACTATAAAATTATGACTTCAAATCTGTATGTTTACTAATTACGAAACAGAAGTTTTAATATAATTAAATATTTGCACTAATTTACAAAAGCACATCGTAAAAACATTATATTATTTACTTTTAAAACTCTTTTTCCGAACACGTTTTTAATATTTTAGTATACCAGAGGGAAAGAAAATTTGTATTGACTCTTACGTTTGAAAGTATGCCTAATAGCTATAATAAAAAAAAGTAAATTTATCATATAGAGATAATATAACCAATATAAATATGGATATATACAAAGCAACTACATTAATGTGTCAGATGTATAGTTTTAGTTTCACTCAAGTTCTACTAATCTGGCACTCTGCTGTTTTTTACTCATTTGAAAAAGTTACATTTTGATTTTGCACGGGCTGATGAACTTCTTGCCATATTTGCTAGCCCGGCTTTCTTAATGTCTTTAAGATTGTTCGTGCATAATTTGCTCCTGTGTCATGTGATGATAGAAATGACCTGTTGATTAGCGTTTCGCCTCCTAGTTCTGGAATGATAATTTAACACTGTACTTAGAGCCGGCGAAATTTCGTGAAAATTACATTTTAAAAGAGAGAAAAGAAAGGCGTTGCATTCAGTGGTTTAAGAACGTAGCATAAAATGGGTCACTAAATTCCAGGTACTGCTGGTTTAGATGTAGATCGTAACGTATAATGGAGCAGATTTAATTCATTTTTCAAAATTCCCGATTTTGGTCTTTTTTAAGATTTATTTTCAGGATTATAAAACGTCACACAAGAATATGTTTTTAACCTTCTAACATTTTAGAAATCTAACCATGGAACTGAAGTCATTGAAACTTCTGTATGGAAACACTGGAGTATTTTCACAAGAATTCTATTCATTTATTGCACTCATATATCCATTTATGTTTTCTAGAGTTGAAGAGCATAAATCCCTTTTGGTGTATTTCAATTTTCAACCCAGGAGAAGATTGCAATAAATTTTTTATGTTTATTCATTTTGCTATTGAAATTAGTTTGTTGATTGACTGATTAATTCATTTCCTTCCTTCTAGGGTTATCTGTCCGAGGTAAAAAATGCGTTCGCGGATAATTTTATAAAAAAGATCGTATTCATGTTATGTATGGGAAAAAATATAAAAACACACATGCAGCCATCCCGTTAACTGTGACTCGAGCCTCGGTCGAACTACTAGGATTCAGGGCTTTTATCCACTTAGTCACTGGTCACTAATTAATACGTCACGTATTAATTATTATTTTTAGAGCTCTAAAACACAGGTGCAATCACTTTCACTTATATGTGAGGAGTTCTACTAACAGCATCTATCTATTAGAAAAAGGATGATATCTTAATTGCTATTTTAGAAATTGTCCCTCTTAGTTCTTTCCCTCCAGCTATTCATTATTGCATGAAGTTATTACAAAATTTATCTTTCTTTAATGTCAAAACATAAGATCACTGTAATTTAATTAAGTTACTATAATTAACTGTAATTATATTATATTAATATTATATTAATATAATATATTTTAATATAATATATTTATTTTATTAACTGTTATTTAATTAAATAAGTCATTACACACTTATTACTAATAAAGTTTTGAATACTGTAGAACATAAATAGGACTTTAAAAGTTTGAACTCTGAAATGTTTTGTTTTCTTCTTGCAACCATTACCCACAAAAGCAATAATTCTCAGAGCTATGTCAATTTCTTTTCGAAAAATGTAATATCATTAATTGATTAGAGGTTTATCTTAGTATTATAACTGTGAAATGGTTATTTTTATAGTCCTAAAGTGAGGATCAGTTTCAGTTTACTTACTATGATAACAAAAACTGTTTTCAATTTACCTCAGAGCTGTTCTCAGACTGTGGTCTTGTGGTCCTCCTAGATTTTTCAAAACTGTCCTTTTATTAGTAAACGGAATTAATAAGATTTTAGATTATGTCTTATATGTCTAAGTACACTGGCATAGCTTTCAGATGTCCTCTTAAAACTAAATGAACTGAATTTATATCCTATAAGGGACTTGTTTCACTCTCTTACTTAAATTTAGTTAGTCTGTAGTTCTTATTTTCTTACGTTTAGACCACATATGCTGGTCTTTGTATCCCGAGTGCGGCAGCACCTGTAAATTGTGTAGAATTAAGGGTAATTAAACCCTTCTCAACTTTGGCATATCTTCTACAGTAGCACAGGACATAGTTTTAAGTAAACTCACTCTTCTACTCAGGACACCTACATGTTTGCTAAACAGATAAGAAGAAATAGTAGTTCTGGTAAAAGTACTTAAAAACTGATTATATAAAAAGCCGGAGACTACTTACATCTACAGAAAAATTCTTCATTCGAGATTGGGTTGGATTATTCAATTATGGCAAAACATATGAGGGTAATTTGCCTAATTTCTTAAGTAATTTTGAACAAGAGTACCGAGAAATATAATTAGGGAACGTGTTTTCGTATCCTTTTCCCTTTCTACTGAAAGAATTCTTGAATTCACACAGTTTTAACCGCCCTTATTATGCAAACATTTATATCAACGTTATCTGAAATTCTAGCCCCGAGATCAAGGATATGACTGCTGGCCTTCGTTAATCACCAGTGCCAGATTAAGATAATTTGGATTCTCAGGGACAGAGTAAATTTATATGTAAAATTTTGCATTCGTTGAACTGAAGCGAAATGATGCTTCACTAGAAGTTTATTCTGCGGCGGTTACGTGTACAATTGCTTTGATTTCATAACCTAGGTAATTCGATTTTTTTTTTTACAAATTATAATTTTTTTGGAACACCATATATAATATTACAGTTTAAGTTTTTTATACTTATATTCAATTAAATTCGTAGTTTTAAATTCATAATTTACCTAAATTCATTGCATTGTACATTTTAGGCTTAGCTACTCAATAGATCGAATATTAAGAAACAATAACACGCCGAACAAGTACTAATTCAGAAGTCAAACAACAAAAATCAGCGTTATATTTTCAAATTTTCACAGGACTAGTTTCGATGGTTTTACCGAACCACCATCGTCAGCTGCAAAAGCGCAAACGAACGAGATAGGATATAAGATAGATTTTTTTATCTTAGAAAGGTTAGATTATAGAGATAGGTTTTCTTATCTTTTCAGATCATTATATCCTATCTCGTTCATTTGCGCTTTTGCAGCTGACGATGGTGGTTCGGTAAAACCATCGAAACTAGTCCTGTGAAAATTTGAAAATATAACGCTGATTTATGTTGTTTGACTTCTGAATCAGATGGAATATATTTTTTTAAACTTTTGTTGCTCTAATAATTTTTTCTTTTAAAACTTCTGTTGTTTTACGATTTTTTTTCATTTTAAAATTTTGTTGCTTTAACTTTACAGATTTTAAAAACTAAATGCTCTTTTAATAGTTCTATATTTTGCTTTTATTTCATGTTTTTTTTGATTAATTTTTCCTTTATTATTTTTCATATGATCGTTTGCTTTTGCTTTACTTATTATTTGGACTCGTTCCAACTAAAATATTAAAATTATTATTATTGGTTTTCCGAGCTTTTTTGCTTGTTTGCGATTTTGATGCTATTATTTTTAAAAAGTGTTTCACTCGACTTATGAAGTTTTAAAATTTGCATGTATTTTTTCATATGCTGGGTTACTGGAATTTGCTTATTTTTTTGGACTCGTTCTACTCCAAATATTTTTTAAAAAATTTATTTATGTTTTCGATGTTATATATTGTATTCGTTTAAACTGCTTGTTTCGACCTGTAGGGTTTGGGCTAAAAAAGACATAAATTACTTCAATTGTTTTTCCTTAGATTATTTTAAGTTTTAAACTTTGTGTCTTTGTTGATTCAAACACAGGCTGATTTATTTACTTCTTCCTTTGCACCAGCCCCTTGATGCGGATACAGCGAAAGATGTAAATTCTTATTTCCTTTTGTCTTTCACAGAGGACAATTAACATTCATTTAAAAAATTCAAATTTCATTTGAGATGTTTGATTAAATAATGAATAAAAAACGGACTTTTGATGTTCACATATAATAAATTAATTTTCTGTTCTACTTTAACTCCATTCTAAACTTGATTTTTCACTCTATGTAGCAAGTCAGCGAAATGAGATCTCAGAAACTGACATGTAGAGAATATTTTCCTCTTCAAGTTATTGCAACTAATGTTACTTACCTTTCGGATTTTTAAAAATTATTCAAATTCACCATGGAATTGATGATGAGCGCCTGTCTTTGACTGATCTTAAGCACCTACCCAGTACAACGTTTTATCCAGCTTCATCCAAGTTTTGATCGAGAATACCATTATGGAGCAATCTACGGATTTCTTTCCCTATTGACAACTCTTCATCGAGATGACATCTGACTGAATGTCTTTATATAGACAAAACGGATTGGATCATCCCAATGATAAATATATTTTTCACCTGTTCAATTTTAGTGCTTCGAACGATGGGTATAACTTGTATACCGATATTTAATAGACTAAAAGCCTTAATTACATATTTACAGATGCCATTATTAATTACATATTGTCAGAATAATTTATAGATTTACAATTCGCTATACGCTTAAGAAAAAAGGATGCTAAGTGATAAATATATTTTCTGCTTGAGAACTTGATATTGTTAACCATACAATGTAATTGCACTTAAAGCAAGCTTTCACAGATAGTATATATTTATATAAAACCTAAGATACTAGAAACCCTTGTGCACATAAGTCACTAAGCTCTTAATACTTGTTATTGTTCTGTTGTCGGCTAAAGTGGAACTCCAAGAGAGAATTTCAGGCACTGAAATACTGGAACGTTGTAATCTCCATTTGGAACTGTGAACTTGAATTAGAGTATTGAATACTTTAACAGAATTCCATGGGATAATATGTATAAGTTATAGTGCATTATTCGCTTAGATCAGAAAGACGACAATTCATGGGACAGACTTTTTTCTTCGCACACACGACGCAAATCACGCTTAAAGCATGCTCCGACAGAAGGTATAAATTTATATAACACATGAGATGCTAGATATACATAGTGCATGCAAGAAATAAAATGCTTACCACTTAGTAATACTCTGTTATTCTCTGAAGTGGAATCGCTAAGTGGAATGTGAAACATTGGATCTCCAGAAAGGAAGTTGAAATTGTACTGGAATGTCGTAAAGAAGAATAAGAATCCGAGTTCGTTAATGGTGGTATCTAATGTGCTGTGATGGGCATAGGATTTCTCTTGAAGTGCTAGGGCTATAGAATCAACTTAATTTAACAAATTAATTTTTATTTGCGGAAATTTTACCGTGTAATTAATTTTTCTGACAAAATTTTGGCCTCATATTTCACGTCCGAAAGAATAGACTGGAACTTCAAAGTCCACTCATTTCGGAGGGCTATGGGAAGCTGGTGTAAAGTCCGTAAAGCATCTCTTAAAGAGAACGATAGGAAATTTGCGTTTTAAATATGAGGAGTTTGAAACTATAATTGTGCAGGTAGAGGGAATACTAAATTCGAGACCTCTTACACCTATTTCCAATGATTTTGATTGTTATGAAGTTTTGACCCCAGGTCATTTCTTAATAGGGAGATCGATACAGGCGATTCCGGAGCCAATGATAATAGACGTAAATGAAAATCGGTTAAGCCGGTGGCAGAAAACAACGAAAGTTGTTCAGATTATTTGGAAACCCAGTGCGCCAGCTGTTCCGTCGATGGTGAAAAGGAAAGAAAGATGACTGTTTAGGAACTCTGCAGCAGAGAAACAAGTGAATGATAGAGAAGGACAATATTTCTGTTGGTACTATAGGTACTTGTCAAAGAGGACTATCTGCCAATTTGCAAATAGATTTTAGGTCGGGTTATTGAACTCTATTATGGATCTGACAATAAAGTAAGAATTGTTAAAATCGAAACAAAATCAGGATAATTAAAAAGAGCGATTACAAAGATCCCCGTTCTTCCTGTAGAAAACTGAAATGTTATTTTTGCATATGTATTGTATTTTGTAGCTGTAGTTATAGTAATAGTATTATGTTGTTTATAAGTATATTAATTTTGTTTTAATAATGTTTGTATAATTTCTTGACATTTTGTAATTTCAATCCGGGGGGTGTTAAATCCCTTTGAAGCCAGATGGCACTGCCTTCGCTACTGTTTACAAAAAGAATGTTAATTACTTTTGAGTTTGCTTCAATGGCGAAGTAGAGTGACTGTGGAAGACTGAGTGTCTTTCACAAATGAGTAGAATAAAGATGATGATATAGTTTAGTTTGTTAATTAGTTTAATTAAGAGTTACAATCCATTTAGAATTTAGCCAGACCAACAACTTGTGTGCTTAGTTTTTAAAAATTTTATACGTTTTCCATTAAATAATGTTAATGTGCTTCTAATTTTGAAGTGTTAACAATTCATTAATTTTGAATTTTTTTACTCAGATTACTCAAAATATTTTAATGAATTCATTAAAAAAATTCTAAGATCTTTGTTTTGAAGTGAACAGCTTTTGAATAAATTATGTTATACCTAGTTAGAAATATAAATAAATTATCGGTTATTTTGGGCAAAATTTCTATATTTACCGTTTAAAGAAAAAAGCCATTAAGTAATAGAATACTTTCAATAAAAAATATGCAAATAAAGTGTTGAATTAATATTTTTTTCACTATTTGAAAAGAATGTACTTGCAGAAGGGATCTAACTTACTCAAGTTCTAGGCAAGCAGAAAAAGTTGCCTTTTATACCGTGAAAAATGATCTGGAAACAGAGGTTTCAAATAATGTTTTTGAAAACATTACGCCCTCTAATTATTGCAGTTTTTAGACCCCAATTATCTCTCAGACGATCATTTTTAGAAAAACGGAAACCTTACACTATTAAGGACTAACTCCTTCTTAACGAAGAAACATGGATGCTTAAAAAAGAAAAAAAAAGACTTTTAAAAATGTCCAAACTCTTCTCGAATTATCAGAAAAACTCCTAACTTATTTAGTACTCTAAGTGGAAAAAAATATCTAAGGAGGCAGCAGCTTTCTGTCATTTGCATCGGTTTTCTTCAATAAAGCAGATATTTTTTCTTTAATTTTTTTTTTCAGATTGAGCAAGGTCATTGAGAACCATTATTCCAGTGGCCTTTCACCAGCTCCAGAGTTCTGTCAGTAAGAAGGAGGAAGGAGAGAAATCCTAGTTTGTTTTATCTCCAAAGCTGTAATCAATGCGGTTTACTCGAAAAAGCTTTCAGCTGGACCTTATCATCACCAGATGGCGCTGCAGTAGCTCTAACTAAAATAGTTTCGATGGTATGTTTAAATAAGGGTTCTCATTTCACATTATCGTGCTGTTAGGGAAAGCGTTCTTGCTGCTTACTAAGAGTGCATAGCTATAAAACAGAATGAATCGATTAGGTCTTTTTTTCATTTTCTCTCTCAGGATAAATGAAGTGATGTGTAAGTGAGGAATTTAAAACATAGTTACACTATCCCAAGACGCCTTTGTACGATTCGAGATTATTTTGATCGTCTTTGGAGATGGTCGCTTTAGAGATCATGCTCAATATAAATTTTTATTTATAATCTAAGAAACTATCAGTTTCAGAGATTATTGTTACAGATTTTGACCGTCGTGATAGATGGCACTCTATTTAGTAATTAGTTTTATTTCGGAGCAGGAAATACAAAAATACAGAAGGTAGCTTTGATTCGAATTCCGGACCTTTCGACTGTCAGTCAGACATGCAATTACACCATGAAGACACGCTAGAAAGGAGGGAAATAATTCTATTCAATCACAAAATTCAACTGTTGACGAATTATTGTCGACCATAGTTTAGTTAGGGGTTACTTGTAGGGCGATTTGGAATTTTTAAAATATTTAAAAATGCCCTCGCTGGATTCGGAACTTTCTAGTATGTTTCCGGGTACACCAGGCATGCAGTGATGAAGGAGATAGTTCCTTATAATTTAATTTAATAAAATAGTAAAATATAATAATCATAACAATAATAAATAACATAAAGATAGTCATATCTTTAAACTAATATTAACACTTCTTTGGGAAAAAACTTATTTTTTAAAGTTGCAAGCTTATTTGTGAGTACTGTGGGGACCAGCAAGGCAACAATCATAAAATGAGTTTTCAGTAACAGTTCATATCAGTTTCAGTTCATATCAGTAGCAGTTTCAGTTGATATATTTAACAAATTCTAAAGTTAATCAACTATGAAAATATAAATGCATCATGAAATTGGCTTTGCAGTCGGTCGAAACTAATTTTGTTAGAACTTCCGAGAGCTATTGCTTTTCCATTTGAGAGTTTTGAGGCATTACTGAGTTTTTCTCAAAAACGCTCCTTCAACATTTCTTATAATTTAAATGATAGCTTATGCATTTCCTAAAATAACCAATTCAGACATATTTTTCTTTTTATAAATTCGCCGAATTGTTTTTAGCTAAAACAAAGAGCTGGTAAAGATTTTGTAAATACTGAATTTTTACAGCAATTAATTAATATAGTTCTTTTCAGTTTACAGTTCAGAATTTTCGAAAAACTACTTTACATTTCAAAATAATTTATCCTATTACTTTCTATGAGGTATTATAGTCAGATTGATTGTCTCCCAACTCAGCTCTATGCTAAGTTTCTGCCGGCCTACGAGCATCAATTCTACGACAAGTATTCCTCATTCCCAGGATCAAATAACGGAAATTCTCCATGTTATTATTTTTCTTATTTTTTCTTCCTTTTCCTTTGTTGTTTGTGTCCCTGTCTAATCAACTTTTCGTCCGAGAGACAATGAGGTGGGAAAACAACGAACAGGAGGGACACTAGGATAGATTGCGAAGTTTACTGACTCCTTCTTTTCTACATTTGGGAAATCATTTCGGCGTAACTCTTGAAAGGATGGCGTTTCATTACGAAAGGATGTGACTGTTCGAGTATTGAATCTGACTTGGCTGGAATCTCACGTCATAGGATGCAGAAAATAAGAGCTGGTATACCAGTTTAATTAGTTTATATTCTTCAAAAGATTTGAAAATCTGTCTATCACTCTGAATTTTACGAATATTACAAAATGCATCTTGATTTTAAGAATACATATAAATGTATATTGCTGACATTAATGTGTTATATTGGATTTAATATTGAGAAAAATAAGCATCAATGGAAAAAGCTCATCATCGGTTTTTCAGTTACATTATTCCTACTTTATTAACCCTGATAAATAAAATGTGGTGCAAAATACGTACAGTTATAAAAATTACATTAATTTAGTTTAGCAACTTGAAAAAGGTATTGCGTAGAAAACAACTGCTAAACAGACCAAGTTATATCATCCGTTGTTGATTATGCGTCATTTTATTACTAATCCGTGTTTGATCAATAATTTAATTGAATATAATTAGGTGACCAAATGTGTTCTATTCTATTTGAAAATGATTTTTTTAAAGTCACTTGCGTAATAGTAATCTTATTAAATATATTATGCAAAAATGCATTTTATAATCATTAATGAGATTAGCCTTTATGAAATTAAATACCGACAGTTAAATTAAATTAAATTTTTAATTTTCTATAATTACTTATTAAAAATTAAACTATGAAAATATAAGTATGATAAATAGTTTACATCTTAGATACATTCGTAGGGAGCAAGCATTCCGCAAAACATCGAAGGTTAGTCACTAATATTGCAAATTATTTAGATACCTAGTGAGGAAAACCGGAGGGAGGGAGAACATGAAATATATTTTTAAATAAGTAAAATAATAAAAATCACACTAAATAAATACAAAATGATTTTCAGAGAAATTTAGTTTACTATTTGAATTTTTTTAATAATGTCAACAAAGGAAAATTTTAACAAAAGTATTGAAAGGCTTAGAATATTTAGTAAGGAAGTTGTATTAATTTTTATTTCACGAATGGCATATTTGTTTTTATTACGAATTATATCTGCTGCTAGTTATTATGGATTTAATGATAACGTTTCAACAAAATCGGGAAAAAATCAGAGTGAAGTTACGAAAATTCGAGCAGTTTTTGCGGAAAAAAGATATATTAATAAAATTAATAGGAAAGTTTTAATAAAAAAATTTATACATTATGTTTAGAGAAATGTCTTCAAAACGTTATCTATAACAAAAAGAGAGAAACGTATGTTACTATTACCCACCGTGATATCAAGAGAAAGACACCTGTAAAAATACCTATACTTCAGTTTCTAATTTGTCTAAAAGAAAACTGATATATAATTAAATTAATTGTTAATAACAAATGGTAAAATTCATTTGTTTTTGTACACTGAATAAATATGTGAGTTATAGTCTAATGTACCAATTCAAATAGCCACAGATGATCCTTATCAGTTCCAGACGATTTTCATTTATTGTGGAAATTATTTTTTATACAAATGATATTAAAACAGATGTCTATAGCGTAATTACCAAGAAGAAGAAATTTACATGGATGTCACCTGAACTAGCTAGTAACTAAAACATAAATATCAGTTAATCCAGGCAAACATTTTTCTGGCTTATTATCAATCTAGCTAGTCCCCCCCCCCCAAAAAAAAAGCAAAAGAAAAAAGTAACGTTCGAAGTATTTTGTTTGTGTCACCTGCAGCAAAGAAAGCTATCTCAATTGTTAATATTTCAATTATTCGTAATCAAGTTCAATTATATTCGTGCATACTCATCGTATTTTTCGATTTTTTTATTTTTTCAGACCTCATGAATTCTTGGATTTGTAATTAATTTATTTCTCGTGATTCAAGATTGCCTTTCTCGCGAATCTCAACACTCTGGGAAAAGTGTCATTAAACAACTCTGGGGAAAAGTGGAAGAACATGCAAAGTGAAATCTTGGATTATTTTATATTTTTTATTTATATTGAAAAATTGAAAGTGTTTGTTTTGCAGTTGGTGGCAAGTAGCTTTTCACCCCTCAACAATTTACTGATTTATCTGCCGAACGGGTTTTATTTTGTGAAATAAAAGTTTCAGAAATAGAGAAGTTCTCTCATCTTGCGTTGATGTCGATTTCATGAAAAAAGGGTGCATTTATAAGTTTCATATTTTTTCAGTATTTGTTAAGCTCCACAGCTACATAAAAATCGATTTCACTATAAATTTTTCTCCTACATTCTTACTAGTATCCGTTACATAGAAAAGGAAACATCATAGTTTCTATTAAACACCGTAGTAGTGTAAGTGTAGACGCTTTAGCCCTACCAGAAACAATAACTGAATCTTGTCATTTTATTTCATGATTTGAGTCAAACTTGTCTATCAAATAAACTTCTGAGAAACTTGTCTATCAAAAAAACTTCTGAGAGGATTCAGATTTTAACATCGCACTAGAGGGTTTGTTAAAGTTTTTTTATACTCTCGTTGGGCATCGTAGGTTACCAGTCTGCTCTCGGACTCTCTGCAGCTAACATCATTAATTTTCCTTCTGTAGTTTTATTGTGAAGCGTTGCTTTCTTTGCCACATATAATTCGACAGCAAAGGCACAAAATTTTTAAAGGCATCATAGCAGGCATATGTTTAGAATACCGGATTCAGTGTTAAATATTGGCATCCAGTTTTTTATCTGATCTCAAATCATCACATCAATGTTCAGTTTTCTTAATTAAGCTGACATAGAATCTTTTATTGTCTTTTTATTATTAACTTTTTGTGCGTTTAACTTTATTTATTAAACAACACGTTATTCGGTCTTACGACACAAGCTCAACAGCAAAATCACAGAATGTTTAAAAATTACATATCGTTAGATTTCTCGATAGAGTGTTAAGCGTCGTGCACATTTCTGTATATTTATTATATTATTTCTTTAAAAACTAGTCGCCCGTCGGCTGGCCATTTGCGCGCCAACCACCCAATACAGTTATCCTAAGGAAGGAAAAAAAGTATAGGATGATTTTAATGAGTCCTGGTAGTGTAATTTCATAAAAATATTTAATGTCTTATTAAATATCTCTTATTTAGCTCAATCATACTAAAAAGGCGAAAGAATATTCTTAAGAATTATTTTTATTACTTTTAAATAGTTTTGTTTGTTAATTAATAAGCTGTAGAGTTACACATGATTTGGAATTCTATTTAATCAAATAACCTTAAGAAACATGAAGCTAATTATCACTGTATCTGAAATAAAAAATGACTTTTATAGAATGAAAGAAAATAACTTTTATAGTCTCTTTTATTTACACAGAAATTAGACAAGGCACTTTGCTACAACACAAGTACAACTCGTAGAGATGCAAATAAATTTGACAGTCCAATTTAAATCTAATGTTGAACAGCCGTGAAGCATCACACAATTAAATGCTACTAAAACGCGGCTCACTAACTATACTGGAGAATAAAAATTAGTGTGAGTAGCGAGGGAACGCGAAGCCGATTAACTACAACTATCAGAGCTGGTAGGAAACTAATAACGCAGAGTGCACGTGACGCTAGAAAAACAAATTATTTTAAAATTCAAAAATATCAGTTTAATTACTCTCTACTAATTTGCATTCTGGTGATGAATACGGAAAGGAGAAATTATAATAAAAGGCTGAAATTATAAATAACTGGTTCATTGACATAAAATTTTCTTCAGAGCTTCAACATTAAATCTGAATGTTAAATATTTTACGCTTTACGGAACGGCAACTCGCTGGAACCTGGAAAATAAAAGTATTTTATTTCCGGTAATGAAGCACATTGCCTTCGTAGGCTAGTTTGACGATTAAAACTGAAAAGACAAATATCTTACATTCTGACGAATGGCAACAGTCTGACGCGTTGGAGGGAAAGAAAAATCAGTTCGAAGAGTGTTGCCCAACACAATGCATATTTTGAAAAAAATCTAGCGATTTTTTGCGGCGAAACTCTGGAGCGCAATTATAACTCGCGCGTTAGTCTTGGTTCCTTTTATTTAGTCTTTAATTTAGGCATTGTTGAAATAAGCGAAAAGATTGGGTTTATCATAATAGCATAGGGTTAAGTGTTGTTGCCTCGCTAGGGATGGCTTCATAAAGGCGTTTTGGAACATATTTAATTTGTTTGCATTCATGTGCTTCTCATTGGTAATGTCTTAAAACGGAATAAAGCCAAACCATTGAGTAGCCGAAATCTGATGCTGCGATGACGCAGGAATACTGAGTGGATTTATTTACTATGCCACTAATAAGGCTAAACGAAAAAGATGCAAGGTTACCCTCTAGTTACATTTAATTTAAACACGGAGTAATTGTACTAGACTGTCGGAAGAATTTTCATTTCATCTCAATATAAAATTCTACAACAATTTACAAAACTACAATTTACAAATAATTCACGAAACAAACAAAATATTTATTGGCCCTACAGCTTGAAATGACAGTTAAGGCGAATAGCAGACTTAACTCTCGTTGCTTGAGGCCTGATAATACAATAGCCCCTAAGTAATTTACAAATTAAATATTAATTACTCAGAATCCGGCTTATGTGCTAATACGCCTTCTTATTTAGATAAAAGTGATAAGTTAACTCATCAACAGTACATCACGTCAGCAAGAAAGAAATCTGATGTGGACGCCACATGACTTTCTTGTATGGTCTATTGATTTACACGCATTTTTTGCTAAACTTCAAACTTATTTCCCGGAATTTTACTCAATGAATTCAGCTGCGACTTCGCAACAAGGCAGAAATAAATAAAACTCAAAACACCTTCATTAAAATTGTAAAATACAGTAAAACCTAAAACACTAAAGGCAGTTAAGAAACAATGTTTAAAATAAAATTAGAGTTTCTATGAAAAAGCAAGCAATTCGGGCAATGGGTACGAAGGCAATATTTTTCTGTTCGCGAAACTTTTAGTTACTTAAGTTAACTTTTAGTTTCCCTGACAAAAAGACTCTGAAGTTACTGCACTAACTGACTTAATTCACTGTTCTACTAAGAGTTTCAAATGGAAACAAATGGCAGCCTCGTTAGGCCTACGCCACTTCAACATTAAATTGTAAATAATTCTACAACTATTGCATGAAGATTATATAAGTGCATAAAATCTGTAACCGGAACATCGGAATACAATATTTCAGTCCCTTTTAAAGCAAAAAATGCACAATTTACCAGTAAGAATAAAGCAAACGGAGCTCGCTGAGCCTGGTTAAGGAGGGGTTCTATATATATGTAACTCAACCTTTACATATATATATCTTTATATATAACAGATCGAGGACCTCTGTATATATTGTAATTTCGTTGAGCTTCCGGGATGGAAAAAACTAAGACATGTCGTTTTGTATTTATTTAAAACTTAACATAGGTTGCTTTGCTAATTAAAAAGTAATTATTTACTTTATCACAGAAGGCTTTCACGATGTTCGGGTGCATCTTACTTTCTCGGCATTTTTCAGACAGAAACATTTGTTCTTACAAGAATGAGTCAACGAAAATGCTGCCAAAGAGGTGTCCTTTAACGGGTTTCTTTTGATGACTTTCACCGGCCTTACCGGTCACGCAAAAAATCTTCTAATTAAATTCGGGAGCAGGTAAAATGGATATTTTTGTTGAAATATGATACCCAACATTTTTCTCGATTACAATACTACCTTCACTTCGCATAAGGAAATAAAAAAGAGAATCGAAGCACTCCAAGCCTAAGTTGCCAAAGGTGTCTCTTAAATCTTTGCTCTTTATTTACACTTGCTCAATTTGCGAATTTATGGCAAACAGTAGGCGAAATGCGCAGCAGTACAAGTCCAGGAAGGATTTAGTTTAAGAAATATCTTGTTAGTTAAAATAAGCCTTACAGATAAATAACGATACGGAGACTAAAAACTTAGCTAGTTAGCAAAATTATGAGGAACCTTACAAATGCAAACTTGTTTTCCAGCTATTTCTAAAGAAATGATAACCTGCAACTTTCGTTATCATTATCGTTTGCATGGAAGCATAGATTAAAATGTTTAATTTTCCAAATGATGATCAAATTTAATATCCCATCATAAACAAATACATTTATATTAATTCCACAGGGAAAAGTAGCCATTTTTTCTAAGAATGTAAGAAAAATGTACTCGTCGTTGATGAAATATATAAGCTAAGCTTACATGAGAAATAATCGAACATTTATAGTGCCAATAAAGGAAAGTCTTGGAAAAAGTTGTCGCGAAACCTTCTGACAGCTATCAGAATTTTGTTCTGCTTTTTAGATAAGTTTTTCCTACAAATGCTCTATAAATATGAAGAAAAGAAGAAATAAGTAGTGTGTTAGACTTTATTCCATAAACTAAAGTAATCATGGAATAATATAAAATCCTCTGGAGCATACTCTTTTAGAAACAAACACTTTTCGGATAAATAAAAAAATCCTTCTTGGCTGATAGCGAAAATCCCCACAATTCCCATATGGGACTTCAATCTGCTTGGATACTAACTAAAGAATGTACGAGGTCACGGAAAACTAATTACTGTTTCTCGGTTTTCCGTCGCTCAAGGATTGTCTCATCTCCTCCTGAGGCCTATCGTTTCTTCAGAAGAGTACGCTGGCGCTGTTGACGGAGAAAGTGTCGCCGGTTCGTTGACAGATTGGCTGATGAAAGAGAGATGGGCAGCCAATATTTAGATAATATATTTCCTGTTTACTGAAGAACTCGTGTATTGGTCCCTGAGTTTAACGAGAATTACAAATTGGTATTATGCATGATTTTAGCAATAAACGCTTTTAGAGCATTATTAAGCAAGACAAGGAAAAAAAAAAGACTCTGCAAGGCAACTGTATGTACCCATAAGTAAGTGTTACGGCAAAGCTGAAAGGTTTTGTAAAATAAGTAAAAAGAACGAAAAAGGTAAAAGCTGTAACTGACAAAGTAAATGAAAATAATCTGCAGCAATTTATTCTTTCCGCAATGCTGACAATTCTCAATATAGGCTATTTAGCATATTCCGCAAATGGCATTAGTAACGGTCTTAAATTTAAGATAAAATAAGATACTCAATAACTTTCAAATAATTTAAATGAGCATCGTATGTTTCAAGCTATACATATGCCTCAAGATATAGCGAATAAGATTCCAGACGATCACAGTTACCTGATATGCTAATAAAACGGGACTTTATCGTGAGAAAGCTATTTTAGGAGAACAAAATATGTAATATAGATTCTGGTTCTAAACTAGATTATCAGATATACATTATGTAACATAACCACTCTTATTCCAAGCAAAAATTAGTTTTGAGGGTTTTACAAGCTCGAAGTTAGTTACATACAAGATTACGAGTTTAGCGGTTCTACAAAAAGAAATTCTGTTCTGATGTTTATCTAACTCAAAATGTATCTTTTAAAACTTTCGTTTGAAAACTTCATGAACAAGTAGATATCTTTAGCACTTTTCTAGTTGTGTGTTTACAAGTTGTGTCTTAGTATTTTATGTTCTCTTGGTGCGTCGCTCTGTTTTATACACATCAGATGTTCCGTTGTAATGCGCTGGAGTTCCAGTTAGTCAGTAATTGGCCTCTAAAAGTCAATTATTTGCATATTCAATATTGTAAGGTATAGGCGTACACAGGTTTGCTCCATTCGAAGAACTTCATCTTGGTGTGTCGCGTTTAATATTATAGAGTGTATTTAGCGAATGTTTGCCTTTCAGGTACACTTACCTACGCAACAGATGGTAAATAAATTTCATTTGTCCCGTACTGTAAAAAATATATATAATTTGTTATATATAATACGCAACATTTCAGACTGACTCTGAAATACATAACGATGTATAATAATTATCCATTTAATTAACGATTATTATTTGCATCGCGATTTGAATCATATAAGCTTAAATGTGTGAGTACTGCTGAAATTCCAAAACGTTTACAATCAAGATGCAGAGTTCTTTTTACTACAGTTTTTATGCATAGGTGCCGAATATTTCGACTTCCTAAATTAAAATTTTAAAGCTATCCAAAAAATTTTGCAATTTTCTAACTTCCCATCCCACAAGTAGATGACATGTTAAAATCAATAAGGCACTGTGGGTTTTAACATTTTGTTTTTCCACGAGAAGTTTAATTTATTTTTAAATGAAAGAAAGAAACTGATATGTAAAAAATTAACTTAAAATTTGGTAAAAGCACTTATTATTAAACACAATTTAAATTCCATTTGCTTTAATTTTAAACATTAAAAAATTTGTTTAATTAGAAAAATGATAGCGGGTAACAAAATGTAATAAACAAATTAGTGTAGTTTGTTATTATCATATAGTGTAACTACTACACAGTTAATTGTGTAACAATTATTGAGCTCTTAAAAATTAATTAACTTACTTGTATTAATTATTATTTACACAGTATTAAAAGCAGTTCTGGGGATAATTATCCCGCAACTTTAGTAAACTTATTTCCCTAACTCTACTTTCGAATCACATTCGGTAGGAAGTTAATGATCCAATTTCTTATTATTTTTGGAATTTGCCATTCGGCGTGATGATCCATTAAAATGTTCTCATTTCTTGGAGCCGTATGCTTTATTCTACTGCTGGCTGATAGTGTGTTCTATTTATAATTTAAATTGTAATTTCTCTACTGAGTCACACATTATGCAAAACACATGGATATCAGACTTACATAAATGCTAATTAAAGATTAATTTTATTTTTACTACATTATGAAAAATAGTATGGGGAATTTTCTAAACGAGAAAACATGAGTGAATGCTAAAAGTAACTATTTTCAAATATTTTGGAATTCTCGAAATTCGGTAAGCCCCAGGCTCTGAAGAAATCTCTTCGTGATTTTCTGAAGAATTAGACATCATATTCTGCGTACGTTTGCATGGAAGTTATTAAACTGTTTTTTGAAGATGTTCAAAAACGTCGGGTAAAAAAATCGTATAAAAATGAAGAAAGGATCATTGTAAAAATAACGAAGGACATCATATTTTCTTGCCAGGAGGATATTTTAATCACTGTTTTCATGTCGCCTAAAAGGTAAAGCCTAAAATTATCTGCTGAATAATGAAATAAGAAAACAAGAAAAAGGAAAGGAAATTTAAAGAGTAATTTCTTAACTAATGTATACAGATTTTGAACTGGGAGAAACCTGGATATCGTGGATATGAAAACAACTAATACAAATTTCGAGTTAAATTTAAAACTTTTGAATAAACTTTGATTTCCTTTCGTATTATTACTGCCTTAGATCTTAAAAAAAAAACGCCTTTATAGAATTCTATTTGAAAAAGCGAATTAAGTTGTAGGGTTTATATTTATTTTAACTAACATTTATTTTAAGTTTAAACTATCTTTCCTGTCAAGCCTTACTTTCCCCTGGAACTGCCAATGCCTGAATATGTAAATTTGAGTAGAACGCGCAAGTATTCAAATTATCAGCGGAACTATTATGATTTAAATAGGAAGGAAACGAGTTCGGTGTGTGATATTCTTACTTCACGAGCGCGGAGGTAGTTAGCGAGAAATTGAAGAACCCCGCGTTTCGGCCTATGTGCTTGGCGGGAAGTAGTGTTAATCGTTCAAGCGAGCTTCAAGTCTGCTGAATTAGCAGCGGTGTTGTAAAACGCGGTGAGTTAGTTATTTTAGAGAGCCTCGTAGTTAGAGTCTTGTCTTTAAGTTCTTTTCAGGTTATTATTTTTATTTGACCGCCGAGTTGGCGCCGTCTGTAAACGTCAAGAGCACGCAATTGTAATTTATTACGTTGAATAAAAAGGGACTTAAACCCTTTACAAGACTCTGTGTGTTATCCTGTTTTCACAGTCACCCCTTGGTTGCGTGCAAGTTGGAGGCGCGCAACGTTACATTGGCGCCCGAACACTTATCGAACTGAAATGGCCGAAAATTGGATGGAAGCCGCTGGACAACACCAAGAAATGACAACTCAGTTGGAAGGATTTGGATACCTGGTCCAGACTTTGAGAGCGTCAATCAAGCCAAACGTCCATTTCGACGGAAAAAATTCGGTGGCGGTATTTCTAGAAGGTCTAGAAAACCACTTTCAATTCTACCCTGTTCCTGAGAGACAAAAAGTTGCCATCGCCACATCAGCACTAAGAGGACAGGCCGCGCTATGGTGGAAAAATATAGGTAAATTTTTATTAGGGGAATTTGGAAGCCAGACATATACATTTGAAAATTTCAAAAAATCGTTAGTAAAGGCCTTCCCCATAGTGAAAGATCGCGCACGGCTAGAAGCCGAACTATATAGTTTCTATCAACGGGATACAGCAGAATTGGCGGACTTTATTCTACGAAAAATCAAGCTAACGGATATGCTGTATGGAAAGAAACCCGATGCGGAGATAATTGAAATAATCTTACCAAGATTTTTACCCGCTGTTCAAGACTACTTTGAAATTAGAAACCCAAGCACATTGCAGGAACTCTTCGAATTGGCGGTGAAGTTTCAAAATCGCAGAATAGCGGAAAAAGCGAGAGGGGAAACATATTCTCAAAGTACCCGAAGGAAATCTTCAAAGGAGGAAACCAGAAATGGAAATCGCTCTTATGGGGGAAAAAGCTATCAAGCTAACGCATCGAAACTCGAAGGTCAAGGCCCAAAAAGAAAATTTGAAAATAAACATCCGCGTACCCAGAAGACACAGATTGAAAGGAAAGCTTTAAACGAATAGAGGGGCCTGTGAAAGGGAGGGTCCAGACCCCGGAAGGTTTAAAAAAACCCTCAAATAGACATTTAAATACGGTCATCGTAAAAAACTCACAGCTACCAATTATACAAGTCCTGGTTGGCGATGTACCAGTAGAAGCCCTCATCGATACAGGAGCAGAAAGAAATTTTATGAGTGAAAATTTCTTCAAAAAGAATTTTTATAAAGTACGATTATTTAAAACCAAAAATACGGAAATTATAGCGGCGCAAGGAAAAACATGTCACTGCATCGGGAAATTATCATTAAACTTACAGGTAAAAGAGGAAAGTCTCAAAGTATTAATTTTTGTGATGAAAAATCTGCAACATTCTCTTATTTTAGGTATGGAGTTTTTAAGGGCCGCGAGGGCGAAATTAAATTTTCAAGATAGTTCCGTGGTGTTGCAGATGGACCAGAGGGTGGTGGAACCTGTGGAGACACCGCAATTGGACCTTAGCCATCTGAATGACCATGAAAGTAAAGTAATACAGCAAGTGGTGAGTAATTTTTCTCATTTGTTTTCAGAAAAACCAGGAAACTGCCAAATAGTAACGCATAAGATTCAATTAAATGCCGAAAAACCTTGTAGGACTAAACCTTATCGCTATGACAAACAAAAAGACGTAATCATCGAGGAACATATTCAGGAGATGTTAAAGAATAAAATAATAACGCCCATAAATAGTGAGTACGCGAGTCCAGTCGTACTATGTAGGAAAAAGAACGAGTTTCCTCCTACGGATAAAAGGGCTTGGAGGTTTGCTATTGATTACAGAAAACTAAATAGTATTACCAAATTTCCAGTTTACCCTTTGCCGGTTATAGACGAGATCATTAGACAGATCAAATCGACAAGGTATATGTCTACTTTGGACTTAACGTCTGGCTACTATCAAATAGCTATGAGACCCGAAGATATACATAAAACCGCGTTTATAACAAAATCGGGCACTTATGCATTTTTACGCATGCCTTTTGGGTTGTGTGGGGCCCCATCAACATTCCAGAGAGCTATGGACATTGTTCTAAAGCCTGTCCTAGGAAAATCAACTTTAATTTATCTAGATGATATAATTATAACGAGTAGTACGTTGAAACAACATATTAATGATCTAGAAGAAGTTTTTAAATTATTGAAAGAGGCCGGTCTTACAATTAACGCCTCAAAATGCAAGTTCGCAACTAAAGAACTTTAATATCTCGGTTATAAAATTTCGCAAAAGGGTATAGAAACGCAAGATTCAAAAATAAAAGCTATTAAGAATTTCCCACCGCCCAACACCGCCAAGAAACTTTCTTCCTTCCTTGAGTTATGTTCTTACTATCGATCTTTCATAAAAGATTTCGCTAATATTGTTGAACCACTCTTAGTAATCAAAAGAAAAAAGGGGAAATTTACGTGGACAGCGGAAGCTAACACAGCTTTTGAAAGATTAAAAGAAGCGCTTATTAATGCCCCTGTTTTAAAATTCCCGGAGGGGGACGAAAACCTGGAAATTGCAGCAGATGCGTCAGACTATGCGGTGGGTCGGTTCTTATGCAAAATAACCATCCGCTGGCATTTTTTAGTAAAACGTTGAATCAGACACAAAGGAATTATACAGCTACAGAAAGAGAAACATTAGCCGTATTAATGGCTGTACACAAATTTCGAGTTTATTTCGGCCAGTAACAGTCTTTTCGGATCATGCGGCTGTTGGTAGACTTTACTCGGGGAAAAACCTAACGCCCAGGTTAATAAGATGGGCTTTAAAACTGCAAGAATATAATATCACAATAAAATATAAACCGGGTAAGGAAAACAATGTAGCTGACGCATTTTCTCGTATAAAACTGGACGATGAAGGAAATGAACTTAAATGCGCTGTGTTGACTTCAAAAATTTTAGATTCCAGAGATACGGTTATTACTGAACTGAAAGCTGATCCTGAATTTGGAAATATCTATGCTTATTTGAAAGACCCCGAAAGCTTTGAGCACACAGATATCGATGCGATAAGAAATAGAGCAAAAAACTATGAAATAATAGATATTTATTATTCTATACGAAAACAACAAACGAAAATCTTGAGTATAAGTCAGTCATCCCAGCCTCGCTTCGATTAAGCATTTTGAAGGAGTTGCACGAAGCAAAAACAGCGGGCCACCTAGGGGTCAGAAAGACTTTAAAAAGGGTACGCGAGACGGTATATTTCCCGCAATTATACAAAATCGTAACGGCGTATGTCAGGTCCTGCAATCAATGTCAGTTAATAAATGATATTAATTACAGCCCGGCGGGGTACTTAAATAGCATTCGCGCTACATTTCCGAATGAAATTTTAGGCATAGATCTTCTTGGTCCCTTCCCCCAGAGCGAGTTAAATAAAAATCGTTTTCTTTTAGTAATAGTAGATCATTTTTCAAAATGGACAGAAATTGTTCCACTTAAACGCGCGTCAGCCAAAACAGTCGCAGATGCATTCTTACACAGATACATTTTAAAATACGGTGCACCGATAAAAGTCATTAGCGATAACGGAAAACAATTCATTAGTCAAATATTTGAAAACATATGCAATAAACTTGGCATACGCCATATCAAAATGGTTTCGTATAGACCTCAAGCTAACATAGCAGAAAGAGTTAATAAAAATATAGTAAAAATAATTTGCAGTTACATGAGCACACATCACAAGCGCTGGGATGGCTACATAAATGAATTAGCTTATGCTTTAAGAACGGCACATCATGATACTGCGGGAAAAACTCCAGCAGAATTATTCTTAGGCCGAAAATTAATTACGCCTTTAGATAAATTATTCTTTGTGCAACAAAGAGAGCAGGAGTTTAAACAAAAAGATGTGCAAAAGCTAATTGATCAGGCGCTTAAAACCTCGGATACGGCAAGAAATAGACAGAAAATATATTATGATAGAAAACGCCGTGAAGCAGATTTTAAAGTTGGGGATAAAGTATTGAAGCGGAAATTTTCTTTATCAAGTGCCCCAGACAATTTTATGGCAAAGCTAGCTCCAAAGTTTGAAGGCCCCTATGTAATTCAGGAAATCAAAGGAGTAGTCTTATATCTTAAGAACGAGAGAGGGGAAATCTGTAAAGCAAGTCCCGACCAGGTGAAAAAATACTATAATCCAAATGATTTTGAAATTCTTAAAAGTTTCTTGCAGGACTCAAGTCTAAACGAAGTAGAAGGTCCAGAGACAATAACAACTATTCTACCACCCAAGAAACAGAGAACTGAAGAGAGACCTAGCCCTTCTACAACCCGGACGTCGGTATCAAAAAGAAAAAATAATTTTCAAACTCCAGCGTTTAAGAAAAACAAAAATACAGATGCACCGGGTAAAGAAACCGTGGTAAAGAGAAAAACACCGCCTACAAAGGATTGCAGGAAAAATTATACATCAAGGAGAACGCGCACACGGCCACAGAGTCAGGTGCCAGCAAGGCCGCCGTTCCGGAAACTGAAACGCCAACAGGAGGCACAAAAATACGAGGAACAGAAGAAATTCAAGAAGGACTCCAGACCGGAGGACGTCAAGACCAGCCGTCCCAGGGAAAAACGGAAATGCCAACAACCAGACGATTACTCCGCCAAGAGGCCAGCATGTAGAGGACGCAAAAGAAAGAGTAATATGGACGACACTCGGAGGGCAGTAAGGAGAAGAGTAACATCCATGAAACCTCTAACTTGGGACCAATTTTGCCAAAAACGAATGACGGAGTTTCAAGCATCGAAAATTCAAAGATAAGTTAAAACCTTCTATAATTTTTTTTTCTCTTTTGTTCCGAAATGTTATGCAGAAGTACGAAGTTCTATGTTTTGACGAAAGTTAATATGTCTCGGTTGAGACTTAGTTTTGTTTTACTTCATTTAGCTAAGGCAAAAGTATTATTTTCTTTAAGTGTAAAAGCTAAAAACAAGCATTTTCTGTTGGTCGAAAGACTAATTCGGTTATGTTAAAGCCAAAATTTGGCCGAAGATAAAAATAACTTCGTATTCTTGTATTAATAAGAATTTTAGTTTCAGTGCCGCCAGCTTGGCGAAGAATGAGTAAAGTAAATATTTATTTTCTCTTATTCATTTTATGGTAAATTGTAAAAATCATATGTATTAAAATTTTGTAAATGTACGTAAATACTTGAATGTTATGTAAAAGTAGAATTTAGTATAGAAGCATAAAATTGTAGATGCTAAAAGTGAATGCTTAAAAGCAATGAAGTCAAAATTTAAGTATTAAATTGCAGATAAAGTCATGCTTTAGAGCGAAAGCCTGCATGTTTAAAGATGAATGAGGGGGAAGTTAGAATGAATGTGTTTTGTAGGGTTCTCCACCTACACTTGAATTTTAAGAATGTTAAAGTAGCTCATCGAGTTGTAGAATGTCGAGTAAGGTGTGTCTATTTGGTCGTTGAATTCTAACAAATCATGGTGGTTAGGGGAAGTGTTGTAAGACTAAAACACGAATATTCCCGTTTGACACCACACACGGTGGAGAGCCAGGGTAAAGTTAAATTAATGCTTGAAAAATTGAATGAATGTGAAGTAAGAAATAACTAAGAAAAACGAATCGTTTAAAAACAAAAATTTATTGTGTCAAGAAAGTGTAAATTATAATGTATTTAGAAAGATACTGATACTTATTCCAGATGCTGGAAGGAAAGACCAAGATTGATTGATGAAGTCCAGGAAAAGTTGCTGTAAGAAGAGAGCTTTATAACGATCAATAGAATTTTAGTATACAAATTGTTACATAAGATTTTTTTGTGTAAACGAGGTTCTCGCCAGTTAGTTCAGAATTAGAGAAACTTACAACAGGTCGTTTGTAGGACCTGCTTCCAAGTTTTCCAAATTCTGGCAGCGGCAAATGTAGGGTTTATATTTATTTTAACTAACATATATTTTAAGTTTAAACTATCTTTCCTGTCAAGCCTTACTTTCCCCTGGAACTGCCAATGCCAGAATATGTAAATTTGAGTAGAACGCGCAAGTATTCAAATTATCAGCGGAAGTATTATGATTTAAATAGGAAGGAAACGAGTTCGGTGTGTGATATTCTTACTTCACGAGCGCGGAGGTAGTTAGCGAGAAATTGAAGAACCCCGCGTTTCGGCCTATGTGCTTGGCGGGAAGTAGTGTTAATCGTTCAAGCGAGCTTCAAGTCTGCTGAATTAGCAGTGGTGTTGTAAAACGCGGTGAGTTAGTTATTTTAGAGAGCCTCGTAGTTAGAGTCTTGTCTTTAAGTTCTTTTCAGGTTATTATTTTTATTTGACCGCCGAGTTGGCGCCGTCTGTAAGCGTCAAGAGCACGCAATTGTAATTTATTACGTTGAATAAAAAGGGACTTAAACCCTTTACAAGACTCTGTGTGTTATCCTGTTTTCACAGTCACCCCTTGGTTGCGTGCAAGTTGGAGGCGCGCAACGTTACAAAGTATTTAATTAGTTCTTGCTGATCGTTTGTGACTGGCAAAGATTAAAATATAAATTAATGAAAAGTTTCACTTTCCATTCTGCTAAACTGTATAAAATGGTATAACATATTCTGTGCAATATCTGACAAGATGAAATATTGAAATATCATGCAAAACAGTACTATACACAATTATCTTGATACTCCTCAGTATCAAAACCTAGGGAACTGTTAATGTCATTAAGTACCCCCAAACACTTAAAAATGCCTAAAAGGGAATACTTTCTAAGAAAGTCTTTTGCATCATATACTACAGCGTTTCAGATTTATTTTCAGATATAGCAGTGTTACATCTAAAGATGTGAAATGCTAAACTCTTTTCTCAAGCTATGTTTAAAGCATACCTTTTAGAACCAAAAGTGCTTTGGATCTGAGGGAACTTCTTTATGTTTTCTAAAGAATTAGATGTGGTAGACGGATTCTAACTGTGTCTGATAACGAAAAAATGCGCAACGATTTGAGCAAACACTTGATTATACTGAAAAAATGTTCATCAATATATATTACATAAAGTTTATATTGAAATGATTATTGAAGACAGTCTTTCTAATACATTCTTCTTATTAATTTTTATTTGCGGAAGTATTTGTTTTCGAAATTTTTGTTACAGCATTTTGACTTTTAGAGTAACAGGTGTATTCTAGAAATTAACTTAAGCACTTATAAATTTGTATACACACAATCACAAATAAGGAAGTAAATTAACTAATAAGCAAGCATAAACGTGCTGGCAAAAAGAGTTATAGATCAACCTCAAAAAAAGTATTCAAGTTTCCAAAATTTAAATATAAAATTACCTAACGGATCTAATCATAACGAACTTCTTCATAATCTGCTAGGATTAAGAAACTAAAGTCTTTAGGTATTAGTGTTACAAAACGTATTCTCGAATACATTTTTTCTTTTAAAATTCACATTATAAATTAAATCAAACACTTTTGAAATTGTGTTTTGGCTTCTTTCTTTTCATAAACATAAATATAAAATAAATAGTCGTGTTTATAAAGAGTGTCTACTTTGTTGGTATTAAATTTCAAAAGTACTGACGCTTATAACTATTAAATATTACTATAATTTACGCAATGTTAATAGAGAGAGAAATTGGGTAAAGCAATTTAAAATATTTTCGTAACTCTAGCAAACAAGGTTTATTTCATTCAAGAATTCTCTACATAAAGTCTAAAAGGAAAATTTTTCTTTTACGCACAATTGAAAATATTGAAACGGATAGATGGAACCTTGCTGTGGCAAAATATTACGAAATTTTCATGCTGTGAGATAGAAGTTTACTTTGCTGTTTCGAAGGAATGGAGTGAAAATGTTTGCTTTCCCTTTGGAAAGTCATTCCTCAACATAGCCTCGGAGCATGAACCAATAAGCTATATTTCAACATTCATTTATGCTTTCAAAATTGAAGCCTGTAGAAAAGTAAACTCAAGGAAAAGTTTGAGGCTATGAAACAGACAGCCTTATATACTTTTATTTTAAAAAAATAACTTTTTGTTAGAAATTCCTTTTCATTTTCACTTTGTAAACGTTTACTGTTATTTAAGCTTGCTATTGAAACTCAAGTTTCATTTTTCATAATGCGCAACGATTTGATGTGAGTGAAAGTGCAGATGCAATCGGTAAAACTATTTTCTTAAAATTTAATGACATTTCCTTTCTAAAATACGCAATTTCAATGTGAAAATAAAAAAAGGTACCGAAAATATTTAATATTGCTATGAAAATTGACACATTAAAGCTGTTTAGAAAACAACATTTAAGCCAGCGTTTCCGATGACTGCATCGTAATTTTTCTGCTCATTTTCATTTCATTGAAGAATTATTGCTAAATTATCTAACATATGGGTACTTTCTTGTTAAAACAGCCATTGCATAAACCATCGGCGATATCTGATATTTGCACGGCACAGGCCAGGAGATGGAGTTTATCAGTTTGAGCAACTAAGTGGGACGGCTGCTTTGAACTTTGGAACTTCCAATATTCAGCATTCTTTAACAGTTTGGCCTCCGTTTGGTTACTCGAGAAACATATTGGTAAATATAGTATAGTTTCCCATAAAATCCTTCTCAAAGACATCCTTTTTTCTAAGTGAACAGTCCTCGCGTACTTTGTATAAGCTAAACGGTGCTTATCCAGTACTATCCTACCAGTCGCCGATCATCGCCAGACTTGCCACTCGGACATAGTTACTGGAAAACTAATGTTTGATTTTGTTTGCAGTAACTGAGTTAGCAGCTAAATGCATGGCATCCCCTAAATTATCTGAATGAAAAATATAAATATGAACCAGTTTACGGGAGAAAATACCATGAAGGCTTCTTGTTTTTTACGTAAACAGTCCGTGTATACATGACATGAAATACATGTACTGTTAAATGTCTATGCTAATAGATCATTACTTTAGGAAGAAAATTATATACAGAAGACTAATGGTTGCATGTACAATAATTATCATTATACTTGATTTGTTTCATAGCCGCAGTCAGCTGTGTACCTGCCAAGACATCTCTTCCTAGGCTTGTGAGGGCATTCATCATTTTACAAAGTTATTAGCAAAGTATCAGAGTTTTTATGAAAAGAAGCCTGTAGGCGTCTACATTGGTAACAGGAAGCCTTATTTGGAAGTTAATAGTCTGCAACTTCGACGCAATTAGCCCGTTAGGCCGAGATTTAAAACCGAGCCGAACTACGACTGAATTGGTGTTTTACATCTCGGTCGCTGGTGAGGGTCTAATGTTGTTTCAGTACATTCTGGGTTGCTACAATTTTTAATACTTTAGAAGGCAGTAGTAAAATGGTACTCAATTAGGTGCGGTATAATTATGAGATATCAATACGATTTCTTTTATTTAAACGTTAAACCAATCTCTGAAAAATATAGCAAGAATAGAAAAAGATTAAACGGCTATTTCCTTTCATTATATGCAGTTTAATGCATCTGAGCGCTTAAACACACCTTATGACATAAAATGCGGCCCACCAAGAAAAATAAGTTAGGGCCCACCAAATTATAAGAATGGGACGTAACTGCGTATATCCATAATTTAGAATATACAAATGATTAAATTTTGGTGGCCAAAGACTGAGCAGCTGGATCTCCAGCGCATTGTAACAGAGCATCCAGATGATTTATAAAATAGAAGACTTTACAATGCTAAGGCATAATTAATGTGGTTTCGTAAGTAAATTAGCGAATGCGAGTTAAGCACGATTAAATAAATTATAGAGACATTAGGTTAATTGGAAAAACGGGAGAGATGAAAAATTAGCAACCGCCTTTGCCGGGAATCGAACCACGGACCTCTGGAATACCAGCCCAGCGTGCAGAACCACTACACCACGCAGGCACGCTAGGAAAGCGGGAGAAATACCTTATATACTCCCCTTTTTAAAGAGCGACTGGGGATTTAGGGGAACCAATCGCCAAATCCTGGGTGTGGAGAATCCTCATCCAACACCTTTTTAGTTCGGGCGCCACTGTAGAGACATTAGGTATTTTTTGGAAGCTGAAGAGATGAAAATTTATCAACCACCTTCGCAGGGACTCGAACCACGGACCTCTGAAATACCGGCTCAGTGTGCTGACCACTACACCACGAAGGCACGCTAGGAAGGCGGGAGAAATACCTTATAAAATGATTTAAGAAAACTAACTTAGAGAAAAAAAATACAAAATTACCATTCAAAAAATGCCGAGGATTTCCTGTATTTACACTGCCAAATGAAACTTATATATATATAGCGTCTACATAGCCTTATGTTAAAATTATGTAAAAAAAACAAACAGTTTCACCTACTTTAATAAATTTTTACAAACAGATAGATTTAGTGTAAAACATTGTAACTGCTATTTCCGTAGAATAATCTCTAATGTAAGAAGATCATGTTTAAATATAATTTGAATTATATTTGAAAATAATGCTAAAACAGTGCTCTTACAAGTGTATTTACAGAAGCTTTGGTTTTAACTGTGTTGTAAAACCTTTCAATTACTTGTTTAAAATTCATATCCATTTAAACATTACTGCATCCAAATCAACTTTATACTGTGAGACTTTCCAATAACAGTGAAATCGACAATTTCAGGTAATGTTACAGATCCATCAGTGATTTTAACTACTGTTATTGAACTATGTTCCTGACAAATGTCGCACTGTCAGAGGTGGTCATCTAACGAAATAACCACTACACGAGGTTTCATTTCATGTAATTTTTTCAAATAAATTATTCACATTTTTATCTTATATTCCCAAGATTAGCACAATTAATACTACATAAACTCTACTAATTATTCACAACTCTATTTTAAAAGAAATTTATGAAAATAAACATTCGAAATCCTCTTCATCAAAACTAATAATGATAAAGATTAAGATATCCATAAAAATGTTTAATTGTATATATTTTAACAAATAGCATAAAATGAAAAAAAAAATTGCTTGCTTTTCATGTCTTGCCTAATTCTTCAAAAACTAATGCACGGATAAAATATTTTAATGTTTACTTCATTAAAAAAACTTACCTTTTGTTCTGCGAAGTACAATTAGCACATTTGTTTCAAGACGTAAAAAAAAATTCCTTCTGCCCAACCACATCACATTCGTACTAGTCAAAACATTCAAAATTAAATCATGCTTTTAATTATTTAATTATATTTTTTGAATTGAAATAAGTAACTTTTAAGTTCAAGTAAGGTAATTTTTTTAAATTTTAAGTAAGGTATTCTCAAATTTAATAGTACATAATATTAAAAGGATAAAACATGTACATTAACAAAGCTTTAAAATATATTTCTGAATTATTATCAAAAACAAGGTTTCAAAAATCAATTTCAGAACAATGCAAAACATATGTTTGTGCATCTGCTGTAGACACATTAATCCTCATTATGAAGTCTGAAACTATCACCTTTCAGACATTAAGCATATTGCTTCTCATGAGAGATGGAAAAATTCACGCATTAGTTTTTTCTTACTGAACTCCATTTCAGAACTATTCATCTGTGAGTAAAGTTCATTCAAACACTGAAACTCGATTATACAGTACATGGCCTACTGGCATTTCTTTGAAGGTTATTGTATATTCCCAAGCCAATGCTGGTACACTGCGAGGGAAAAAAAAAAAAAAAGAGGGGGGGGACAGTTCTATATCTCTCGTTCTACTCGGCCAATTGACGAAAATCAAATTGCGTTTTTCATGTCTCGAAAACACGACTTAGGATATATATATATTAGATTTATATATAGCATCATTCTAACATAGGTATTTTGTCACAAAATCGGATTTTTTCTGAAATGACATGCCAATATTTTTCCATATTTCGATTTTATGACTCAAATTATGCCTAAATATTCAATTTTGTAAAATTTGGCGCGAAATTCGGGCGATTTTTTTATTATTTTTGCGCAGTCTACATGATTTTTCATTATAAACACCTAAAACTGTAAAACATATAAAAATATTCTTTATTTGTTACTGCAGCATCAAGATCATAATAACAAACAACATTAACAAGAATGGCGCCATGTTGCTTGTTTGGCAACTTATATTTTTGAAAAGGGGTGGAGGAGAAATTTTTTTCGTCACTTCAGCGTTAACACAGAGGAAAGTAGTTGAAAGTTCATATTATAAATCACAACTTCTCAATAACTCGAAAACACTTATAAAGTTTAGGACTGTAGCTTTATTTCACATCTCTGTAATTACTTTAACACTTTCGCCACAAAAGCGGGAAGTCTCCCTTCTCCAAAGCGAGAACACACTCTGGGTTTTCCCTTTTTGCACAGCACTGCCCTCTGGAGGCATTTCTACAATTTACAGTTCATATATCAGGGAGGTGAGACTGAGCAGTAGTTTTACTCTCAGAAAATTTCGACTAAAAGTGGTCGCGTTAAAGAGATGATGTTCAATACCAGTGTTTATTTATACTCTTAGAAATGTTGTAAATGTGTGTAAATATGTGTGAATGGGTGTAAATATATATGTAAATATGTGTGAGCGTATGTATAATGTGCGTAAATATGTGTGCGTCTATGTATTCAGCGGATCAACCCGTGGCAAAACTACCTCACTCAGATGATCGCCTCTAAAAGAAACCAGTGTAAGGTTTTCGACCTAAAAACCTAACTTTCTGACCTAAGTTTATTTCTGAGGACATAAGTATACTGAACATATAAACATAAGTATATTAAACATTCCCTCTCTAATGCGACCACCCGCAAATAAAATACTGGAAGTGGGACTGGTGGCCTTAGAGAGACTCATTTCGTAGAGACAACCTCTCTAAGATGACTCCTTCTAAAAGGTAAAAGCATTTATGAGAACATAGCCACATATTAGTACTGAACATCCCCTTTCGGAGGCGACTACCCACAAAGAAAAATTTAAGAGGTGTAGCTGGTCTCCTTAGAGAGATTTCGTTGTGTGTTGCTGTATTTATGAAACTATATATGTAAGTACCGATTCTTTTTATTGTTTTCTATAAAAAGATTTAAGAAAAAAATATATGAGCATACATAGCGAACTCTTGCTAAGACGACCACCTCAGTTTTCATTTGCAGCGATGATCTTAAAGAGATCATATTTAATGCTCATGTTTATTTATATTCTTATATTGATCGTTTTAGAGAAATGATGGAGACGAGAGGGTTCACTGCATGCCTTTTAATTTTAAACGTTCTTGTTGGTTACAAAATTGAAATATTACAAAATCTCAATGTCACCAGTAGCAAGTAAATGAATGAAGTAGAAATAATCAAATAAACAATTCAAATTAATCAGTATACAACATGAATACCAGTGAATTTTTGTTTACTGATACCCCTATTAATTTTATTGTTTACAAGAGGTCTATTGACGTCAGTTAGAAAATTCGTAAAAACCCATATAAACCAACAGAAAATTTATTTGGCATCCATTTCGATTGTATTATGTCAACAGATATTGATATCAAACAGTAAAAGAAAAGTAAGAAAATCAGTAAAAGTATCTTCATCTTCTATTCACCTCAATATAAATCAGTACAAACCACAAACCAGTAAAAGAAAAGTAAGAAAACCAGAAAAGTGTCTTCATCTTCTATTCACCTCAATACGAATCGGTACAAGCCAGTAGAAATTTCTAACATTGAATGTTTATATAGTGTCAGTTGATACCAGTCAGAAAAATTCGCAGAGATCAATAGAAACCATTAAAATTCAGTAGAAACCATATAATTCTATGGGTACCAGTAAAGGGAAATTTTGATATGAGTAAGAAAAACCAGTAAAGGCTAACAGAAACCAGTAAAAGTCAGTAGAAAGCCCTCTTGGGTACTCATAAGAAATTTTACTAGTTTTCTTTGGGGAAAGCTAATCAAATTCATTGTTGTCAGGAAGATATCTCAGGCCTTTTTCCAATAACCGGCGCGACACTTTGCTTTTTGACCACGACAAAATTTGTGTATCGAATCAGACATAGGTTCAGATCACGAACAACTAGTAAGAACAGTAAAAACTTCCTGAGTGTAAAACCTGGGTTCTAGGACAGTTTGAATGCATCATTCTAATGGAAATAATTAGATAAGATACTAAATAGACTTAAGAGAACTTTCTTAGCAATCCGAATAATCATTTGTGAATGAAAATTTAAATTCAGAATTTATGTGTTGCATTAAATTTCTTATCTGAACTGTTTGGACCTATAATTACATTTACAAATATCCAAAAACTACATTCTACCAATTGTTTAGTTTTTTTAATGTATTTCTTTTAAGCGTTTACCCTTCAGTTACACATTAATTCACGTTTACCCTTCAGTTACACATTAATTACCTTTTTCAGTTACACATTAATTACCTTTTTCAGTTACACATTAATAATTATCGTATTTTAGACAGAAAGGCAAAACGAGAAGTTTTCACTTTAATAAACGTATTTAGTTTTCTGTCTGTTCAACCCGAATAGCGTGCTTAAAAGAGAATATTATTTACGAATATAATACACCACAAATGAAATATGTGACAGGATACCTCACCTCATTTATTGAGATATTTACATTTTAAATGAAGTTTAGCCTCTAAACATGAATACTGTGAACAAATACCTAAAATTAACCTAGATAGTATTACATGACTTAAAGGCAGGAAATTAAGTAATTTTAGCCCTCTTGATTATAAGTGAAGACAAACAACGCTCCCTAAAGGCGAATGATAGTTTGCAGTTCAAATTTGATTAATAAGAATTACTTGATGAGATATTTGACTTCAGTAATGAAACGCGTTAACTCTTCCCAGTAAATATTCAAATATTTTGAAAATGAACATGAATACAGGTTCTGAGGATTTTAATAATACGATGCATACAAATCAAAACTTTTATCTCTGTATTTTATCTCAATGACGACCAGCTTTTGTACATTCTAGGGCCAATTTAAGTTATATGTTGACACTGCCCGCTGTCCCATTTTGCTTAGCCGGAGTTAAGGGAGATGTTTTGAAATATTAAATCAGTGATTCCAAGATGTATTTGTTTCAAAATATGTCAAGCAATGTTTTTGTAGACAGATAAATTCAGATACTAGAACTACGATTACAACATAAATTATTCAAAATACTATTTTGGAATGAAAATTTCAGCAAGATATAAATGTTTTTTTTTTTTTACCGTCTGACACAAACTAGTCAACAAACTGTGGAATTCATGGTAAAAGAACAAATTGCCTGTTTTCATCGGTATGTTTTCAAAAAATCAGTTCGTGTACAATACGGCTTTCCATTCTTTTCTCTTTCTTTTGTATGCCATCAGAGATAAACATGAAAATGCATGCATTAGGAATAACTTCGTTAAAGATATTCCGCTAATTCTGCCGATGTTCTGCAATTAGCCAACATTGCATAATGTTATTTCATCAACATTGTAGAGACATTAGTTGTTTAGAAGCAAGAGACATAAAAAATATGCAATGCCCTCGCCGGGACTCGAATCTCGGATCTCTCGAATGCGTGCCGAGCGTGCTGACTATTACACCATGAAGGCATGCTAAGAAGGCGGGAGAAATACCTTATAACATAATATATCCAATGCAATATTATTAGTACTAAAATTAAAGCTATGTTGATGAATACTAAGGCACTGATAAAAAGTAAGACTTAAATATTTTGTAATAAATAATCAGATTCTAGGATTGTTTATTGTTACGAACCTAAGTAATTAATCATGCCAAATTAAATGAGGGTTTCTTAAATAAGAAGACGAATGGATGCCGTAAAATGAAAACGATTCATGATTAGGAAAGTTTATATATACAAACTGTATGGTATGTAAACTTTTTCAACCAATAAACTAATATTCCAGATGAAATAAATTCGATTTTTATACATATCTATATATATCTATACACTATTTGTTTATATATATAGAGAGAAAGAGAGAGATTCTATTATTTTAAAAATTCAGTAAATTTTTCTGTGACATATGTCCAGCGTTGTATTATGTATTATGTAAAAGGATGCTGCTATCTTTTAGAATTCAATTTGCTCCTGCAAAAGAGGGACCTATGTCTGATCTGCCTTGAAATCAAAAGTGCTCAAATTTAGACCAAAATAAGGTTACTGTTCCCTAATTTTAAGTTTTACATTGGCGTCTTTCACTTCAAAGTCGATAACATCATATTTCAAAGTAAGCTGATCAAAATGACAGTACTAAAATGTATGAGAAGAAATGCACTATAATATTATTCCATTACCTAATAAAATTTCCATTTACTCCTCACAGCAATCAAGATAAAGAATACAATTGAAAGATATAGAGGTGAATTTATGAGATTATTCGGAATAACATACATCTATACTAAAGCAAAAAAGGCGCTATAAATATTCATAACCTGTGATAGAACTGAATCCGCATAGCGACAGGTGATCTATTGTGGCTTAAAAAAATCTCGCAAGATGAGAACAAACCACCTGTTCTCCTTACTTGTATTATTCACTTGTTTTATGCATACACCTACACATTACATTTCTCTGCTGTGATGCCTGAACCACTCATAAATCTGAACTACCTCTTCCTCTGTCTGATATTGATGAAGATTATGAATTTTTGAATATCCCTGGTCTCCTTTTCTGGGAAAATAACACTACAGGGAATGAATTCTATAATGCGATATCTTCAAATAAGCCATAACCTACGGCTCAGAGCGCAGATGTTCATTACGAGAATATATGCTTGTGTTTATATATTTACTATTTCTAGATGTAGAATTTGGATAATTTTCCTATATTTGTATATATTGTTGTAATCGCGTCATTTGAGAATTCCTTTTTTGATTCGCTTTCGTCCCCCGGGTATGAGTGCAGAATCCTCCCGTTTTAATACCCTGCCACTAGCGCAGACTCTAAGAGAAAATGAAAGACAAAAAACAGTTATAAGGTATTTCTCCCGCATTTCTAGCGTGCCTTCGTGGTGTAGTGGTTCTGCACACTGGGCCGGTATTCCAGAGGTCCGTGGTTTGATTCCCGGCGAAGGCGTTGCTCGTTTTTCATCTTGCCTGCTTCCAAAAAATACCTAATGTCTCTACAGTGGCTCCCGAACTGACAGGGTGCTAGATGAGGATTCTCCACACCCAGGATTTGGAGATTGGGTCCTCTAAAAACCCAGTCTTTAAAAAGGTATTTCTCCCGCTTTCCTAGCGTGCCTTCGTGATGTAGTGGTTCTGTACGATGGCCCGGTATTCCAGAGGTCCGTGGTTCGATTCCTGGCGAGGGCGGTTGCTAATTTTTCATTTTTGGAAGCCGGAGAGGCTTCTAAAACTTTCCTAATGTCTCTAAGTGGCGCCCAAACAAAAAGGGTGCTGGATGATGACTCTCCGCACATAGGATTTGGCGATTGGGTCCCCTAAAATCCCCAGTCGCCCTTTAAAAGGGGGAGTATATAAGGTATTTCTCCCGCCTTTCTAGCGTGTCTTCGTTGTGTAGTGGTTCTGCATGCTGGGCCGATATTCCAGAGGTCCGTGATTCGATTCCCGGCGAAGGCATTGCTCGTTTTCCTTCTTGCCTGCTTCCAAAAAGTACCTAAAGTCTCTACACAGTTTTGTTAATTTTTTTAGACATATGAATTCGGACAATTATTTAAATTTTGGCACGTTTGGCATCTTCTTTCATCTCTCTTCATATTCCTGCATAAAGATTTCAAAGATACAAGATAATAAAGCATTTCATGATTAATGTGTTGAGCTCAATTTTACTTTCCCATAAAATTTTGCTTTCAGTAAATACTTTAGAAATATATTTTGAAGCTAAAAATGTCTGTAGCTTACCATTACGCTACATTACAAATCCATGCGTTACCCGGGCAATAATGTTCAATACGCCATTTCAAGAGAAGCAAGAATATTTATCTACTCTCACCGGATCAGCGTTCCAAATAATCATTCTCAGAGGTGCTCATTCGACTTAAGTAAATAAAACAAATCAAATGCTATCAAATACAAATCAAATACTAAATATACATTTAGAAACAAAAAGAACCATGGTCTTACACTATTCGATTCATTCGTCCTGTAAGATATTAAGTTTAATTTTAAAATTTAAACCGCACATTGCTTAACTAAAGATCTAAAAGCAGTTTAGGGACATCTTAAACGTTTGTACTATTTAATGATGTGTATTATTGATATAATTTGTAGCATGTCGTAGTTTAATATAGCTAATAATTTTATAAACAGTTTTACTATCATTCATAAAACATATTTCGAACGCAGTGTATTACAACTTCAGAAGAGAATAATACTTTTAGTTTGGCTTAAAGATTTTAAAATAAAATATACATATTACATAGCGTTTTGTATTAAAATCGATGTACTAAATTTTATTATTAGAAATTCTTTCATTTATACGTTTTTGTCAACAAGAAAACAATACTTATGTTGCAAGTTAATAAAAGGGGCGGTTTTTTCATAAATAAAATTAAGTTTTTAGGAAGTCATTCTATGTAACCCTTCCTAAAAACTTACTTTTGATATCATTAAATTTCTGAAAAAAGCTCATTTGTATTGCTCTGCAAACAGTTTGGTATCAAATGTGTCTTAGCACATTTTGACCCTGCTAATTTTATATGCTGTTTACTTCATTATTTATTATCACCTAAATTATCATTATGAATTCAGCCTGATTTCTGTCATCACATCACCTGAATTATCATCATTATTATTGTTGCGTGCGTACGGGTTCGTTACGAAATGAATGCACAAGTCCGATGAAAAATGAATAAAACATTTATTATTATCACAAAATGCTTAAATTCCCTCAGATATTCTTTCAGTTTTACAATATTTCACAGTAGTTATCTTCTAACTACTCAAACGTTCAAAAGACTTAATTCAAAACAGCTGAAGAAAGCTAATCCGCGAATTCGCTACAATCAACAAGAGCAGTTTTCTAAACAACAACAAACTAAGTAACTACTACGAACTGAGAGGTTTTCCTCCTTTTATAAGATTTTAAAATCGCGCGCGAGAATTTTCTAGTACTTTCTCGAAATCAAAAAGTGATATTAATTAAATGTTACATGCTCGCGCTCTTGTGTTTTCAATTTTCCGGCTTAGCTTTCTTTTAATATTCGCCGCGCGCTGCACTGCGCGAGAAATAAAACCATTTAATTTACAATTCAACTAACATAACAATTCAACTAACATAAGCTATTTAAATATCAAATTTTTAACACTGCCCCCTTTCCAAGGACTGCACGTCCCGGGCAGTACAATCCCTGGACAGGAAGCCAAACTTACAACTGTGGCATAAATGCAATAACAAGCTTTACATTACAATAATAAACAACATGAACAATAAATGCAATAAATAAAACAAATCAAATGCTATCAAATACAAATCAAATACTAAATATACATTTAGAAACAAAAAGAACCATGGTCTTACACTATTTACAATTATTTACATTACGTACTATGGCCAAGGTTACAGCCGAAAACATCGCGGCAAAAACATCGCAGATGAAAACGTCGCGGAAAAAACAACGCAAGGCGAAAACGTCGTGCTACAAAACATCGTGGGGGAAAACATCGCAGTTCTAAAACATCGTGGTACAAAACATCGTCGTCGAAAATAAAGCGGTTCAAAAACTTCGCAGTTTAAAAACATCGTCGTCGAAAATATCGTGGTAAAAAATAAAGTATCTACAAATTATCGCATGACGATAACATCGCAAACATGCTTTTTTCAGGCTTTAATAACTATACATGGATATTCCCGTAATGATTTGTGAGCACAAGATGGAAAGAAGGGTAATTTTTACTTTCATATTTTTTATTAATCAATAAATTTTTGCTGAGAAAATAAAAAGGAAACTTAAGCATAAAAAATTAAAGCAACTTATAGCACTTAAAAGAATTTTAAACCAACATAGTTAACTAACAAAGGCCATTAATAAATCATTTTTTGTAAAGTTTTCACTGGTAATTTTTCATGAAAAGTATAATCTATAAGTTGCATTTAATTTTCTATGCTTAAGTTTCCTTCTTACTTTTTTAGAAAAATTTATTAGTTAATAAAAAAATGTGAAAGTAAAAATTATCTTTCTTTACATCTTGCGCTCACAAATCATTATGGAAATATCCATTTACAATTATTAAAACCTGAGAAAAACATATCTGCGATGTTATCGTCATGCGATGATTTGTAGATACTTTATTTTTTACCACGATGTTTTTAAACTGCGAAGTTTATGAACTGCTTTATTTTCGACGACGATATTTTGTACCGCGATGTTTTAGAACTGCGATGTTTTCTCTTTGCGATGTTTTCTCCCGCGATGTTTTGTAGCACGACGTTTTCGCCTTGCGTTGTTTTCTCCGAGACGTTTTCTTCCGCGATGTTTTTGCCGCGATGTTATCGGCGGACACCATGGCCAAAGTAATGAGCTAACCTGTCGTAATGGACGACTTTGGGTTTAGAGTTCGAAGACTTACGGATTCGAACCACGACGTCATTCAGCCCGTTTAGGACCGTGTAATTTGCAAGGTGACTGTAATTTCGGACAAAGTCCTTTCCGTCGAGTCGGATTCCACAACCACACCTTGTGTCCTTCGTGGAATTGATGTTCAGTAGCTCTTGTGTCGTAGCGGGTCTTCACTTTCTCCGTCGCCAAGTTGACTCGCTCTCCTGCAAAATTGGGCATCACTTCAGACCGGGCCTGGAGATCTTGAATATATTCCTCAGGCGATGAAGGGGCATCCAGAGGGCGACCAAACAAGAGATCATAAGGCAGACGAAGGTCACGACCGAAGAGTATCTGTGATGGGAAATAGCCGGTAGTCTCGTGGACAGCACTGCGGTAAGTCAGTAAAAACAGCGATAATTTTTTGTCCCAGTCCTGCTGGTTTCTGGAAACCACTAATGAGAGGTTATTAAGGATGGTTCGATTGAATCTCTCTACCTTGCCGTCCGAATGGGGGGGGTAATGGCGTCGTTTGGGTTTTGTCAATGCCGAGTAGTTTGCATAGTTCTTTGATTACTACCGAGGTAAAATTCCTTCCCTGATCGGAATGTAACTGAAGAGGCACACCGAACCTGGAAATCCAGTCCTGTATCATCACCTCAGCTACTGTAACAGACTCTTGATATAGGATACGCTTCAAGCCACTTGGTGAAGTAATCAATGACAACGAGTATGTATTTGTTGCCATCAGCAGTTCGTGGCAGAGGTCCCAAGATATCAAAGGCGATACGTTCAAACGGCGCACCTACGTTGTAACGTTGCAGCTTGCTCGGCTGCGTTTCCTCGGTCCTTTACGACCTGCACAGGCATCGCATGATCGGCACCACTTTTGCACGTCATCCTTTGCATTATTCCAGTAAAAGCGATCACGAACTCTCTGCAAGTTCTTCATTATTCCAAAGTGGCCTCCTGTAGGGCTTCTATATAGTTCTTTAAGGACATCAGGAATGCGGTATCTTGGAAGTATCAGTTGCCATCGAAACATCTTCCCATCATCCGATTCGAATTTCCGGTATAAGACGCCGTTTCGAATGTGAAGTGAATCCCAGAGTGCCCAGTAGTGTTTTGCTGTAGGACTACAGATAGAAATG
This sequence comes from Stegodyphus dumicola, assembly GCF_044657685.1. Taxonomy (NCBI): domain Eukaryota; kingdom Metazoa; phylum Arthropoda; class Arachnida; order Araneae; family Eresidae; genus Stegodyphus; species Stegodyphus dumicola. The sequence goes on from NC_140777.1 coordinate 26,155,397, forward strand.
TCCTGCCAGGAAGGTTTTCTGTTTGATGACTCCATTAAATCAATTATGGGTTTAATGTCGCGGTCTTCCAGTTGGTCTTTCCTGACTTCATCATCACTCCACGGGTCTCGATCAGCCGATGTTGATGTTGTAATTTGTCTTGCGACCGGAGTCAGCAGCTCGTATTTCTCTTCTACCCTGGAACAATATCGGCTGCTACCCTGCTGTTTACTGTCCCTGCTGTTTGTTAGGCAGCATTCTGTACAAGGTCTTCTAGACAGGGCGTCGGCGTTTCCGTGTGATGATCCCTTATGACGGATAGTGATGTCATGTTCTTGGAGTCTCTGTATCCACCTGACTATTTGACCCTCAGGATTCTTGAAATTTAAAAGCCAGGTCAATGATGCATGATCGGTGCGGAGCAGGAATTTTCTGCCGTATAGATAGTGATGGAACTGTTCTACAGCTTTGACTATGGCGAGCAACTCTTTCCTGGTGACACAATAACTCCTCTCCGGTTTAGACAGGCACTTGCTCCAGTACGCCACTTCACGTTCTTGGCCATCTATTTCTTGGGACGAAACAGCACCGACACTTTCATTGCTCGCGTCCGTGTCGAGAATAAATGGTCTGTCGAGCTGATGATACGTCAGGATTGGAGCAGATGTTAAAGTTTCCTTTAAGTTGTTAAATGCATCCTCGCATTCTTTTGTCAACAAGAACCTTTGCTTGCTTTCTGTCAGCTTGTGAAGGGGTCTTGCGGTGGAAGAAAAGTCCTTCACGAATCTCCTATAGTAGGTGCAAAGCCCTAGGAAACTTCTCAGCTGATGGACATTTTCGGGACGTTTCCAAGATTAAACGGCTGACACCTTTTCAGGATCCGTGCACACACCTTCTGCAGAGATGACATGTCCCAAGTAAGTCACTTCCTTTCTGAACAATTTGCATTTAGCTGGACTCAGTTTAAGATTGGCTTCTTTCAGTTTCTGAAACACCTTTCTAAGATTTTCTAGATGTTCTTCAAAACTCTTTCCAACGATGATGATGTCGTTCAGATATATCAGACAGGCTTCGTAGGAAAGACCTTTCAAAACAGTCTCCATGAGGCGTTCGAATGTTGCCGGCGCATACACAGTCCAAACGGCATGACCTTGAATTGCCAAAGCCCTTGTCCCGTAGTAAATGCCGTCTTTTCTCGGTCATCAGGATGTATTTCTACCTGCCAATACTCACTCTTTAAATCAAGTGTTGAGAACCACTTGCTTCCAGAAAGAGTGTCTAGAATGTCGTCAATTCTAGTTAAGAGGGTAACTGTCTTTCTTCGTAACCTCATTCAACTGGCGATAGTCGACGCAAAATCTTGTTGAGCAGTCTTTCTTTCTGACGAGAACGATGGGAGATGCCCATGGACTCGCTGAAGGCTCGATGACATCGCCTTCTTCCATATCTTTTCAGTTTCGTCCTGTGTGTCCTTTAGCAGTGTTCGCACCTCTTCCTGTTAGCAAACGGTAGACGTCTTGGATGTTGCTTGATCGGAGATGACAGCCGGTATCTATTGTATGTTGTGTTAAACTAGTTCGACCCACGCCAGATGACGAGCGGGAGAAAACAACTTGAAGATCTCTAATGACGCGATCGGCAGCATTCCGCTCATTATCATTTAATTGCGCCTTCTGCAATAACTCCGATGTAATGCTCTCTGACGACACAGATTCTGAGATGTTACTTTTTCTTTCAACGCTGGTTACTGGAGTACATGTTGCAATCACTTCACCTTTCTTAATAACTCTCGCCTTCTCAGTTACATTGGAGACTCTCACCGGGATAACCGTTCTGGATAGGTCGACAAGTGTTAAGGCTACTAGTACTCCTTTCGGGCTATTACAGTTATTGGGATATTCTATGAGCCATAGCGGAAATTTCTATTTTTGGCTATGGATCCAGGAAGTAAAAACTCGGTTTTTGCGGGTATTGTGATATCGTCTTGAGCTATAATTTTGTGGATAATTTTCAATCCATTATTAATTCCGAATAGGGCTACGTCCTCAGATGTAGAATGCAATTCGTTATTTTTAAAGTTTAAGGAGAAATTGTATTTCCTTAGAAAGTCCAATTCGAGTATGCAAGAATCAGTGATCTCTGATACATATGCCGTGTGATGGTAAGCAGCACTTCCAAACGTGATGTTCACGTTTATTTTCCCGTCGATGTCGAACTCTTCACCGGACACAGTCTGTAGGGTAACGCAGGGTGGCGTCCAAATAAGTTTGCTTTTCAGTTGTTGAGCCAAATCTTTTCGGATGATGGTAACGTGGGCTCTTGTATCTAAAGTCATATTGCAGGGAACTCCATTAATATGTCCTATTATAAAAATTCCATTACTGCCGCCTCTCACTGCAGAAATCTGATGCGCCTTAAACTGGGGCTCTTCATTATCTGGCAACCTCCGCCCCGCGAAATGGCCACTAATTAGTTTCCCTGCTGTTTGTTAGGAGCGGTCTTAACATCCGTACCCTGGGGTTTTCTGCAGTTTCGTCCTGTGTGTCCTTCAGCACCGCAGTTCCAGCATTTAACGGTCGGTTTCGTATCACCAATATTCCGTCTTAAGGTGTTCAGTTGTCTAGTTAAATCGTCTAGACGAGCGTTGACTTGATCCCCTGGCTCCTGGACTTGAGCAGCTCTGACTGAGTGGCGGTCTCGACGAGCGGCTTGCTGGGCTGCCTCAAATTTCATGGCGTACACTAAAGCGCTTTTCAAATCTTTAACATCCGCCATTCGCAGTGCTTTCTGTATTTTAGGGTCCCGGATGCCATCGATGAAGTATTGCAGGGACAGGATTTCTCTTGTTTCTGTCGGGCACTCCGAAAAGGCGTGATGTGACAGCCTTTCAACATCTGTGGCGAGCTCCTGAAGTGTTTCGGTGGGCTTCTGCTGACGGGATTTTAGTTGAAGCCTGCTATAGTCTTTTAAATACTTCTCTCCAAAGCGCAGCTCGAATGCGCCAAATAGAGCTTCAAAGTCTAATCTCTGGTTTCCGGGAAGAGTCTGCAGGATATCCGCTGCGTCTGCTCTCAAAGAAGCGGCAAGATGACAGGCCTTAGCTTGGGAATCCCATCCATTCGCTTCCGCCACTATAGAAAATTTCATCTTATATACTTGCCAGGAGGTCTTCCCATCATATGTACATAGCTTCAGAGAGGAACGAGCAAGCATAGATAGAAATTTAAAACCTTCAGAATTGTTTCCTGCCGTCGCTATGCACTTCTTTAGGCTGTCAACTTCTTTGGCGACAGCAGCAGAAACCCTATCATCAATTTGAGATTCGATTTGTTGTTGAACAGAACAAACTCTTCTTCTATTTCTTCTTTGACAGAATCAACTCTGTATCTGGATTTGTTGTTCCACGGCCGAAACTCTGTCTTGTATTTGCTCTTTGACAGAAAAGACTTTTTCTTCAGTTTGTCCAACTTTAATTTCTACCGTATCTATTCTGCCTCCCATAAGCTCAAATTTATTTTCTATTATGCAGGTAATGGTTAAAATGCGGTTTAGCCCACTGCTTGGCAATTGTTCTTCAATGGGCAATAAACGCGCCAACATGACTAACCCGATGTTTTGAAGCTGTGTTTTTATTCTGTTGCCACTAAATGTTATCGCCCTGTGTTATATTTAAAGAAATTAAATATTGAAAAATCTGCATAATTGTTTCTCGCGCTGTGATAAAACAACGGTACCTGGAGCCATCAAATTTTGAAAAACATGCGTTTCCAACCTAATATGGGCATCTGGAACCCCAAACTTGGAATTTTTTTTATTATCTGATTGATATTTTGTAAAACTTGTACGAATTTTTGATTAGCAAACTCAAAGATTTCAAAGCGAGCAACGGCAACACAGTATGGGAAAAAAAAAAAAAAAAAAATTACGTGCAGAGCGCAAAACTGTGTATCGGAAATTCTAAAGATATGCTCATCTTAAAATTATTTTGCGATATTGCTGTTGAACTGAATTTTATGGTTTAAGTGTAAAGAACATTATATTTGATAAAGAACGGTAACACACAAAACGTTAAAAAAAACGCCCCTTTGGATGTAATGTAAAATCTAAAAGCTTTCATTTTTTTTAAATTTTTTATTTTTACTTGTTAATTCTGTTGCGGTTTGAGTGTTATGTGGTGGTTCTTTTTTTAATCGAGTGCTTTTCCCCCCTGTGGGTTTTAGCCTTTTTTCTGCATATATTACGAAAACGGTGTATGAAACGTTAGTAAATTTATTTAAAGATGAGGGGGGATCCAAAAAGTTTTCCCCCTGAGATAAATTCATATATAAAACCCCTCAAAAAGACTACATTTTTTTTAAAAGGGTAAGTGAAAAAATTTTTCTTGTGTGGTTCGTTTTAAAGTTGCTTATTTTTAATATTTTGTATTTCTTTCTGGCTCAATCCTAGAAGATTGGAAAAGCTGACGTTGTGCAATTCTCTGATGTTTTTTTAATGAAAACAGATCGATATGTACATGGGCAAAGCCAATGTAGTGCGCAATGCCAAGTTTGTGCAATTCTGGGATGTTTTTTTAAGTGAAAATAGATCGATGTGCACATGGGCAAAGCCAATGTGGTGCGCAATGCAGAGTTTGTGCAATTCTGAGATGTTTTTTAAATGAAAATAGATCGAAGTGCATATGGTCAAAGCCAATGCGGTGCGCCATGCCGAGGTTGTGCGCGATGCCACGTTTGTGAAATTCTGGGATGTTTTTTTAAGGGAAAATAGATCGATGTGTACATGGGAAAAGCCAATGTAGCGCGCAATGCCGCGTTTGTGCAGTTCTCTAATGTTTTCTAAGTAAAAATAGATCGACTTGCTTATGGACAAAGCCAAGGCAGTGCGCAATGCCAAGTTTGTGTAATTCTCTGATTTTTTTAATCGTATTTAATTTACTTCAAATTTTATAGCAGGTTTTTCTATACACTGTTTCTGGTATGCATAGTGACTAACATCTCTTTAAGAAAATATGTGTGCATGCAGATAAATTTTAACAAACGAATCCTTCGTATGAATCATGCATTTTGCGAGAAATAAACTTTCATGTTTGAAGGAAAATGTTGAAAATTTCTACGAGGTTTAAAACTCTCGCATTTGTTGTGAATTACACGTAGCTTTTCAGCGAAACTAATGGTATTTTGTGTTTTAAACTTACCTAAATTGAGTTTTAAATTATTAGACCAAAGGGGAAATTTGCCCAGAAGGAATATTAATTTCGTTTCGGCATTTTGCGATGATTTACTATAAGCGTTGTTTCACTTTTCAAATTGTGGCCAACAAATATTATTGCCCTCTATTATATTTAAAGGAATTAAACGATTAAAAATTTTCATAAATGTGTAAAGTTGCGCGCCTTCAACCTGCACGCAACAAAGTGGTGACTGCTGAAACTGGAAATTAGACAGAGTCTTGAGAAGGGTTTAAGTCTCTTTTTATTCAACTTTAGAAATTACAAATGTGTGCTCTTGACGCTCACAAACTACGCCGACCCGGCGGTAAAATAAAAATAAGAAACTAAAAAGAGATAATACCAAGTGACTAACTACGAGGCTCTCTAAACGTAACTAACCTCACCGCGTTTTACCATACCGCTGATAATTCAGCAAACTCTGAATATTACGTCGAAAGATTAACAATTTGCCGAGGAAAGCACACAGGCCGAAACGCGTGGTTCTTCAGTTTCTAACTAGCCACCTCCACACTCGTGAAGCAAGAAAGCACACCTTCGAACTCGTTTCCTTTCTATTTAACTCAGAATACCTCCGCTGATAATTTGAATCCTTGCGCGTTCTACTAAAATTTACATACTCTGGCATTGGCAGTTCCAGGGGAAAGTAAGGCTTGACAGGAAAGATAGTTTAAACTTAAAATAAATGTTAGTTAAAATAAATATAAACCCTACATTTGCCGCTGCCAGAATTTGGAAAACTTGGAAGCAGGTCCTACAAACGACCTGTTGTAAAGTTTCTACAATTCCGAACTAACTTTTAAGAGCCTCGTTTACATAAAAAAATCTTATGTCACAAAAGGTATACTAAATTTCTGTAGATACTTATTTAAATCTCTCTTCCTACAGCAACTTTTCCTGGACTTCAGCAATCAATCTTGTTCTTTTCCTTCCAGCATCTGGAAGGAATAAGTATCAGTATCTTTCTAAATACATTATAATTTACACTTTCTTGACACTGAATACATTTTTGTTTTTAAACGATTTATTTTCCTTAGTTACTGCTTACTTCACATTCATTCAAGTATTCAAACATTAATTTAACTTTACCCTGACTCTCCACCATGTGTGGTGTCAAACGGGAATATTCGTGTTTTAGTATTGCAACACTTCCCCTAAACACATTGATTTGTTAGAATTCAACGACCAAATAGACACACCTTACTCGACATTCTACAACTCGATGAGCTACTTTAACATTCTTAAAATTCAAGTGTAGGTGGAGAACCCTACAAAACACATTCATTCTAACTTCCCCCTCATTCATCTTTAGACATGCAGGCTTTCGCTCTAAAGCATGATTTTATCTACAGTTTAATACTTAAATTTGAATTCATTGCTTTTGAGCATTTACTTTTAGCATCTAAAATTTTATGCTTCTAGACTAAATTCTACTTTTACATAACTTTCAAGTATTTACGTATATTTACAAAATTCTAATACATATGATTTTTACAATTTACCATAAAATGAATAAGAGAAAATAAATTTTTACTGTACTCATTCTTCGCCAAGCTGGCGGCACTGAAACTAAAATTCTTATTAATACAAGAATACGAAGTTATTTTTATCTTCGGCCAAATTTTGGCTTTAACATAACATAATTAGTCTTTCGACCAACAGAAACTGCTTGTTTTTAGATTTTATACTCAAAAAAATAATACTTTTGCCTTAGCTAAATAAGTAAAACAAAACTAAGTCTCAACCGAGACACATTGACTTTCGTCAAAACATAGAACTTCGTATTTACGCATAACATTTTGGAACAAAAGAAAAAAATTTTATAGAAGATTTTGACTTATCTTTGAGTTTTCGATCATTGGAACTCCGTCATTCTTTTCTGGCAGAACGTTTCCCACGTTATAGGTTTCATGGACGTCAGTCTTCTCCTTACTGACCTCCGAGTGTCGTCCACGCTAATTTGTCTTTTTCGTCCTCTGCATGCTCGCCTCTTGGAGTAGTAATCGTCGGGTTGCTGTCTTTTTCGTTTTACCCCTGGACGGCTGGTCTTGGCGTCCTCCGGTCTGGAGTCATTCTTGAATTTCTACTGTTGGTGCTGGTTCTGGCGGCCTTGTTTGCACCTGACTCTCTGGCCCTGGGAGCGTTCTCCTTGATGTATAATTTCTACTGCGATACGTTGTAGGTAGAGTTTTCCTCTTTACCAAGGTTTCTTTACGCGGTGGCTTTGCGTTCTTGTTTTTCTTAAATGCTGGAGTCTGAAAGTTTCTTTTTTTCTTTTCGGTACCGTCACCTGGGTTGTAGAAGGGTTAGGTCTCTCTTCAGTTCTCTGCTTCTTGGGTGGAGGAACGGGTGACGTTATTTCTGGACCTTCTGCTTCTTTTACGCTTGAGTCCTGCAAGAAACTTTTAAGGATTTCAAAATCATTTTGATTATAGTACTTTTTCACCTGGTCTGGACTTGCTTTACAGATTTCCCCTGTCTCGTTCTTAAGGTACAATACGACTCCTTTGATTTCCTGAATTACACAGGGGCCTTCAAATTTTGGAGCTAACTTTGCCGTAAAATTGTCTGGGGCACTTGATAAAGAAAATTTCCGCTTCAGTACTTTATCCCCAACTTTAAAATCTGCTTCACGGCGTTTTCTATCGTAATATATTTTTTGCCTATTTCTTGCCGTATCCGAGCTTTTAAGCGCCTGGTCAATAAGTTTTTGCACGTCTTTCTGTTTAAATTCTTGCTCTCTTTGTTGCACAAAGAATAATTTATCTAAAGGCGTAATTAACTTTCGGCCTAAAAATAATTCTGCTGGAGATTTTCCCGTAGTATCGTGATTTGCCGTTCTTAAAGCATAAGCTAATTCATTTATGTAGCCATCCCAGCGCTTGTGATGTGTGCTAACGTACTGAAAATTATTTTTACAATGTTTTTATTAACTCTTTCTGCTATGTTTGCCTGTGGTCTATACGGAACCATTTTGATATGGCGTATGCCAAGTGCAGTGCATATATTTTCAAATATTTGAATAATGAATTGTTTACCGTTATCGCTAATGAATTTTATCGGTGCACCGTATTTTAAAATGTATCTGTGTAAGAATGCATCTGCGACTGTTTTGGCTGACGCGCGTTTAAGTGGAACAATTTCTGTCCATTTTGAAAAATGATCTACAATTACTAAAAGAAAACGATTTTGATATAACTCGCTCTGGGAGAAAGGACCAAGAAGATCTATGCCTAAAATTTCATTCGGAAATGTAGCGCGAATGCTATTTAAGTACCCGGCTGGGCTGTAATTAATATCATTTATTAACTGACATTGATTGCAGGACCTGACATACGCAGCTGCTATTTTGTATAATTGCGGGAAATATACCGCCTCGCGTACCCTTTTTAAAGTCTTTCTGACCCCTAAATGACCCGCTGCTTTCGCGTCGTGTAATTCCTTCAAAATGCTTAATCGGAGCGAGGCTGGGATGACTGGTTTGTACTCGAGATTTTCGTTTGTTGTTTTCGTATAAAATAATAAATTATCTATTATTTCATAGTTTTCTCCTCTATTTCTTATCGCATCGATATCTGTATGTTCAAAGCTTTCGGGGTCTTTCAAATATGCATAGATACTTCCAAATTCAGGATCAGCTTTCAGTTCAGCGATAACTGTATCTCTAGAATTTAAAATTTTTGAAGTCAACACAGCGCATTTAAGTTCATTGCCTTCATCGTCCAGTTTTATACGAGAAAGTGCGTCAGCTACATTGTTTTCCTTACCCGGTTTATATTTGATTATGAGATTATATTTTTGGAGTTTTAAAGCCCATCTTATTAACCTGGGCGTTAGGTTTTTCCCCGAGTAAAGTCTACCAACAGCCACATGATACGAAAGGACTGTTACTGGCGCTTTGCCGAAATAAACTCGAAATTTGTGTACAGCCATTAATACGGCTAATGTTTCTGTCAAAGGAGGTGCGGAAGTGGTGCGAAGCTTGCAAGGAATGCCGGCTACGAAGGAAAGTTAAAGTGAAGGATAGGGCTCCAATTACAGCAGTAGGGAGGCCAGAACTTCCATTTCAAGTGGTTAATGCGGACGTTTTAGGGCCGATTGAGCCGAAATCTTCAAGAGGGCACCAGTATGTGTTATGTGTTGTTGATCAACATAGCAGATGGCCGGAGGCAATTCCACTAAAGGCGATAACAGCGAAGGCTACATGTGACGCTTTCATTGATATTTTCATGCGAACAGGAGTTCCGAGAATGATAGCCATGGATAACGGAACGAACTTTAAGGCTAAGCTAACACAAGAATTTTTAACTAGGTTAGGGGCCTCGCCAAAATTTTCTACGCCAGGGTATCCGCAGTCAAACGGGCTAGCGGAAAGGTGGATAGGAACAATGAAGTCAATGTTGCATCACGCGATAAATACTCAAGCAGTTACCATATTTGTTATGGGCTTATTGGGAGATACCGAATTCAATTACCGGAGTCTCACCATTTTTGCTGATGTATGGTCGGGTGCCAGTGGGGCCACTGGCGATACTTAAATCAAGTTGGGTAGATGAGACGGTATTACCACAAGGAGTTGGGGAATCAGTTACTGAATATTTAATTTCTCTTCGAAATAGGTTACAGGAGGCAGAGAAATTCGCTAAAGAAAATTCGGAAGCTAAACAGCAGAAATATGTTCATTATCATAATTTGAGGTCTAAGGAAAATGAATTCGAAATAGGAGATGAGGTAGTAGTACTGATACCAACGTCAACAAATAAACTTTGCTCGAAATGGACTGGACGGAGAGGGTACTGGGAGTTGGACCGGCGAGCATGCCGTGTGAGAACGTAGAGAAAAAGAAATATGTTTTAATTTTTTTTGCTCGCCTTGTATATATATATTGTATATAGTTTATTTTACAGTGTACTCGTTGTATGGTGTATCCATAGTGCAGTTTGTGTAATAAATTAGTGAAGAAAATGTCAAAGCGGACAAGTGTTATTTTCCCACTATGGTAAGCTTACACAGAAGAACCCACCTCGTGTTTGAACGAGCGCGAGGCATGACAAATGTCGCAGTCGTACAGGATAGTGGGAAAAAAGAAATCACTAAAAATACGAAGGAAGTAAGATCGTAAAAGGTGATTTGAGTGAACGTGGTTTAAATGAAGGAAATAATTCACGAAAGCAAGGAAGATGACAAAAGATGGTCGTGAAAGACGGAAAGTGGCGCGTGTAAGCCTACACGTGCAAATAAACGAAAGGGTGTATGAAACCTCGTCGTGTGAAAAGTGATCATCAGTATTACCGTGGTGATATTATTAATTGAAATGTTCGTGCAGTGTTGAAACAGTGGCTGGTAAAAGTGATCATCCGTATTACCGTGGTGATATTATTAATTGAAATGTTCGTGCAGTGTTGAAACAGTGGATGGTAAAAGTGATCATCAGTATTACCGTGGTGATATTATTAATTGAAATGTTCGTGCAGTGTTGAAACAGTGGCTGGTAAAAGTGATCATCCGTATTACCGTGGTGATATTATTAATTGAAATGTTCGTGCAGTGTTGAAACAGTGGATGGTAAAAGTGATCATCAGTATTACCGTGGTGATATTATTAAGTGAAGTGTTATGCAGCGCGATGAGGAAATTGTACAGAATTGAGCACAACTCGTCATTTTCTACTATCGGGATCAAAGGTAAGTCCCTCTTAATTTCTTGGGAAGCACAATATATAAATGAAGAGAGCTCCCTCCCTATAATTACTATAGTAACGGAGAAAATTAAAATTGTGTTAATGTCGGTTAATAACATGATGAGAATGCCAGGCGTTAAAGCCAGTAGACACTTAGAAAGTATATTTTATATGCAAATAAGGAATTATGATTAATTTTGTTATTAAGGAGATAATGTATGCTAAATGAATGTTAAAATAATTCAAAAATATGTCAGCAGTAATTTCGAAACATTTAATTGTGTGCTCATGTTGCTAATTAAGGTAGAAATGATTATCTATTTTTGTTGTTGCCGTGTTTTGGCAAAATGTTTTAGTCATTAAAGTTAATAGGTTGATTAAAAATTAATTAGTTTAATGGTTTGAGAGCAATAAGTAAATGTTTGTTTCATTTCCAGAATATGTAAAGTATTACAGCGTAAGGCCAAAGTATTCAGAACTATTTTTTTGTACTAATTCAAAAGCTAATATAATTTTTGGTATTTATGTGTTAACAATATATGGTGAAATATATGTTAATAGAAATATATGTTAATAGTAATATGAGAAAGGTATTCATGATTGTGTTCACTAATGATAATGTTTGCTAAATGAATAATGGTAGTATTCAGTAGTAGTGAAATATGTATGTTTGCCTGTAAAATTAAGTGTTATTTATGTGTTGTATGGGTAAAGCTGTAAAAAGAAATACCAGAAGTTAATATGGGTCCTAAAAGGAGAAATAGGGTGTCAGAAGAATCTGATGAAATTATTAAGAACATGCAGGCTCAAATTAAGTTAAAGGAAATGGAGCTGCAGCTAGAAAAGTGTAAGTTAGAGGCAGATGCGGCTAAAGACCGATTAAAAGAGATGGAATTTCGGGAAAGACAATTAGAAAGAGAACACGAGATAAAAATTAAAGAATTAGAAATTCAGAGTAGGAAAATAGATAAAGGAGGAAATAAATCGGGCTCAGAGGATGAAGGGTTTCAGATGCTGAGAGCAAGGGAAATGATTTCTTGAAACATTTAAAAATAATGAAAGGAGTTATGATTGACCCGCCATCTAAAGCTGAGGAATGGCCGTTCTTTTTCCATCATGCGGAAATGATGTTTAATCTCTATAAAATTCCTGAAGAACATAAGGGGAAAATTATTTTGCAGAGTTTAAAAACTAAAGTTAAAAGTTTGATTTCAACTCTGGGTGAAAGGGATTTGGATAATTATATTAAGATTAAAGATACAGTATTAAAAGAATTCCAGATTACCCCATTGCAACATAAAAAGAATTTAGAAAAATGTGTAAAAAGGTATGAGGAAACGTATACTCAGCACATAGCGAGGGTTGAGGCAGCACTTGATTTCTACTTAGAATTCAGAAAAGTTAAGACTTTTGATAAATTAAGAGAACTATTGATTGTCGATCAAGTAAAAGATCAATTACCCGCAAATGTTAAGGCGCATATACTGTTAAAAGAGGTAGAAAACTGGTTATCTCCGTCAGAGCTTGCAAATGATTTGGATAATTACGTTGCAGCAATGCCTAGAAATTACAATACGAGTGCTCAGGAAGTAAATAAAGTGGGACCAAAACAGGAACCGATAAGACAAGGGGAAAAATTAGGACGACCAAATAAGAGTAAGGGGAATTTCAGTTCTGATTACAGGGTTGATAAGGAGAAGTACAAAGGGGTAAAAACTTTAGAACCTCAAGGAATGATGCAGGCAAATAAGAAAGTTCTAAAATGTTTTCAGTGTCAGGGTGAAGGACACATAAAGCGTTTTTGTCCAGCGATAAACCTGATAGCGAAACCCAAGAGAGGAAGCGAAAAAGAGGATACGGATGAGGTGGAATCAAAGGGATTAAATAAAATATGCGTAGGGTTGAAGTTAGCTAACTATGCAGAAGAAATTCCGTTAACTAGGGCAAGTGGGGAATTACCTAGGATAGAACTACAGATAGGAAACGCTAGATTCAAAGGAGTGATTGATAGCGGAGCAGAAGTTACTGTAATCCGGAAATCGGTAGTTCCACAGAAATATTTGGAGTCTGGAGGGAAGATATGGTTACAACCCGCCGTGGGACCCCAGGTAGAAGCCCAATTAGTTACAGTACCTATCAGTATCTGGTCAGGAGAAGAGGAGGTACAGCCTTATGTAAACGTTCATGCAGCAGTAGTGCATAATTTGAACGAGGAGGCGCTGGTGACACCTCGAGATTTTAGACTTCTCAGGGAACAAGGAGATATTTATTGGGGAGAAAATAAGGAAGAAAAACTAGTATTGGGAGTTGGTCAGGTATCGAGTAACTTGGACGGAAATGAATCGACAGAAAAGCCAGTCACGAGGTCGAAGGTGAAACGGAAATAGCTCGTACTACACCGTTGGTAAGGAGTAAAGATGAGGGGGAAGTAAAAGTGGGAGGCAGTGAGCAAGTGTCAGCTGATAACCCACCCTTATCGCAAACTCAACGTTTTAGACAGGAGCAAGCGGAATGTATTTCGCTGAAAAGCGCGTTCATGGATGCACGTAATAACAAGAATGGGTATTGGCTGGAGTCAGGAATTTTGTACCATACGGGAAGTGTCAATGGGCAGCGATGTAGTCAGTTAGTTGTTCCTCAAAGCCGCAGGAAAGAAATTGTGAAGTTGGCTCACGAAAGCTTACAAGGGGGGCACTTCGCAGCAAAGAAGACGGCGGAAAGGATTAAAATGTCGTTTTGGTGGGAAGGATTATCAAAGGAGGTGCGGAAGTGGTGCGAAGCTTGCAAGGAATGCCGGCTACGAAGGAAAGTTAAAGTGAAGGATAGGGCTCCAATTACAGCAGTAGGGAGGCCAGAACTTCCATTTCAAGTGGTTAATGCGGACGTTTTAGGGCCGATTGAGCCGAAATCTTCAAGAGGGCACCAGTATGTGTTATGTGTTGTTGATCAACATAGCAGATGGCCGGAGGCAATTCCACTAAAGGCGATAACAGCGAAGGCTACATGTGACGCTTTCATTGATATTTTCATGCGAACAGGAGTTCCGAGAATGATAGCCATGGATAACGGAACGAACTTTAAGGCTAAGCTAACACAAGAATTTTTAACTAGGTTAGGGGCCTCGCCAAAATTTTCTACGCCAGGGTATCCGCAGTCAAACGGGCTAGCGGAAAGGTGGATAGGAACAATGAAGTCAATGTTGCATCACGCGATAAATACTCAAGCAGTTACCATATTTGTTATGGACTTATAGGGAGATACCGAATTCAATTACCGGAGTCTCACCATTTTTGCTGATGTATGGTCGGGTGCCAGTGGGGCCACTGGCGATACTTAAATCAAGTTGGGTAGATGAGACGGTATTACCACAAGGAGTTGGGGAATCAGTTACTGAATATTTAATTTCTCTTCGAAATAGGTTACAGGAGGCAGAGAAATTCGCTAAAGAAAATTCGGAAGCTAAACAGCAGAAATATGTTCATCATCATAATTTGAGGTCTAAGGAAAATGAATTCGAAATAGGAGATGAGGTAGTAGTACTGATACCAACGTCAACAAATAAACTTTGCTCGAAATGGACTGGACGGAGAGGGTACTGGGAGTTGGACCGGCGAGCATGCCGTGTGAGAACGTAGAGAAAAAGAAATATGTTTTAATTTTTTTTGCGCGCCTTGTATATATATATTGTATATAGTTTATTTTACAGTGTACTCGTTGTATGGTGTATCCATAGTGCAGTTTGTGTAATAAATTAGTGAAGAAAATGTCAAAGCGGACAAGTGTTATTTTCCCACTATGGTAAGCTTACACAGAAGAACCCACCTCGTGTTTGAACGAGCGCGAGGCATGACAGTTTCCCTCTTTGTAGCTGTATAATTCCTTTGTGTATGATTCAACGTTTTACTAAAAAATGCCAAAGGATGGCTATTTTGCATAAGAACCGCACCCACAGCATAGTCCGACGCATTTGCTGCAATTTCCAGATTTTCGTCCCCCTCCGGGAATTTCAAAACAGGGGCATTGATGAGCGCTTCTTTTAATCTTTCAAATGCGGTATTTGCTTCCCCTGTCCACGTGAATTTACTTTTCTTTCTTTTAATTGCTAACAACGGTTCAACAATGTTCGCGAAATCTTTTATGAACGACTGATAATAAGAACATAACCCAAGGAAAGAAGAAAGTTTTTTGGCGGTGTTGGGCGGTGGGAAATTCTTGATGGCTTTTATTTTTGAATCCTGCATTTCTATACCCTTTTGCGAAAATTTATAACCCAGATATTTAAGTTCTTTAGTCGCGAACTTGCATTTTGAGGCGTTAATTGTAAGACCGGCCTCTTTTAATAATTTATAAACCTCTTCCAAATCTTTAATATGTTGTTCCAACGTACTACTCGTTATAATTATATCATCTAATTTCCTAGGACAGGCTTTAGAACAATGTCCATAGCTCTCTGGAATGTTGATGGGGCCCCACACAATCCAAAGGGCATGCGTAAAAATGCATAAGTGCCCGATTTTGTTATAAACGCGGTTTTATGTATGTCTTCGGGTCTCATAGCTATTTGATAGTAACCAGACGTTAAGTCCAAAGTAATCATATATCTAGTAGATTTGATCTTTCTAATAATTTCCTCTATAACCGGCAAAGGGTAAACTGGGAATTTAGTAATACTATTTAGTTTTCTGTAATCGATAGCAAACCTCCAAGCCCTTTTATCCGAAGGAGGAAACTCGTTCTTTTTCCTACATAGTACGACTGGACTCGCGTACTCACTATTTATGGGCGTTATTATTTTATTCTTTAACATCTCCTGAATATGTTCTTCGATGATTAGGTCTTTTTGTTTATCATAAACGGTTTAGTCCTACAAGGTTTTTCGGCAGTTAACTGTATCTCATGCGTAACTATTTGACAGCTACCAGGCCTTTCTGAAAACAAATTTGAAAAAGTACTCACCACTTGCTGGATGGCTTGACTTTCATGGTCATTCAAATGGCTAAGGTCAACTTGCGGTTGTTCCACAGGTTCCACCACCCTCTGGTGCATCCCCAGCACAATAGAACTGTGCTGAAAATTCAATTTGGCCCTCGCGGCCTTTAAAAACTCCATACCTAACATAAGAGAATTTTGCAAATGTTTTACTACAAAAATTAATACTTTGAGGCTTTCCTCTTTTACCTGTATGTTTAATGATACTTTCCCGATGCAGTGACAGGTTTTTCCTTGCGCCGCTATAATTTCTGTGTTTTTGTTTTTAAATAATCGTAACCTATAAAAATTCTTTTGAAGAATATTTCGCTCATAAAATTACCTTCTGCTCCTGTATCGAGGAGGGCTTCTACTGGTACATCGCCAACCAGGACTTGTATAATTGGTAGATGTGAGTTCTTTACGATGACCGTATTTAAGTGTCTTTTTGAGGGTTTTTTTAAAACTTCCGGGGTCTGGACCCTCGCTTTCACAGGCTCCTCTACTCGTTTAAAGCTTTCCTTTCAACTTCTGCCTTTTGGGTACGCGGACGTTTGTTTTCAAATATCCTGTTTGGGCCTTGAACTTCGAGGTTCGATGAGTTAGCTTGATAGCTCTTTCCCCCATAAGAGCGGTTTGCATTTCTGGTCTGTTCATTTGAAGATTGCCTTCGGGTACTTTGAGAATACGATGCCCCTCTAGCTTTTTCCGCTATTCTGCGATTTTGAAACTTCACCGCCAATTCGAAGAGCTCCTGCAATGTGCTTGGGTTTCTAATTTCGAAGTAGTCTTGAACAGCAGGTAAGAATCTTGGTAAGATTATTTCAATAATCTCCGCGTCCGGTTTCTTTCCATACAGCATATCCGTCAGCTTAATTTTTCGCAGAATAAAGTCCGTCAACTCTCCTATATCCCGTTGACAGAAACTATATAGTTCGGCTTCTAGCCTTGCTCGATCTTTCACTATGGGGAAGGCCTTTAATAACGACCTTTTGAAATTTTCCAATGTATATGTCTGGCCTCCAATTTCCCCTAATAAAAATTTGCCTATATTCTTCCACCATAGAGCGGCCTGTCCTCTTAGTGCAGATGTGGCGATGGCAACTTTTTGTCTTTCAGGCACAGGGTAGAGCTGAAAGGGATTATCGAGGGTTTCTAGAAATATCGCCACCGAATTTTTTCCGTCGAAATTGACGTTTGGCTTGATTGACCCTCTCAACGTCTGGACCAGGTATCCAAATCCTTCCAATTGGCTTGCCATTTCTTGTTGTTGTCCGGCGGCTTCCATCCGATTTTCGGCCATTTCAGTTCGACAAGTGTTCGGGCGCCAATGTAAAGTTGCGCGCCTCCAACCTGCACGCAACAAAGTGGTGACTGCTGAAACTAGAAATTAGACAGAGTCTTGAGAAGGGTTTAAGTCCCTTTTTATTCAACTTTAGTAATTACAAATGCGTGCTCTTGACGCTCACAAACTACCCCGACCCGGCGGTAAAATAAAAATAAGAAACTAAAAAGAGATAATACCAAGTGACTAACTACGAGGCTCTCTAAACGTAACTAACCTCACCGCGTTTTACCATACCGCTGATAATTCAGCAAACTCGGAATATTACGTTGAAAGATTAACAATTTGCCGAGGCAAGCACACAGGCCGAAACGCGTGGTTCTTCAATTTCTAACTAGCCACCTCCACACTCGTGAAGCAAGAAAGCACACCTTCGAACTCGTTTCCTTTCTATTTAACTCAGAATACATCCGCTGATAATTTGAATCCTTGCGCGTTCTACTAAAATTTACATACTCTGGCATTGGCAGTTCCAGGGGAGAGTAAGGCTTGACAGGAAAGATAGTTTAAACTTTCTACTTTACTTGACAGGAAAGATAGTTATATATACTACAAATGTTTGTATGTTTTCCACATTTTGATAAAACAACGGTACCTAGAAACATCAAATTTTGAATAACGTAATCCTCCTGCGAATATGAGCATCTGGTAGCCCAAATTTATAATTTGGAATTTGTTTTATTATCGTTTTCATATTTTGTAAAACTTTAACGAATTTTTGATTAAAATACTGAGGAATTTCAAAGCAAGCAATGGCAATGCTCTACAGAAGAAAACATTTTTATCTGCAGCGCGCGAGACTGTGTATCGGAAAATCTAAAGATACACTTATTTTAAAATTATTTTGTGATATTGCTGTTGAACTGGATTTTACGGTTTAAGTACGAAAAACATGATATTTAATTAATAAAGGTAACACGCAAAGTGTTAAAAAACGCACCTTTAAGGCGTAATGTAAAATCTTAAATTTCAGATTTTATTTTGTTTTTTAACTTCATTATATTTGTTGTTTTTTTTTAATTTCCTATCGTTGACAATATTATCTATCGTAGCTTTAGATATCGAAAAGCCATGGCTTTCACAGCGTTTTTTAATAACTAGATACGAATAAATTTCTTCGGAGAGAGCACAAATGTCCGAAGACAAATTGTCAAGTAGCAGACGATAACTTATGCTTTCAAAAACTATACTTGCAGTTAAAAAGAATTTCCAAGCAGACGACTTCTTTTGGAATTTTTACTTCGTAATTTGAGCAGTTAATTCAGTTCCCGTTTGAATGTTCTTATGTGGTAGTTATCAGTAGAATGGTTTTATCTGTGTGTTTTTGCAATTTTTCTGCATATATTTCGTTAAATAAACAGTCGCTATGGATTTATCTGCGATGCTGAGAGAGTTGAGTGAATGTACATGTAAATTTATTACATTATTAGAAGTGCAAGGGAAACGTGCCGTCATTGAATGGTGTATGAAAGTTGGTTTGATTGCTACTTTTTTTGTTTGTTCGAAATGTGGTGAAAATATGCGTTTTTGTGAGAGAAAGGGAAGTATATATGGATTTGAATGGCGATGTAGAAAGCAAGGAAAAGTGAATGCGCATGATGTTTGTAGGAGTATAACGAAATGTTCATGGTTTAGTCATAGCCATTTGAGTATATGTGATATTTTGAGAATTACGAGGTGTTGGTTTTTGAAAATGGGAAATGAATCTGTGATTCAAGAATGAAAGTGCATGAACATGCTGTTGTTGATTGGTTTATGTTTTGCAGAGAAGTGTGTATGACGACTGTGATAAATGATCGTGTTACAATTGGTGGTGAAGGAGTGATAGTTGAAGTGGATGAGAGCAAATTCGGGAAAATGAAGTATGGAAGAGGAAAGCCTCTGGACGGTCATTGGGTAATTGGTGGTATAGAAAGAGGAACGAACAGATTGAGAATAGATCAAAGGAGAGTTTAGAGAGAGTGATAGTTGAATGGGTGTTGCCGGGATCAAATGTGGTTTCAGACTGCTGGAAGTCATTTGGTAGACTAAAAAATTTAGTTTATGGCCATCTGACTGTCAACCACAGTCTGTACTTCCGTGATCCCGAGTCGGGTGCGCACACTAATTCCATAGAGGGTACTTGGTCTGGAATCAAACGTCATTTACGTCGAAATACAAACCACGTAGATGGCGAATTTGATTCATATTTAGCGGAATATATGTGGCTAAAATGGCACAACCAACTCATTAAGTGATGATCATTATCGTGCCTTTTTAGCGGCAATCATAAAGATTTATCCGCCAAAAAACGGCCGATAAAACGGAGTAAAGTTTCTTAAAGACGGTGTTTATTGAGGTTTACCCCCGACATAAAATTAAAAAAAAAAAAAAAAAAAAGACTTTATTTTCCTGAAAAGGGTAAGTGAAAAAATTTTTCTTTTTAAAATTACTTATTTTTAATATTTTCTTATTTTCTTTCATTGTGAGAAATTAGATTTTTTAAATTTATTAATGTGTAGAATTCTAATACGAGAGTATAGAACGTGGTTTAGGAATTTAAGAAACAGGGAAACGAAAGCTGTGTATGATGTTGATATTCAATAATAAATATTTTTATTTTTTTATTAATGTAAAGCTTAAAAATTTTGAGAAAATAATGAAGATTGTCTACTTACTAGTATTTAAGAGATGGTGTCGTTACGTAGCAATAAGGTAATTTTGTAAAGATGATAAAGTTAAAATGTTCCGCAAAATGAAATTAAAAGTTTAAAAAATCCGTTTTTATTTGTATAAATACTAAAGCTTAAAAATATTCACATTGGATGAGAGACTGCGACGTTGTTTACAGCTTTAATAACTATTACAATTCACTTACCGTATTATAGTAGTTTGAAATACAAAAAATCTAGTATACTTTTTTCTACATCTGTAGAGAATACATTGTGACGTCACAATCTTATTCCCATCCATTTATGAACGCCACATAGCTTCGCCTTCGCAACTTTGTTTATGCAACGTATTCTGAGATTTTACTGGCGATTTTCAAAAAATCGCCAAGCAGTGGGCTAAAGCGCATTTTCTCCCAGGTAATTTCTCTTTTCATCTCTTCTTGTCTTGCTTCAATCTTTTCATGTCCTGCATCAATCTTTTCCTGATTAGATTTCATTTCTTCGTTAACTGCTTTCATTTCGCTTTTAACAGATTCTTCCATTTTTTCCTGTCCCGAATTCATTTCTTCTTTAACAGAGTCTTTCATCTCTTCTTTAAATGCAGCAAAGGCTGCCATGAATTGTTTTAACTGTTCTTTCATCGCTCTTGTGATTGGCATTCAAGATCACACTTCTGACACCAAAAATTGTTGCGTGCGTACGGGTTCGATACGAAATGAATGCACATGTCCGATGAAAAATGAACACAAAAAATTATTATTATCACAAAATGCTTAAATTTTCTCAGGTATTCTTTCAGTTTTACAATATCTCACAGTAGTTATCTTCTAACTACTCAAACGTTCAAAAGAACTTAATTCAAAACAGCTGAAGAAAGCTAATCCGCGAATTCGCTGCAATCAACAAGAGCAAACTAAGTAACTACTGCGAACTTATTTATTTTATTTATTTCTGATTCACCTCAGGTATACAACTACTTTGAGTTTTGACCTGTACAATCTGTGCAGCCTATAAAGGCCGTTCACGGTTTTTAGAGTACATTAAGGTGCTACTGCGCCTCGCCCGGGGGCGTGACATTAGAACAAGGTGCAATCATTCCATGGCGAAGCCAAGCTGAATATACGAAAATTGCGAAATTAGTACTTGGAAAACAAAATCATCCAGCATTCAAGTCCTTGCATGATGCATTCGGTCAGGATAGTAGCGTAAGGTTACTGAGATAGGGTGCGCAGTCCAGCAGGTAATCAGGAGTAGAACCACAGCAGTGGGCGTGGTGAGATCACAGAATACACAGTCCTTAACACATAGTAATTAATTATGAATAAGTAATTAATTAAGAATGCAGCATTTGATATTAATCCGGTAGTTAAAAACCAATCTTTAAGTAAAAAATTGTTTTTCGTTGCTGTTAATGAGCCATAATTGCTTCAGGTGGGAAAAAGGTGGTTCTATAACTCAAATACACAGATATCATATTATGCACAGAATACTTCTTAATTACTAATATTACTCCTTAATTCGTGAATTATTCTACATTGTAAACGCCAATGAAATGAAATTTATTTAACTAACGGGAAGGAAGCGTTTAGAAAAGTGAAAATATTTATAAAGTTCAAAATTGATCAGGATGCAAAAAATATTAATTAATAAGAAAGTAACAAAATGAATATTGAGAGTTGCAGAATGCAAGGTGAAAGAAAATTTATTGAAAATACTTAAATTAAGTGAATTTTTATAGCTAACTGAAACCTTAAAAAAAGAACTGTATGGGGCTGCAGATAATAAAAATGACGTATTTTTTATTTGCCTGGAAGCAGAGTCTCTAGCCTGCTTCCAGGCGAATAGCTAATTTTGGCAGTAACACAGTACTTGGTTAAATAAGGTTAGATAGAGCACAAAACAGAACTTCATATGTACACTATTTACATATTTACATCACCACCGCGCATTATGGTGAATTGACCGAGGTCTCTTCACCACGCTGTCCACCGTAGGGTTATAATTACCGAGTTCTCTTAGCGTGTGCACTGGAGAATTATCCATTTTTTCGAAGAAGTTGTGCGCCTCCATGAGGATTTGTTCAGGAATGGGCTTTATTTTCAAGTCTGCATGAATGATGCTATTTCGTACAAACCAGAGCGCATTAGTGATGGCTCTCAAAATTTTTTGAAGGACTTCTAGTTTTCTTCTATCCGTCTTATTGGCAACTGCCCACGCTCTACGAACTGAGAGGTTTTCCTCCTTTCATAGGATTTTAAAATCGCGCGCGAGAATTTTCTAGTAATTTCTCGAAATCAAAAAGAGATATTTATTAAATGTTACATGCACGCGTTCTTGTATTTTCACTTTTCCGGCTTAGCTTTCTTTTAATATTCGTGACGCGCTGCACTGCGCTGGAAATAAAACCATTTTATTTACAATTCAACTATCATAAGCTATTTAAATACCAAATCCGTAACATTATTATGATTTATAAAATGCATGATTTTTTTGGTATCTAAGTAATCAACTTTTTGTATCAAAGTCATCAACTTTGATACAAAAAGCCAGTAGAGATTTCTAACATTGATGTTTATATGGGGTCAGTTGAGATTATGAATTCAAATCTGATGGTCTTTAAGATTTTCATGCACACGTAGATGTAGATACAACTGTATTAAGCAATTCCAGTGCTGACAATATGATTATTTTAGCAACGAGAAATCCTTAAACTTTAATATATGTTCATTTTTATAAATGGGAAGCTAATAAAATCATATATTGTTAAGAAAATGATTTAAAGACATTTTTGACGTTTAAAAAACGACCATAGTGTATTAGTTTTCTTCTTTAACGGCTAAATGAAATATAATGATTTATTTTATACACTTGTATATATAAACAACATTAGAAACATAGTAACATTTTTATATATAAAGAAGGAATATGGAAGCTGCGTTCTTTAACTCCAGAATGTGGAATGTTCTAACAGTATGGTGCAAATTTAAGTGTTTGCCTGATTACAGTTGTATAGCAAATTATATGATTAAAAGTAATATAATGTCTTAGCTTTCATCTGGGATTCGTGTTTAGAATCTTCCTGATATGCAAACGGTTTGAGACTACTCATTGCGCTATCTAAATCAGCAAGTAGCTGGTTGGATATTTTAAAATTAACGACAAAATTTAAAACGTGAACTAGATGACTTGGCTTTTAACGTATGAGCTTTCATTTTGGAAATTGAAAATGAGGCCCTCTTTACATGTTATGAAGTCGCGCAACGAATTTGTAGCTAATTTTAAGTTTAACATACAAGTAACTGAATTTAAAAAATTACTCTAAAAGGTTGTTTTAAAATACTTCAACTAATTAAAAAACTTATTGATTAAAATATATAGATTAATTCTATTGTAAAATTTTGGGAAAACGTCTACAGTTTAAGAACTTTTTATTGAAACATTTAAAAATTAATTACACCTTCTAAATGTTAATAATTTTCATTTAAGCTAATTAAACCTTCATTACAATGCAGCAAATCTTTTAATCTTCTTTTAATATTTCACAAAAGACTTATTTCCAGCGCGAAAGAAAACTTATAAACTTACTAGCTGTCTAAAATAATTTTCCACGGTAATTCGAAAGATTAAATTCGAAGAATATTGGAGAAAGTATCTCACTAAGTTTAAAATAATCTTTCGAATTCCTATAGCGTGCTCAGTGAAGCGAACTCCGAACAGACTTAAATCTGCAGAAGAAAGTATTGTTTACATTGTTAAACGTTGTGATAATTCTCTCTACTTATTCTAAGTATTTTGATCATTTTCTTTCTCGAGAAATGAGCTTAGCAACGTGGTAAAACATTATCTTCCGTCTGACTGAGCTAAAACTATTTGTTGACTGTGCAACTGGAATTTCTTTAGCATTTTAGTATTCTTCGAAAATAAAGAATTTTGATCAAGAACTAGAATGTAAAAATTGGATGGTTATAATACAAAGGAATTTCTCCAATTTCCTAGTTTCAAAATAAGCTGGGAATTAATATCAGATGAAATGCTTTCTTACATTGGTGTCTTACTTTGACGTGTACTTTAAGAGCATGTTAAAATAATTTTTATATTATAATTTTTGAACTATGTGAGAGTAAACTTATTCCTTAAGTTGAAAGACGAAAAATAGTTTTAACATATTTAGAAGTTTTAGAATGATTTAATTATATTTGAAATTTTCAGAAAGTGTTTTTCAAATTAAAATTTGCACAAGATACGCGAAATATTGAAATTCTCCACTAAGTTCTTACCTTCGTTAAAAAGAAAGCACGTAAAAAACGAGTTAATGCGTTTTAAATTAAAGCACTTCCCTTATATTGATCAAGCTTAAATATACTAGTGATTTATTGGAATTTAATCCTTTTCTTCGACTGTAGATTACTTTTCAGATAATTTACTTTCCTTAGTTAAAATGCCAAGAATGCAGCATTTGATATTAATCCGGTAGTTAAAAACCTATCTTTAAGTAAAAAATTGTTTTTCGTTGCTGTTAATGAGCCATAATTGCTTCAGGTGGGAAAAAGTTGGTTCTATAACTCAAATACACAGATATCATATTATGCACAGAATACTTCTTAATTACTAATATTACTCCTTAATTCGTGAATTATTCTACATTGTAAACGCCAATGAAATGAAATTTATTTAACTAACGGGAAGGAAGCGTTTAGAAAAGTGAAAATATTTATAAAGTTCAAAATTGATCAGGATGCAAAAAATATTAATTAATAAGAAAGTAACAAAATGAATATTGAGAGTTGCAGAATGCAAGGTGAAAGAAAATTTATTGAAAATACTTAAATTAAGTGAATTTTTATAGCTAACTGAAACCTTAAAAAAAGAACTGTATGGGGCTGCAGATAATAAAAATGAGGTATTTTTTGAGCGAAATACTTTAGAGCTGAAAAAAAGCTTCATAACATAGGAAATCTTAATTGTTCGAAGTAGTGATTTGAAGAAAATTACCTGCTATCAATAGGTAATAATTATCTAATGGGGAAACCAAAAATTTAAATATAATATTTATTAACAAAAGACACTTAATTTTATGTAAGTACAGCTAAATTTGCTTAATTGTCATAAATTTTCCAACATCTGAATGGAGATGTTGCTGTGAAAATCACTTGAAAACACGATTATGAGCTGTTATCTATAGATCCAGAACAAGACTTTCAAATAATCGTACAAATTATAACACGCAACGGTACTTCGCATAACGAATCCGTCGCAAGAGAAAAGTCCTGTACAATAGAAGGCATGAACCAGAAATTGTTTCACATAACGATCTCTATCTTACATTCCAGACTTTATTCAAATGTAATCGTTCGTTATTAAAGTCTTCAAATCCGAAATTAAATTTCGTTTACTTAATCATTCACGTACTAGTACATACAGGAAACGTAACTGTGTAGAATAGCTGGTTGCGCATAAACAAAAATAGTGAGCAAAGAAGCGAACAGGTTAATTTAATTTTTAACATTATATTACCACTGAGAAAGATCATCAGGCTGTCTTTGAACAAACAGCAAAATATTCCTTCTTCTTCTTACTTCTAATTAAGCAAAAGAGATCTGAGAAGTGAGTTTCTTACAGTAGAAAGGAGAATATAAAAACTGTTCTATTCCCTGCTGCAAACGTCAAGACTACAAGATTTCCAGACTACAAGCCAACAGACAATGCCATTTCAGTCATGTTGCAATGAATACAGTAAGTGGTATGATCATTGGAAATGTTATACATTGGTTTAAGACCATTCTAATCGAAAGGGAATTTTCTTTAGAAGCATCTTTTTGGAATCAAGACTTGCCAAAAACCAGTGATGATAGAGGGCCATATACAAATAAAATGCTCAAGAAAATACAACCTAGATTTCCCAGTTCTTGCGGAATTCTTTTAAGAAATGTTTACCTAATAGTATTAAAATGTTTTTATATAATTTATTAATGCATTATGAATACTTTATTCGTCGAGATATTTGCTAAAAAGAAACACATGGAAGATTTTATGTGTACAAAAGTTTCCTATCTACTGTTTTCAGAATATTGTTAACCTTATTTTCAGAAACTTGGTGGCCGTAATTCATGCTAGAATCAATACTTAAGGAAATTAAGACTGTAAACCTCCTTTTTCGAACACCCTATATAAATTATTCTTTAGTTTCCGGGTGTAAATATAGTTTTCTTGCTGCGTAAATAAAGATTTCACTTAATATGTATCACAGAGGAATGAGATGAACAAAAAATGTTTGCCTTAACTCACAAATTAAGGAGATTGAATCCTATTAAGAAAATTTTGTTTTTCATTTATTTGCAACGTATTCCAGATTAAGGAAGGAAAAAAATACTCGAAACTCAATTTAATTTACCTTATTTATTGAATGTTCGCATCGCATTTATTTCGGAATATTCTTATGCTATTAATTTTTTTACCTCCTTATAAATAAATTATTTCTCGGAAATTGCTTCCTTCGTGTGAAAAGATTGAAAATAGCTGAAATTGAATATTTCCATAAAATGTCAAGCAAATATGAAATTTATTTTATTTATGAGTATAAAAGCAAAATTAACGTAACACAAGATATAAAATTGAGGTAATTTGTTTCCCTTTAAATTGGAACTAAGCATTTTTTCCTTTCATAACTGAGATTATTTAATTGATTCTAAATATAAAGCTTTAACTATTAATTAACTTATTTGATTCTCCGTAACAAAAAAAAAAGGTGAAAATTAATTATAGTCCGATAAAAATATACAACTCAAATTTTTTAGAGTTTTTAGATTAGTAAAAACAGTTGTTAATACATAAATGACTCATTAATATTATGACTAATGAGTTAAAACATAATTTAAGTGCAACTTATTTCCTCTTTTCAGGTTATCAATAACATTCACTGCTATTGCAATTAAAATATTTGACTACGTTTTCTGCGTGTTTTATTTTAATTATGCTTTTTGATTTTAATAATGATTTAAAAACTGTTTTGCATTAGCAGAATTTAGCGAAAGGTTCCCCCAGTTAACAAGGAAGAAATCAAGGATCAACGATTCGAAGAAAACAGTAGTTGCAAAACATAAGATAAAAAAATTCGTGATTTAAGAAATTCATTTAGTTAAACAAAATTCATGATTCCCAGCTTGAGTTTAAAAAAAATGTTGCTAGAAAAAAGAACAAAATTTAACTAAAAAAAAAAAAAAAAAAAAAAGTTAAGGTGAAAGAAAGGTTATTCAGGAAATATAGAATGTGAATTTTAGAATTTGTCTCAATGTCTTCTTCGAATGAATGATTCTTATATTTTCAAAACAGTTATCAAAACTAACACAAATATTTATGCAACGTAAGACTCCACCAGTTACTGCTTGTTATAACTGACTTTTATACACCTATTATGCTGTTATTGTCGTAAGAAGGTAGATATTACTTTCTTAATTTTATTCAAATTACTTTAATCAGGGATGAGATCTTGTGTGCAAAAGAAACCATTACCATAGTTAAGAAGATACACAATTTACTTTTGATATTATAATTAAATTTATATATACTTAATATCACGTTTAAAGTATAAAAATGAAAATCGATATGCTGTTAATCAAAATATTCTTCTTTGGTACTATAAGATTGGCACCATACTTATTATTTCATTAAAAAGTTGAATAAGCTTTATCAGTTACCTCTCACGGCTAATTAAGAAGTCTTGATTTTAAGAAACCATTAAAAAACCATTTAAAACCCTAAAAGAATGTTTTTTAAAAATATTAAGATATTTTTAAAGTACCAAAGGGGGGAATTATTATTGCTAATTTATATTGATATGTGTTGTATTTTGTACATTTTGTAATATTCTGTTGATTCTATACTTGGCAACAATTTAGAACACTTCAGAAATACCATACTCGTGCATGAAATTTTGATGTGTCAGGAGTGTATTAAACCAAGGAACACTTTTAGTTCGACTCGGAAGTAAATCTGAGCGAAGTGAACTTTCGAAGTTTCCAGTACATGCAACGAGAATATGAATATACGTTCTAGGAAATTTTCTATCAAGGCTGGTAATTTAAGACAGAAAAATTCCACGTGTTTTATCATACTCGATTACATTAACAAATTGTACGAATAACCTGAAAACCTTTATCAGATATTGCAATAAATCGTATTTCAGTTGTGAATTTTGGAATTCTTCACAGAAAATGTATTTTTGAAACTCATCTCAGTGAAAGAACTTTCAAATTTTATGGCATCTTTTAGAAAATGTTTGGCGTAATGCACGTTTTGACAGTACTAAGTGATGATGTATTAAGTGTATTAGTACTAAGTGATGACAGTACTAAGTGATGATGATTTGGAGATTAATCAAATATATTTTTTATACTTAAAACTATCTTGATATTTCTGTTGCTGTATTTTTTATTTTTTCTATCTTAATTAGCTTTAAGTGCTATCTGTTTGAAATTTTAAGAAAGAATCAGCTTTTCCTTTTCCTTTCCCAATCATTTTCTTTGGGAGATAGGATAAATCGAAAGCAATGCAACAATAGCTTTTGAGGTATTTTCGATGCAAAATAGATTTGTTTTTGGTATGTAACATTAAACATCGATTGAATTACAAAAAATGAACCAACGTAGTGAAATACAGAAAACAATTTTTGTTTGTAATTTATTTTGTGATTATTAAGTTTTTAACTAATCAAATTACGACAAATAAATCAATATATTAGAATACAGAAAATAAGTTTCACATCTAACTAATATTATAATTATTGACATTCGCAGCACAATAAATTGCAATAAAATAGCGGCATTTTTCTCAAAGCCAAAATGGATACCATTTACCATTTTTTAACATTTCGGTCATATATTATTACCCTAGAGGCTAAAATCTTAAATAATTCTTATATTAATTGCCTTTAAGCAATACCCCTCACAAAACTTCGGGATTGAATATTATTAATTCAGTTTGATGCATATCTGCAACACCTTGTACTAATTAGAGTAAAAGCTCACGATGAAACAAACTGTTTATATTGTTTTATACAAGGTAAATAAAGATTATTAATATTTTCGATTTAAATTTTCAACCACATAATCTCATTTCTTTTACCATAGCCTATATTCACTCACATAGCAATATTTTTACTCATTCAAACTTAATATGTTTTAATTTTCAGGTCTCTTAAATTAAGAATGTTTTATACTCTACATAATCATTTAGATTGAATATGAGTTTTATGCTCAAAAAGTGCATGTCGAAGTTTCCTAACTTAGATATTAACTTCTGGTTTACTTTTTTGAAATTCTAAATTGTACTGTCTTTTCTTAATTAATCAAGTGTATCTAAATCTTATAAAATGGTTACAATTATGCTACTTTAATTTTATTCAAAACCAATTCTTGGCATTTTTCGATTAAATTAAGATAATATCGTATTCTCGAGTGTATAACCCGCACCCTTAATTTTTACCTCTAATTTAACACAATTAATTAATTTTTTTTTAAACTCGTGTAGTTGTCTGCTCTTGATCACTACCGGTATCGCACACATGTCGCCAACACCAGCAAACATAATTAATCTATGTAATGTTCTATGTTATAACCCTATGCAACGTTCACCCAGTAGCAATGCATTTTATGTTTAATCGTTAAATACGCTGTTATGTTGCACTTGCTGCTGTGGTGCCACATGTTTTTATGTACTTATTTCTGATCATTCACGTCTATAATTAGGGTTTTCCTTATTTTGCATAACAAATTTATCTTAAGTTTTCCTGTTCTAAACTTCTCAACTTCACCTCACATTTTCTCACCAGGATGTAAATTTAATGTTAAGTGCTATTTAAGCGTGTGATTATCTCAGTTTATTCAGAGCATGTGTCTCTAGCCAAGCGCACGTTTCGTTGTTATTTCGCGGCCACGCTAGTAAGCCTCTTGGCCTTATCAGTTTAGTATCACGCCGGTTAGATTTCTGGTCACTGGTGGGCCATCCCGACGAACGGGCTAGATGCATGGGAGTTTTCGTGGATTTCTCCACTTGTTAGGCGTGTACGAGCCAAATTCTCTTAGAAATTCACCCACGAAGGCAGCTATCCCTCGTGTGCTTTGCCATAATCAATCTAACCAAACCAAACTAACTTAAAACCCAGATTTTTAGAAGTAGCTCTAACGTGCTGGATAGTGGGTTTCCATGTATGTACACCCCCTAGCGTGTATATAACGAATTGATTGTTAAACGACCTCATGTATAATTCTAAAAATGCCTATGGCTTATAATTTATGTATTTTATCTTGGCTAGTGTAAATCCCCTCATTAATTGAATACTTTTATATATAATCTAATATTCTTCTAAGGACTTTTACATCGTATCAGATGCTGGTAAACTATTTTTGTATAAAACGTAAAGAAATGTTAAAAAGAATACAGTTTGGATTTATATATTTATTTCGTATTATTTCTATTATCTCTCTAGATTTTCATATTTATCTTTGTATTGTCGTATTTCATATTGCGTATTTTTATCTAGAAATCAAATTGTTTTATCCAGTCGAGCTTAAAGTTAAATTTATTGCGGTTTCACTTGGTTATGTTAAAATTATTTAGATTATAAGAAATCAAATGAATTTATCAGTTAGAAATCAATTAGAACCTGATTGTTCATCAAGTCATTCAACAAAACAGTTAAATCTGTTTCATCTATATATCTCCTAATGATTTTTAAATCTGAAATAATTTTTCGTTAGAATTTAAAGTTTTGTCGGATGGGATCGAAGTGATGTTTGCAACACATGCATTTAGAAGACTTTTTCCGGCTGTTATTACGTGAATAAATCTTCAAAGAATTGCAAAGGGAAGAAGACAATTTTAATAGTATCTTTGGAACCCTTTTGAGTTAAAGGTTTTAAATGCTCGCACATATCTTTATTGAAGTTTTGAATTTATTTTTTAACAATTATTTTTTGGCTGTCTTACATTTTTGTCTGTTTTTATTTGTTGGCTGTCCTACATTTTTGTCTGTTTTTATTTGTCGGCTGTCTGTTCTAGAATATTATTCTTCGTGACTATTCCATTTTTACAAACCTCTTATGCTTTTCCTTGTAAGGTAGTTTTGTTATTTTCCTTATATTTTATTACTCCTTTTCATGTCTGTTCGAGCCATTTATTCTTCCTAAACAGACCTACTTATTTTCTGGGAACTAACTGGTACAAAGGGCAATCCCTGTCTTGCTAAACCTCTCATTTATCTTACAAGCATACTCAGCTATATCTTACAACCGTGATCCAAAAGTGCTACGGTATTGCCTTTTGAAATGGAGTCTAGAAAGTTACAAGACGATGGAAAATCATAAAATAAGCACTTAAGAAGCAGTCAGACGAATGAAAGGGGAAAAAAGATGACCTTAATGCCTTCAAAATCAAAATAGAATTCGATATTTCGATATTTTTATTCAATACCTATCTCAATATGAGATACTACATTATAAACCATATTTCAAAGATTCGGTCTGTAATAACTACTCTGTTTACCGAGTTTTCTTGTTGTATTTGTATGTACTATCAATGAAAGCCTGAAGCTCAAAGTGGGCATTAATATTCACCAAACAAAACGCGCCAGAAAATTTCAGAATGGATCTTAACAATAAAGAAAAATTCTGGACAACACCTTTGGATTAGGTCTCTGCATTTATGTATCAGAGCTAAATCTTGGATTCCAGATTTCATGTCGCAACTAGAAACACGATGAAGAGCAATATGGATTTCTAAATGTTCGCCACATAGTAATGAATAATATTTTTTAATTTTAAGGTTTAATGTTTATTACATCACAGTTAATTTAATTATATCACATCATTTCAATTTCTCACATTTACCTTATTATTTTGACTTTGATATAACGTCTAATTTCGTTAATTTTTATTCTAATTCTTTGTACTTAGTGTGGTACCATCTTAAGCAAAAATGTATTGCTGATGAATATTCTCCTGTTTAAAATAAAAATGATATTTTAAAGATGAAACCAGTTGTGATTTTGCCTCAGTCGTTTGTGCAGAAGGTTTTTCTCGACCATGATTCAATAGAGAACTAGTTTCATCTTCTGCGAAAACTGCAACATCGTATATATATATTACACTGCTAATATTTGCTACTTTTATACAAATATAGAAAAAAAATGCTCAAATTTATTTAATCAAGAAAGCTAAGCAAAGGAAATGACGGAACACTGTAGATGCGTGATTAGACCCATATTGAAGAAGAATTTTGATTGCGTAGTATTTAAAGATTGGCAGTCGAGGCAGTTTTAATTCCATTTTTATTTCCAATTGATATTTGTGGCCACAATCACTTGGCACTCTAGTCGTGCCTTTCCACAGAAGATTTACATTTTTGATATTGTTGGGATAGAAAGCAAGCCAGCGAAATTACATCTTAGCACGGTAGAGGGCAAAAGCTGAAGTGCGTAGTTATGAAAGATGGATGTACGTGAAGAGAAAAGTTTTGGTTTACAAGGTCAGTTTCAGTTCTTAATTATTACGTCATCAGAGTTGCGCGGGCCATAGAGTGATCTAGAAATGACGCAATCAGATTACTTCCTCTTCAATATAGGATAACTACGCATCTACAGTGTTCCGTTTTTCCTTTGCTTTTATTATGACAATAAAGCCGGTAAGGATAGTTTCCTGCAGCCTGAAACCTCAATGGAAAATTTAATTCAGCTCTTCAAATCATCGCTTTGTGATAAATCCAAGATAATGTGAAAGAAGTGAATCATCAAATTTGTTTTTTCAGTGTTTAAAAAATAACAGATCATTCTTCTGCTGTCGTGTTTTGCAAGTGCTTCAAAAAATAATCACGCGTAGTGTTTACAGATTGAAAGTAATATCTCGATAAATTGAGAAGTTCGAATGCCTAGTGAAAAGGAAATCATCAGTGAATTACCGTTTAGGAATTAAGCATTACAGCGGGTTCAAGGTCGATCTGAGTTAGTGTTTGCAAGTATGTGCGACAGAAAATTATTTGCACTTCCGCTTTTTCAACAGCTCAAAAATTATTACATTCGTGTGAACCTAGCTCAGATGTGCTGCGAATTCTATAGTTTTCATTTCAACATTGGTTAAAATTTCTGCAATTTGTTTTGAGAAAATCTGAAATTCTTGTTCATTAATTTTTCTAATTTTTCATAATTATGTGTAAGCAAATTAAGTAACGAATTTTAAGCTATTTAAATTATTCATAGGGAAGGATATAAGATAAGTTTTTATGTTTTTGAAATTTTGTTGAGAATTTTGAATACGAATTTTATAATTATTCTAAAAATTGAATGGATGTAAAAAATAAGTGAAATTATTACAGATACGTAATATGAAATTATGGTAAATGCGTGTTAAAATTTATGGGTTATTGTGTGTTAAGTATAGTATGATGAGGGTGTACTGGTTCCTTCAACAGAGACCTGCAATTACCTCTGTACAGTTGTTCCTTTTACCCTCTTCATGCAAGATAATGTTGGAGGCTCTCATTTTATGAGTGTGTGTAAATTTTTTATATTATTATTATTATATTTTTTATTATGGAATGTATTAGTGCAGTTCTCAAAGGCCAGTTACCTTAATGCAAGGAACGGAGGTCTTTTTAAATAACTGTCTAGGCACCCTGGGCCACTAGTGCAGAGAACACACTGGTTAGCTCAAGAGGACAGCCCTATTGATGGATATGTTTGTTTAGAAGTATTGCGAGGCTTCCAGTTTGGTAAAATCAGGAATTGTAAATGAAAGATGATAACGGTGAAACCATATTTTCTGAAGCTTACTCCTATTATTATATGCTGTTAAAATATAATTTATCAGTATAGAAATAAGTATCATAAATATCTATGTGCATTACATTTAATTATAAGTACTGATTGTGTAAAAGTTTATTTTGTGATATTCTGTAATAACAAGAACCTTCCCAGAAGAATTATGATTATGTGAATTCTCAAACAAAAAGACTTTTGGACTGAAATGCTGAAAAATTCAATAGGACTCTAAAAATTAAAAATTTATTTAAAAAAAATTGATATTTATAAATTATACTTTGCAGGACAAAAATTTTATGATTTATGTTTGTTTTTTATTTGCTAGTGCTTTAACTCTCTCTTTAAAAAGGCTTCTCTGTCGCTACGCCTTTTTCTTTTTGAAGGGGGAATATCTAAGATAAAAATGTATGAATCAGAATTATAATATAACTATAAACATTAATTCTTCCTCTCTATTTTAAAATCGTAATAACTTATCTGCATTGCGTCATTCAAATTAATCATGCGATCTTACGTAACCGTTAATACCAGATGCCTCTTAACAACCAATCACCGAATTGTAAACCAAAACTTTTCTCTTCGCGTGCTTCCATCTTTCATAACTAAGCACTTCAGCTTTGCTCTTTACTCTGCTAAGATGTAATTTCGCTGGCTTGCTTTCTATCTTAACAATATATAAAAATGTAAATCTTGTGTGGAAAGGCACGACTAGTGCCAAGTGATTGTGGCCACAAATATCAATTGGAAATAAAAATGGAATTAAAACTGCCTCGACTGCCAAGTTCTTTAAATACTACGCAATCAAAATTCTTCTTCAATATGGATCTAAGCAAGCATCGACACTGCTCCGTCATTTCCTTTGCTTTTATTATTACATATATATATATTACACTGCTAATATTTGCTACTTTTATACAAATATAGAAAAAAAATGCTCAAATTTATTTAATCAAGAAAGCTTTAAAATCTAAAGGATAGTTTAAAGAACAAAAATATACGTACATTGTACTCTCGATTTCCAGATGCAGATTATCTGGTTTTCGGATTATCCGTGCGTGGAGGATCCTCAACCAAAACATGTGAATAAAAGAAAAAATCGGGTCTGTAGAACTTAGCCGACAACCATTTAACAGTCGAGAGACTTAGCAGACAGTACATTTAGCAGACACGGACATCTGACTCATACGGACATTTAGCCGACAGGACTGTTAGCTGACAAAGACTAAAGAACTTAATGGATACTACCAGCGGATATACTTATTTAATCGATGGGACACTTATCTGACGGGTAACATACAGCCGACAGGTCATTTAGCTGTCACGGGCATTTAGCCAACAGCACGTTCATTTGACCAAAAAAAAAAGTGACAATGTTTAGTAAAATCTGTCCATATTTATCTAAAAAAAGGGCTGCTTCCAGGGTACCAAACGAGAAGCTTTAAAAATAAATCATAGTTTTAAATTTAATATTAAAGAAACTCTAGATTTTAAAATTAAATAAAAAAGCGAAAACATTTTTTGCATAGATTTTGAAATAAATCTCGAGAGAAATTAGATATAGGTCTCTATATTTCGGTTTGATTTATTTGATTATGACAAAGCACTCGAGGACTATCTACTTAAGGGAATGGATGCCTTAGTGGAGGTCTTTTAAGGGAAAAGTCGCTGATACACATGAGAGTTGAAAATTACGAAAGCGCCCATACAGCCAGTCTGTCCGCCGGCATTCGAATGCTGGACCATTTGGTGGTAATCATTACTATTATGCTGAAAATTGATAGATCTGGTGATGTTTGGTTTTTAGAAATTTTAGACTGAGCAGTCATTAGTTTTTAAAAATTAGGGAAAGGATGTGCATTTCATAAGAAAACTTCATATTGAGATACTTTAAAATATTTCTGCTCTTTAATATTATTATCTTAAGATTACAATTTTAAAATAAAATGTTCCAACAAGAGTTCCCATTCAGTCATTCATTACATGCTATTTTTTATTAATTTCTCATATTATGAAATGCATTTTTAAAGAAATTAAACCTTTAAACGTAAAGCTATTTATAACATTAAAGAAATAAGAATAATTACTCTCGGAATTGATTTAAAAATCTACGTAAAAATAAGGTTGTTTTTCTGTTTAATTTTAAAATCTGTAGTTTCTTTAACATTAAAGGCAAAAATATGCCACTTTTTTATAAACCTTCTCGTTGGCTGCTCTAGAAAGAGGACTATTTTTGAATAAACACGAACAAATTTTCACTAAAATCTTGTCTCGTGGTTTTCTGTCTGTATGTACGTTTTGTGAACTAAATGAGCTATAGGCTAAAATATCTTGCCCGCTAAATGTTCATGTCGGTTAAAAGACGTTTCCGCTATATGTACCTGTCGGCTAAGTGTCCTGTCAGCTAAATATCCGTATAGACTGAATGTTCTGTCGGGTTAATGTCAGTGTCGATTAAATGTCTTGTCGGCTAAATGACCGTGTCGGATAATTGTCCTGCCGAATAAATGTCCTGTCGGTTAACCCTCCAGGCGGCAAGGCCGTATATATGCGTTCGAAAATAATGGCTCTCATAGCGGCAAGGCAGCATATATGCGTCCAAATATTTTGGTCCTCATGGCGGCAAGGCAGCATATATACGTAAACCTAAATTTTGGCACGAAACGGCAAAGCAGCATATATACGGCCTGTCTCAGAATGCCCTCCCCTCACTGCTCTTAATGTAAACTGACAGGTGATAATTTTTCTCTGCGGGAGGTAATTGAGGAGAGGAAACTATCTATTCGCTAGGGGCAAATGGGTTTTATCGATAGGTTTTGAATAACAGTTCGAAATAAATAGCCCGTTCAAAACTTCCAGCTGTTCTGTGCTTATACCAGCTATAGTAAACTTAAATGTTTATATATAAATGTAAAGAGAATTTTCATTTTCCAGCCTAATTATTCTCCAAATTTAAATGCAGTTTGGCAAAATGTAATTGGAATTAAAATTAAAATTGCAAGAAACTGCAACAATATTTTGAAATATGTGATTTCAATTATATTGCAATTGTAATTAGCTTCGCAATTACAATTAGAAAGTAAGTACTTTTTAAATGCAACAATAATGTATGTAATTGCATTTTAATTCTTATGTCTTACAATTACAATGCAATGATAATCACAAACATTATAATTATATAATCTAATTTCAATTAAAAATTTTATTGCATCTAATCACAACTACGGTAATATTAGCTAATTATAACATAATTTTAACTGCAATTGCAGTTGGTAATTATAACTACGTAATTAGGAAAGTAATTGTCTCTGATAATTAGAATTACTTAACATAGTGAAATTATGATGATAATTGTAATTCTAAGTGTAGTATGCAATTGTAATAAAATTATGCAATTACTAAGTAGTCATAGTTAAAAAGTAGCTGTTTTTTTAATTACAATTACAATTTACGTAATTTCATTTAAATTACAATTACTCTATATTTGTGAAATCCAATTTCATATTCAATGCAACTGCAATCATATAATCTAATTACAATTAGACTGTCATTGTAACTCCAGTAAGTAATTATAATAATGTAATTAGGATAGCAATTGTTTCTGATAAAAGCAGTTACGTAGCCCAGGAAAATCATGATCTTAATTGCAAATGTAATTGCAGAATGCAATTGAAAACACATAGTAATTGGAATAATATTATGCAATTATCTTGCAATTACAATGTAACAATTTTTAATTACATATACAATTTACTCATATGCATTTTAATTATAATTGCATTTTAATTGTGAAATCTAATTGAATAAACAGTATAACTGTAATTATATAATCTAATAAAAATTACAATGCAATTGTAATGACCTCTTAATTAAAATTGCGCAGCAGATTATTGTAACTATTTAATCAGAAAAACAACTGCCCCTTATAATTTCAGTGACATAGGCTAAGGAAATCGTGATAATTTTTGAAAATTACAGTCAATAATATTATATTCGAAATGTTTCTGCATTTTGGATAATGAGTTTTTAAATAATACAACGGGATAATCACCTATAAGAAAAATATTAATATTTTCTGTCATGTCTTCTGAATCATCTTACATATATTGTAGTTTGTGGTACCAGCATAAATAGGAGTTTATTTAAAGGAAATATTTTATATAGACCGAAATGCACATAACGTTAGTAAGCAAATATGTATGTTTATGATCTTCGATATACATGTGAACTTAAATTACAAGATTAAGGGAAAGCAAGCAAAGAGTTTATGCCAAAGCAAAGGGATGTTTTCGCAAAGGATTTGTTACGGGACGCTTGTCTTGTTTACATTACACAAGAAATAAACCATAAAAATTACATTTATCCTTTTCTTTTCAGAAAGGTTTGGTTTGGTTTATTTAATTATGGCAAAGCACACTAGGGCTATCTGCCTATGAGGAGGGATGCCTTCGTGGAGGACTTTCTAAGGGAAACTGGCTCGTATACACGTTACACATGGGGAAAACCACGAAAATGGCCAGCCCGTTCGCGAGATTCGAATCTCGGACCGAACTACCAGTGTTCAGCGGCTTTACCGCTCGGCCGCTGGTGGGTCTCTTTTCAGAAAGGAGATCATCAAGGACTAAACTAAGCCTCATAATTTTATCCAACCTATTGCTTTAGCTGGTAAAAAAGGATTCTGATCAGCAATCAGTATGCTTAATTGCTGTGTGTATTAGACATTTTACTAAATCCATTTATTATGAATTACCGCCCAGACAGTAAAGCGGTTCGTGACTCTGGTTGCCGTACCGAAGAGCCTGGGTTCGAATCCCGGATAGGGCATGAATATAATTTCTTCGTCCTCTTCATAGGTGGCAACGGTGGTCCACGTATTAGTTCCCTCCTTAATAACATGACCGGCCTTAGTAGTGATCAATGTCTAAAAACGGCTACTACCTGCCATTGGAAAAAAAAAATTACGAATTGGTCTTTTATTCAACATAACACACATTTTCCATAAATAGTTAAAATGCATTATTCAGTTACAAGTGAAAGTACTTGCATGAACTATTTTCCATCATTGTTTCACGTAAGAACAAATAAAAATACAATTTTCTTATGCACCTGTGATTGTCATATTATTTGGATTACGGTAAAGACTGTAAAGATGCTTCTGTGGAGGACTTTCTAAGGGAAACTGGCTCATGTTCACATCACCCGTTAATAAAAACAGAAAAAGATCTTTACTTAATTGAATGCAACGAAACGTTTAAGAAGAATGATGTACTCATAGAGAACTTTCTAAAATAAAATGATTTGTATTCATGTTACACATAAGGAAATCCACGGAGCTATCTAAACATTTAGATTGTTTGCCAAAATGGGCATCCGATTTGAACTAGTAGTATTCAAAAGACGACTTATTACTCTGCTGAGCGAAAAATCTAATTGCTTTTGAAGTTATATTGTAATTCGAACAATCATTGTATTACAATTATTATTATTATTTTTTCCCCAAAGGCAGATTGTGAACAGTTACAGTGCAACACATTCCATTAGTCTATACAAGGCCAGAAGTTGCAGTCACTTTATTATGGAGGCATCTAATATGTGGGATCATCGCCTCCTATGAAAGTACGAACAGTTAAAGCCATGCCTTCTCCGGGATTCGAACCCAGGCCCTTCGGTATCGCAGTCAAGCTTCCCTAACCACTATACCATCTGGGCGGCACACTTACAATTATAACTACATTAGTTGTAGTTTTAACTACAATGAATAACAAGCTTTTCTCAGTCAATAACAGATAGCTTAAACTTTAAAGATAAATGGAAGGTCTTATAATTTGTCGAATGGCAGTATTCTAAGAAAGTGTAGTCTCCAGGATTTTCGAAGTTTAATTACAGTCTTACATTTCGCATACTCGCAGCACTTGCCCAAAGGCTGTTCCAAGATTATTTCTGTTCACCTCATTCATTAATTTTGGAGCAGAATCATGTCTAGAGACATTTTTTTCTGAGGACAGTATTTTATATAATAGAAAAAAAAATAATAATAATGCGTCTCCCTCAAGGTGCAGGAAACAACAAGTACTGATAAATTTAATTGAAATACAATTATAATTTTAGTTAATACAAATACAATGTTACTTTAACGGTTAGAATTACATTATAGTTCTAATGGCAAAAATATCAAATGAGTGTTATAGATTAGTATACTTTTACTTATCACAATATTAAACTTTTAATGCCGTTTTATTTTATTTAGCTTATCACAATGTTGAGCTTTTTAATACCGTCGGTACTGAAAAAATGTTTTACTACTGTCATGAAATGTATATTCGAAAATAGTTTCTCATTGATGTTTTTCTTATATATTTTTCTGCATAATTCATAAATGTTTGCAATGGAAATAATTCTGAGGCTTTTATAATACTTCTAAATTTTCATGAAATAAAGTTCCATTAAAGTTTACTTGAAGGAGACTCTCAGTGCAAGCACTCGAAAAGAAGTTATGCTACATTTACATATTATGAAACGGTTGAATGTACAATATTTACTTGTAACAGCGGTGCTCAATATATCGCGTTTTCTGAAAGAATGCATATGTTGCCTAAAATCGAATTTAAATCACTATAATCAGAATAATTGGCTAAAGTATTAAATTGTAATTTTTACAACATCAATCGAATTAGTGGATTTTATTGAAGATAAAAATGTGTTGATATTGACAAGCTATATTAGTTTTTGTACTATAATGAATGCTAGCTAGTAGCTATATGAATATAATGAATGTACTATAATGAATGCTACCTAGTAGATACTCTAGTTAATAGCTAGAGTAAAACTCAGGATATGGTAACATTAAATAAATAAATAAATAAAATTTAAAAAAAAAAAAAAAAGAAGATCAGAAAACGAAAGCGAAAAGGAACTGAATACATTCGGAAAGAGAAGGCTTACTATGGTGAAACATTAGAAACATGTAGACAAAGTGTTAATACTGTATGTGAGAAAATACTAAGGACAAATTGAAATACATCATAGCTACGTTTGGTGCTTTCTATATTATTTGTATCAATATTAATATAAGTACCGAAAAATACTTAAAAAATAGGTATTTTCGAAACTTTAAAGGAACAAAATTGCAGTCTGAAAATTTATAGCAGCGGAACTTTTGAAGCAATTTCATGCCTTCTGAAGGTCGCCATGAACATAACAATTTATAACTGTCAGCTTTTACAACTAGGAATCAGATAAACTCTATTGTCTAGTAAACCGGACTGTCTAGTAATGTTTTCGGTACTGTCTAGTTTCCGGGAATGGCGATGTATGCAAGCTTTTTCCTCTTTCTGCCCTAAGAATAAACAGCTCATAGGGGAATTCTGAAAAATATATAACCCTTTCATATATGTACTCATACCCTGATATTTACAATAGCGTTTCTTTATTTAGATAGCTTTGAGCATGCAAATTCACTAAAAATCAGAAAACAAGTACCATACTTATAACAAAGCAGGTTATCTCAGTAAATGAAGGGAATTAAGTACCGGCGATGGCAAGATTTTCCCATGGTTTGAAGACTAAGTAATTTATTCCTCTCAGAAAATTTTCTCGGAAAGCAAATCATCACTTACGGATAGAAGAATGTTCTAAGAAGTACGGGACAAATTTATAATGGGAATAAAAGAATGAAAGAAATCGGAAACTCTTTTCTAGTAATCATTTTACTCCTCGAAAGTTGGTTTCAGTATCACCTTTTTAAGGAAATGACACATGAAATGGATTTCAGAAACTGAATCTCGAAATCATCAATAACTATCCAATATTCTGCATTTGTAAATATTTATTTAATTTGCATTTCAACCAAATGTTGAAAACAAAGCGGAAAAAAATCTCCTTACAAAAGGAAAAAGAAAAAAAAGATACCCTTTTTTTTACAGTGATATTCCATTAAATTATATCAGAAAATCATATCACTGATGGATGCAATAAATACTAATTTCAGACATGTTGCCTGTTTATGTTGTTAACTCTCTTTTGCAACTGAACACTGGTAGTTTTGCCTAAGTTTGAATTCCGGCGAATGCGTTCGTTGCTTGGTATTTTGGTGAATTTTAGGTTGAATATATCAAACCAGTTTCTCTGAAAAAGTCATCTACAAACGCATCCTTTTCCTCAAGCACGTGCCCATCGTATGCTGCCTGAGGAATGTGCAAGAATTTTTCTTCTTTTACACAGCTTTCATAATCATATATTACCCACCAGCGGCCGAGCGGTAAAGACGCTGAACACTGGTAGTTCGGTCCGAGTTTCGAATCCCGCGAACGGCTGCATGGTCGTTTTCGTCGTTTTCCCCATGTGTAACGTGTATACGAGCCAGTTTCCCTTACAAAGTCCTCCACGAAAGCATCTCTCCATTTAGGCAGATAACCCTCGTGTGCTTTGCCTTGAATAGCACCATACCAATAATACCATAATCACATATTATATTATTGAACATTTTTAATTTGCAAAACTATAAGTTATGGAAAACTGAATGACATGTTTATTTAGATAAATAAAAAGATAAAAATTAAATGCGTCATCGACATCATTTTGTTAGTAATATCATTATATAATCTATTGTACTTTTTTTTTATTTTTATTTATTTATTTATTTATTTATTTTTTAGTGTACTGGGGAATTAAAGAAAATTTCTCAAAAGTATCATCATGTTTTCGTAAACTGATATATAGTGTTAAATTATTAAATTAAATTTCAGTTTATTATAGCAGAAATCGTAAATAGCTGCATTATGTATAGCTCTTGCTTCGCTGAGCTTTCAGAAGTTAATCTGCGTCCATCCGCATAATCGAGGAGCAGGTCGATTTGTTTCTCAGTGCAATCGCTGTGGGATCTACTGACCGATGTTCTATAAATTAAAAATATTTTGCCCTGCCTAAATTCTGTAGCTCTCTACATTCTAAAACTTTTGCTGTTGTCAAGTGCCAAATTCTTAGAATTTGGCCATCCCTAAATTTTCTTGTTCGATGCCTCTTTAAATTTTAAGAATTTTTCAGCCATTAATCTGCCTCCTGGCCAGACGTGTTTTTCGATGCCACATATGTCACTGAAAAAGTTGAAAAATCGGAATTTTAAAAGCAAACTTCCTACTTTTCATCAAATAAATTTTATCGATTAGCAGTGCTATGGAAGCATTAAAACATTTATGTAATAAATACACAAATACTTCAGAAACATTTTTTTCTCTCTACTGAAGAAAGGCCTGTCTCTGACTACCTGCGAATTTGATTAAGTTTTATCCAAAATCTACGTCAAAGCGTTTCTTTTTGGCCTAATATTAAATTTTACATTGGCGTGTTCCTGTCCCTGCTTGATGTTGACAAGATTTATTCAAAACTTACTGTTCTTATTTTTTATTTTAAAACAAACAATTTAAATGGAAATCCTCAGCTTGCTTTTATTTATTTAAATAATAACATTTGATAATGTGAATTGAGATCAAGAAGTAATTTGCGTATTTGAACCCAAAAAAACGTTAAACACCAATTTTGAAGCTTTTGTTTTAGTTTGCTTTATTTTTCCTTCAAAGCACGCGAGAGCTATCTGCCTAAAGGGAAAAATGCCTCCGTGGAGGACATTCTAAGAAAAACTTACTCGCGCCCACATTATGCACAGAGAAAACCACAAAAATTCCACTTTGAAAGGTAAAAATGTCTAATTTTTTAGAGCGAGATTTTCCTAACAATGAATTTTAGCAATTTAATATAAGTGCTACATTTAATTAAGAATTAAAACAATGTTCTTTTGTGATTAACGTAAGGTACTCTTTCTGTCAAAAATAATCATATGAAAATGCACCGAATTTCAGTACCATGTAATTTAGTTCGGAAACTGAAAGGTATCTGTGACTTGTTGTCTATATGTAGAAAATTTTTAATAAGGTTATTATAACTGAAATTTGTTTCAAAATATTCAATATTTCATAACTTCTATCAACCAATAAATGCGATAAAGGTAAACTCATCTTTTATAAATATGAAACAAGATAAACGAAATAAATTTGTGGTAAAATGAATTACAAACATTATGTCGAAATGACTGACACTGAGCATGTGTTTGTTATTTTAATAGTAATTTAGTTATCAATTACATGTAGCTTTCAATAGGAATTAGGTA
Source organism: Stegodyphus dumicola (assembly GCF_044657685.1). Lineage (NCBI taxonomy): Eukaryota > Metazoa > Arthropoda > Arachnida > Araneae > Eresidae > Stegodyphus > Stegodyphus dumicola. The sequence continues at coordinate 26,199,212 of NC_140777.1, forward strand.
TTTTAAGCCTCTTATAAATTTTTTCTTAGCGTTAAAGCTCGATAACATGAATCAAAAGCAGAAAATTAGTTAAACTACACTGTCTCACTAGTCGTAAGATTATATTACTGAAATATGCATATAAAAACAAATTAACATTTTATAAACGTACATTAAAATACCGAAACGCAATAAAAATCAATAACATTTATACTTAAAAAGCAACAAAGCCGGGCTCATGTGAATCACTAGAAGAGGCGCCAAATTGGCTATACGAATTCGAAAATTACCTTAATTATTAGAGGAAATAGGCTTCGTCAAACTTAAATCAATAAAACAAACCAAAAAAATTGCAAGAAAACCTGGAAATTAATGCAATATGCATTTCAGTGTTATTTCTTATTTATCAAAAACGAATTTTTTAACGTTTTCATTTGAAAATTATAAATAATTGGCTACATTATTTCTCTGAATTTATAAAACTACGATTAAAAAATACTTTAAGAATTATTGTATAATTATGCTATAAGAGTTATGACATTTTGATTTAATACAATTACTTTTGCTTAATACAAGTGTAGCTATTTTTATATTTATATGGACGCGCATTGACCTTTCTGCCTCAGGTGAAAAATTATCTTGGCACGGCTCTGATAAGCAATTAAGATTAGAAATATGCACAAAATTAGTAACAAGGCAATACAAAACTTCCTTTTCTGTTTTGGATTTCCAGAAAAAAATATCTTTTTTCGTCTAACCAAAGCATGGACACAAAACGTGTTCCTTCCTCCGTAAGGGCAAAAGCAGCCCATCTGCTTACTCGCCTCTAGGCGGTAATCAAAGGACAGTAGGAAACCATCACTTAAGTGAAACGACTTGTTGATCGCCCTACAAGAAGGGGGGAGAAAATCTAACAAAGGCCGTTTTCAGGACAATTTTGGTTCACACTAAATGAAAAAAAAAATTGTAAACATGGTTAATTTTTACTGCAGTTTTCGAGACGTAAATAGATTTGAATGCGAGCCGCCCGGTGGGTTAAATGTCCTGGTTCGCTAAATGTCCTCTCGGTTAAATGTTTGTATCGACTAAATGTACGTGTCAGCTAATTGACCTGTTGGCTAAGTGTCTCGTAGGCTAAATGGTTGTCGGCTGAGTGTCACGGACCCATACGGCAGTCCGTTGTATCTTTTTTTTTTATTTTGGAAAGAAACAGGAAATGCTTAGTTTGCGTAATTTGTCACTATAATAGGCAACGGAGACTATAAACAGACTAGAAAGAAGGTAGATAGGAAGAAGATAGTAGAACTGGTAATCTCTACACTTTCTTTGAATGTACGAATATTAAAACAAGAAAGGTAGCTTGTTTAATATATTTTAAACTGCTAGTTAATACGCAAATAACAACCAAATACACGACCACGTACGGATGACCGGTAACAAAATTGTAAAATTACCTAATTTAACTTAGAGAGTAATTTCTGTAATATTGTAATATTATCTAAAATATCCTTCAGACTCTATTTGACTAACAAACGAGTTATCATTTCGTCTATATAAATACGACAAAGTCCTGTGAAGGGTTTGTATATACTTTTTTATTATACTAAACGTCATTTCAATGAAGGCATCATTTGTACACAAGTCAAATACCCACCAATTATAAGCAGTCAAATAAAGCTGAATTTATAAATTAAGAGTATCGTAGCGAATACTACGCAGAATTGTTCTAACTGAGCTGGCTGAACTCATTTGCGCGATTTAACGTCAACAAGCAAATGGCTAACGCCAGAGAGAAATTTGAGTGGCAGCAAGTGAAGTTGCAAACGTCGCTGCCAAAAGCTCTATATCTAAAACATTCAAAACTACAGCCTTAATTCTAAACAACATTTGGAAAGCTAAATTTACATTCAGTATTTGCTGAAACAACGTTTTACTCGAGATGCTTTCTTTGACTCACACGACCTTGAAAATATTTAAGCAGAGTTATAGTTTGAATTATATAACCTTTCCCATTAACCACTCCTATAGTATTACCATTTCCACATATGATGCTATAATACTACCAGTTTTACGTATGATGCTATAATACTACAGTTTTAAATATGATGCTGTAATACCACCAGTTTCACAATTTGCTTTAAGTGAATGAATATGTCATTCACTTAAGGCAATTTGTGAAACTGGTAGTGTTACAGCATCATATTTGAAACTGTAGTATTATAGCATCATATGTAAAACTGGTAATATTATAGCATCATATGTGGAACTGGTAGTATTATAGCATCTTCTACGTCTTAATCGAATTCTTATATGATTAGAGCTCACGCACACCAGAGTTCAATGACACAGTATTTCAAAATCTAGACTTAATGTTCCATAGTTCATCGAGACTTAATGTTCCAAGTTTTATTTAAATTTTAAATGTTTTGACTGAAGAGCCTAACTTTTAAATAATTTCATTTACAATACAGAGCTTTTAAATTTTCATATAATTTTTACAGTATATTAATTCTTAGTACCATGCTGGCCATTAAAATTGCAACATGTTGCATCAGGTTCTTCTATTTACAATAAAATTAATGTAAAATTCCTTACCTGCTGCATCTTCAGTGTTCACGACGCCAGGCTTCTAATAATCACGTTTTCAGTAAGAGTTTCTATTACTGCTAACAAGCCATCTTGTCTTTTAATTATTTATTGAAATAAAAAGCTAATATACACTATTTACAAGGTAGGTGATAATTATTTTAAGACAGTAAATTTTTAGTTCTGAGTCTTTACGCTCCTCAGAGCGGTTCCAATCTCCACTGGTTCTCGGAACTTAATTACAGCAAAAGTAAAGGAAGAGATGCCCGCCACCTAGTGGCAAGAATGTGACATCCTCCCACCTTTTGATTTTACCTCGATAAGATGGGAAAATCAAAACAAAATTTATCAATAATCAAACAAAAATTCAAGTACAACTTTCACAAATATGAAAAGTAACTAATGCTCTAAAATTAATACTTACAAAGAAGGATTACACATCTAAACATTTTCTGCATAACATTCATACCATATCCAGATAACATGTTCCAATTGACTACTGTTAGGACAATTAAATTTCTAAAATACTGAAAAGAAACAAAAATTAGTATAGCAATTTAAAAATATGTAACAGGTTTTACAGTTTTACGTCCATATCTAGTTTGATAGTTCATATCACTGTCACACTTATCAGCAGAGTTTTTTCTGTTCATGGTGAAGTCACTAAACAAGTTAGGTCTATCAAGTTCGAGAGGATAAATACGTTTCACAGGTCTTAGGAGTTCACCCGTTACAGTTTTCACTTTGACAACACGTACTTCGTTGTCTTTCCCAGGATATAGTTCTACAACACGACCTATTGGCCAATCTATTCTCTTCTTGTCGCTGCCGACAAACACCAAATCATTTTTGTTGATAGTCCGAGTAGATCGTTTAGATGGTTTTTGCACTAGGATAGCTAAATATTCATCGCGAAATCTTTTGCGAAAATGTTCTCTTAAGTTCTGCAAGAACTTGTATCTTTTTGTCAGATTGATGGTATCCAGGTAGTCTAAGTCTGGTACTCCGACGTCGTGCACATCTTGTAGAAACATTGAAGGAGTTAGTACCGTAAGATCATCTGGATCTTCTGAAAGGTACGTAAGGGGTCTTGAGTTAATCACTGATTCGATATCACAAAGTATAGTCAACATTTCCTCGTAAGAGACACAGGACTAGCCGAGAACATTTCTCAACATCTTCTTCACTGTTTGTACCAACCTCTCCCACCAACCGCCCCACCATGAAGCAGTTGGGGGATTAAACTTCCACTGTATTCTCATACTAGTTGAACGACATTCTATTTCTTTCCAATCTATCGATCTTAACAGATTTTCAGTTCCAACGAAATTAGTGCCATTGTCGCTGTAAATAATACCTGGACGACCTCTTCTGGCAATAAATCTCCTTAATCCCAAGATGAATGCATTTGTTGATAAACTTTCTATCAGCTCAAGATGTATCGCGCGATAGACCGCGCAAGTAAAGAGCAAGATCCATGCCTTTTTTCCTTTTCGTAAATAAAGAGGACCGGCTACATCGACTCCGGTCACTTCAAACACCAGAGCATCTCGAACTCGATCTTCAGGAAGAGGTGCTGGAACAGTCTCTATATTCTTTGCGCTATATCTTCTACAGCGAACACACTTCATAAGAACTTTACGTACTGTTTTTCTTCCTCTCAGGACCCAGAATTTCTGTCAAATATTGGCTAGTACGAATTGCACACCAGCGTGGGATAGTCGCAAATGGTAATCTAAAATTAACCTATGAACTAAGTCATGATTTCAGGGCAATACAATTGGACAGAGAAAATTTTCTTTTTCCTCTCTTCTAGTAATCTTGGTCTTTAACCGAATAAGGCCATCTGAGTCAAAAAAGGTACAAAGGTTGCTAACTTTAAGTTCTTTGCAAAATGCTTCTATTTGTATTATCTTGCATATTTTCTTTTCTACAGTTTCTATTTCAGGGACCGTGAGTTCTCCTGATTGTTTAGAATCTGGTCTTCTGCAGTTGTTGATAAATCTGCATATCCAAGAAGTTATTCTTAACATTTTATGGTAAGATGAATATTTCTCAAAAAAATGTTCTACCCTTTGCGTATTTAGTGCAGAAATGACTGATTTCCTTTTTTCTGAATTCACTATTTCCATATCCGGTATTTCCCTTTGTCTAGGCCATTCTTCCTGATTTTTCTTCAGCCAGTCGGGGCCCTCCCACCATCTAACTACTAAAAGTTGTTTTGCGGTGCAACCTCTTGATGGGAGGTCAGCTGGATTTTTTGTTCCAGCAATATGTTTCCACGTTTTTGGATCCGTCAGTTTCCTAATCTCCCTGACTCTGTTTTACACAAACAAAGCCCAGGCAATCTCTTCCCTTTGAATCCATGTCAAAACTGTTGTAGAATCCGTCCAAAAATGCGTTTCCACATTTTGCCATTGTAAACCATTTAAAACAGAAGAGCATAGTCTGGCACCTATCGTGGCAGCTATCAATTCCAGACGAGGGATCGTAATAGATTTCACGGGAGCTACCCTAGACTTCGATGCCAACAGATGAACTTCAACTCCAGAATTCGTCACAGTTCTCAAGAAAACTGCAGCAGCATACGCATTACTACTGGCATCACAGAATGTGTGAATGCTGCAGAACTTCCTATTGTCCTTGCTGGAATGTATCCAACGTAGGAGGGATATTTCTTTTAAGAGAAAAAGGCTTTTATATCAATTCACAAAATTTTGTTTTGTACTCTCGTCGACTTCAGTATCCCAAGAAATTCCTGTTTTCCATAGGTTCTGCAACAATACTTTAGGATACAAGAGAACAGGACTCACAATACCAATAGGATCAAATATTTTGTGTGTTACAGCGAGAATTGTTCTCTTCGTTATTATACCCATTTCAAAATCTTCTAGCCAATTCAGATTCAAAGTTAAATTATCTTTCTGAGAGTTCCATAACAGACCCAATACGAGTGAAATAGTTTCATGTTTCAAGTTATTTCCGTCATGTAACTAACCTCGAAGATTAAACTTTCCTTCATACATTATTTCTCGAGATTTTTCGATGAACTGGATCATCTCGGATATTTTGTCAAAACTGGCAACAACGTTATCTACGTAGAAGCTACGCAAGAGTTTAGCTATCATCTCCGTATCATATGAAGAATTTTTCATGTACTTTTGTAGATGGAATTCTATAACAGCTGCCAAAAGGAAAGGACTACTCTTAACCCCAAATACTACCCTAGTATGACGAAATATTTTCGTTTTCCTTTCTTCCACATTATTCCACCAGAAAAACCGAAGCCAGTCTCTATCTTGAGGCCTTACACTGATCTGTAAGAAAGCCTTTTCAATGTCTGCTATAGCAGCAAACTTGCCTTCCCGAAATCTCAACAAAAGAGATGGAATTAGTTCTATCAAATTTGGTCCACACTCTAAACACTGATTTAGAGAAGGAGACGATTGTTTCCTCGCAGACGCATCAAACACCGGTCGAATTGGTGTTGAGCTATTTTCTTTGATCACCGGTCTATGCGGTAAATAATGTCCATAGTCAACAGCAATATTTTCTTTAACTTCTTCAATCACTCCTAAGTTACACCAGTCATTAAAAACTGCATTGTATGAAGAAAATAAATTTTGAGATAAAAGTTTCTGGGTGGTAGATTGTAGACGTTTCAACGCTAAATCCTTGTGGGTGGAGAGTGGTACATGATTCTCCGCCCACGGAAGTGCGACTTCATAACGCCCTTCTTCGTTTAGAGATACAGAATTTTTGAATTGCAATTTTGCTTGAAAATCCTTTTCCTCTCTAGCCTTTTTTGTAACTGGATCTGTTATTCCGATAACATCAAGCCTCCACAGTTCTGACAGCGTGGCATCAGAAATATGTAGAGATAACGAAAGCGTGGAAAAGGAATTTTCTATTTCATAATTGTCAGTGTTCGCTTTCCCCATGACTGTCCACCCAAGTCTTGTACTTACAGCAACTAATCTTCCCCAAGGAAGAACTTCGATTTTACCTGTAAATAAATTTGCAGCAACATCTGCCCCTAACAACAAATGAATCTCTTGAGGGTTCTCCTGGAATAATCTGCAATTTCCATTTTCAAAAACATCACTGACGTAAATTCCTCTTCTTCTAAGTTCCCTAATCCAGTGTATATTTTTGATTTTAGGGACCGAAGAACATATTTTTCTTTCATCCAATACATTGACTTCGCAATTATACCGTTTATCTACGCTACCCAATTTTATTCTATAACGCTTATGTTTTTCCGAAACTTCTATGCCACCGAAAAGTCCGTGGGTTACACTTTGTTCGCCTAAGCTTCTTAATTGTAACCTTTCTGCTGCATACCTGCTTATGTATGAGTTTTGACTTCCGGTGTCAATTATCGCTCGAACAAATTGGTTATTCCCTCTTCCATATATGCGAACAATTAAAGTTTGCAAATATACTTCTGAACATCCTGCTTGATTTGAAAGTACTTTATTTTCTATCTCTTCGTCTTTTTTAATTTCCGAAACTTCGACAGAAGGATTTTGTTTATTACACATAATAGTTGCATGTTGTTTTTTACAAATAGAACAAGTTATTTTTGTTCTGCAGTTTTGAGCCAAATGGTGTAACTTTAGGCATTTATAGCAAGCACATTTACATTTTAAAATGTCCCTTTTTTCTTGTAATGATAAGCCGGAAACGAAACTACAGTCATAAATCTTGTGGAATTGATTACAGAAGACGCAGTTCATATTTTCCTCTCTGCATTCGGATTTTGTAAACAAATCTGTAGCGGTCGGAATCTTTGGTTTATTATGTCTATTTGAGAGACCATATGCGCTTTTCTGACTGTCGCCGATCGGATACTTTTTGCTGTTGCGAAACCGTTGACCTCGTGCATTCACGGGATGAAAGTTCTGCGTGTAAAAATGACATTAAATCTTTTATGTTATAATCGGTGCCAACATTTTGTGTTCTATGAAATTCAAGCGTTAATTCTGAAGGCAATAACTTCAAAATCATCGGACACAGCAAAGCGCTGTAAGATTCCGATACAACATCTAACGCTTCGAGACATCTAATCTGCGTTTGTACTTTATCATGCAAGTTACGAAATGTTTTTATGTCATTCGCATTTTTTAATGATTCAATATTCAGCAAATTATTCATGTGCGCATTAATAAGAATGTCTCTCCTTCCAAAACGGTCGTGTAAGATTTGAATTGCTGAATCATAATGTTTCGGCGATAACGGAAGTCCTTGAACGCAACTAGCAGCTGTTCCTCCTAAATACGCTTTCAGGTAATTAAATTTGTCTACTTTGTTCAATAATTCGTTATTATGTATTGAGGACTCAAAACTATTCCAAAAAGTAAGCCATTGACTACTGTTCCCATAAAATACGGGAATCGAAAGTTTTGGTAATTTAACATTAGGTGTATCTTTTACATTTTGCTGTGTGTTCGGTGCATTTAAGTCATGATTAAGTTCCTTAATCTGTTTCTTAAGCCTGAATTTCCATAACGTTATCTTCTCGCGATATTGTTCTGCAATTTCGAATTCATTTTCGAATTCATCTACACTCAGAATTGGTTCAACTTCCACATCGGCATTAGATAACGTTTCGGTTTTAGCATTAAGCTGTTCTAACAATTCTTCGAGCTCATTAATACCACCTTCAGATTTATTTAATTCACTTTCGATTTTCTTAAATAGTTTTGTAACGGCAGTTCTTAAGATACTTCTTTTCTTTTTTAACTTATCTACTTCAGCCATTATCTTTCTTAGATTCAAACACTTACACAAAAAATATACGTCTCATGAAAAACAAATATTTAACTCTTACTTAGAAAACAAAATTATTCTTTTGCTGAATACTTCAAGAACAAGTATTAAAATCTTCAATTTTAATATTCAACTTTTGAATTCACTTTATTAGAACTTTTCAAAAAACCTGGCGTCCCTGTTCGGGCGCCATAAAAATGTTGCATCAGGTTCTTCTATTTACAATAAAATTAATGTAAAATTCCTTACCTGCTGCATCTTCAGTGTTCATGACGCCAGGCTTCTAATAATCACGTTTTCAGTAAGAGTTTCTATTACTGCTAACAAGCCATCTTGTCTTTTAATTATTTATTGAAATAAAAAAGCTAATATACACTATTTACAAGGTAAGTGATAATTATTTTAAGACAGTACATTTTTAGTTCTGAGTCTTTACGCTCCTCAGAGCGGTTCCAATCTCCACTGGTTCTCGGAACTTAATTACAGCAAAAGTAAAGGAAGAGATGCCCGCCACCTAGTGGCAAGAATGTGACACAACATCAGGAAGAAATGATTTGAGAAACGTCAAAATCATATGAAAGGAAGAAGAGGTTAAGATATGCAAATAATTAGTATTTCAGCGCATTTAGACAACGCAGGAGTGAGAAACGGCATCTGAAACACTGCATAAAAGAAAAGTTGTTAATTGGATTTCTCATTAGGAAAGCTTTTTGTAAGGTCGGAGTGTGCTCAGAATATTGTGTTATGCCTTGAATTATAATAAGAAATGCTTACCAGGAAGTGTCATAATTCGATAGAGCCAGGATCGTTGCCTATCGAGAGTGTGGATTATCATTCCGTGATATCGACCCTCGCAGTGGCCGACATCGAACCACTCTCATGCGAATAGGAAATCGGTGGGTTGCTGAGGGTCATACTGAACGGCATGCAGGATCTCAACGCCTTCCTATGAATAACGCCCGAAATGACAGACATATTGTGAGGTCAGTCCTGAAAAACCGTACAATCACATAACGGATCATTAGTCAAGAAATAGGCATGTTTGCAGTCCGCCAAGTATCCGCTCATACCATTCGTCGACGTTTGCAGCACCGTGGACAATCAGCAGGGCGACCATTACTTCGGCTTTCCTTGACAATGCAGCATAGAGAGAGACGGCGGTTCTGATGCGCCGAACGACAAAGTTGGATACAGGAGTGGCACCTATTTCGTCTTTTCAGTCGAGTGCTTGTTCTGCGAGCAGTAATTTAATGACCGTACACGTTTCTGGAGCCACCGAGGAGACCGCATGATGGCTGCTTGCATTCGATATCGGCATAGGGGTCTGCACTTGATGTGATTATTTGGGCAGCCATTGGGTACTCGACACGCACAACTCTAGTTCGGATCGACGGTAATTTGAACGCAGATCGGTACATTTTTGATATCTTACTTCCAGCGGTTGTGTCCTATTTTCGAGGCTTGCCAAACGCCATCTTCCAACAAGATAATGCAAGACCATATGTTGCACGTCTTGTTCTGACCTTCCTCGATACACAGGGTAAATTCGATTGCTTCCCTAGCCTGCATGGTCTCTAGATCTGTCACCCATTCAAAACATCTGGTCATGGGTTACTGAGAGACTGGCCCGGTACCCCTCTTCAGCTCATACGGATGAAAAAATGTGGTTGAAAAAACTTGAAGCAGCATGGAATGATGGAATGAGTTTCCCGTTTCATCCAAGCCCAGCTCAACTCCGTGCCTAACCAGGTAAGGGCCGTTTTTAGATACCAAGGGTGGCAGCTGTTTCTACTAATTTCGCACCTCTGTAAACTCTGAAACTGTTTATAAGTTCTTTAATTTTGTCTTCATGCCATACTGTTTATGTGCATTAAACATCTTTTTTGCGTTTGCTTTCCTTCACGGTTTTGCAATTTTAATGGTCAGCAGTGTATATTGGTTATGTGCAGTTTATCTGGATACTAAACTTTAAAGCAATCGGTATCAAGTAAAAGCCATCGCTGACATAATCACTGTATCTAAAATGTTGTCTTAAATAGTCTTTATCTCATCTGCGTCATGGTAAGAGATAACGAAAAGGAGAAATTATAGTAAAGATCCAAATCATAAAATTTGGTTAATTAACATAAAATTCCTTATAAGCTCATTAAAAAATTCTAGTTAAATGACTTCTTATTTGACAAGTATAGTTCTGATAATAATATCTTATGAGAGTTAATGCTGTTATATTACTTAAAATAACATCAAGTAAGCTAACAATAAATGCAATGGCAACAGGAGATTACTATTGGTAATTCTAGCATAGGTACTACATTTACTATTAAGAATATTTTCCGGTTACTGGTAAAAATATTTATTGATAAGTATATTTGCTTGTTTTGTTTTTAGAGTAAAAATGACTATAAACTGAAACCTTTTATAGATAAAACATTACTTATGACTATTTCAAAAATTAGCTTATACTATTAACAAATTATACTATTAAAAATTTTCCAATTCCATACCTTTAAAGTGATATTTAACTTGTTTGAATTTCTACCACAGTTTAACCTATCATATCTTAAATTTACTTTGAGTTGTTTGCAATTCCAATGAGATCTTTAACTATATCTTATACATACTGAATTCCAGACAATAACAGTTGCATGGCACCTAAAAAATCAGGAATTTGTTAAACTAAATGTAATGCTCTTCAGCTTCCATTTGCTACATCTTTCCACTACGCTTTCTTCTTTCACACTGTCTCATACACTTATTCGTGCTTTTGAACTGACTGAGACGATTCCAAGAAACAATAAATAAAGAACAAAATAACTTAAAAATATATCTGATTAAAAGAACTTAAAGCTTTACAACCCAATGCCAAGATTGTAAATAAATTTACTGCAGACAATATATTTTAAGAAAAATATACCAAGAAACTTTTAAATCTTCACTTTTATTCGTTTTGAAGAGTATTTAACAAAAAAGAGTTTAACTGAATTCCTTTTGAAACTTTGAAAACACAGACGATGTATTCTCCAAATTCAATAGAAGTACTAAACACACATCCATGTTATTATCCAATGAATCCAAATCCGATTTGATAAATGTCAGTTTGTTCAGTTTAAGTAGAGTTATCCGATTACACGAAGGATTCGAGAAACAGGAGAGCTTAAAGTTTTGAGTTGAATTTGCATAAAGAATTGATTACAAGTCTCTTTCTACCCTTGATTGCGAATTTTTCGCGAAGTGCTTGCTGATTAATCGGTTCACTTCAGTAACTATAGCAACAGTGCAATACTTTGCCACAGATGAGAGAATTGATTGCGGGTTAAGATTAAAATTATACACTGATTGCGTTCAGGTTCTCTTCGCAATTAGTAATGCGAGAAATAAAATCCACATTAGACTGTATGTTTACCATCATCTATTAAAAGAAAAGTGCAAAACTACTGCTTTTCAAAAAAGGATTCTTTTTCTTGATAGTAAATAGTCAATGTAATTTAGCACCTTCAAGAGTTCCTTATGTTAAGAATTATGCATGAATTTAAAATTATAGTATTATCAGTTCTTTGTCAGTACCTAAACTATTATCTCAGTAACTGTTCTATGTCCTAAATGCTTTCTAGCATCACGTGACATATTTAATGAAAGCAGAAAATTTGTTTACATAAGAGTATACAAAATAATTTCAAAAAGTTTATTCTTTCTTTCTTTAAAAAATAGTGACTGTTGAAAATACGTAGACTGTTTGAAATGATTTTCAAATTGATTATCTTTTCCAAATTACGATTCCCTTTGCGATCTATATATTTGTTTTGGTTCAAATTTGATTTGTTCTGATTGAATTTTACTTTTTACAGAATTTTATGAATGATTTAAAAGCATGAAATAGAAAGTTTTTTAACATTCTCATTAGATAATCAAGTTTTGGCCATGTAATTGCCTTTGCAAACTAGAACTTGCTCTGAAATCGTATGCCACTAAGTCTAAGGATATTCTACCGTAAGAGATCGATTTCGGACAGCGCATACCAATAATGCGCAATCGGAGCATTATCCTAGGGTAAAGCCACTATTTTTTAAAATAAATATGGTCTTTTCTTTTCCATAGCTTCGAGCAAATTCATTTTCAAGATGTTTACGTAATATTCACTGTCAACGTTTGACCATAAGGAAGCAAAATTGAGGACCTAAACGCGATGGCCAACTAGCCAGAATGTAATTTGTGGATCACGCGCGTATTACAGCCTTAGAAAAGTACCTCAGTTATTGAAATACTAGGTGGTGGAGGGAATGTGACTAAATGTTTCATCTTATATGTCTACTCTAACGTTTCAAAAGTTTCGTTATTGCATTTCTTAAGTTAAATCCAAGATTCAATAACAAATCTACTACTTACTCGCCCACCATACTGAAACGTACTAAGTACTTTCACTCTTTGTGACCAATACTGAAAACCAGTTATCGACCTGAAAGTTCAATACACCAATATGTGATCTTTACAGAATCTGCTACAGAGGCGCCTCGTTTAATAACCGTACATAAAGATAGAAAAATTTTCAAACTTAACAAACAGTCTTTGTACAAGCACGATTTACCTAAAACTGCTCAAATTATACTTATAAATGTTCTTCGTAAAGCCCTTTACTAATACGAATAGCGTTCAAGCCGGCAATCAAATATTCACTTTCCATCTATACTGCAGCTTATTTTATTTTTACTAGTTACTATCTATTCAGTGTTAGTAATATGGTTTTTGATAAGCAAAATGAAGGTCAGTACAGAAAATGCTCGGTGAATTTCGAGCTCATATAACTATGCGTACGTTTCGAAATTTGACCTGGGAATGATGATTTACACAAAAAGAATGCTTATGTATACATTTGAACAGCACCCTGTACCAACTCAACGCTCCATTAATACACACATTCTTTGTTACGAAATTTGCTTATTTCATTCTCTTCTACAATTCTACCAGATAGTTTTGAATCACTCTGTGTACACAACACTAAACATTGTTTCAAGCTCGTTATATTGCACGTTATACGGTGAACTTATGAGGTATGTTCTCGATCCTTCCAGCATTCTTTCATGGTGTAACGGTAGCACACTCAGCGCGCATTTGTGAGATCCAGGTTTGAGTCCCGGTTAGGGCATTTCATGTCTTTTGCTTCAAAGAAACCTAATGACACTACAGATGCACCCAAACTAAAACGTGATGGACAATAATTCTCCACCATCAGGATTTGGCGATCGGGTCCCCTAATCCCTAATCGCCCTTTGAAGGGGGGAGTATGTAAGGCAAGTTCTCCCTCCTTCCAAGCATGCCTTCATGGTGTAACGTTAGCACACTTGGCGCTTATACGACAAGTCCAGATTCGAGTCCTGGTGAAGGTTTTGCTCATTTTCTATGTCTCCTGCTTCAAAATTACCTAGTGCCTCTACAAAATGCTGTGCTTATACAAATCTGAAAGATACAGGACACGGCCAGACTAGTAGCAAAGAATGTGAAATAAAGATTACAACTTTATTAAAAAGTAACAAATCTATTTATATATTTTTATAATATTCCGAATCTCTAAAATCTCGTTTTCAATTTGATGCATATCAAATTAATATTCGTTGAATTAGTATACTCATCTACCAGCGGAGTCCTTTTGAAGGCTCTGCATATAAACCCGTTTCAATAATGACTGATTTAAAAGGTCTAGGCTAGATACTTAATTTTATAAAAGAATATGCGGACTAATTGATGTTTTTTTAAAAAAAAGTTTTACGTTTCCGAAGAATATAAGCCTTGAAAATCGCCCACCATTTGGAAACATGCAATATTAATTATAATTTATGCTAAGTCTAACTGATGAAACTATCTGAAAGATTTTCGACACTAAATTATGAGATGTCTAAAGGCCGAAACTATTAGAAATACTTTCCCATAATATAGTAAACTAGAGAACGTAACATAAATCAATTCAATAAAGGTAAATATGAAATATTAATTCAATAAAATAATTTTTTTTCCTTTGTGTGGTTAAACAAGGATCTGGAGAAAAGATATATATAGTAATATGAGAGTAATATGGAAGATTTGTAGGAATTGTTGCACTAAAAACTTGCTATTTAAAAAAATTAATTTTTATTGATCAGATAAAGATAATGAATGAATTAATTGATTTATGATTAAAAATCGTACAGAATGTTTTATTTGTAACTCAATATGTATATACGTAATATAGGAAGGTTATTGCGATTCAGGTAATCAAAGTTCTCTTAACTATGGTTGATTAAACGTAATTAATTACGATGATTTCTGACCGAAAATGACTGAATTTTTACCAATGCGCAGCTGATCTATAAGTTAAAGAAACAATTCAGTATGTTCAGAAAATGTCAAATTCATTTCTGCAAAGATTGTTATTAGCGGGAAAAAAATCTTACATTTGCAAAATTTAAGAAAATCCTCTTAAATATTTTCAAAATTTCTGTGTTAAGTTCGCGCTGCGTTTAAATTATTACTTATATAATATCAACTGATTTGCCGATTCTCTTAAAGAGTACACATTGTATCAGTTTTGCAACGTTTAGTGTTTTATAGTGGAAAAATACTTTAAAAATAACGGGATTACTGACCCGAAGATTGATTCCAATGTAAACTTTGATTTGAATCCAAAAGGTTGTAAACTTTGATTGCTATTCTTTAAAGCTTATATCGATTTTATGAAGTTTTGTTAAATGGAAGTTGATATAGCTCTTTTTCTCTCATATTCGCGCAACTTCGAAGAAACTTTCTAATGCAAAGAAAAGTCTGTTTAAAAATACATTATTATAAATGACAGAAGAGAAAGTGACATCAAAAGAATTACGAAGAAATAAGAAAGTATTGTTATGACTGCAATTTAATTTTCTCTCGAGACATCTTCATTTTTCATCGCTGAGTACCAAAACAAGGCACGAGTACAGAAAGAAAACTTTATGAGGATCATAATCATTTTTTTAAATGGAATTTCAGCACCAAGTGCGAAATGTTGCGATTTCAAATCGCTCCCTTGAGATTCTTATGTCATCGGAAGTTATGAAGGGAGAATCATAAATACCGAAAACCAGGCGAAAGCCATATTTTGCATTACACTTTTCAAAACGAAAAATGAAGTCGTAAAAAACGAGGCAAAGTAGCAGATATTTCCAGTCCTTTGTCCTTTCACAGTTGACGTACGATTTATGTACTTATATTTATAAGAATGTTGAACAAGTCTCTTTGCAAAAATATATTATTATAACTAAGAGACATACCCTGAAAATATGATGCAGTTTCTACTTGAGAATGCTTAGCTTCACGCGTATATATCAACTCTGAAAATTGCTTATGTTAAAAGGAATTTCATATAATTCTTTTAAGGCGATATACTTTCGTATTGAAAAGTTTATCAGAACATTCATGTCACGTGCATGAAACTACAACTATCAGAATTTATATTTCGCACAGCATTCGTCTGTGTAGAAGAAAAGTATGAAGTGTCAGTATCATGGAATAACTTATATGCTGTAGTACAGATGAGTTTAATGCATTTTCGACCCCTGGACTCAATGCTACATTTTGATCAAAGGTATTTAAGCAAAGGTAGTGGGTTTCTTTGTTTAGAATTAGGTCCCTGTCATCACACAACAATATTTTGCCAAATTTTGCATCCTTTGACCCTCGCTGTTTGCTCCTAGGAAGACAGTTCTACGGAGTCAAAGTTTTGGACCATTCAGGCTATCGAAAATGATAAGTCATGATAAGTATATAAGATAAAAAAAGAAACATTTTGAGTGTCGATCCGGGAATATCAACAGATAGCAAGCATGTAAGTTATGATGAAACTTACTTTCAAAGTAAACATTTTGAAGGAAACCTATTGTTGGTGATTATTGTTACCTGTTCGTGGATTTCTCTTCCTGGCAAAATATAAGATACAGCCATTTAAAGAAAATAATTTTTGAAAACGACGTAATAAAATAAGTTCACAGTATTTTCTCCAACCTTCCAGCATACCTTCGTGGTGTAACGGCTAGCACACTTGGCGCGTATTCGAGAGGTCCAAGTTCGAGTCCCGAGGAGAGCATTGCTGATTTTTCATATACTCCTGCCTTCGAAAAATGCTAATGACTCTATAACATCTTTAATTTTTAAGTCGTTTTTCATTCATCAAGTATAGAATAATTGTTATAAAATTTTTTCTCTATTTTTTGGATTAGCTTTTGAGCATTTGATCATTTCAAGCATATTGTGTTCTATATATTTAATTTGTAGGACCCAATTGTTGAACTAATTGGCCTGTTTTATCCGATCAGCTTGAAATTATTTTCAAGTGCTAAACTGAAATCTACATAGCAGGAACAAATCACTAAATAATATGGATTTTACATTTTTTAATAATTTAAAATTTAGAATATTAATGAAATATAATTTTTAACTATTAAAAATTTAATCTTAAACTGAGTTATAAGATGAAAATTTGGAGTTTTCAAAATGTAGTTTGTAACTCCCAATGAAAACAAATCAGCAAACATTTCCACGAAAATGGCGTCGCAATTCGATGAGTAAAATTAAATTTAGAAAAGAAGTATACTTAAAAATATGAATTAAGGAATTATTTAGCAAATGATATCTAACAATTACTTAGGATTCTTCATAGACATGGGTGTGCTTGCATCTAACAAAGCAAAATAGAATTTACTTCATATATAATAATGAATAATATTTGGGTACATACTAAATACTGAATCGCAGATTGTAGGGTTTTATGTCAATCAAGGGATGATATTATTATTTCGTCTGTATTACGTTTTACTTTCGATAGATCACACAAGGATGCAAATGAATTAATGTCATCAAAGTTCTTGAGCTCAAGAGAAAGTATCTGGCAGATATGACTGCCACACTATTATTTCTATTTGCAAGTGGATTATTTAAAATTGGCTTTTCTAGCAGTAAATCCTCTTGAAATTTTCAAGGCTTCAGCCAATGCTTGTAGGCAGGCTTTACGTGGCTTAATTTGATACTAAAAGTATTTCTGAGGTTTTTTTTTCTGAATTCCTGTAAGCTGAGGAACCTTGATTTTATATCACTACACAGGTTGTGCAACGGTCAGGTTGGTAACTTAAAAAAAGTTTTATTTCAAACATTCTTCTGAGTCGGAGGCACTTTACGCAAAAGTTAAGACTTTGAGATCATGTTAGTTGAGACGAGATTATTATAAATTTCGACTGCCATATTTTAATGGAGAAAACTGACGAAACTAATCATAAAGACGGAAAAATTATTCTGCAAATTCTAGATACTGTCATTAAATTTTGTAATACTAATGGAGAAATAAGGAGATATATCCATTAATAAAGAACATGTATATTACAGAAATACGAAAAAAATTTATATAGAAAATATAATTATACCAAGTATTTTCCGCATTATGCCGCTGAAAATTTCTTCAATACATAAAGAAAAAAATTTAGAACTAATTTTTCACCAACACAAAAAAATGGAAATTCAGAACCAATAAATTTCAACAAATCCTTTAAATTTAGAAAGAGAATTCTGTAAATGTTAAAATAAAAATAAAATAAAATAAACTCTTATAAAAATAACAAAGTAAAAAAAAGTAAAAAACATTAAAGAACATGAACGAGGAGGAATCCAATTAACTCCGATATAACGTCGTCAGGAGGAGGATGCACCGGGTTCAATTACAATTCCTCTTCCGTAGAAAACTCCTTACTTTTCTTTGTCCAGAATTAGTTCATGAACCATTCCAATATATTTTTTAATCTCAACAGTTCACCCGAAAACTCTGGTCCTCTTCAAAGCAAGGAAACATAAAGCAATATTGCAAAGTAAAATAACAGATGAAGATGAGTAAGTTTTCAGTTCTTGGAAAGGTTCACTTTGAATCCATGGAAAAACTTCATTTATGATTTTACTTCGTAATTTTGCTTTTGGAATGTATCATCAGATAATTCTAGATACAAAAAGCAAGTATTTTCCTATGGAAGAGGAATTTTAATTGAATTCAGTGTATCCTCCTCCTGATGACATTATATCGGAGCTAACTGGATTCCTCTTCTTTCATGTTCTTTTTTTATTTTATTTATTTTTGGTATTTCTTGTGATGGTTTATTTTATTTAATTTTTTCCTTTAACATTTATAGAATTATTTTTCCATATTTAAAGGATTTATTCAGGTTTATTAATTATGAATTTCAATTTTTGATCTTTTTGAAAATTATTTCTAAATTTCTTTCTTTATATATTGCATGTATATGTTGGATATTATTTCTTTCTCTTTCAATACCATAAATATTATCTGTAAAGTTTGTATAAAGGAAATGACAAGAAATATTCTTTGTACATAATGTATATATTTTCTTGAGATTTCTGTCGAGAAACGTTAATGTTCATTTGCAGTATCTTTAGACTGTGCCTTTCATTTCGACTAACTGAAACTTTTAAAATATTAAAATAAAAATAGCTGAAATTTATTAAAAAAATTAAGTATTTCCTTAAATTTTTCAAACGTAATAAACTGGAAAATATGTTTCCGTTCGTTCCGAAACAGAAACTTCTTTAAATCCAATTTATTCTGTAAAATATTAAACTTTCAAAAATCAACTTTAAACATTTATACTCGAATTATAACATGCCTAAAATTAAAAAAATACTTTGATTTGGTCTAATAATTTAGTTATTTATACGTATGGTATACTTATAAATAACAATGGTATATATATATATATATATATATATATATATATATGAATATTTCATCATTCTTTCAAAATCTAAAACAAGCATAAAAATATTATTGCTATCTAAAATACACATACAAGTACAAAAGTATTAGAGACTGTAATCAAATTTTTAACTGTGCCATTTGGGCTTTTTTAAATAATGACTAAATAGATCTCGTTTACGATTTTTAATGTAATACAAACAAGTAACTTTATGAAAGCTGCTTGTTTAACCGGTTTAAAAAATAAGTAGTCTGATGATGTGTGTTTCTCTACGGGTTTATAAGAAAACCATAGAGAAACACACATAGTCAGATGCTAATCTGTTTGTGTTAACTGATATTGTATTTCCAGTGAAAAATAACATCTTTGACGAAAGGTATACTTATTTTAAAAACCGTTTAATACAGCAAAAGGATTTTAATTATTTTATGTACTCAAATTAGAATGAAATTAGCATTTGGCAACTGCACCAGAAAAAATTTCTATAGCATGGAAAAGTTAAAATTAAATTTTAAAGCCTCAGCTTGAGTTCTTTCTAATGCCCCCAAACCAAACTTTTCAGTACAGAAATTCATAATATATATCGTTAGAAATATTTTTAATTACAGTAACGCTTAATATTTACCATCTAGCTAAATATGCAATGAATTAAATACATTTTAATCCTTCCATTTTAAAAATTACTATTTTCTGAAATACATATACGTATGCATAAATGTTTTACATAATAGATAAGACAAGCTGGAGTAACTGGATTCACATAATATATCAGATAGCCCGAACAGGCTTGTGCGCACCGTCACCTTAGCCCCAATATGGTCTGAGCTTGCGTTAACTGTTTTTTGTTTATGCTATTTTTGATTAAAATTTTTTCACGTTTAATTCATTTTATGAATAACTTAAAGTTAATAATATCATGTATTCTAATCTTGCACTTATAGCCTACGTAACATATTATTTTAATTTGTGTATTAGTAATTGTGTTAATTGTTTATCATCACACACCTGATGGTGCTATGCATATCCATCCAAGTCAGTCACACCTTGTATCTGTGTTGTAAATGTCCACAGAACTTATTAATATGTTCACATTGTGAAAGCCCATGAACAACATTTCATTTTTATCACTCTAACTGAGAAGCATTTGAAAAATGCGTATGTTCTCCTTATCCGCATTGCACCCTTCATCCATATCAGAACCCTTCACTTGTCCAGCGTTCGCAATGCCTTTCCCTGAACTTTGATTTTGAAAAGAACTGAAGCACATCAGTTCACTTGTCCTCTTATCACAGATAGTTCTGGAGAGCCTGCAATCCATCAACACTTTGAAGCAAAGTTAGCGGGGACACCTAGCCGATACGCTTACTACCCCAGCGGATCTCTGCTCATGGAAAGAAACAAAGAGCGATAATAATATTATTGAAGTATAAATAAAGATAATTAAGAAGTGGGTTAGAAAATTCTAAATCGTTCAGTTTCTGCATAATGAAATTGTAAATTAAGGATCTTTTTACTCAGCGGTAGCACTTACCAGATAATGGGGATAATAAGTGATATGCTAATGTAGCTTATGTAGCATATCGTAAAGGTCCAAAATTTGAGATAGATTACTCCAAAAGTCTTTCTAATGTCAAAATACTATAGTAAGAAATCTGGCTGCTTAAGAATGTAACACTTATATCTATTAATATTAAGATACAAGAAAATCTGGTCTTTCATTGTTGGATATACTTTTTTTACCTATTTTTCTTTGGAGGTGTCAAGGCAAGAAAAATAAGAGTAATTTTCATAAATTTATGGAAAACAGTTTCGAAGGTTTAAATGTAGAACCCTCTTCTTCAGTTGCAGAAGTGCAAATTGAAGAAGTGAGGACAGGCGGTTTAGGCGATAACAGTGAGAGAAAGGAAATTAATGTTATTTTAACCAGATTAATCCAGTTCTCGAAAATTTGTTAAGCGTGATCTATGATTCATCTGGTATTTCCCACCAGAACGGCCACAGGAATATGCATGCTTAATGTAGTTATGATGCGCAATGCTTTTACGGCTGATGTGGTTAATTGCATTTTTGTTTTTGTTACTGTAAATATGTATATTTCTCGTTTCAAAGACATTATGAACTCTCCGAAAAAAAGTAAAATCAATGCTGAATGGCCTGTATTTGATGAATAACGGACAAACGAATATATCTAAGAAATAAAGCAGTGCGTTGTGTCAGGAAGCGATAGCTGTATTTAAAGACTACAATATGAAATGACCCTGCGAAACAAAACATAATTCGGAGGCAAATGATCGAAGAAAGAACGCAGAATAAAAGCTGCGGAGTGTATGAAAAGGCTGAAGAAGCAGCAAAAATTGTTTAGAAAGCAATCAACACTTCAAAATAGCGCTAAATAGTAGTTTACAACATTGCTAAAAGCCTTTTTCGGAGGGTGAGTTTATTAAGTAGTGTATGGTAGAGTGTGCAAGCATACTGTATCCTTATGTGAAGAGCGAACCTGAAATCATTTCACCGTGATGAAGAACTATACTAATGCGAATTGACTCAATTAAATATGAACTGGCAGAGATTGCGAGCAAAGATTTTGTTTGGATTTTCTTTGGTCCTGGATGAGAGTACAGATAATGGAGATATTGCACATAAGCGTTTTTATCTGTAAAATTAATGAAATTTCGTTATCACAAAGGAATTACTTGGCTTAGAACCACTGGACAGGACATACTTGAGAAAAAGCATTGTGGAGAAAAATGGCTTGTCCTGGTTCATTTCAAAATGAAGTTACAAGCACAAAGCGCAGACAGTGTATTTTTGTTTTTTATCATTGCATTTTGCATTAGGAGAGACTTTACAAAGTTTGACTGGTCTTAACTCACGTGGTAAATCCTCCTGTTTAGTGATGTGAATTGAATAACAGGAGGAGTACTCCACCATCGGCAGTTCAAATCTTATCTTCAGGATTCGGAGGCAGAGTATGAAAATATAATTTGCCACAACAGTGTGAGGTAGTGAGCCTGAACAAAGTGTTAAAAAGAGACTGGATATAAAAACGGAATGTGAGGAATGTAGATAGGAGATGAAGTTTGGAGCTGAGGCATTTGATACACTGAATGAACTGAATGTGATAGTACCGGAAAAGGTGATGTTTGCACATGAAATTCGGAAGCATGTGAAGTCATACGTAAAACTAGGTCTATTTGCAAGGGAAGTAGATAAGTTTAGTTTTGCCATTTTACTTTGCTAAGAAAACGGAAAGTGCTACAAAGAGTTTCTGTTGAGATGCTGAGGTAAGGGATCATCTGAAGCGTTTGAAGGACGAAGTATTGACTGATTTCTTTGCTTCGGATAAGGTTAAGTTGACAATGAAGCGGGATTTACAATGCTTAGAAATATGCCAGATTCATGTTACCTCCTAAGCCTAGTAAGCATAGCTAGGCATAGCAGCCTTCGGATTACCACACTTTTGTCTCACGTGATATCTTAGACTTCTTCTAATTGCAAAAGGAAATATACACAAAAAGCAAAACCTTTGTTAAGTTTATTAAAGCAAAATTTAATTTACTGCATTAATGTTACACATACTAGCGTCTTATAAATGGTTAATAAGTATCTAGTTCTGACATTCAATTAAAAAATTTTAATACAGATAGTAATTTGTATATCCATCCTTTTGCTTCATAGACATGCACAGGATTTATTAATGTTAAGCAACATCAAATAAGTGTTTACATATATACATATATATATATATATATATATATATATATATATATATATATATATATGTATATATGTATATATGTAAACGGTATTCTTATATATATATATACCGTTTACATATATATATATATATATGTGTGTAAACGGTATTCTTATATATATATAAAATGGTATTCTTATATATAATGGTATTCTTATATATATATATATATATATATCAAATGGTATTCTTATATATATATAATTATAAGAATACCATTTAAAAAACTATATGCCTGTATTTTTTGTATTATTTTACCCAGAAATCAGTTTTCGTTTTCTGAGCTTGGGTGATATACTTATGAGATATGTATTAGTGGTATATATATATATATAAAACGTGTTAATAGTTAAATATATTTTTAAATGGGTTCAATTCATTTTACTCGACCTTTAAATGCGTATTTACGTAAAGCGTAGCTTCTGTGAACCAAGGCAGCTTACCCCAAATTTTTCCAAGGACTTCAATGTAAGCGGCAAATCTGTTTTCAAACTCAAAATTAAGTACTTGTGATAAATCATCTGCAGAGTTTGCCATTTATATCAAGGTTATCCAATGAATTTGAGTTCTATCTTCTTTAATCTTCCTAACATTAGTTAGATTAAGTTCTTTAATTTTCCTAACATATGAGCAACTTCTTGAATTCATAAGCATGCTAAATAGTCCTATGTAACCATGTGCAAATTCTCGCCATATTTTTTTCTCAGCATTTAATAAATATTTTGCCATTTTGCAAGAGGGTTCTGATATACATAACAAACCAGAAGAAATAAAAGTGTAAGGCATGCTAGTAATATATACACTCACACAAAACTACATTCTATTATTTGCTGCCTTTAAAATCTGTTCTATTTTTGTGATCAGAGGGCTACACTTCAATTAATTGTGGTATTCTGAATGCTCACATCATAGCATTATAAATAATTAGTCCAAATGGGCTTTGTCCCTGAAAGACTATTGTTTTCGTTTTGCGATTTTGCGTTGAATCACTATAAATGTCAGTTTCACTTTTCAAACTGTTTGCACCAAATGTTAGAGTACTACATTATATTTGAAGAAATTAAATAATGAAAAATCTGAATAAATGTATGTATATATTTCTCGCATTCTGATAAAACAACGGTACATAGAGAGATCGAATTTTGAATGACGTGATCCTCCTACGAAAATGGGCATGTGGGAGGCCAAATTTGGAATTTGTTTTATTATCAATTTCATACTTTGTAAAACTCTAACGAATTTTTGAGTAACAAACTCGACGATTTAAAAGCGAGCAATGGCAGCAATGTGGAAAAATCCTTTTTATCTCCAGCGCGTGAGATTGTGTATCGGAAATTCTAAAGATAGGCTCATTTTAGAATTACTTTGGAACATTGCTGTTGAACTGAATTTTATGGTTTAAGTGCAAAAAACATAATATTTAATAAATAAAGGTAACACACAAAACGTTAAAAAAACTCCACTTTGGACGTAATTTAAAATCTGAAACCTTTCAGTTTTTTTAAAAAATATTTTGCTTATATTCAAAGCCGCAAAATTACTAAAAATGATTTGTTTGTTGTTTCAAATATTATTTAATTGCTTTTTAGAACATTTTAGAAATTTCCATGGTTTCAATGTAACGTAGCATTTATCTGTTATTACATATTGATACCATAACCAAAATATAATAATTATTTAAAAGAAAGACAAGAATTTAACGCATGATAAAAATGAATCAATACGATACGAGCATAACCTTTCATATTTTGAAACTTTTACATACGTAGACTTTATGGGACCACGAGAATAAATGCAAAACGCAGTAAAATCCCATCATTTATGATAGTAATGCAGCTGTGCTTCGGTATGCAATACAGACCAGTATCTTGTCTCCAAAGGTTTGATTTGTACACATTTTATGCGCCGCGAGATATGTTTCTAAACATTTCTTACTTTATATGGTCATTATTTAGGACGCAGAGAAAATCAAAATTTATGGAACTCGCCCAGTTTTCATTGTTATGAAATAAGAGATAAATTCACTGAACAGAATCATAAACCAGCCTTTCTATCAAAAGATAAAACTGCATTGCATAAAAGTATTCGGATACGAGAACGAAGCTAGAAGCTAGTACGAAAGCTTACCTGCCATGGAATGGAACAAGTATGTGATATATAAGAAATGTTATGAACTTATTTTTACTATAATCTCTGGAAAAAGAATTTTCATTTTGTTGATTTATTTAAAACATTACGTTAAAATATATTAGCAACTTTAAAATAGCTCATTTTTCTGTAAACAGAAAAATGTGATTTTATTCACAATCATTATTTGAGCTATTATACGAAACTCGCAATTTGATGATGAGAATTTGAAAAATAAAATGAGCTGCTGAGATTTAAATGTGTACCGGATAAAATTATTCATATTTTATTGTTTAAAAGAATCTCCATAAAGACACCCCTTCATTTGGAGATCTCTTAGTGTGTACGACTAATATGGAACAAAAAATAATCTGGACTGGGAATATATGAAATTTTGCGTCTATTTCCATGGTTAAAATTCTGAAAATAAAGGCTTCAGAAATTGCAACGTAGCTTAAAAGTAAAATTTAATTTTAATTCTATCTAAAAACAGTACGTAATTCAGATTGTATACCTTTGATCCTACAATAAAAACTGTATTGTTAGAGAATATTTGAAAAGCAGTATACTCAGATATTTGTGAGATCACAAATTAGCTTAATACAAAGATTAGGTTATAGTGCATAATTCATTAATGGCGAAGCGTTTCATGACCATCTAGAAAGAAGGAACATCTTCGTAGAACACTTTCATCGTGAAACTACTCATATTTGAATTATATATTAAAATGAAAGCATCAGAGTCCTCATCCAGACACGCATATGCAGCGAAATAAGTCTTCAGATGTTAAAAAATATATTCCGTGATCTTATGCATTCTTGCATTCCAGGCATGCTGTGGTCTGTCGCGAATTTAAATCAATTGTATTTTGATGTTTTTAAGTTTGAATGAAGTTGTTAGCCCAAAGGGGCGTTCGACTAGAAAGGTTATTTGTCTCGAAACGGCATTTTGCGTCGAATCATAAAATCGATGAATCAGGTTTAAAAATGTTGCCACTAAATATAATCACCCTTGTGTTATATTTAACGAAATTAAATAATGAAGTTTCTGCACGAATATATGTATGATTCTTGCACTGTGGAAAACTGACTACCTAGAGCTATCAAATTTTGAATAACGTAGTCTTCCATCCGAATATGGAGGCCTGGAAGCCCGAGCTTTGAATTTCGAATTTGTTTTATTATCTTGTAGAGCCATTAGGTACTTTTTTGGAAGCAGGAAAGATAAAAAATTAGCAACGCCTTCGCCGGCAATCGAATCGCGGACCTCTCAATTATGCGCTGAGCGTGAAGACCACTACACCACTACACAGTACCTTCTTAGCGATCCCCCTTTAAAAGGGCGACTAGGGGTTTTAGAGGACCCAATTGCCAAATCCTAGGTGAGCAGAATAATCATCCGACACACTTTTTTTTTAGTTCGGGAGCTACTGTAGAGACATTAGGTATTTTTTTTTGGAAGCAGGATAGATGAAAAATTAGAAACGTCTTCGCCGGGAATCGATTCGCGGACACTCAATTACGCCCTAAGCGTGCAGACCACTACACCACGAAGGCTCGCTAAGAAGGCGAGAGAAATACCTTATAATCTAATGTTCTGTAAACTTTTAACAAATTTTCGGTTAAATACGCAATGATTTCAAAGCGTTTAGTGGCAACACTGTACGAAATAAAACATTTTTATCTCGAACTCGCAAAATCTTCTATCGGAAATTCTAAAGATGTGCTTTTTAAAAATATTTTAGCCCGAAGAGGTCTTAGCATAAATGCTCTCGAAATGTGTATGTGTGTGCAAATGAAATAAACCCTCCTATGGGCGTAATATAAAATCCGGAAACTTTCATATTCTTTTGTATATTTATTTCTTTACATTGTTAGTTCTCTCACAGTTGGAAATTTTATGTAACGCTTACGTGGAACTGAGGCATTCTTCTGGAACACCTAATTTGAGGGCAGAGGAAGGAGGAAAGGGTTATTTCTTGGTCACTGTTCCCAAACGGAATTTCTTAGCGGGCCGGTGAATAGGAGCTGCAGTGAGGAAAGGGCAATGTAAAGTTATCATATGGTATATGCTTTTGTTTGACTACAGGAAGAAAGTTTCGGTTTTGAAAATAACTTATCATGTACTGAGAAAACTATACTGGGGGAATTGTTAGCGACTCACGGCAAAATAGCGAGTTTTGTTTAGTTGCAACTAAAAGGATACATGTGACTTTCCATGCTTGTGTTAAGATCTCTTTGTTTAAAAAAAAATATATATCAATTTTAAGTTATTCAAATTTTAAATGAAGTTTATGTTTTGATAAGGTTGGAATTTCTAGATAAGTCTGGTGGGAACTTGGAAGATAACAAGGGTCGAATTTTTTTTCTTAAGCGTATGGTGAGTCATTGATGGTTGTCAAGATGAGAGGCTTTGTGATAGTATTTGTGCTTTTATCTGTTTTGGAGGAATTGAAAATGAACAGGAAATAGAATAAATTCATCCTTTCTTGGTCAGAACATAATTTTTCTTTCAACCTGTAAGATTTTGATTAGTGTGGAAAGAGAGTTTTCGTCGAAGGATTGTACTGCAGTAGAATTTATGTTTGGCTGAGATTCCAAGCAAGGAAAGGGGGGGAAGAGAAGTTTTGTTTATCTCTTCCATAGTCTTTGCGGCTTGAGCACTAGCAACATATAGAAATAAATTGACATAACTTCATTTAAAATTAAAAACCTTAAAACACAACGGATTTAAATTTGCGACAAAACATTATTCCTGGAGTTATCATAAATATTTTCCCATCATATCTACAGTTTTAGCATAAAAAATATGTGTACAAATGACGATTTGCTTATATACTAAGCAAAATGTTGTTAAGCAAATGTTGTTAAAATGACGATTTGCTTATATACTAAGCAAAAAAGGATGTTTAATATATATAGGATTTAGTTGGGTTACGTGAATATTTTGAACACTTGACATAACACGTCAGTAATTGTTAATTGCTGTTCTTCTTTACAGGCAAGAGCAGAAGGAAATTTGGAATTGAAGTTTGATTTATACATTATTTATTTTAAGTATTTTTAATCGAAATATTTAGCAATTCATGTAATTAACACTTAAAAGTGTCGTATCAGATCAACCAACAGATTTGTTTTGAATTCGTCTTAGGTTCTGACACTGAAAATAACTTCGCTACCTTTCACAAGATAGTCAGACAAGAAATCGAACTCATATGCTCATTACAAAATAAATCTGGTATTTAGAAATACGTGAAGCTATTAATCTGGGTCTTGAATGCGCTAGTAATAAATTCCTATGCATGCATATCAGCTTAGATAAGAGGAAAATTTTAAATTCCTGAATTTTTTTCAAAATCACTTAAGTAATGTTCGTGTTGTTCGCGTACGAATTTCCTAAACCAAGCGTTGCTATAAGAAGAAAATATACAGGATATATTTATAGGATATATATAAAGGGATATATTTTGTACAACAGAAAATATTCTCCGGATGATGGTTCGAAATGAGACCCTGATAAAGTTTAAGCTGCAAAGCCGACTGCTGGACAGTGCATGAAATCTGTTATTCCTTCTGATTTCAAATCAGATATTACTGGTATTTGGGTTATTATATAAAAGAATTGTAGAGCTATCAGTTACTCTCAGAAAGGAACAGAGTAATTGAAATTTGCAAAACGAAGAAATCTTTTTTAAGTTGCTGGTTAGCAGAAAAATTTGATATTTGGTATGAGTAATGTTTTATTTCTTTGAAGTACTTTTGATATTGTCTTCCAAGTTAATTTTGTTCTGTGCCTTTTTATGAAAGACATAAAGAACACAAAAATTAAATTTTCCTAACCTAAATATAACTCACATTTACTGGTACGTTGCGTTGTGTTTGATATTTACCGGATTAACCCCTTGGGTAACTGGTGATGTTTATGTGTAAGTTTAATAAAAAAACATACACTTAAATAATTCAAAGAAAAATGGTAATTTATTTAATAAATTGCATAGTTAAACTCAATAATCGAAGTGATAAAATTCAAAAATAAAAATATGAATTTAATTTTTTTTTTCAAAGTAGTATTGCATACAATATGTCAAATATTTTAGAGCATGATAAGGCTATTATAATCAGTTAAAATAAAATAAAAGAAAAACATACCCTTCCCGGAAAGAAAAAATTATAAAAAACAATTAACAATTTCCTAGACAAACAGTGTAACCATTTCTTAAAAAAAAAAAAAAAAAAAAAAAAAACACTAGTTATTAACACTGGTATTAAACAACACTTTCAGATTTCAAAACAGAATACTTAATTATTGCACATTTTTCAATTACCATAATAATGATAGGATGACCGGGTATAAGAGTACGGATATTTTTTTTTTTCATTTTCTTAAGCAGAAAATCATTCTAATGAAAATCACCGGAACAATTAATTGCGCACAACCGGATTGGATATAAAGTAATTAACTTTATATTGCACAGCTTTAAATTGTTCAATTTTATTTTTTTTCTTAACTATTATCCTCTCAACAAATTACGTAGTAAAACAACATTTAACTCAGCCTAACCCAACAGTGGCCAAAAATGCCAGAAAAAAGAGGTTGCCAGAAAAGAGAGGTTTAAGAAAGATTAAATTAATAATTAATCAGCATAAGTGAAGAACGCTGGATTTATCAGTTAAATGAAGACAGGAATTAAATATTGAATATCAACTAAGCTTTAACTTATCTGAAAAGTATCCGGACCCCAGTTGGCAATAGGAAAAATTTTAAGGATGCCGGATGAACAGTTCTGGTAACAGACTGTAGATTGAAGTAAACTCTTCGCCATATTACTTAGCTGGAACTTAATCGGAAGAATCAGATAACAGCAAGAGGTATTAACATGTAACATGAAGCAGGCGGGAACAGTTCTGGAAAGCGGCATTAACATTTACCAGGATGCAGGCGAGAGCAGTTCTGGAAGACGATTATGACCGGAGGAAGCACATCCCTCAAAAAGCGTCGAAGTCACAGCAAAATCAGTTGAAAACAATACTTCCATTAGGATCACTCTCAGATGATCCCTGAGGATATATTAGCGAAAATCGAAGCTGAAGTGAGTTGTAACCAACGTTTAAGATTAAAGTTCCTTCCAGAAGAGACATTTAAGATGTAAAGTTTTTTGAACTCCGAGGAGCAAGAAATTTATGGCACTACATGAGGATCATTACTTTACGCTGGGAATGGTGTATCAGGCATTTTCTTCAGAGCGGTTAGACCAAGGTTTGGAAGTACTTTGATGACATATTGAACAAAAATTAGTTGGATGGAATTTGAGCTAGTATCAAAGTTGAAGCAATTAAAAAAATCTCTTAATCTCATCACGAAGCTTCACCTGCGAACAGACGCAGAAAAAGATCCTTACAGATTCCTTACAGATTCTTTGACGAGAATCCGCTACTTTGAGAACCATTAGGTGAGCCTCAGGGAACAGAGGCTAAGCAAAAGCTCGCTCTTCTAAAGCGCAAGTCACGTAAAGGAGCGAGGGGCAAGAAAGACAAATTCCCGTTAAGACAACCCCTTTCAGATATGAGGGGACAGCCACCTTGGCTAAATCCCGGCCCGAAAAGGTGAAAAAACCAGTTGCCGAAAACTCCCACCTTAAGCCATGCAAAATTTTTGCTTTTTTCTGAAGCGTTGAACTAAAGACAGAACTCAATTCAAGCGAAATACGCGCCAAGCAAGGCCACGCCTAGAAACGGCTGGCATGTCGAAACAGCTGGCATAAACCTCCCTCACAGGAAACTCGTTTCCCGCGTCAACTGAACACGAAATTTTTGTTACCAAGTGGGCATTTCGAAACTTCATCCCCTATTTGTAACCAAACAAAAATTTTGCAAGTTTTTCATTAATTAAATGGCTATAACATAAAATTTGTTAAAGCTTGGAGTATGAAAGTAGTCTCAACTTAAAGTGCTAATTTTTCTGCTTCTAATTATACTAAATATTAAGAGTTAAAGTTAAATTAAGTCACAAAAATCCTAGTTTATTACGTGGAAATTTACCCATTTCCATTGTGTGTTTCAGCGTGTTTGCAAGTAGCGAGTGAAAAGAAGCTACTAATCTTTCGTACAGAAAATCCATTTAAAATTAAACCAAACAGTACAAATAATTAATTGAAATACACGTTGTGTAGCATAAATTTAGAATAGTTAATAAATTAAATTTTGATAAGCAATAAATAAAATAATTAAATGAATTTTGCTACACAACAATTTCCCTCTTTTGAGTTAGTTCGTGGTTTTATGTCACAAACTTTATCTTACTGTTGTGTTCTCCTTTGCCGCCCAACGGTATAATGGGAGCCCACTGCAGTACCGAAGAGTCCGGGTTTAAGGGAGCTCACTGCCATACTGAAGGGTCTGGGTTCGACTGCTATACTGAAGGGTCTGGCCCCAGAGGAGGCTTAGCTGTAATTGTTCGTCCCTTCACAGGGGGCAACGGTGGCTCACCTATTAGGTACCTCCACAATAGAATGACCACCACATCCGGTTATAGAAATGGCCTAGACTATGTCGGCTAAGTGCCGCTCAATGGGGAAAAAATCTTCTGTTGTAACTGGTTTTCAAAAGTTATGAAAATACTGGTAATATAAAACATTTGTTAAACAATGTAACTCCAGATTGTTTAAGAAATGTTTTATATTACCAGTATTTTCATGAAAATTTGCTATCTAATTCTGTTTCCACTTCGTTCAACTTCGAGTATGTCATAGTACATGTCAAGTATGAATTTGATCTAGCTTATGACGAATGCACAAGCTCCTCGTGATGTTAACTCATGTACATCTTGCGTATATCAATATACCAAAGTAATTCTCTTCTTCTTAGTCTTGGTATAGCAGAATCTATGATGCATCCAAAAGCTTGAGACTTGCTCTAGGCACGCATATTTCGATATTTTGTTCTTTATGATTCTTCTCTCTCGCAAAGCATGTAATAAGTTAATAAAAATAGACTAAAGTATTATCTTGAACAGAAAACATAGATGGAATAAAAATTATTACAACATATATTTTAAATACAGTCATATGTAAGTTTCAGATGTAATAACCAAAATTGCTTTGTTCAGTAAAACTGAGAAAACATTTGTCTTTGCTATGCTATAAAACATTTTTAGTATTTCAGTGATATAAAAATAAAATCAGTAAAACAAAAATAATAAATAAAAAGAAGATTAAAAGAATTTAATTTTACTAAGTCTTATTTTTTACTTAAAAATCTTGAACTATTTTTCTAAAAAAATCTGAATGAGTATTTTTGAATGGAATGATAATTTAAAATGATAATATTAATGTTAGGAATTTGGAATACTATTTTTCCAACTTCCTGTTGATTGAAAGCTGTAATTTCTGAGTGAAGTTTTTGAATTGCGCAGAATTCATTTTGTTAATATGTATGAACACAACACAACAAAAATTACACTCCTGATCCCATTTAGCTAAAATTATAATTTGCCTTATTTTACACATATATCAGAGTTTAACTTGATTTTACCTTCGCAATCATATGTACGTAATTATCATTTTACTCAGTATACACATTATGCCTCTAATTGATGTTATTTTGTTTAATATTTCATAGTTGTTAAAACATCAACAAAGCTCTGAATATTACCGAAATTTTCTTGAAAATCTTCAGTGAACCAAACTTTTATGTTAAAATCTTGAGTTAATATTTCGTTTCCTCACAAAGCAGATATTCTCAACATTTGGAACTAAAGTAATTCTTTTGAAATAGTTCTATTTTACGTTTTTTTTATTCATAAGGTATTTTATTTTTCCTTTCCGACGCGTATTCCGGGACGAAGTCACTGCACATTTTTCACATTTCCTGCTTCAAAAAAACTGACTACAGAATTAAAAATCAATAAACGTTCAACTTGACTTTCCTTCACAACTTTAAGATAATCCTTAAAATTAATTAAACGTAGGATAAAATTAATAATTATTTTAATGTTTCCTAATCAGCATTGTTCATCCACTTGTCAAGAATTTCAATTCAGATTTAGTAATCTAATCGTCAATAATTCCACTATGTCATCTCACATTTACCTATACATATGTTTACATAAAAATATGGCTTTAGATTGTAATGTATTTTGAATTAATTGACAAAATAACAGATAATTTTCTTAGTAAAACTTAAATTTTATTTTAATTTATGGAGATAGATAATTTGAATACTGTTCTTTAGTTACAAATTTTGCATATATCTACTAGCTAGTAAAACCTTCAGAATAACAATTTTTGAACAATTTCTTCTGTTGCCGAGCAACAGTTACATCATATAAATATGGCGTTGCCACTTCAATAATTAATATAGTTATTCGTTAAAT
The DNA here is from genome assembly GCF_044657685.1 of Stegodyphus dumicola. Classification (NCBI taxonomy): domain Eukaryota; kingdom Metazoa; phylum Arthropoda; class Arachnida; order Araneae; family Eresidae; genus Stegodyphus; species Stegodyphus dumicola. The sequence continues at coordinate 26,232,554 of NC_140777.1, forward strand.
AACCAGATATTACAAGGCTTTATTTACATGCTACTATTAGATATGTACTTCCAATGACATAACTTTGTGAAATAAAATAACTTGATAAAAAATTCCGATGTGTACACCAAATGACTTCCTCGTATGGAATACTAAATTTTACCCATTTTAGCCTGCATTTCATTTAAACGTATTAAAATGAATTAAATCTACTTTGCCGATAGCGCATAAACTACAATAGAATAATTGCACTCTTTAATATTCATTATATTTATTTACCATAGAGACACTCTGACGCTAGGTACACTTAATAGCGTTACATCACATTGATTTTATAACTGAGAAAGCACAAAAATTATATCATCTGAAGAAATAGCTAATTGTTGCCACGAGTTCTATTTAAATTCTATAATAAATCTAAAACGATGTATAAAAGAAATTAAACAAATAAAAAAAGAAACAGTTTTTCACGGACATTTCAGCGTCGCGCTTACCTAATGCGCATGTGCTACTCGTAAAAATTATTCTCTGTTCAAAACAGACTGGCGACAATATTTGCTGCTACTACGAAACGCTTATTTCCTTGAATTTCATTAGAGATATTTTTCTCTTTCAATTAATTCTGTTCTCAGTTCGAGACAAAGCAACCTCAAAATATTTTCATTAAAAATAGAAAAATATAGAAAAAATAAAACACCAAATGAAATTAAAACAATAAAAAAATTACAATTACAATTAAAATTTCTAAGCAAAATAAGCAAATCGGCCAGCAGACAACAAGGCAGATTTTTCCGTGTACAAAAGTGAAAGTTTAATTTCAGTCCCACTCGACAAAAAGACAATGGAGACCGGAGACTATCAGTTAAGCAGCTGCACCGCCGTTACGACTTTTCAGCTTTATTGCTTAACGGATGGAACCATCTACCATCCGTTACATTTATTAATGAATTTTGAAAAATATACATGAATAATAAGTACATAAAGTTGTAACATAGTAATTGTCTTAAAACATAAAATTTGGAGTTTTGTAAAGGAAAAATTAAATAAGAAATTAAAAATAATGACAATAGAGAAGTTTTAGGAGAAATTTTGAAAAATCAAAAAGTCAAAGAGTCTTTAATCTATAGTCAAGAATTAATAATAAAAGGTATATAGAAAGTCTGAACTTGAAGTGTCTGATGAGACTAGGCAAAAAGACACTGAAGGCGCAGAAACTGAATTCACTAGTCTGCTAAGTTTCAAATGCAAACAAATATGGCTGCTATGGTAAACAAAAATTAGGCTTAGCTATATATATATAGTAAAGTTTTAACATTTAAAATTTAATTAACTTTGCTTTTTACGAATAGAGAATGTTTGTTAAATTTATATATATTTATATTTATATACTTTTGGTGCGGCCGATTGCAGCCAAAATAGTAGGTGCACAACTACATATTATAGCAGTCCTAGATACAAAATTTCAACGTTATGAGTTATGTGAGATGCATGCATTCATATATACCTACGTATAGATGCCACGAAAAAAATCTCTTCTTAATCTTTGAATGAAATCGTCTTCTTCGTCTGAAATTGTATTCTGAATCTCTTGACGCTACAAAAAAAATCTTCTGAATAAAGGAATAAGAGACCTTCATTCTCTCCTTATCTACAGATGTCACGCAACAGCATCGTTAAAGTGCATTCGATAGCGATCGTTGAAATATTATATCCGCAATTTTTCGGGATTACTATACTTCCTCTACTTCGTACACGGAAGTAAAAAGCCGAAGCTTTGAGTGGCAAAGATCCATAAATTTTAAACTTTATGTTTAGATACAGATAGAAAAATATTTAAGTATGAAACAAATATAAACTATGCTTCCTCAAATTAATTACGAAAACATTTATCTTTAAGTATTGAATTCGCATAGATATTCGAAATTGAATTTAGTACTTTAAGTACTATTTTACTAATAATTATTGACCGAAATTTGAAAGTGGGGAACCAATTAAGGGTACTCTTGGAGAAGAAAAACTTATTGTTTTGCCAATTAGCAACTCCTTAATGGTAAAATGCTGATTTTGAATTTGTAACTTATGCCATGAAATTTTTAAATAAATAACCATGTTAGATTTGAACTTGAATGCACAAAATGGTCTCTGTTTGATATACGTAAGCATAAGTAATAGTTTACCAGATTGAATTCTCCTTTCACAAGGACCATAAAAATGTTACCTTACATAGTTATAAAGTGGTACCTCCATAAATATTCCCCTACAATGTCTTTTCTTTGCAAATAAGAATACATGTCTAAGTTCAAGCATGAAAACGATGAATAAATAAATAATTAAGAAACTAAGGCATTCATCCACCTCACTGAAACATCGTAGGTATATGGAATAAATACTAGTATCCTGTATGTATAAAATTCGAAGAGTGTTTTTTCCATATAAATTGCATTGACTTGATATTTAGATAAAAATTTCTAGCAGTTATTTTCATAAACTAGTATGTTGTGTAGATTAATGAGTAGCTATTAAAACCATCATGCTTCATTTACTGCAGTAAAGAAAATTTCAAATTTCCCACGTAAAAATATTAATTAATCGGCCTTATCTGGTAGCGGAAAGTAAATTACTCGATGATAGAACACTTTCTGAAAGAAGTATCGTCCATCACCTTTAGTATATGGAAATGTCACGGGATAGAATAATGATACTTCCGGTGAATGATGACGGAAGTGGTGCTCTGACGTGCCGCCATGTTGGCTACCGAGAAGAACACGGTGTTTGATTTATCATCTGTGTACCTAATGGAAACAGCGACAATCTAATTTTTTTATGTACTTAGAGGTTTTGTTTTTCAAAATCCTAATTAATATTTAAGGAATTATACTTTTATAAATATGTGAAAGCATAGTTCAGAAAAATGGTCAAGCAAAGTATTAAATGTTGCAGCTCAAATTTTGTTTGACAAGAATTGTTTGCACAGTTGCCCTGTCAATAAATTGTTCTTTACCTGTCAACATATTTTCACCATATTCAATGAAATAGTAACATTACAATTAATTTTAAAATAAATTGAAAAGGATTATTCAGCTATAAATGTATTGCGCAAGATTATTGCTAGGATAAATCAATATTTTAAAGCAGTATAATCCAGCTACATTGTACATTTATGCCGGAACGAGTATTTATTTAATTTTAGTAGTTAATTTAAATTACTTGCCAGTTTTGTACTCTGATTCTTTTCCACTTCTTCTAGTTAATTGTCCTTCTGTTTAATTGAGCGTATAAGAGAAACAGTAGTATTTATGACAGTAGTATTTCAAATTCTTTAAAAGGACCAAAAATAACGTACATCGAATCAAGGGATCGTATGAGCGCGCTGATATGCCATTGCTACCAGATGTTTTGCGGAAATCACGAAATGTGAACAACGAAGGGAAATCTAAGTAGAATCGTTTGAGTAACAACACTCGAAGTACAAGATCCACAAAGAAAAAGAAAGGAACCTGAAAATGGGGAAAAATAGAAGAAAAAACTTAAATTCGACGAGTCTGAAAGACGCAAAGCTACGAAGAACGGAGTTCAAGAAGGCAGTAAAGAAACTTATTCAAAGGGCAAAGAAAGTACAAAATTACCGCAGATATAATAACCAACAAAATAATCAGCAACGATTAATATTGATAGTTCACGAGAGTTTTAGAACGACGGGAAAAGTTCAGAGCAACGAAACTAGTATTTATTTTTACACGACAGACGGATGACGTTGGAGGAGAACGGTTGAAATTCCAGGCAAACCACTGGAGGTTTCCGACGGCATATCAAGTAGCAAGAAATCCGCTGGTTATATCAGAATTCCTACAGACCCAGGGAAATTCCAAATGAATAAAGGACAGTGCCCAGAAACGTAAATTACCAGCTGACCAGCAAGGAAATCAAAGGCCGAGAGGAATATTAGGCATCCATCATACGAGCATGTTCCCATCCTGGGAAGAATTTCTACGTAAAAGAATGTATATGTGCCAAAGAAATAAAGATAAATGAAAATAATATTTATTTCCTTTAACTATTTTGTTGAAGTTATCCCTTAGTACAACTGGATACTGCTGTTTATATTGAGTTTTGCCTCAAGCGAGGACATCCTAATTTTGATTCAGCAAGAAGCTTTCCAGTTTAGTTATGCGATTATCTTGAAGGATTGTAATTTTTACTATAAAGACATGATATGTGATTTCAGCCCAAGAGACTGCATTGAGAAAATATTGGACACAAATGGAGAATAGATATTAGCCTATTACGTAAATTGTAATGTAAAACGGAAACTGAGTTATCTTTTGAATCTAGTGCCTGACCAATGTAAACTACAAGCTAGTAATTCATAATGATTTTAAGGAAAGGCAAGGTTAGTGTAGTGAATTAAAGTAGCTAGAAGTTAGGCTCTCCACTCATATTATTTAATTAAAATTAAACCTAGAATATTAAGTACAGTCTTGAAATGGGTTGTTAGTGAGGTCTAATGCGTCGAAATTATTAACTTGTTGGATTTTGTTAAGTAAAGTAAGTTTTGTAAGATGTTTTGTCTAATGAAATTGATATTTCTGAAAAAATTAAACTTGATTTTAGGCATTTAACTTCATGATTGTAAAAGTTGGCTCATGTTGCATGTTTCGAATTTAAAATCTTAGCAGGTCTTTAAAACTCTTCGTTGCTATTACTTAAACTCTGGTGGAAAAAACATAAGGGATGTTATGTTTATTAACCAGTTATCTATAATTTCAGTTTTTGCTCTGACTTTTAATTTTTGCGTTTCTTATCAGAATGCAAATTAGTAGCGAATATTAAACATTTTGGATTTTAGGCAAAGAGTGTTTCTGGCACCGCGCGTTTCTGGTTAAGTTCCTACGAAATCTAATTATTGTAATTGTTAGGTCATGCTTTCTGTCCCCTGTCGACACTTTATTTATGAAGCTCTGATAGAGTTAGTGAGCCAGCTTCTATTAGTATTTAATTGTCTAGTTGTTGAGGACTGTGTAATGTTTGGCTTAATTTGGACTGTTCTATTTAATTCTGTATGACCACGAATTGTGGAAATTTGTAACGTAAGATGTTCTACATTCTTATGTTCTAAGTTCTATTTAAATAAGAAGGATATTTTAATCTTCTCAAGATTTAATCATCGTTCTCTGATATAAATATAATTTGTTTCACGTTTGTGAGAGTTGTTACACTAACATAACATTACCAGATCAAGTATTAAGTTACAACTATATTGGAAACGATTTATTCTGGCAGTCTTCAAACCACTCAGTTTCTTTATGCTTTGGCTACCTATTAAGGGAAGAATGATTTAAGAAAAACTTTGAAGAATGGATTTCTATTTAATAACTGAGTTTGGTGAGAGATACTAGTACTTTATACTTGTGATAAGAATACATGAAATCATTTGCCGTAGGCTAGAGCATTCAAGGAAAGTTATGGTTCCATTCAACTCTATTAGGAGTTTCGCTGTCAGGGTTTTTAAAATTCGGCTTCATGTATGTCGGCTATATGTTTAAACATTTCATAATACGGCCAATGGAAAATCTGTCTTCAAGCTGGAAAACAATACATAAGATAATTAAATATCTTCAATTCACTAGCTTAAGCTATTTTCCATTTTATACGCCTTTATTCGATATTGCGTAGTCTTTTTCTAATGCAAATCCTTTCAAAAGAATCGCAACGATCTGTGTACTGCGAGCTTATAAGTGCACGTTCGCAAACAGAGACCTCAAGCAACTGTAAACTATGTGAAAATTATGAACAACACGCGCAAACAGCGAATTATTTACGACTATACACATGTGCAAACTGTTTACTTATGTGAAGTACGCAACCGTGGACAACCTTATGTGCAAACGCTTGTATAATCTATGCCCTACGAACTCCTAGCACAGAACTCAATTTATTGTGCACCACATGCCAGTTGAGATCATTATCCTAGCAGCTTAGCTCAATACATGCCTGAATTATATTTCTTTGCACGTTTTAATTCTTGATTTTTTTAATTCTGCAAAATGTTTGTTTGCTTTCCACATCTGTTAAGTCTCTCCAAATCTGTAAAACTAAACCCGGGTGCCCTTGTTTGGCCATGTACAGCCTTTTTTATGTCTCAATAAACTCCCGGCGCAGCCTCTTGAGGCTCCAGGATGTTGTTGCCGCTAGATAGAGAAGGGCGTGGGACGTACGCCTGTTTACTTATGTTAGACACCAGGCGTCCCCGTCCTCCGTAAACTGTAACCTGGTACGGTGGTCAGCGCTATATCCACTAGGCGGTAATTATACTAAACAAAAATAATTTGAAGTCTCTACAACAAAAAATGAAAATCTTCATAGTTAATGTAAATAATTAGGTGAAATGGCCATTCCATACAAATACGATTGCTGCCTTGATGACTCATAATAAAAACCTACAATGGGCTGAAAGTCTTTCGTTTGATTAATTCATGAGAAAAGTGAATCTTGGACAGGTGTGAAACAACACTACGTTTTATACCTACAGAGCTTTGTTTTACACATATCAAAAACCATGTTCTGAGAATAAACTAGGAGTAGTTTATGCGTCTCCTTTACCGTTCTGAAATAAGTGTAACAGGAGAAGACAAAGAATATTGTTGAAACATTCTTATAACTTAAATAACAAGAAGGAAAGGAGAAACCCAGATCAGATGTTTCAAGCACAGAATGATAGAATCGATATCCAGAATCACAAATTATCAATATCTATCACGGTATAATACGATACTCTTCTGCGTCTGAAAGTAACGATGACTTTTGTTTGAAAACTTCAGCTCATAATTCAGCAAATTGAAAAAATATATAAATTATGAGGTTTCCGGAGCAGGAAATGGAAAAAATCAAGTACACCTTAACTAGAAATTGAGCCACGAACGTTCTATGTTTTACATGGATGTGTTTGCAACGGTTCACAAGGCTGCACGCAGCAAGCATCTCACAACGCTTTCCAAAGATGAAATTTATATTCGGAAAAAAACATCTTTCCCTCATTCATAGTGTAACAAAACTTAGACAAATTAGAAGATTTACTTCGAAACAAAACTTTCCCATCTCAAATCGATGAAAACATGTAACAGTAGCATTATAAGAAAGGAGTTATAACTAATTTTCACCTCAGGTCTTAATTAGATCTTCATAAATGAACGTTTTATGAAAAATGTTCAGGTAGGAAAAATGAAGGAATTTGTTTTTAAAGACAGGTTCCAGTGAATATTTTTAAATATGCGGAAGTACATGAGGTTGTTAAACAATATCAAAACAAAACAAATGACGATATTACAAATAGTTGACATTACATTTTCGTTCACAAATTTTTAAAAAATATTCATGAGAGCTAGATGTTGCTAATAAAAATCCTAAGTGACATATGTCTTACAAGACCCACATAAGTTTACTACTACCGAAATTTCCTGATACTTATACGTCATATTTTTACAATAACGAATCGAATTCTAAGTACTAGAAATGGATTTGCATATGTACTAACCATTTAACCGATACTTAATTGTCAAGCGTTTAATTCATATTTTATTGTATTTAACTTAACATATTTTATTATATAAGAAAAAAATAGAAAATATGGAAATAATTTTTATCATTAATGTTAAAGCTCAGAAAGTACAAAATCAGCCCACATTCACTTGGGCAAACTTTACACACTGATGGAAAGCAACAGAATTTAACAATTAAAAGTACTGCATTATTCGATAACGTGATTACATCTTAGAGGTATGTCAAGCATCAGTGAAAAATTACATGCGTGCTTTTCGTTTACGAAATATAACTTTTATAATTACAGAGAATAACTGAAAATTCAGCCCTTAATGTTCTAGAACTTAACAATAAAGTAATGAATTCTGATTATATTAAATATATGTAAACTCAGAAATTAAGAAACAGTCATAAAAACCTAGTTGTGTTGTTTAATGTTTCAATACAATGGATAATACACAGTTATTTTTTACATGAACTCTATTGTCCGTGGTTATTAGTATATTTCAAATGCTTATAGGATTCATTTCGTACAATATAAAATCAATTTCCAGTTTTGTCGATCCCCATTATCTTAGAGGAGAGTAATTTTGTCATTCTCTTACTTCGCCTCATTAATTGTATTATGCTCTTCACATTAAGCTTTAAGAATATAATATACACTGTTTACCTCTAATTTTCTGGTCCATTAAGTGTCCAGATGAAAGCAGCTGCTGTTCGTCTGGATCAATTTGTCTGACGCGAGACTAGACGTGTTTCCAATTAAATTTCTCTCCTTCGATGTTTTACCACAATTACAAATTTAGGATTGTCCTCAATCCTATATTCTTCCATTATAACTTGAAGATTCCAGTGACATATTTTGGAAAAAATAATTTGTGTTTTAAAATAAACACGACTATAGATAACGTGTAAATTCATAGTTGCGTTTTCATTTCAGTTCTTTAATTTTCCAAAATTTAATGTTCAAAAATGAAAGTTTGATTGCATAAATTGTATTTGTTTCGTAAGTGTTAAATTTATATCTTTCTCCATCCCATCGTAGATATTAAAGAAAATATTTTATGATATATACGTCTGAGAATAAAACTTAATCACATTATGCAACAAGAGTAATAAAATAATATTCTGTTGCTTTACTATAGAACATTTTAGCATACACCAGAAGAATTGTAGAGTATAAAATTATGACGCAAATCTATCATCCTACCATCGATAATTATTTTCATTAAAACTACCTTTTCCACAGAAGGCCAAAATCACCTGGAACAGTTAGGAAGGTTCTTGAAGACAACAGACATCACTTAATTATATATTACTGAAAGAACAAGAAACATGAATGAACTTTATGTTCAGAGTAAACTTCGTCAAACATACTAAAATACGAGTATATTCCTGCAAAACTCTTGAAAAGGCAGTTCTTCATACATTTCGAGGAATAACATTGCAATACGAATCAAAAATAGTTAGTCAGAGTAAAATTTATAGTATAAAACATTTCTTGTACCTTGACAGTACAAATGTTCAAGATTAATTGCTCTAAGCGCCGTTCAGATATCTTTTCGTAATTTTTATATTTCTTATTAATTTTTGTATTTTTAGGTGTATTAACTTCTGTTGTCTTAAAAAAGCTATTTTAATCTCTGCTGTCCCGAAAAAGGTTATATTATTATTTTCTTCTGGGTCTCGTGCTCGTGAATAGTAGGTTACAAAGGACAATATACCTTATGTTTGGTGTATCATTACATTCCGCCAGCAGAACAGACGATATAGAACCTATTCTATATATGTGATAATTTTTTTAAGTACTACATCTTCTAATTTCTTATGCAAAAGTTTTCATTTGCAAAAGAATATGCTCATTAGTTAAAAAAGTTTAGTATTTTCACACATATTCATTCAGATGATTCAAACAAATTGATATGAAATTGTTTAACTACCATAATTCTAGCTAGAATTAGTTTCTATTCTATAGTAATTTACTAGCAGAACTCTACTAACTTAGAGAGAATATCAGGTACACGACAGTTTTCTGTTTGCTAGTTAATTTTGAAAAGTGGTGTCTAGTTTAAGGTTATTATAGAAGCTCAGGTTTAGATAAATATTTAGTGTGAAAATTCGATATTACTAAGATGCTGTGAATTGCCTTCTGTACTAGAAGAAATTTTATATTTGCTTGTAAGTTAGCTGTAAGAAGCCAAATTTACGTAAGTCTTTTATTTTAAAATTTCGCATTTCAGATTGGGGTCTCATTTACAAGTAATAAAAAATTAATTGAAAAGCTCGTTGATTTTGTGATAATGGCCTTGCTGCATCAAAGAACTGAATACAAGATTATGAGTATGACTATTAAGCAAGAGGATAAAACTTTACCTGTAGTAAAGTTAAAGAGTTTGTGGGCTTCCAGCCTTTTATCTAACTAAGCAAAGCTTCCACTTGGGCTTAAAACTCAAAAGTAAGAAATAAGAACTTAACTGATGCTTAACTAAAGACATGAAGCCGAAGCTACCACAAATCTAACTAGTTGGCCCCTAAAAGTAACTAGCAAAGCTATCAAGGACCTGTAATACTGCTGAACGTATTAACAGTTTAGAGAGATGTGGCCAAAAGACAAACGCGCTAGTCCGAAAATCGATAACCTGTCTATCAGTTCTCGTGATTTTTTCTGTTTTTATTTTTAAATATATATAGAAATTCATATAGTTCTGTGTACTATCCCTGAATGTTCAAAATCATGATTGGAAACTTTAAAATTAAATATATCTGCCAACATTTGTCATACGGGAATCACACTGTTTGTATTTTATTTTTAGGATGAATATAAAATACTATTAAACATAACAACAGAGACTGGGGGATGTTAAGAAATGCTAAATTAACGTAACTTTCACAAAATCGGCTTTTAACTTTAAAATCGTCAAAATATGAATATTTCTATCATTTAGAACGCATTTTATTACTTCAATTGCATAACCTACGACCAACGGTTGCGAAAATACAGGCATTGTAAGGACTCTTATGGACACAGGTACTGGGTTAAGCATAAAAACTCCCCCCCCTCCGATTAGATAAATTTCATACGAAACTCCCGCAATAGATAGAAATGTGAAACTTATATCATGATTTATGAAGAATTTTGATTTTTAGAATGATTTTGGCTCCCAATACAGCTAGTCAAAAAGACTTAATTTCTATTTTTCTGCAGCCAAAATTATTCAAAAATATCTTCTGTTGACATCTGTCTGTCCTGTTCTTTCTTCTTGTATGTTATGTCCTATGTTTGCTTTGTTTAATGTATTATATTAAGTGTTTGGTGTCAATATTCCCTATACGCTAATCTTGCAATCAAAATCGTACTATATGTACTTAATGTATCTCTGCATGTACATTGGAGTTCTCTTTAAGATGTAGTACTCATCCTAATCGCATTCAATGTTTTAAATTGCTTAATGGTATGCATATTCCAGTATTCAAGTGCTATGCATAAAATGTAAATCGTAAATGACACTGTTACTGTCTGGACTTCTTATTAAGCATATAATCTTTAAATGCTTAATACATTCAAATGGCTTTGCTAATCAAACTGCACTACCAGAGACTTCCTCTCATATATGCTTAATTCTGTATATAGTCTACAATATCAAATGTTAGCATTTAGTGTATTTGCGTATGCAGTATGGGTCATTTGCATCATTGTACTATCTGTTCTCATAATACGTCTTATTCGCGTTTGCACTTATAATAATGTATTTGCATTTGTAATAACAAATGTTCTTTCCTGTGCCAATTCAATTATTCTAACTATTCCCATAGGGCGCCATGAACATTATAATTCTAGTAAATCAGTTATGCACATCAATTGCAATCTTTCCTCGCATACATGCTAATAATTTCTCTCACATCTTTTTGTTATTATATTAATATTACATTTGCAATCTGCCTTGCATATCCAGTGTCAGTGCGCTCCGTGCAGCATGCGTATCAGCATGCGTATTTCTCAATTTACATATAGTATTCCTGCAACGTATCCATATATTCAGTAGCCAATCTATAACTTCTAATAGTAGCATTAAGTGTATTTGCATTTGTAATATGTATTAATTGCACCCACAATGTATTTTTTGAATTCGCAATATGTAATATTTGCACCTGCACCTGCAAAATGAACTCTATGTTATTATGTTAACACTGATATACACATATTCTACTCTGCATCTCCACGCAACGCGTGTTTCCTGACTATTATTTCTTTCATCTATTATTCTTGTAACGCATTCGTATATAATGTAACATTCAACAATATCTTATGTCCGCATCAAGCTTATTAACATTTGTAATATGCATTATCTGCACCTGCTGCATTAAGCGTATTTATAATTGTAATGTGTATATACTGTAAGTGTAAGCGTAATATAATTGTAATATGTATATACTGTTAGCGTAAACTTAATTGTTATCTGTATACATGTCTTCTGCTTTGTATATCCTGTAATATATTATCTAAACTTGTAATATGCAATATTAGCACTTGCACATGTAACAATGTTTCTGCATTCGTTATAACATTTGTTCTTGTAATTTGTACGAACAGCGTAAATTCTATAACACTCAAATTATCTCTGCAATAGCATCTGCGCATTATGTATATAGACACTGTAGTTAAATCTTTAATGCACCATCTTCTGTTTCGTATTCGGTCAATACCTTTGTGTACGTATTCTGCTCTGCATATCACAGTTTTAGTGTTGTATACTATTTCTTAAGTTGCATGATGTTTCATGTACTTTATCAATGTATTTCATGTTTCATGTATTGTATCAATCTATTGCATGTATTTTTCCCTGTATTTTATCAAGTATCATGTTTTTACTAAGCTTTTGCTCACTCTCTGTACAACCTGTAGTAAGCATAAAATCTCTAGATACGTCAGTATTCCCAATATACAACACTATATCGCGCATTTGGAATATGCTTAACGTTTATGTATTGTAACTCAATGGCTCATCAGTCCTTGTTTGCACTGTAAATACTTTGATTAATTTCTGTTGCTGTTTCTATACAGGGGAAAGCGTAGGACATATGCCTGTTTACCACTGTTAAACACCAGGCGTCCCCATACTCCGTCGCCTGTCACCTGTCCTATTCTTTCTAGAGGCGTTTTACATTCATGAGAACTTTTCAGTTCTAGTGAATGATCCAAATTCTAAACCTAAGCTTTTCAGGAAATTATTCTGCATTTGCTTTCATTTTTCATAAAACAATGGCGTCAGTAGCTGTGTTTTCGTTTTTCGCTGGAACTTTCATTAATTTTTAGTCTGTATTTTCATTGGTATTGCTTGAGCAAAAACTCCTCCTCCGTCATTTACACTCCTACAGCGGAAGATGGAGGTTATGTATTTAAACTCCGAAACTAGAATTAATATATTACGGGATATGCAAAGATTTATAAAAAATTATTGCTAACTTCTGATGACTGAACTCTCTAATAATAAACAAAAAACAGTTAGTAACGAAATGCCGCCGATTAAAGAAACAGCTGTCCTTTGTGATATCATGGGGGTAATCGATATTCTGTGATATTTTAGAACAATTCGTATAGAAAGTGTGGCTTATTTAATTATGGCAAAGCACGCGAGGGCTATCTGCTAAGGGAGAGGGATGCCTACGTGGGGAATTTTCTTAGGAAAACTGACTCGTAAACACGTTACACGTGGGGAAAACCACGAAGACGTACCCAGTCCGTTCGTTTCGAACCCAAGTCAAATTTGTATAGAAGTAATTCCCAGCTGTCAGAAGCATCGGCTGCTCCTGTTAAAGTTTTGAAGACTCTGCTTACTGCACAAATTACCTTAAGAACGCGTGGCGAGAACTGAAATAACCGACTTCTCATTTTAAACCTTTTGGGGAAACATGTTGAAATCTAATTAACGTAGTACTTTTCATTAATAAAAATCGCACAAACGTCCACCCATACACAGACAAATAAAAATTTATTGCAGTTGCCATTTTAAAAATACATATATGTCTAATGATAATAATTTGGAGAAATAAATTTCTTTAAATCAAATACAGACTTCATTTTCACAATCTAAATTACACAGTTTGATTATTTAAGTCCTGTATTTATTAATCTTCCTTAAAATAATTTAATTTCTATGCAACTAAAATGCATACTTCTCATTTAATACTGTTAATGACCTATCATTATTGCGATAACTTGTTTTATTTGCCATAATTTAAATGTTAGTAATTGTAAAATAACTGACATCGTCAACTGAATGTATGACGAAGTCTGAATAAAGGTCTTAAAAGTAAATGATTATTATGTTGTTTACTTTTTATTTATTTACTCTCTTTTCCTTTATAAGTATATTTCTCGTATTTATTATTTCTCTTTATTTTCTCTTATTTATTATTTCCTATTTGCTCAATTTCATTAGATCGCTTGGGTATTACATAAGTAAAAGGTCGCTTAAAACAGAATAGAAGAACCACAGATGCTCATTTGTAATATAATTGTGATCTCAATAGAGAGAGCTGCATCCTTGAAATACTGCTTGGCTCTAGTTTGGCTCTAGAGAAAGAATAAAAATAATCTCTAAAAGACATTATTTGGCTGAGGTAAGTTTAAATTTGATTTTATTAGACTGGAATAAGGACAGCGTCAAGAAGGCGTCTCATAAGAGTAACAGTTACAAAATGCTGCCGTATTGCTAAGTTATTTATTACTTTACCAGACGGTGATTTGCGGCAATTTACTATTAAATTTAAGTTAGTCAGATCCATGTTGACGATAAAATAAATTTACTGTTTCCTTTAAACTTGCATATTTTTTTACGTTTTATCGAAACGATTTCTTTATTATCGTATGTCTTGATTTGTGCATTACCTAGTTAAACGATTAGAAGGAAAAGGTTATTAATTTGGAGAACTGATTTTTAAGCTGCTAATACAACACTTGCACTAAAAATGCCTCTCTGTCGCTATATATACATATATAGATATATAAATGAAAAATTATCTCCTAGGTAATGTCCTTTAAAAGACTTTTTAAATAAATTTTAAAATTCCTTAATTTTTTTAAAGTCTCCTTCTTATCATAACCGTGTAGTACACCGATGCATATATATATATATATATATATATATAATATACATACATACATATAATCAATATTGATAGCTAACTGGTTTACATGAAAATAAATATTCGAATCGGGGAAACATAATAAGATAACATAAACGTATAAAATGCATATAAAAAAATGAAACTTTTTCAAAACCAGGCGAGAATTTTTAACAGAGCAGCTTCTTAATTTATTTTATGACTTTATTTTGACATTCGTCCAGATAAAATTCAGAAACGTGAGTATGTCGAAGATTTTTCGGGTGCTGTTTGAGAAGAGCTATGAATGAGCAAGAGAAAGCTAACAAAGATCTCTCAGTTTACACTGAATTAACAACTCGAAACAACAATAACTAAACAACTGAGAGCGGATGCTGTCTCCTGCTTTATATAGTTTCCAACTGGTCACCGAGTATTTCTAGTACTTTCTGCTTCCCGAAATTACTGGAAAGCAATACGAAAGTGAAATTACGGTTACAACTAACATACTGATCAATTACATTCATTCAGTCAGAATATTTATTAAGTGATGCAAAGACCGCACCAAAATATCGCCAAATAATTACTATTTGGCGACGTTTTAGCGATTTATCGCCAAATTTCGCCACAAAATTTAGTTTCCGAAAGCTTTGCCAGCCTGCCGACATCTCGCCAAATTACATAGATACCAATTTACACAATTGGCATCTGTTGGACTTTTTGTATAGAAAGCTTAACATTTCTATACCACTGAAAAGGAACTTCACGAAAAGCAAGAACAAATCGGCAAAACGCAAGGCAATATCAATAAACTGAAAGTGTTATGCCGCCAATTTTTAATTATTGTAAACATAATAATCATCGCTTACTCAGCAATGGCGCCATAGATCAACAGTTAGACAAAACATAAGCAGAAATTCCCAGTGATGCAATTATAAACAAGTATGCAGATAGTTCTCATAAACATCTATCAAGTTGCCTATTGACACGAAGAAAAACTGTGTTATTAACGAGTACAATAGCATATGTTTGTAATTCAAAAGGAAAGAGAACTCCAGTTCGCGCTATTATTGACAACAGCAGCATATCCATGGATACCAACTCTCACTTTCAAATGTCGGTAGATACACCTGTAAAAGTAGCTAAAAAGTCGCTACATTCAGGAGGAATTTCGCTGAAAGTAGTAGCTAAAATTTAAAAAAAAAAAAAAAAAAAAAAAAAAAGTATAACCGATATTCCATAACAGGTTCAGTTACTCGTCACTTTTTAAACTGAATATTCGTAAAAATATAAATAATCTCCCAATTTTTCTGCGGACCATCAAAACGTTTTTACAGTGATCCATGGACCACCGGTTGGCGACCGTTGTTCTAGACAAAGAGTCGGCATTTTAATATGATGATCCCTTGCGATGACGGGTAATTATGCCATGTTCCTGGGGTTCCTCTATCCACCTGGCTGTTTGGATATTCAGTACTCTCGAAATTTAAATGCCAGGTCAACGATGCATGATGCATGTGAAGCAGGACGTCACGCGTAGAGATAACGATAGAAATGTTTGGCGACAAATTATATCCCCAAATAATCTGATGTCAGCTTGGAAATATCTCGCCACCAGATACCCATCTACAGAATGTTTAATGGACTTGCTTCTGTATTCTTTCTTTTTCAGCATAGCTTCTTTCTTAACATTTTTTGTGTTACATTATACAGAAAAATATAATTTCACATATAATTGCACTAAAATCACCTATCTATGTACAAATTTCGTAACAGTATGATTGTAGAAAAGGATAATGCGGTTTTAATGTTAAATATTAAAACGTTAACAAATAGAAAAGAAAAAAATATATTTAAATTGAAAAATGGAAATCAAATAGGCATAGCATATGTTAGAAAGGACTATTACGTACGAAAAGCCTGCAGGTTTGCAAAGAAACTCATTTTGAAAATTTCGCCAAAATGTAGAAATCGCTCATAGGAGTAATATTTATGCAAAAATTTCTTTAGTGCTATAGGCAAACAATTTAGTTGTGAAAATCTTAAAATATTGGGATATTACTTCGATAGAGAAATGAAACAAAAGAGAAATTGCTGCCGCTTGCAGTTTTGATACTCATTTTCTTTCTCCCTTTATTTTCTAAATGCCACCTCTTCATGAGATATTTCCATTTATTTTTTTGTGCTACTATATAGTTATTTAGTTATTGCAGGTATAACATACATCTGTTTTGATTACACTAAAAAATTTTCTAAGCAATAATATTATGCTGAAAATTGTAAAAGATTCCTTTTAAAGCATTCATCTACCTAGAATATACTACAAACGAAAAAATGCTCAGTTTCAGTTAAAGTTATATTTTTCAAAGAAAATTTATCAAGTCTTAGGACTAAGAGGTTCAACTACGTAATTAACTATTTGTAGCTAACTGCTTATTCTTTGAATTTATCTTAATGTGTTACCCATTGTCGCCTTTACTTAATTATGTTTGTAGACACAAGATAACAACAAAAGGTACAATTTAATTAAAAAAAAATTTCCTCACAGTTAGTGAAAATTACGTAAAAGGCAAATAAATCCTTCCGTGTATGCAGTAGCTTACTTTAGCTTCAGGATATACATGGGTAAAGAGATTAGGTACTTTTTGAAGCAGCAGACAGGAAAAATGAGCAACGTCCTCCCCGGGACTCGAACCTGGACTTCTTAAATACGCGCCAAGTGTGCTAACCGTTGCGATACGATGGCATGCTGGAAGAAGGGAGAAAATAGCTTACTCATGTCACAGCTACATGTTTCAACTATGTTGCAGCTCTAGTAAATCAACGCGAAGTAACAACACTAACGTGGTCGGATAGACAAAGCGTAACTAATTTTCAACACTTACCAACCCTGCCAGCGTCAGGCGTTCATGTCTATTCTGATCATACATTTATACTCTTGTGCTTGAACATGTTTTGTATTGAGTATAGCAGTATTTCCATAGAAGCCTAAGGAACTTGTATCTACACTGGGCCTCGTGATCTTGATTCGTGAACTTGTCTCGTAACAAGTAGCATGAATACGAGCGGCTGTCTCTACACATATATAGACAAACAACAGCCACGCTTCTAATACAAATCATGCCAATTAAGAATTTTTTCCTCATTTTAACCTACGTCCCTTTTCATAAAATCTGCATAATCCTTCTGAACTGTCCAAGTACGAGATGAATTGAAGCGTAAAATAGGAATTAACATAAAATTAGTAAAACTTAAGTATCACAATATTTGTTTACGTGATAGATATTTCACGATATACGAAAGTTTCAGGTTGTGGTGTTACGGGCGTGATCGCCAAAAGTGACGATACTAAGTATATCAAATACAAATTAATTTTGCGTAAATACTTAAACTAAAATTTAGTGTTTAGTACATTGCATAATCATTACTAAATAGATTAACAAGACTTACCCAATGATGCATGCATGAGCCGAATATTTTCTTTTTTCAATCTCATATTTATTTTATCGAGCATATTTTCTGGATTAAATAAAGGCACATTTATCACACACATATAAAATACTAAAATATCATAACTTGATACACACAATGCGATAACTCAAATGGAATGTTCGTGGAGTGCCGAAGCGTGACTATTCGCGCAATCCTGTCCCATCGAATAATTTTGCGGTTGAAACGTGGTCTTATTCATCTTCGTAATATCGCGCTGTCTGGTTACACACTTGTAAGCTCTTCTTTTTTTTTTTTACATTCATATTATTTTTACACACTTAACATCACGTGGTGACACATCGCTGGTCAAGCACATCTTGAAGTCGAACAGTTATTTATATTCTGCTTGAGCGTTTATTTTATGTTATTCACGTCAGCCGGACTTAGTGAGTCTCAAATCAAACACTCTACTTTAGGTACTGGATCTCTTCATTCTGCTTCTTTCTCTGCAAAATATAACGACATTCCACGTGCAAAACTAGACAGGAACAAATGGCGACTGCTGAGTGTGTGTGGCCCGAAGGCTAACACGACGTCAGGCAGCATGAGGGGAAAGATGAAAAAAGAGCGAGACAAACCAGTCCTTCCAGTTATTATACCTTTCGACGCACGTGCTCGCGCGTGATAACGATACAAGAAATCGATGTAGCCACAATGTTCTCACACAGGTGCAAGTCATTATTAAAATATCGTACTGGATTTTAAGCAATGGCTTTCATATTAAAGGTCATCGGCATGTTGTAATGAATTACAATTTAAATGAGTTCTTTAATTTATTCTTTGCTCTTTTTAAAATGTATACCATGTAGGTTGAGTATTTAGCAAAAGAGGTATATTAATTTATTTTGCCGCAATGGCTACTATTTCACATATACTTGATCAAAAGAATCATCATCGAAGTTTTATCTGAAACATGATAATACAACTAATCATCGTTATGTGCTCTGGAATTTACACTTAGAATCTATTGGAAACTCATGAAGAAATACAGCGTATACTTTCTGAAACTGAAAATCTGTTTGAAAAAATATTTTGTGCTAGGTTAACGAAGCTCAAATCCTTGACAAATTTATACAATATTGTATTCTTTGGAAGCTTTGATTTAGGTTTTAGCAGCTGATTTTGGAACCACTGAATTCTGTTTTGCACTGAATGATTTACAATGCTCAATGCTGGAAGTGCAGATTTACATTTTAAGCTGAAATGTACAACTGTCTTTTGACAGACCTATGACTTAAGTTTAAAAACTAAGAAAAAGTTCGTGTGTGCTACATTTGTTAATTTGCTACTGATTTCGAATTCAAGTCATTTGAGCTTTAAATATAATATTAGAAACTGGATTCTCATTTGAATATTTAATATTTAAAATAAGTTTCTAGCTAAATTAGTTTGAAGTTTTTAGCTAGACCTTTACTTTAACTGTAAAGCGAATATTTGCTAAGTTCAAACTGTATCAATGACAAAGCGTGAGAAGGATGAAAAGTGCCTTTTATTCAACTCGTGAGGTAATTTACAAACGGCAGTCCTGGTGCTTACAAACTTAGCCAATACTTTTGGTTGAATATAGAAATAGAATAGAAATGTAAAATTCAAACTATATCAAAGTTAAGTAATCAGCGGAAGCTGCACAGAGATAATTAACATGAGTTGGCTCTTAGCCCTAACAACTACGTACACAAACCGATAATTTGTATGCATGGCTCTAAAATAGCAAGCTTAAAGGAGCGAAACAAAGTGACCGAATGGTGACACACGCTTTGTCTGAAGTAACTCAGACACCAGCTTAAACAGAATTTTTTTTCCTACGTCGCATATTACTCGGAACTCAAATATCATTCTGACAGGAAGTGGAAATCAGGGAAGATAGAAATGCTAATTAAACGAACAAAACTAGTTAGTTCAAAACTAAAATAACATTCCTTAAAACTTAGTAAAGATGATACAGACAAGGTATGAAATTTAAATAGTCATATTGATACTTTTAACACGAGGCCTACGACTTACGTTGTGTCTAAAAATGTGAGACAAAACCAGTTTCTCGCCGGGATAGATATCTAACGACAGTCCTATTGGCTGTTTAGACATTTCTATATTTCTTCTGGTATGTAATTTATACGAGATATTTTACTGGAGAAAGATCTTCCCGAATAAGACATTCTTACAAACAGATAGTCTGCGATATTTTCGCTTTAACTGAACTATTAAACTTAATACAAAATCTCACATACTGCCAGCAGACATAAACTCGATTTCTGTAATTAGTAATTTTAGAGTATTATTAACCTTTAAGAGACGGGTAGTTTGGAATGGTTTCACTTAAAAAGACGGGAAATCCAAATGCATTTCCTGCCTCCCTTTTAGCTGCCATTGTAAAGGGAAACTACTACTCTTTTGCAACTTTTCCTGTAGGTCGCCTTTATTAATTTTCAGATAAGAGACTAGGGAATAATATAAAAGAATTTGTTGAATTTGTTCTCTTTTCTGCTGTTTCTTTTCTTTAAACTAGGGAAACATATTATGGTGAGATTTCGTAGCTAAATAATTGTCGTATGTTGGAATATTAACTTTTGACATTGCGTCATAATGAAAATACGCCTTAGCAGCAAATGCACGCCTATAATCAGTTCATAGTTTATTCAGTTTTTATTTGTTTCCAAACTGAATTTAGTTTAGAATTACATGTACTAAGTAACATTTTATTTTATACTCAAAAATGATGTTTAACTATTTGTTTCTCGTATAAATCGGCAGTCCGCTCTTATTTGTTTCCAAGCATTGTGTAACAGCTTATATTTATATATCAAACAAATCCCGTTGTATTTTTCTTATATTAGTTTCGTTTACCTTTTTCATTAGTATTCTTATTCAGTTTAATTTATTAACTCCCCCCCCCATTGTATCGTAAGTTATTTCATCTTTCAACTACATTACTGTTCATTGTTCTTTCTTGCAGTTTTGTGATAAAAGCTTTTTTATCATCTAGCGTTTTTTTTTTGTTATTTTCCTTTACTTTAAAAACAGATTTTATTGATTATATTTTCATTGCATTACACTCCATTGCATTTTGCATGTTTCAAACAGCAATATTAAATACAAAAATTACAGTAAAAAGGGGAAATATAAAGAAAAAATGCATTTTTAATGACACTTAAAAGTTGATGAAATTAATACTAATGTAAAATTTCTAAGATTTCACTGCTGAGGAAAACGAAAGGGAATTTACGAAAGCCCACAGCTGGGATGCGCGAAGGACATCTCGCATAAATGGCAAGAGAGGTTACTCGGACAATGACTATCTCCGCACCCTGAAGGATTGGGGGAAAGGGGAATTCGCTAACCGATACTTTGGCCACAGCCGTCTTTTTGAGACACTGCAGCTCTGGCCGATTCTTAGGCCACCCGGAAGGTTAAACCATTAATCTAAACTCAGTACAAAATACATCAGATTGCTAACAGACATAAACTCCATTTTTGTAGGTATTAATTTCAGAATATCATTAATTAATGAACGTTTACATTTGTCGTGCATGTAAACTTGGGAGCTGATAAGTTAAAACTTACCAATATACAAAAAAGAAAATATAAAGACTGATTAGCTTACGAATATTGCTGCTTCAGGCTGTATTTGTATTTCAGGTGCTATTTTTAAATGTGCAGTGTTATAAATTTTGAATGAGAAACTAATCATTACTTAACATCTTTACTTATGAGATTTTTTGAACTAAAGAGAAAATATTATATTAAGTAATCGTAATTATCTAAGATAGCATAAGACTAACTGACACAAATCATGTCTAATTGAGAATTGTTTTTGGATGATAATGTAAAGATGTGAGGCAACATAACGGAAATGAGCGCGGAAGCCTGCTGAAAAACCTGTATTTTGAACAGGCACTCGTCTATTATGAGAAAATAGCAGTTCATTATGCAATTTATGATGAACAGATATTTATTTGCATTAAAAAAAGGATGTTTTCGTTGAGACGAAATTCTTTCAGGCGCAGAAGCTAAGGATGAAGTTGACATGGGAGTTTCTTTCTGGTACTCAAGCAATTCTCGGAAAAGATCGACTGTACCTAAAGGGCTAACAAATAGCTATTTGGATTCGTTATCATCTTTAATACACTTTTTAAAATAATAGGAATAGAATTATAGTAGCAGTCACCTGGTGTCAGAAAACGGCATTAGAAATCATTGCTGTATCGAATTTTACTGTGTTTGAAATCTAAAATTAGAATGCTTCCCTCTTGTATTAAAAATATATTCCTTAGTTCAAGAAGTTAGGACCTTATCTCAAAGGCTTAGTATTAAGTGCAAGCATGCAGCATCACATATTTTATGCATTACAAGTATATATATTTTCATTGAGGGCAAGCATAGTTGAGGCAGCATTTAAGAAGATTTACTTTATTAACGGATTATAATTCTATAATTTGACGATACGATATTTAGTGTTCTTGTGCATAAATGATGTTTAGTTTAGTATAGTAGTTATGCTTTAAAATACAATAAATATAAATAAAACACAAGACAGAATCGAACATTTTCTTGACGAATCTATGATGCAATTCCGCATATAAGAAGAAAACAGAAACGTTGTTTGATTGTTTCCTGAAATTAGTATATTATCACCTTCGGTTTAATATCAATCAAAAGCAATGTGTTAGCAGTTTTAAAACAAAACAAATGCATTATTGATTTCCGATTTCCTATTTCAACTGGAAATACAAGTCTAGTAACTCCACGCAAACGGCAGCAATAAAGATCCAAACAAATGTGTTCATAGACAGTTATCCTGAGTTATGCATGTGTTTGGGGTATTTGCAAAGAGAAACACTTCCTGAATCTTTTGTATATTATTGTGATAACCTGCTAAGATTTTTCCATTTCCTGTTGTCGGTGAATCAATACATCACAGTAGGGAAATGAATCCCCAAACGGCTACCGTGAAGTGAATAGCACAAAAAATAAGCACGGATAAATAAACAGAGGCAAAGATGAAAAACAAGGATTGACAGAAATAGCCCGGGCCTTCATGGGCTTTCGCTTTCATTAGAGGAAATACCGTTAGTGGCCGGCTCCACATTCCTTTGCTCATGCTTTCCTCTATCGTACACATTCTTTTTCTCTGATCCTCTTTTTTCTTCTACTTTGACATGGCTAAGTGATGTCTAAGGTACCAAAGACTTAGCGTCGTCTACGGAATAGATTTCATGAGCCAAGCAATGATCTTTCCCAAGTAGGGGGTTAAAAGAATGTGGATTATGGGATGTTAGAGGAGCGTCGAATATTACTGACTGGGAAGCCAAATAAAATAGGGGTATTGACTTTACGAATGAATAAAAAACCAGTCATTTGAGTTAACTGTTAAGATGACTCACGATTGCCGTTTATTAACTACCTAAAAAGAACTATAACCTAGCGTTAGCGATTCATACGTAAAATGGTGTGATGCATAACACAAGAAAGTTTAAGTACACAAATGGAACATGCTCTGATTCTATAACGATTGAAAGCTGAGATAAAGAGTTACGATACAAAATATTTATGCACTCTAACAAAAATCCTTTTAATGGCATAAATTTTCAAAAATGAGAGGCTTATGGATTTTAAATTTCAATTTGAGTAAAGTTCTGTCTTAGGCTTTTATTGACTTTAAAGCGAAACAGAAAACTTGCTGATACTTTTGACGGCTAATGAGACAAATCTTTTTCTCAGAATATGTTTATTTTTGCAGAAATGGGATTTATGTCTATTACCATTCAAGCCCACAGAGGTTTCTATAAAAGGTTTTACAATTTTCACAAGATTTCATGATTAGGAACAAACTCAGTCAAGCCTTACGTTACAATGAAGCATAGTTACGATTACAGTGATATAATTTCGAACTTTTCGAACAGAAATTCGCACATTTTTCTGTGCAAAGTGATCACCGCTTTGGAAAACTGTAAAGGGCGTTGGAACGATACGCATATGACGAAAATTGCCGACTTAAAATATTTGCAAACAAGAGTATTGTAAAGGACCATTACTAACACAACAGGGGAGGGAAGAGCTATTGTTATTGCAAGTTTTTAACGTGTAAGATGTTTCAAGATAAAGCCATCTTCCGTAACTTTGCAGTTTGGTGGTCACTTCCGATGGATTTCTGGTTCTGTTGTTAAAATTTAAGCTGCACACATTAAATCCATGAGATTTCTCAGAATTGAAAGACGTCATAAAACGGAAAGTTTATAGATCTCCTGCGATGTTACGCGATCCCGCACGCAATGCGTTATCATCAATTTGTAATTCCAATAAATTGTTTTTTCTCTCTCTTTTCTTGTGTTGTCATTGGTCCCTTTACAATGCTTTCTTTGCAAATATTTTACACCAGCAATTTTCGTCACGTGTGCGTCGTTCCAACGCCATTTACGTTTTTTAATGAGCTGATCAATTTGCGTAGGAGAAAAGTGGGTGCTATAGTTAAAAAATTTCGAAATGTTTTCACTGCAACCATAACCGTGAGAGCTGTATTCTTTTAGATCATCACAATCTCGAGAGCATACCTACAAATAACAATATCTGAAATTTCCTTTCGATTGGTTGAGCGTATAGGTTGCTAGTGGTTCATATATAGGAAAGTTTTTTATGACCCACTATAATTATCACATTTAATGAATTTAACTTATTGGTAATGTTGACCTTGAAATTTAATATATTCGTTAAATTACAATATGTTCGAAGATCAATATGACTAACAAATTTCTGGTACTCTGGTGAGCGCTATTTGAAATCATTCTTTATAAGAATACAATTTTACCAACAAAATCCATAAACCTGAAATTTTAAAATTTATTCGCATGTTTATTGACGAAATTATTGCCATAAGCAATGCATAATAATAAATATAAGAAATTAAAAACGATATATTTATCCTAAATGGTTGAAGTTAAATAAAACTAATATTAAAGAAAAAGAAGCAGAATATTTAGACCTTCAAACCTCTAATCTAAAAAAATGATGATGTTAACAAAAAAAAAAAAAAAAAAAAAAAAAAAAAAAAACTTTCCAATTTTTAAGTTATTAAATTAATTACCAAACAGTTCCAAAAATATCATTGCTAACACTTTTAAGAACCAAACAAGTAGAATTAGAAATATCTGTAATGAAAAGAAATAATTTTAAATAAACATAAACTTTCAATTAAAATTGTCAAAAAGAATTATATTCCACATATATTAATAAACACAAATCTCTAAATTACATTTCTCAATCTGTCTTACACCTTAAAACTGCCAATTTGCATGATAAAAATGTACCTAAACTTATTAGAAGGTGTAGATCGGATATTGTAATCTCAGCTGAAATAAACGTTTTTTTTTTCATTATGAGAAGTACGCAATAATTTTGAATGAATTATTTCGTATCTTCTTAACTATTCTTTCAGTAAGTGGTGTGTTTTAATTTCAAGATCTATGAATGCTCTCAAATATGAAAACTGTAAATTACAACATCTCTCACTTATTTCGAGTTCCACTCTTATTGTTCTTTTGGGGAAAATTTTAAGTCTTATTTCATTTATAAACCTGATTTATAAGAACCCAGAGGCAAATCCTGGATTTTGTTTCACACATTCAAATAAGCTGCTATGGTAGTTTCACTCTCTTTATTTCCAACTACACACATTGTATTTTTAGGTGCGTATGGGTTCGTAATGGATTGAATTCAGGCAGAACCAATAATGGCTTGATGAAATTTATGTCTCTGAAAACACTTTACTACTTTGGAACATTTCACACAGAATTACTCGTACAGCTCTTCTCAGTATGACAGAGTGCAATCAGTAAACTTCAAACTACTAAGAATGTTATAGAGTATAAAAGACCTCAAATGCGTAAGTTCGACAGTACACTCAGTACTCTGAGCTAAACTCTGAACTCAAACCTGAAATAAACTAAACTGATACTTTCTACGGTATTTTATAGACTTCCCCGTCCGCCATGAAATTTTCAGCACCCACGATTTCTCGAGATTCCTGGAAAGCATACAGTTACATCTACAATTACATAGAGGTTGGACCAGTTACACAGGTATAAGACCCAAATGTAGCCAAATGGTCGAGAATTTTGGCGACCTTTGAAGATTTCTCACCAAATTTGCCGCACAAATTAGCCGTCAAAATTGTTTCTAGCTTGACACAGTTTGACGAGATAGCCATTTGCCATTTTTCACGAGATAATCATATTAAATGAACTTGTCTCTGTAACCCTGTTTTTCTTACTTCTCACTCTTGAGAAATTTAATGTTACATTCTACTAGAGATACTATAATTTGCATAAAATTTCACTAAAATTATTTAGATATATACTAAATTCGTAACAATACTTTTTAATTTTTTATGTCATATTAGGCAGACGATAATTAACTTCTTGTTGGAATTTGCATTCCTCGCGTTTGCGATTGCGCTGAGCAGAAAAGGTCAACCCCTCCCCACGCGGAGGAAGAAAGAGCGTGTGTTGTCGACTGCGTGTCCTCTTGATTCTACTGAAGACTCTGTACTTTCTGATATGTCTATCCGGGGCGTCTGTCGACGTCGCCAGAGCCGTGATTCTGTCGAAAGTGGTTCGGCAATGTGATTAATGCATGGAGGCCTTTACATGGAATATCGCAATGCAAGACTATATTGTAATAGGAACCTAGCCCAGGGCTTTCGGATAATATTTCTACATCACCAAGTACCTGCCTGTCTGAATGAACTGTTAAGCAGACTCCAAAATTCTCGACTATTTGGCTACATTTGGGTCCTATACCTGTGTAACTGGTCCAATCTCTATGTAATCATGTTTTACCTGTCAAGTGCATTTCTATGTTATCCATCGTATGATTTCACTACCGTGTCATAGTCTGACATGATATATTAATCTATTTTGTTAAAACTAAGTCACAGATTAAATCTTATGTTTTCGACTTAGTGCATTCAGAAGAGAACCTCGGTTCTACACGTACTACTGAGTTTAACTCTTAAGGCCCTTTAAAGAAAAAAAAATTCAGAAACAAAACTTCTAAAATTATAATGCTTAACTGGATTGAAAAGTAGCCAATTCACTCTTATCGTTACATAGTTTTCAATGGTTTGGCTTTATTCCTTTTATTATCGTTTAACAACAAATTTGATTAATATTTGTTCCTAAATCCAAAACTGTTACTTAATAATTTTATTTCCATAATATGACCTCAGAATGAATTTTGTAATTTTATTTAGTTAATGTCTTTAGCCCGAATTTTGTATTTTAGTATACAAGTATATTTTCATAACAATATTTTACTGTCATATCTACTTAGCATTTTCACCTTCATACTCATTGGTTATTTTTTACAAGTTTTTACTTACACGCGTTCTGTCAATGCATTAATGCGTTCTTCAAACTGCATTATATATTTTCGCTTTAGCTCATTAAATACAGAAGCCGTTGTTTTTTTTTTTTTTTTTTTTTTTTTTTTTACATTTTTTGAAAAACCCTTATGAATTTGCCAGAGTAAATGTAAAATCATTTAACTAAAAAAAAGAGATTTTTTACTTTTTTTGAATTTACGGAATGATGGTTTGTATTGATTTTGATAAAAATTACGCTTTAGTTCTGCTTATCTGTGTCTGAATATGTTTCTTGAATTTGTTCTCAATTTATAATTTTGATCATCATCTTAACACAACATTATTGAAAATTACATTTAAATTTTACATTATACTTTACGACATACCGCTTGATCCACAAAAGCTTACTTTTAATTTTTGCTTTTGAAATGATTAAGAATTTTTTTGTAACTTCTATGTTATGTGATGACAGCCGATATGATATCAAAACGATAAATGTATTTTCACATTCCCCAAAATGCTTTGCAACAAGCACAGTAAAATATTTAAAATTCTGTGAACTGTAAGCTATTATACGTTCATCATGATATATTATACTTAAATAATGAAAATATTTAATGAAAGCAATCCACTCTGCAGCTATATGATAACGTTATTCTTTTTTCGGACATAATTAAAAATGAAAAGAAACATAATAGGTAACCTGAAATTTGTGCATTGCTTGAAGGTCTTATTATTACAATCCGTTATATCGCTTTGGATACATGGATGGTACATAATGATATTAAAATATTTTTTAGCTATACGAATCGCAGAAGTGTTGATAATATTGGTTGCCTGATCTAAAGTCAGTACTCTGTTTACAAATTTCATTCGAATAAATGGGTAAAATTTTGATATGTAAATCGCAAAGAAATTGTTAATGAGATTGTTGCTACCAAATACGGTACATAGTTTTAACATGGGTTACATTTAGAACAAAAATTTACAAGATCTTATACTGTATTTTTTACGCAAGAGTTTCTTATTTTATACGAAAGGGATTTCCTCCCGTCAAAGAGAAAGAAACCTCTTTCCTGTGATAAAAATAAAATGCAATGCAATTTAACTATAATAAATTGTAGACAAAAGTAAATAAATAAATAAACTGAATATGTTGAATATATAATGTCATTTTCCCTTCATCAAATATTAAATTTGAAGAATTCATTAGTATTTATGTATTGGAACAAAATAAGAAAATTCTATAAATAAGATAAAGTGAGAAGTACTTGGATAAGAAGAAAGAAACAAATACGAAATAACTTAGGAAAGAGAAATACTAAAGTACAATAAAATTAGAAAATATAAAAACAGAAGTGAGAAATTTTCAGTGAAAATAATGGCGGAAAATTAGAATAAAAAGAAAATATTAACTAAGCTGCACTGTTTGAGGAATTCTATAGGAAAAGTCTTTCTCTTTTTTTCCCCGCTTTAAAGCATCGATACTTTTTGGACTCCAGAAATTTATAGTTATTAGTTATATTTCGAGATGTTAATTTAGAACTTTTTTGGACATCTCCTGTGCATAAGAGTATGATACGTGTTAGAGAACTTTCATCAGTTTTCCCCAATAAAAATATTGCCGTATGTATTATGGGCTATTGATCGCAGAATATCTTTTCTTGATTAATTGGAAGTGTACAATAATCGATTAAATAACTCATATAAAATCACTAAGTCTTTTTATGAGAAGGGACCTTGAAAACGCAATTCTGCTGATCACGAGAATCGAACCCTGAATCTTCCAGTTACTGGCTGCGTGAGTTAACAACTGCACAACAAAAATTACAAGGAATACATTACAAGGAGCCTTTGGTGACTTAGTTACAGGTACAGGCAAGGTCGGCAGCTGTGGACTCCAGAAATCATTACTATCACCTGTCCTTGCTAACTGTTAAGCTGTACCCTGAGTTTGATAAAAAAAAAAAAAAAAGGGAGCGGTCCGAGGGTTTCTTACTTCTCTTCTCGTTAAACCAACAACTTGAGATGACTTTCGGCTTGCAGTATATTTTGAGTGTCTTTTTGAGGCATACATACTATATGCTTACAAACATTCATGCCTT
Organism: Stegodyphus dumicola; assembly: GCF_044657685.1. Classification (NCBI taxonomy): domain Eukaryota; kingdom Metazoa; phylum Arthropoda; class Arachnida; order Araneae; family Eresidae; genus Stegodyphus; species Stegodyphus dumicola. The sequence continues at coordinate 26,262,125 of NC_140777.1, forward strand.
CTCCAGGATTCGAACCCGGGCCCATCGGAACGGTAGACAAGCGTCACAAACCATCTGTGCAACAATACTTACTTTCAAAACGGGGCAAGAAGAAGCATACGGGACATCAGGATAACACATTAGCATGGGACAACAACCCGGGTTAGCAAGAGTGTATAGGTGGCAGGAAAACAAACAAAAACAACTCATTTATGTCAATTAAGTTATTTATTTTGTTATAGTTCTTTCGGTTTAAATAAAAAAAGTATGACAGAGCGATTTCCTAAAAGATAAAGTAGTACGTAACTAAGGTCTTTCAACTATTTGTATAAAGCAATAAAAATGATTTATTACATTGTTACAGTTTTCTGATGTCTTAATAACAGCGTATTATGCCGAATGGAGTACATGAAATCAGAGGCAGTGGATGCTTAGAAATCTCCTTAATAAGGCATTGTATTTTGGGAATAACAAGAAGGTGGTACTTATCTCTACAGTCTAATGAAAAACATGGAATATCCTGGAACGGTCTCTTAAGATGGTACAGGAACGGTTCGTTGATGATAAGGAACCAAGACAACACAGAAATTCTCAGATGATCGTAATAAGAAGCAAAGTAGCCTTGAAGTGAGAATATTGTTAAGAAGAATGCGACACGAGTATCAATGAAATAGTAAAGCCGCCTTCGATGCCTCTGGTTATATTTTAAACAGGGAAACATGTGAATCTCTGGATGGAATAGAAGCGCACACTCGTTTTAGGAAAGCCATTATCGATGGATGTAAAATTGCTGTTGGAGAAGAAGAGGTAGCCGGAAAACGATGTTCTGCTCCGCCACCAAAAGAGAAGATGCTAATACATTTACACGTTCGCCGTCTATACAGATACTGAGTTGAAACATCGGGATCCCGTACATCAGTCGCTGTTCAGTAATTTACTTTATTACATTCCTTTCTCTTTTTTAATCACCCATTAAGGGTGGCTAGAAAATGAATCTCCCGAATCAGAATGGGGTTTCTCATGTACAGGAACCCGTGTTTAAACAGTGAAAGCTGCCACATTCCAGATAATGCTCCAAACGAAGGAAGAATTTTTAGTATTCTTCCCAAGAACAAAACTGTAAAAAAAAATGTGCAGTTTTCCAACCTTCAGTTCAATTCTTTTTTCGTGAATAACGCCAAATAAGCCAAAGAAAACAGTGACCGTTTTCGTGCTCTTTTCAACCCCACAGAAATAGGAAACAGGAGTCGGTGAAAAGCCAGATTAGGAGAGATAAGTTTAAATCTGTTAGAAAGTATTTTCTCATTCCTTCCAGCATATACTCGACACATATTCGAAAAGTCCAGGTTCGAATCCCGGAAAGAGCATTGCTTATTTTTCACGTCTTGAGCATCAAAGGAACCTAATGATACTACTTTCTTAAAAAGTGGTTTTTGAAAGTCAGAAAAATCCTCGCAGTTTCTAAGGAAAGTACACATTTATTTGCGAATAATGTTCCAATAAATTAATCTATGTTCAATAAATATAAGTTTACCAGAAAAGCAAAAGTTTTCTGTACACTGTATATAGGTTTCATATTGATAAATCAATAAATTATATATTTATCAATTGCAAAAATACTCATTAATGTCTCTCGATTAATCGACTCATTAATCGACTTAAGCTAAAACTAAAAGGCGATTATCTGAACTTTCCGAAATAAAGGAAACTAAGCTTAAACAAATTAATTATTAACACCGCTAATTAAAGCTATTGTAGCAAATTAAAATGTGTAGCTGAATTTGGAATATGATCTTAATAAATTAAATTAATCTGACTAGTGATCCAGTGAAGCATTCTACAGCTCCGTGCAAATTTTTCCAAATATTTCTATGCAGTTATTATTTAGAAGACTTTGTATACTAATATAAAGACCTTTTCGTAACAGTTATTGCTCACAAATATCCTGCCCTTGAAAAGTATTTAACAATACTATTGATTTTGTGATGAAATTTAGCATTATTTATGACATACTTCAAAATTCGAGTTCGTTTGTAGTCGGTCTAAAGCTGTGATGTGCTTGTGTTAATAAGATGAGACGAGGCAGTGTTCTGGAGATCCTCTTTCCTCCAAACACAGTTGTCTGTGGAGAAGATATTGCTCTTGTAGTAATTAGTAGGAAAGTGTCCATGTTCAGATATAAATTTATTTAAACAGGAGTTATTGAGACATTTGTTCCCGTTTAGTACTTTGATTAGTTCATTTTTTTCTGCCAAATTACAAAAAATTACAAAAATTTTTCTTTTCGTTCCGCCAGATATGATTTATGTTCTTGGTCTGCTTCTTTTTTTATGTGTGATTAGGCTATTTTAAGTTCATGTCTTCTAAACCAGGAGTAGTAGCTGCATATTTAGAAAGCGAGTAGACGTCTTTGTTTCCTTCGCTTGCAGAGTGTGCTCTCACTCAACCGAGAGAAATTTTTAATTGAGCATTTTCTTCTTGAAGAAATGAAAGATCACTTGTGCTATTGGAGAAGGATGTTAGAAGTTCTCTAATGCATGCAGCGAAGAAAGAGAATATGATTGAATTGAAAGCTGATTGCATTTGCTGTTAATTTCAATATCTATTGCCTTTTTAATTACTAAAATGTTTGCTTAAGAAACTGTAATTTCTGTGTATAGACCTTCTTTTAACGGTAGTTCTAGATTTTTGGCTTTATGTAAAGTAAAAGCTGATCCCACTTTTTCTTCCATTTCTGATCCATCTGTAAATGGCTGCTGGGTATGTGTTGATATTTATAGACTCTTTAATGTGCGTAGTAGTTTGCTACTGGTTTATCAGAGTGAAACTTCTACATGAAAATTTTGTGTCTTACTCTTTTCTGTATAAATGTCCCGATTTAGAAGACTAAAATCAATTTTCTTTTTTCCTCTTCTACTGAAGAGCTTTCTGGCCGTAAATCGTCTTTTGTTGCTGTTTCTGAAATTCTAGTTCTGTCATGTAAATCTCACTTCTATGATCCTCTACAATGTCTCCAAGTCTTCATTGTTAATTTCTTAGACCATGCTTTTTGCCTAAAAACACAATATCAACAAACAAAAGTTCAAAGTACTCAATGCTTGTGCCTATAACTCAGTTTGGCCATAATTTCTTCCAGTCATAATTCATGGTCCTGAAATTCACTAGCTGGCAATTTTTGTTAATGAGAGTTCAGCAATGGAAAATACTAAAATGATGTTTCCTGAAATTCCTGAGTGTTAATTATGTAGACAAATTACCTCAAAACATCGTTTGAAAATCTTATGTTTCCAATTTGTGTGTTTGTAACTCGAAACACCATACGTCATCCAAGGAGCTTTATGTTCAGATAATTTGTTTGGGTATGAAATGAAGCGTTCGGGATCTGAGGGTTTACTGCTTATCATGTTAAATAAAAAATATATGTAATTGTATTAAAATACATATGGTATTGTTGTACATTTTGTAAATATTTGAATTTATGTGTTTATAACTTGACTTTTATAAACACTGTCTTTTAAAAGTTAACACGCAAAGGAAATTATGTTTCCTAAAACGTAGCTGAATTTGATGATTCAAAATCACTTTGGATGCAGAGTACAGCATACAAATATCGCGTATTACAACCAATCAAGATTGGCTATTGGATATAACTAATTAGAGAGTTGCTGAAGACGCTAACTTTCTGAGGGTCTGAAGAGGTTCATTTAAACGCTGATAGAAAGTGCATTTATAACTTTCGTATGACAATGGTCGATTATGTTTGTCGATTATGTTACCTTCCTGCACATCACGGAGTTAATATGTAGAGTCATTAGGATTTTTATTGGAGCAGGAGACATGAAAATGAGCAATGCCCTCGCCGAGACTCGAACCTGGACTTCTCCATTACTCGCAAAATGTGCTAACCATTACGCCATAAAGGAATGCCGAAAGAAGGGAGAAATCCCTTATAAATCTATGTTTGGTTAGGTGGATCGGGCTGCGCCTGCTTCTGGTTCCTTACTGCATTACGTTTCCTGTTTTTGTTGATTTTATTGTCATTTAACGTTTAAAAACCAGTGCATTTTTATGTTGTTATGTATAATTTTATTTTCTTATTTATTTACTTGATTAATGGATTTTGTATGGAAAACATTTGCTTATTTATTATGGACTTTATTTCATTTTGAATTTGTGACCATTTAAGTTTTACCTGTTTATTTCATATATGTAGATCTTCTTATTCTAGACTGAAGTCCTCATATCTTATTTCAGTAACATTTGTTGTCCCCACATTATCTATATTTATTAGTTTTTCACCAAAGCGATATTTGGTTAGAGAACCTGCGTTTTTGAACCATGGAACGGCTTTGTTTCAAGTTTCCATAAATACCTATTCCTCCTCTTTAGCAACTTAATAATAGAAAGTTCCAGGTAATGATTATGCGTAAATGTAAGTAAAAATAAACAATATACTAAACAATATGACACACTACTTCATAACCCACGATGATTGAGTTATATGTGTGAGCTTGATTTTAGATTCTTTTCAAAAATTTAACATTATTATTCCACGATTTAACAGGTCTTACTAAACTGACCCCAGATTGTTTTCTTCTTATACTTTCTATTCTTTTAACTTCGCGCCATGGACGCAAAGTTAAAAGAAGAATGTAAGGAAGTCATGTGTATATTTTTCGTGGTACATACTCAAAGATAGAAAGAGCATATACCCATTACAAATTACAAATGTGTCAAGTACTGGTCAAATGTTTGTTTTAAATCTAGCTTCTGAATATAAGGTATAGCGACCAGGAAGAAAATACAATATACTGGAAACCTTGCATTTAAAATTCAGTGGAAAAATAATTGAAATTATAATTTTTCCATTAATTTGAAACATATATATATATATAGTTTATCTGTTGCTAAACAGATAAACTTATCACTTACTTGTTTTCCTCCATCATAGCTGAGGATTCAGGGTTTTAAATATAGCAAGTCGTTATTATACAGCAGCCTTGATAGTGATTGGATTGCAAGGTTTTGTGATTCCAGACCAATTTGGCTTTGATGGACCAGATATAAAATTATGGACTGTATATTTGAAACCTTATAAATATTGTTATAAAACGAAAAGGGTATAGCGAAGACTATATATAATATTACTCTTTTGTGTCACACCAAACTTCCTGTTCTGTTTTGTTTAATAAAATCACTTAATCTTCGAGAGGAAACTTGTTATTGTAAATTTTATTAAAGAATTTAAGAAAATTAGTTACATCCACTTGAATCTGAAGTATAAAGTCTTATGAAAATTTTTAGCCGATGAATTCTAAATAATGTCATTCTTCATTTAACTGCTTCCAGTGTAATAAATAGGGAATATTACTGAGCATTTTCTTGCGATTTAGTGGATTTAATTTTGGATGATGAGTAATAAATTTTTCGTGTTTTAATTTTGCTTATTGCTAACCCCTTATTTTACTTCCGAATAAAGGTATAACAGATGATTTGCAAAAATAATTTCTCTAGCAAAGGAACCTAGAATTTATTTCGAGTAATTGAACTTGATATAACCTTCTAAAAACCATCCACTTGAAGTTTTGGCTTCAGAATATTGATTCGTAAAATGTGTGGTACATGAACCATAATTTTTTTTAATTTCACCGAAAGCAAGAGCAATAAGTTCTATCTATGGTCAATAACAGATATTTTCAGGCCTATTCCTGAAAAATGAAAAACATTACTGTGACACTTGGAATAAAACGAGTTTGAACTGAATGGGACTTAACTGAAGGATGCTATTATCTTAGAAAATTTGACTACTGTGTCTGAGTTAAAAATTATCTCATTTTTAATCAGAAAACTAACACTGGTATAAGATATTTTCTTCTTTCAAAGAAGAACAACATTTTTCTTAATAAAGAATAATAATCCTCAGGTATTAATGATAGCTTCAAAAGACAATACCAAACTGAAAAAAAGAGCAATTAATTTTTTATCCTTTTTTAGATTCAGGAATTTAGGGCAGGAAAATAATATAATTTTTGAAACAAAGTTACAGTAAATGTGTCTAATTAAATATAAACACGTTTTAAAATCATATTAAACTAATCGGTTAAAACGTATTACGAATTATGCATTAAAATGGTACCAAATAAATCAGAAAAAGTGTATATTGTACATCATAATCCAATAGTGGCTGGGGCATAAGACCGTGGAATACTGATAGTTAGACAAGGGTTAAAATCATATTTAACAGGTTAAATGCATGTTTTGTTATGAATTTTTACACGTGTAATATGTATCTGAGCGAGCTTGTCTAAGACTGTGAGGTAAGAACTCGTGTGTTTTGCCATAACGAGGTTACCTACAATAAACATTGTATACTATAAAGAAGAAGTGTGTAATAATTTTCTGTTTATCAAAATATGCTGAAGTCTGAAAATATACTGTGCTTGATTAAAATGTGGCAAATTTGAATTAATTCATAAATTAATTTTATAAAGAATAGAATAAAATGCTTCTGAATGGTTCTCTTACACAAAATGCAGGCAGGTAACCATATTATGATAGTTTGGAGAGTTAAATTTAAACGCTTCAAAGGTAGCATTCATTCTAGACTAGAGCAACCTTAATAGCTATTTGCTTTCGAAACTCAAATAACACTTTTACGAAATTTCTACTTCACTTTAAATATCCTAATGTTCACTAACCAACTAAACACTTTTACGGTGACGTAAAGGAACGTCGAAGTCATAATCCAGAATATTTGAAGAAGTTTGCTTAATCTCATTATAAGCGTCCCAAGGACAGAATTAACCCACCGTAGGCTAGAAAGTTAAATTGTTCCGCTTCCATTAGCAGAATGGAAACCATCCGTTAGGGCCGTGGGGAGTATTAACGTTGAGTGCGTTTTCTGGTAGTTGGGGGGCTTATTGCTTTCAAGCATTGCTTCCTGTGGGGCTGCAAATCGAGTTTTAGAAATCATCTTATATGAATGATAGATTTTAAGAAGAGATCATGGTCATTATGAGTATAAAAGCTGATTTCGCGTTAAATCCATTGAGTTTGAAAGTCGAATTCGAAGCAACTTTACGAAAAGAACATATTTAATTATACTGCGTTCTCTGTTTACTTTTATAACACATTAGTCAAGAATCTTGAATTATTTAAAGATAATGTTTTGCTCTTCAAGTTTTATTATAAGGGAAGACATGATTATAAATCCTTACTAAAGAAAGATTCATGTTTTGTTGAAAGCTGAAAATTATTCTTGAAATGCTATATATTGTAGGAATGCCGTGCAATTTATCCTCGAAATATACTATGTTGTTTACTGTAGCAAATTTATGATAGTTCATGTAACTATATTTTTCTACTATTGTAAAAATAATATATAATGGTTAAAATTATATATTTGAATAAATAATATTACAGGAAATTCTGTGAGTGGTCGTAACTGAGTTTCAAACAAAGGTTGACAGTTTTTAACATGCAAAGATTGCAAAAACATAGCAGGTGTTACGAAAGAAGTTTCAGTATGGATATCAGTTAAAAAATATGAGCTAATAATTAGTAGTACAGGAATAAACAGATTTTAGATCGTATTTCATAAGATATATAGGAAAACCGAATTTAGCACTTGCAGGTAATACGATAATTTATTTTGCATTTCAGTAAGTTTGGGCATTAGCCTATCGAAAATCTCTAAAGCTTTGTTTTGCAATATATATATATATATATATATAAGTGATAAAAAATGGCAGAAACCTTTTTGTAAAAATAACTCGAAAATAAATTCTAACGTAATATATGCGCGACCTTGATAAGGCTAAAAGCTAGATGCCATCTTTTTATGTTGGTAAACAAGTTATCAGACACTATATTTGAAAATGAAATATTGCGCATCTGCACCCTAATTCTCATTGTAGTTTATTCAAAATTCTTGAAAAGATGCAAAAAACATTTATGTATCCGTAATCGAACTGATGTCTGGTGACTGAATATGGCAGCTACTTATGCTAGATTCTGTAAGGAGCACTGACTGACCTCAACTGCTCTATGAAATAATTTTCTGTTAAAAATGAATGAATGACAACTGTGATAGCAAATTATCTCAGACATCTCTTCCGGATATCTCATATATCATTCAGAAATGTACCAACGGAAATCTGGAAATTAGCGAAAGGGTCCAAAGAATCTTCCGTCATGCTTGTTCTGATCCATTTCGTTCTGTAAGTATCCGTTTCGAGAATGCTCGACTGGTTTCATCATTATTGTTCTACTCTCCAGAAATGCTCGTCTAGTTTTATCATAATTGTTCTCCTCTCCACATAATGAAGAAAATGGAGTTTACAGTGTAATAATCTGTGTATTTTACTCAGTTCCGGTTTTATTTATGCTTCGCAATATTGCATAATTGTCAAAATTTACATATGTAACTAATTCAGCTCAACTATACTATTTGAACGATTCAGTGGAAGACATGCAAAACGTCGTCTGGCAAAGAATCCTTGTCCGCGATGCTTTCTTCTCAGAGTTGAGGACAGATATTCAATTGCTTGTTACCAGAAAATAGCAAGCAGCAAACTCGGATGCCATTGCAGTTCTTTTGCATTTGCGCGAAGGATATTAGAAAGCCAAGTTTCTTTTCCTGATCCGAAATTTTTGAAAGTGTGACGCCATTGACTCATAGCCTTCTCCCAAGCAACCCTTTGTAGTTTCATTTCTTACACGTCTTTAAATCATGTGACATCCCTGCTGGGAAAAGAATAACATTGTTTGTCTTCTTACCTTGCTTGAATTACGGAAGTAAATTAGCTGGCTATAAACTCGTGTGGGATCAATTTCACAATCCATTAGTGACATTGCTGCGAAAATTTAATGCTTTTTGCATTTTATGCAGTATCTGTCTGTTTTCTTCCATACAAATGTGATAAATCGTAATGAATTAAGCTAACAATTTCTATGAAATACCATACTCAGCATTTCAGATGCAAATATTTCAGGTATTCTCCATGATTTGTTTCGTATCCAAAACAGTTATGCCCATGGACGCCATCGAAGCTTCCTACTCTAAAATTAGGAAACCATGTTTATTTATTTACTAATTTTGGCGTCCAGTTATTTGAAACCATTTCCCAATTTGTATCATTAATTTAAGTACTTGTGAAGTTGAAGAGAAGAGTTGATTGTTCCTTAACGTTTAGCAGGTAATATGCTTCAATTTCTCAACATGTGTGGATTGTTTCTTTGCATCTTTTTCTTTAACATTTTCCAAAGGTTGTATTATTCCTATTCTAAGGGTGTAGTGTTTACCTTATTTGTCCAATAGTTATTTTTATTTTGGAACAAGCCTTTCATTGAGCATTTACCTTCTCATTTCTCACTTACGTTTCCCTGCCGGAATGAATTTTCAGTATTTCGATTTATATAAATGAGGTAGAAACAAGTATTTAGCTGAAGTATGGCTCACTTCAGTAGAAGAGTGTAGGAAACCGTGTTCTGCCTTTCGCTCACGTTTTTGCTGCTAGTCTAAGCTTTCTGTTATACGGCCGTATAATTACGTGCTTATCAAAATCGTAAAACCAACCTTGTATTTAGCGTAAGTATAATGAAACACTCAACATACCGAATCCAAAGACGAAAAGATAGTTTATCAAATAATTTCATCTCAAAATAGTGCATGTAAATGTCAGAAAGTACCGTACTGAGAGGATTACCCATAGCCAATCCTTCAACTTGACGAAAATATGCATTTTGGAAAACAAAGTGGGATTGACTCAGAGAAACTTTAGTAAGCGAAACCAACTCAATAATTTCAGTATGTGTGAAGTGAAATTCCCGAAGCCTAGTTTCAAGACAATTTAATGCTCCTTCGACCGGAACGTTAGTAAACAGTGATTTGACATCAAATGAAACCATAATGGAACGAAATGGAGAAATATTTTTAAGTTTATCAATGACTTCAACAGAATTTTTTACAGTATGAATATTGTTAGCAAGTAGAGGAGAAAATCTGGAAACTAAATATTTGGCCAAAGGATATGAAGCAGTACCTATGTTGGAAACACTTGGTCGAAAAGGAATACTGCTTTTGTGGACTTTTGGAAGAGCATAAAGCCTAGCGCAATAAGTAATAATGGAATAAGTGATTTCTTCAACTGAGTTGGCAGAATGTGGGATGATTTAATAGCACTTTTAACTATCGTGAGGTCCGAAGTTGAAGGATCTGCTAGTATACACCGGGGATCTTAAATAAGGGACAGCTCTGTAGCTAATTCTGTGCAGCTTCGGCTGGTTTATTTTAGTTAGTATAAAATTAGTCTTATATTTTCTATCTTGAGTTAAAGCCCAAGTGCAGACTAACTGTAAGCCTGAGAAAGGGGCCTCAGTTAACTTATTTTAAGTTAGAATAAAGGGTAAATTTAACCCTTCCCTAGACTTGTTACTTACAAAGGCTCAACGAATAAACGGTATACAGTTTTCAATATTCTATCTCTCAACGAAATTTAGTTTAGCTAGGATATTACAAGACGGTTAGAATTCTTTGGAATCTGTTCTGCCTTCTAAAATAAATTTGACGATGTTTTTAAATTTATCAGAAGTATGATAAGTTGCCGCATTCTGTTAGAAGTAACTCGAATAGTTGTTATTTTAACTGGGTTCCGAATTCCAATAAGTTTTTCTATATAACCTCAAACATTGCAGTATAATTAGGTTTATTTTGGATCAGAAACCATGAGAAATTGGTAGTACCTCGCCAACATTCGAACTCCAGACCTCCCGACTCATAGACGGACATGCTTCTAATGAAATGTAGGCACGAGGTAAGGAAGGAGAAAATACCTAACAGCAACACAATTATTTCCTGTCCTGTCAACAAAAATTGCGTTTATTATGCGTGAATTTACAGCATGGTGTTGATCTAAAGAATGCGAGAAAAGTCACCTGTTTGCATTCATGTTTTTGAATATTCAACTGGGTTCTAACTACGTTTAACTTTCTTATAATAAATAACACGTTTAATAATCAATTTTCTGGACAATCTCAGTATGTAACTATGAAATGTGCTGATTTTTTAAAAATAACATTGATACACAATTAGTACATAATTAATGGTGCATTGTTAATAATAGGCTGGCTACGTAAAGTGAATGCCAGGCAGTTCCTCAGACAATCCTCCAGGAAGACATTCCTTTCATATCTTTATACTCGAATCATATATATGTAATATTTTCAGGAGCAGGAGGAGGAATTTTGATGCGTAGACGTGTTGATCCATAATGACTAGGAAATTGGAGACGAAGGCAGATTCATTTTTTATTTTATCAAATATGTTGCTGCGACAAACAAGTTGGCACATTAAATGTGCCTAGAGCGTAACGTTCAGGATGAAATCTTAAGTCAAACTGAGTTAGTTTTGGTTCTCAAAGCATTCTGATTGGATGATTAATATTGCTATAAAATTACTATTGGCTGTATGAATTTAAGTTCCATTTACATTTTACAGAATTACATAAGAATCATATGACATAGAATTTTCTCGAAATAGCGCAATGCAAATAGAGGTTACTATTTTGAGAATAGAGAAGGGAAATTAATTTACGCTACTAATTTAATCTTTTACATATTCTCTTTCTTACATATATATATATTTCTCTCTATATATATACATTCATATATATATGAGTACATATATACACATGAACAAATATTAGTATATAGAGAAACCTTAAAAACAAGATAAATATATTTGTAGAAGAAGTCATAAAGTTAAGCCTGTAGCTGTATAGAGCCTCTAACGGTATAGGGCCTGTAAAGCTAGGTCTGTAACGGTATAGCGTCAGTAACGGTAAATGCATAAAGTGGGGTCTAATTAACTTTTAAAATAACAGTTTGTAATAATTGCTAAACATACTATCTTTAACACTTTATTCAGCAACTCAGTGATCTTCTAACGAATAACTAGAATTACCATGCATCCGAGGCAGAATCAGCCCAAGTTATATTGGATAATCAGGTGATAGGGCAGATGCAATTTTGTCAAATATCGCTCATATCGTGAATAATAAGGAGATTTAATATTATGGTTCTATACATATTCATACACCTTTAATACATATAATGTAGTTGCAAGAATTTCTGAAAAATGTGAAATCGTAAACGAATTAGCTCGGCTGACGTGTTTGAGGCAAAAGAAGAAACGCTTACGGTTTCGAGAGATATTTTTATGCTAAGAAATTTTAAAGTTTTGAGAAGATTACATGCAAATTAATAATTCCCACAATGTGAATATATTCATAATCTGAGCTTCGAAATATTTGAGAATTCAGAAAGGTTCAAAATATTCTTATCCACAAGAATGATTGATTAATTAAACTGAAAGCCAGATATCTTTAATTATAGGTTATCACATTTACGGACATCTTAATGAAATGCCCAAAGGAAAGTTATCGGAAAACCTATTTAAAAAATACCATGCGAAAAAATAGTTCTGTAAGTGTCTGAGGCAAGAATTCTTCAAGTCCAAATATGGGTAATTAATCAATTACGAGTCAGAGATAATTAATCATGCAGACAATTTTTCTCTCCGGTGACATGCGAGAAATTCTTGTCTTTGTATTGAGGGTAGAGATATAAAGAATTTTTTAATTTAAGATGGAAGAATGAAATCGAGAAATTGGTGGAATCTTTTTTATTTTCTCACAGAATGTTTCTGTTTCATAAAATTATGATTAATTATATTAATGCCAGAAAAACTGGGCACATTACAAATGTAAAAATATAAATAAATGTTTAAATAATTTTATACATGCGCACATGTATGTTCTACGTAAATAGGCCTTGGCAAATAAAATCTTGTGCTTTTTTCTCCACAAGTCAAAATTATTATCCTTCGCGTTCCAAAACTTTTAACCGTCGGTAGTTTGTTCTTTAACTCAAATTACCTGAGGCACAATACACTCTTATATATCGAATGAAACATTTTACATTTGAATAGTAAATTTTCCGTCATTCGTTTTTGTTAGTTCTTATGAACAGGTACAAAATGAGCAAAATCTTTTAAAGCAAATTAAAGAAAAAATGCTTTATGAAAACGAATATAATTTCCTGCAAGTTATATAAAATATTGTAAATATTTGTCATACGTATCTACGTATACTTTTAACTATTTAATGATGTTGTATTATAGCAAATGTGTAATTATAAGCTTGAAGAAAACTAATAATGATTAGAATATATTGGCTCAATGGTATTGGGAAACTTTAGTGCATTGGTTACCTATGGAAATTTTTAGAAAGTTTCACATCCATTTAGAAAGACACAAGTTTCCAAGTAGTTTCAGCCACTTATAAAAAAGTATACTTACTACACCTCGAATTGTATTTAAATATATATCAAAGGATGAAACGGAGCGCTTGACAAAGACGTAATGTTATACTTGCCTCGGAGCTTAAATATTACTGAGCAATTTTTGAGAGAGCCACCAAATGCTTCTAAGTACTTGTTGTGCTATTTATTTTGTGAATACCATCGGATCGAACTCATTGAGTTTTTTAAATAAGCTGCTCCTGAAATCTTTATAAAAACACCTCGAATCGTTGCTTTTTCATGATCTTATCTACAGCATACTAGTAGATTCATAAAACACGTTTTTGCTAGTTCTTTTACTAAACCGTTTTGAAGAAACGAAAAGATATTAGTAAGCTGAACAGTAATATCTCATTATTTTATTTTGCTGACCATACGAAACTTCATTTGGAGCATTCAATTTATGATTGCTTTCCTTTACCATATTGAGTACGCTTTTAATTTCCAAGATGCTTATACAAGTTTAAAAAAATACAAAGTTTCTGTATTACAGTATCTCTACTCAGTTCTAGAATCATTTGGCACCGGTGAGATTAACTTTACAGGAGAATTCAACTAACGTATTACTATTAAACATTCAGGAGTCCTCCACTTTGCGTTCGTTTAACGCATAAAAGCAGCTATAATCTGTACAACTCACAATCGACAAAATGAAGCTGCAATAAGAACTAAGAATACTCACTATCTGGACTTTGGTTTCGAAAATAAGAAATGTTTATTTCTACATATATAAGACCAACAAAATAAAAGTAGTATTCTAATTATAAGTAAAGATAGAAAGTGAAGGGCCTAATCATTTGCTCGAGTAGCCAAACTTCATTCCAGGGCACGTAACACATACTCCTAACATGAACACACAAATTAGTACAACGTTAAGCGTGTAAATTCGCAGTGTTTCCGTAGTTTGAAAAATTAAAGTTTTTCATCCCAGAGAAAGTTTTTTTCGTCTATCTTTCACTTCAAATCACAAATTACGTTCAAATTGTTCCTCCCATCCGTGAGGCAAACATGATCGGTATTTTTTTGGCGAAATGCCGAACTAGTTTAAAATAAAGGGATGAAATGTTGTTCATTTAGAAGCATAAATGTTTTAGTTTTAAGATAGTATGCATTTTTTCCTTTTCTACAGTCTTTAATTTTTATAATTAACAAATGAAAAGGATCCTTTGAATTTGTTTAGATTTTATAAACGTATTCCTAAATATAGTTGAAAAAACAATGGTTTAAGTGCAAAGAGAGAACACATATATTTTGAAAGGGAAATGCATATAATTTGTAATGTACTAACTTTGAATTTGTGCAATAACTTCCAAGAGAGTATCATCTAAGAGAGTGGAAAATTGTCAAACATCGCTAAATTCTCATAAAACATAAAATTAAATAAAACTCAGATATGAAATTTATATTTCGAGAGACGAAGAACACATTTTCAAGTTCTCTGTATATTCAAAATGCAACATTTCTGTGTATTACTTTCTTAAATGTTATAATCACACATACAACTCTTTTAAAAATAATATAGGTCAATAATATAATTCAAACTACAATCAGTACTATAAAAACTTCCGTATTATGAAGAAATGAGTACGTATTACAAAATAATTAGCAAGACGTAATAGTCAAATCAAATTACAAATAAAATAAATCGAATCGTACTTAAAATCATATATAGATAGTATTAATTAAAATGATTTGGATTGCTTTCGTCATCATCGCAGCAATGAATTCAAATATAGAATTCACGCCATTTTTATTTATTAGTTTATGAGTACTATTATTGCATCAAATATTAAGAGAAAACATTTTAGCATCAAATATTAAAAGATAACATAGTAAAGCATAAATAAACCCACGGGAAAAGTACTGATTCCAATGACTTTCGTATTTAATTGCCTTTATAAGAACGACCAGATTTTATGAAGCAAGTCTCAAACTATAACAGTATAGAATTTTAAAGCAATTAATTACAGCAGTAAACTTAAAAGAAAAGCAACATAACTTCAAAATATTTAATAATTAATTTGATTAATCTCTGAGGGGAAGAAAACGTTTTTTAAACATTCTTTAATAGATAGTCCCAAAATATTTGTTTGCAAGGATAATTAATTAAATTTCTTAATCAGAAATGTACAGATAATGTTAGTAAAAACATTAAAATTGTTCAGTTGGTTTGCTAGGTAAAAAGGAAAACTCACTTAGTTCTAGTATAAGTAATTAACAAATATCGAACATAAGGATCAATACCCATATATTAGATACTGTATGTGCATACTTTTCGCATACTTGATTTGGAATAAAATTTTTTAAACAAAATATTTTTAAATACCTGTATATATAATACTAAATTATAATTTAGTATGCATTTTAATTTTTTGTTTCCAAACTTACATATTTAAAATTCTTTAAGTAAATAACTTTAAAAAGTTAATGCTTTTAAATAAACAATGTCAGGTTTTCTGGGTGTTCTTGAAAAAAAAAATTCCAAATTTATGCATATTGTATTTAAAAGAACGAGTGGTTTCGCGATCACAGAGAGGATTGTTGGACCACAGAATGATAGAATAAAATTATGCCGAAAAGCTAATTTTTATTATTTTAGTGAATTTAATTAAAATTGAAATATTCATTGGTATGAAAGTGGGTATATAAGCATGATTTTCGTACAGAAAAAAATAGCGGTCTTGACAAACTGAATAAAAGAGTTTAGAAATTGCATGAGCAGTACATATTCACGAACAGTTTACACAAATTAAAAATGTTTTCGATTTGCATTCGAGTATGAGCAAATGCATCAGTTACGAGCACCACAACGTCCCCTGCTTGTGGACGTTAAGGTATTAAAGTGACAAGGCATGTTAAAATAGAATATTCTAAATTTTGTTCAGAATTTGAAATATTTTAGGCTTATGTACATTATGCATGTTTTACATGATACATAATTTCGTAGTCACAGAGCTAATACTTTGCTAAAAAATGAAAATAATAAGAGTTTGTTCCATGCTTGTATATTTATAGTCTCTTGCAAATTTAATCCTTATGAATTTTAATCAGAAATCTATAATGTTTTCCATAATCAATCTAAATCAAATGGAAGTTAAAATATCACATCTCTTTGAAAATAAATGAAGCACTGTTGAGAAATAAATTATTCACTGAATTGTACTCATATTTTAAAATTTTAATTGGTCTTTGTTTCAAGGACAAGTATTTGAGAGATCCAGGTTCGAGTCCCTGCGACATGTAAACTGGGCATGCCCAGTTTTACATGTCTCTGCTTCAAAATAAGTTAATGACCCTAGAGTACATGTCATTTCCAATATTTTACTCCCAAACAAAAGGGTGGTAAACAATAATTCGTCACCACCAGGATTTGGCGACTGGGTTCCCTAATCCCTTGTCGCCCTTTAAAAGGGGGAGTATATAAGGTATTTACTCCTTCCACCAGCATGTCTTCATGGTGTAACGGTAGCACACTAGGCGCGCATTTGAGGGGTCCAGTTTCGAGTCCCGGTGAGGTTATTGACAATTTTGTATATCTCCTGCTTCAAAATAATATAATGTCTCTACAGTACATATCATTTATATTATTTTATTGTTTTGGTTGAGTGGAAATAATAAAGAATGAAATTTTGAATTCTGACAGGAAATATGTAAATCTGAAGGACACTTGTCTTCGTAACATTGAAGTAGCCTACTTTAATTAAATATAATTGTATGTAATTTTATAATGGGGTAAAGTAAAAAATTTCAATTCTCTGTTTCCTTTACTATTTGGAATTCATTATTTAGTGAAATAATGGATAGATAATAACAATAATTGTTTGGGAGTGAAAGAATGGCATTTTGTCATGTGAGAAGTGAGGATTGGAATACTTGAAGAAATACATATATTACTTTCCACTGCATTATATGATGCCTGTAATCACATTAGCATCACAAAGATCCTCATGTGCTACGTTTAATTTTTTAAATTTCTGGTATATATGCTTGACTTATTCCTAACTTCCTGCAGAAAGATCTTCTGCTAAAGAGTCTCCTTTAGAACGTGAAAAATTAAATTCATAGCTCAGTACAGGCAGAGGATTAGAAGTTTTGTAACATCCCTTCAATTAACTTCTGTTTTCTCAAATATGAAATACAGTTTTATGTCAAAAAATAATATAAAATTTCTTTCCGCTAACAAAATTTGAGACAAAATATATATACCTGTATTTTGTCTGCGAAACTGTGGAGATTTTCTCAGTGTCAACTGCTGTTTTTATATATCAGATTTTATGGTGTATTATTCTCTTTACTTACGGAGCACAAGATATTAGCGGAAACTCTTGCCAAGAAGAAAATATTAACCTATATATTAGTAGAATTCAACAGTAGTTTGCAGCTGTAGTTCGGCCAAAATTATTAGAATTGGAACCTGTAGACATTGAAATTTTACAAATCTTAAAAACACAATTTTACAGATTTTTGCAATGATGTTTCAATTGTTGTGGTTCCAGAAGACAAAATTTGAAGTTGCGTCTTTACATTTGAATTTTGAACAGAACTATGAATTGAGTTATTAGGTGCTATATTTATTAAAATATTTTACAGTTATTACAGAACTGAAGTTTACAATCTTTACAGTCATTAATGTTTATGATATTTTCGGTCTTGAAAAGATTTACAACTCATCAGAGTTATGATTTACGTATTTAATTATTTGTATCGCTCTATTTAGAGCTTCATAATGGCCTGGCAGTAACTCACCCCATTTCTAATTTTAATGTTTCCATGTTTTGGCAGATATACCCTTGCTGTCATGAGACAGTCATTTAAGTAGTGATACTACAACACTTGATACTACAACAGCACATGCCCATTTCTTTTTTTCCAGATCTGTGTAGATGTGCAGGGCGGGAGAAAGATATGAGCATAGAATTAGCCCTATTGATAAAGTTATTATTTCTTTTGCTCTTCTAGAGGAAATGCGAAAAATTATTTACCAGAAATATAAAAATTTTAAATCAACCGCTTTTAGAAGTGGAAATTTTAGCATGTTTAGAATTAAAATCAACATCTTTTGCTCCAGATATAGACAGTCAGTCGCCTGAAGCAAGGTTAACAATGTGTACTGTTAAAATTAGTTTTAATTGCAAGCTTGCTCGCGGTGTACAATTTCTATCTATCCTGGGAGCTTTTATATCATTTTAAAGATGAGTTTAAAGTAACTAATAAAATTTTAATTAATTTAACTTACTGTTTCCTGTGAGCGGTCATAAAGTTCTCTAAAAAGTTAATTTAAAGTCTTAAATAATTACTAAAAGACTACTTTAAATTGTATTTTAAGTTTTCTATGTCTGAATGTATGCCGTCAAAATGGTATAGTGGTTAGGGAGGCCGACTGCGATACCAAAGGGTCGTGGTTCGAATCCCGGATAAGACATGCAACTGTTCGTCCCTTAATAGGATGCAAAGATGACCGTCTATTAGGAGCCTCCATAATAAAGTGACCACTGTTTCTGACCTTAGTAGTGGACTATTTCTGTGATGACTTACTCCCGCCACTGGGGAAAAAATATCTGCTTTTGTAATAAAGTAGCATTTGGTCTCGATATTTTACAAGTTTAAAAAATTAATAGAAAGCAAAATTTGAAATATAATTTACGACCTTAGGTAGGAACCTCGTGTTCCGTTTTCGAGAATACATGTTTAAAATTAAATACCCTGTGTCGCTCGTATCAGCAGCAAGACGATACCATACTATGTTGGCTCGTACAGTATAATCGCAGTTTCGGCATTTAATCCATAACTTCATATAAATTAAATTGGAAATTAATTAAAGTTTGTCAAACTTTAAATTATTTCGCGATGAAATAAATAAATAAGGCAGCAAGAGATACATAGAACTGCTAGAGAGCAAACAGTGTTTGCTTAGTGTAAATCTACAGATTCATAGTTTGGTTCAATTTGAACCAATTCATTTATATATTTTGTGCCAAATTAAATAGCATATTTTAGTTTGCTCTAAATTGTGTTTGTTTCAAATTTATATATGACTTTAAAGATTGACACATTAAGACTATTCACTCCAGAAGTATGTAAATTGAGAATGAAACGAAAAAGGAAGAAGTGTGAATAAAAGTACTGAAATTACGTTTGTTAGCACAGAGAACGTTTTGGTTATGAAGACGTCAAATAAGATCGCTTTATCGGATGCGAGTTGTTCATGGGATTTAAAATATTCTTTAGTAAACTTAAAGCTAAGATAAATTATATTACATTAAAATATTATGAGACTTAAGTAGGCATACTTAGTGTTTAGTCGTACTGTATTGGGATTATAAATAAAATTTTCTGTTGTATTGCGTTTCATTTTTTAAAATCCAAGCTATCTTTGTAATAAAAAAGTAAAGTTTTTATTTTTAAACGTGAACTTTTTTACAGTTCTTTTTATTAAATTTTGTATCAATAATAGCTGATATCTTGCTACAGGACAGAAAATAGTTTGGCAGAGAGCAAGCAAAACTATTGAATATTTTATGATCCAAGCTGAATTCATTATTGCTAAATTGTTTCTGATTCAAATTTATAACATTAAGATATAGTATTTATTAATAAATCTGCCCATTCTAAAATTCTAATGTGTAATGTATATATGTCATTGTATTTTGACACTGGGTTGCTCCCACACTGCGGAATTACAGGCTGTCTTAATTTCCTTACTACTTTTCTCCACCCAAATCCTCTTACATCGGGCATATAAGCGCTTTTGTCATAGTAAATAGCCATCGTTATTAAATCTAAAGATACAAATATCAAGATGGACATAATCAGATAATCAAGCAATTTTCCAGCTTATTATGCCCACTTTAGCATTAAGGAAATCATGTATTACTAGGGTTATGACAAGTAATGGAACATAATAGTATGTTTCGAGCAGATATATATCAACTTCTGTTATTCACGATCTCAGAAATATTTAACGAAATTGCGAATGTCAGAGCAAAATGTAACATTTTCACATGAGTTTCGTAAGTCATTTCCACATTATTAACACAAACTGTAACTTCCACACGCAAACATAGTACTATATAAATTAACACGCTATTTGGCATTTAGTTTTGACTGAAGTTTTTCTTGCCAGCAAATGTTGTTTTCATTTATTTTCTTTAAACTGTGTATTGAAAGTTATTCTGTTACTGAATATGAAACACATATGCAGGAAAATATAAGAATTTAATTTTTTATAGCGCAATATGAAGAAATTTCACTAAATATACCATAAGTTTGACAGTGTAAAAGTCCTTAAGAGTTATTTGTTGAGACTTTTAAATTATGCAAAATGAGGGTAATAACACTATTTACTGAAATGGGAAAACATAATATGTCTGCTTTATTTCCGTTTTTTTTACATATCTTTTTCCTATCCTCTGTTTCTTCACAATCAAATGCCTGACTAGAAATCTTCTCCTCGATGACATAGCTTTAAAAAAAATTACTTCTGTCTGGAACTGATAAGAAGGGGGAGTTAAGCTTTGTTAAAATAAAAAACATTAGCTTATTTAAAAAGATTTTAAAAAGTTAAAGATTATTAATATCCTACATTATTTTTTTTAAACTAGCAGTTTCTAATTTGAAAAAAAAATATGAAAAAAAAATATGAAAAAAAGCTTTACATCCAACTGAATTACGCAAATAAAGATCACATTTTTCTTTCTCATAATTTGTACAATTAGACATATGAGCATTTCTTAACTTGGCGAAATATTTGTAAAGGGAGAAATAGTAGAATAATCTTAAACTGAACGTTACGTTTTTAAAACTGAACGTAAGTAAATCAGTTTTATAAATAAGCTTTAATTAAACAAACAGAAATACATCACAAAAAGAAGTTTATTTCTGAAGAATTAATCACAAAACTAAGGAAATAGCTTTAAGGTATTGTAAATTATATGAATTAAATTCAAATGTATTATTGAAATACATAAGAAAGAAGTAAGTTTCATTCGACCTCAAAATTAACCATCGGAATAACTTATGCATGGGTAAATTCTCTGCTAATAATGGTATTAAAATTGTCTTTTGTCCGTATTCTTTTTTGTTTCCTCACAGAAAATCAGTACTTCATATAAATGATTTTTTAATTACAAAGCTAACGTTTTTTTAATTGGAACTTTTGTAATTGCATTATTTATTTGATGTCTTGCACGATGAATGACAACTAAGAATTTTTAAACTCAGAAGAAATAGGGAAATTATTGAACTATATTTAATATCTATGGATTGTTATAAATAATTAAACTAAAAGTGGCATGTCTGCGTTATTTGCATATCCATTAACAAACACTAAAATGATTGAATCTTGGATCTGGAATACGCCTTCTTGATTTACATACATAAAATTCAGATTTTAACAGGGTATGAATAAAAATGTAAAACGAGCATGGAGAATTTAGCATAGAAAGTAGATAAATTAATCTTAGTTAACTAATATTCTAAAATAAAATGAGAAGAAAAGCTAAAACAGCCCAAAGGATTTATTTTTAATGTTTCATGTGTTACCTTTATTTATTAAATATCATGTTTTTCGCACTTAAACCATAAAATTCAATTCAACAGCAATATCGCAAAATAATTTTAAAATGAGCATATGTTTAAAATTTCTCGCTTTGAAATCGTTCAGTTTCTTAATTAAAAATTCGTTAAAGTTTTACAAAATAATAATAAAAAAAAACATAATAGAACAAATTCCAAATTCGAGCTTCCGGATGCCCATATTCGGGTGGAGGATTGCGTTATTCAAAATTTGATTTCTCTAGGTCCCGTTGTTTTATCACGATACGAGAAACATAACAACATTTATGCAGTATTTTTCATTAATTAATTTCTTTAAATATAATACAGAGCGGTAATATTTGGTTAATAGTCCTCTTCTGCTAGCGCCCTTTGGGCTAATAAACATTGAATATTAGCCACGCTGTTTGGTATGATGGTTAGAAAAGTCCAGCTGGTAATAACATTGACATCAAAGTGGAATTTTAGAGAAGGCGTAGTATTTATTTCACTTTCACGTAATTATTTCACTTTGCATACCATTACTTCATTTAGAGTTCAATCAGGTAAAAGGTCTTTCCAGTGGTAGTAAACATGAGAATAAGACCCTCGAATTATATTTTTATGAATCAGTTGTTGTATTTTCTGGCGAGTTCTCAGTCAGTAGTTGTGTAAAAGTGTGTTATCACAATTTCCTAAACGTTTTGTCAAAGACTAATATATTGCTTCGAAATGCCCAGCTGAGGTAAGATAACTTCCCCGCAAAGAGGGTTAATATTGCCAAATCGCCCATTTTAGCGACATTTAGCAAAAATTGACGATATGCCATAGACGAAGAGAGAACATTCTAGAACGAATTCTTACCGGTTTTCGCGAGAATGTTCTCGAAGGCAGGTCAAAAGCTATATATACCCAGCCTGTACGCAGGGTGAGAGTATCTTGAGTTCAGTAGTAGAGTTCAGAGATTGGCTTCAGAGTGATCGACCGGGTGGGAAGCTGTACTTTAGTAATTTGCCGTGAAGCTATCTTTGCCTTTATAGCCTGAAGGCTGTATTGTTGATCGTTCTAGCGTGTTTATTGTAGTGTAAACGTGTTCTTGGAACTGTCCTGTGTAATATTTGCGAATAAATTGAGTTTTGATTCATCATCAAGTGTTGTTGAAAATCACTCCAAATCCATGAAGCCGGAGAATACAACAATATCCTTAAGCTCTGATTATTATGAAGGCGATTCAGCAGCTGTATATACAAAGAAGAAGATAAACAGTAAAAGCAGTTACTGATATTGATACTGAGGATGAGGAATAAATATAGAGGATCGAATAAATTTGTCAAAAATGAAGAATTGCTTAGACTGGCAGCCTTAGTTCTGCAGCTAACGTTTATTTTTGACTCAAAATTTTCTTCTAAAAAATATTACTTTACTGTACGTTGAATTTTTAGAGCATAACTTCAACTTTCAAAAATAAAGCGCACAGATAAATAATAATAATATAATACTAACTTTTAATATTACTTTTATCTCTAAACAACTGGAAGTAATGAAAGTTAAAATGATCCTGTGGTGTAGCGAAAGAATAATAATTGCTTAAAATCAAGAATGCGTACAAATTTTCCGAAAGCGTGTTTTTCTTATCTTTCGATGTAATAAGTTCCAGTATAATGAATACCAAATAAAAAGAAGATTCGTTTTACCCAGACTGATCCTAAAGTAGATCAGTCAAATAGTAAATTTAAATAGTTGGTTATACGCGCGGTGGCCTTCTCCAGGCATCTCTGCTTTTGGCAACTTTTTTCCAACTTTTTAATCTTTAAAATATTAAGATCTTTTTCGACCCAATCAATCCATCTTAGCGGGGTCTACCCCGAGGTCTATTTCCCATGGGCTTTTCCAGAAAGATTTTCTTGCAGCAACGATCTTCATTCATTTAGCCAGATAGCCAGCCCATTTGGAAGAGAAACAGTTTCTGTAAATATTACTGCAGGGAGCATCTGCATAGTATGCTGACTAATATATTTGGAAAAGGCTTTGGGGTTAATACATTCACCCGAATTTAACAAACATATAACTTAAGTGAAAACACTGATCTCGAGAAATAAAAAACAGAATAACCATATATAATTGGTTAGTTAGTCTTGACGTTAAAGCTTGTAAAGTATAACATGACCTTGAACCTTTTGGTTAAGTGTCATCGTAATGAACCGTAGGATTTGAAGTTGTCAAAAAGTTTCAAATCAATAAAAACAGAATTAAATTTATCGATATTATGACATCTGAAATGCTTTTATGCTCATGACATATTCTTGACAGGAAAAGAAGAAATTTGGTTATTGGTAATCTCAACCTGTAGCAAACTAGAAAAATTCTATAGAATTTTGGATGAAATATGAAATAAAAAAATGAACGTAACTTGAGAACAAATTAATTACACGCTTTTATTAAAACTCTATTAAGATCGTGAGCGAAATTAAAGGATACCATTACCTTAAGCTATAAAATTAAACAACATTTTTGAAGTTAAGCGAACCATATGCTGGCGACGTAAAGGGAATTGCTTCTATTCAGTAGAAAATATGTTCATAAACACTTCAGTGAAATTTCTGCTTAAGGGTTAGAGGCTTGAAATTTAATAGAATATTTTCATATTAAACTTTGCATCGGAAGTAAGAAAAACGTTCCTTTTGTCTTATTTGAAGGTGATTACTACTTCGCCAAAGTCTCCTTGAATATTTTATTCGGCAGGAAGCGGTGATTGAAGATTAAACAATGTTCACCCTGAAAGACGTTTTCCCAAATCTTGAATCTTTCAATACCGGAAAGACCTTCAGCAAGCGGTTGAATTTAATCTTTTAGGATGGTCTGTTTATTCTTCCGTAATTGGTTTATTTCTTTAAGAGGATATTTTCTTTAACGTGGTTTCTTTACATTTTTCTATGACAAGAAAAAAGATAATTCTTGGCTCTGTTTTTTGAGACATATAGCAGGAAGAAGCCCTTCTGTGGTGCAGTTTCAGTATATTTGAGTGTATCAACATTCTCAAACCAGGTAATAATACAGTTAAATTTGTATAGTCCAGAAAATGAGAATAGTTCTCCTTACGTATGAACAGACAAACGTATCATTTGGCTCTATGTAGGTCAATGTTCATCGATCGGAAGAAGCTCATTGATGTTCTTTGCTTAAAATTTGAAACTGTATCAAATGCTTTTTTCTAAATTCAAACTTTAAACAAAATTATTAGAATAAAATTAACTAATTACAATTGACTGACTGTGTACAAAAATAACATCATAATTATATTAAGCACTGAAACTAATTAAGATCCAAAATTTATCAAGTAAAGCTATATTTTTTCCTAATGTATTTTATGAGTATTTCGGAAATCGTTTTGAGTAGAAAGATGCACTAGTACAAATTTCGAAACCTTCTTTACTACAAAGGAATCCTTTAGATTGGGCCAATATGACATTCATGATATTTGAAGTTTAAGGAAAAACTATGTCCAAAGTATTCATGTCCATTGGTCCATTTACATAAGAAAAGAAGGCTGGTTAATTCTTTATAACTCTGGAGACTGAATCTCTTGGCTCCATCAAAACGGTTTACTGAAATATTACTTGGTTTACATATTATTGCCCTTCCATTCTTTTTTTCTGGTAAATGTTTCCTTCTAAATATGAGTCCAATTTATGGTGACTAGTTCTTCGTTTTATCAGGAAACACTCTTATTACAGTTAAAAATTTCATCATCTAGGCTGCTAGTTGATTTCTTTATAATATTTTAACTTTTGACATAGATTAAATTGAGAAAATTTAAAATAATTATTTAACAATAAATTTAAACATTGTTGATTCTTGAGCAAGAAGTTTCCGAAGATCTGCAGTTAGGCGCATATGCAGAATAAATCCCACAACATCATGAGTAGAATATAGAGTTTTTTGTAGCTCGAATTTAAAATTGAGATACTTATAAAAGCGAAAATTGAGAAAAGAACTTAAAAAATATTATTTGTTTCCTTCCATGCTGAAAATATGTGTTATGAAACAAAAGGCTCCTCAATTAGAAATAACTTATAAAAAGCTAGGGAGGAACTGATCTGTAAACAGAAATGTGGCACAAGTAAAATATTCGCTACGTTTTATGCTTGTCCTCAAAAAATTCAACATATTTATAATTATATTAGTAATGTAAATATGCTTGACACAAAATAGCCACATTTCTTTTAATTCAATTATGTGGCATTCCTGATCAGTAGAAATCGTCTTATAATAAACTTCTAGGGATTATAAAGTCTTTAAAATCGCATTCCTGAGCTAGTACTAGCTATGCCATCTGTTTAAGTGGTTTGCGTACTTATTTTGAGCTGAATATTACAAAACATATAGCCACGGAATTATTTTTAATGCAACCTTTTTGTCAATTATTTATTGCATATAATATTTGAGTAGAGAGTTCAATGAGTTATGCTTCGTATATCCGTATATCCTTAGTGATATATTTTGCCATAATTTGGAACTCAGTGTATGATCAGTGCAATGTCGTTATAAGTATAGCATGCAATTTTCGCTGTGTACGTGCAAGAGCTGTTCATTAGGATGGGCCGTAAAAACACTTTATTTTTATATTTTATGTCGCTATACCTCCGAAAGGTTGTCTTGCCTAGCTATGGAAAATTATAAAAGGTTTTTATACAAAATTATATTTTTTGTAACTAACTTGCATTCAGACTTTTAAAAAATAGCAAAATTTTGCTGTTTTAAGTCAGTGTTTTATAACAACTAAGCTTACAACTATCGAAATGCAATTCTTCTTAATGAAGTTTGGGACATGAAAACTTGTAATTTCGACTATTTATTGTTTGACTTAAAGTTTAAATAACGCAACATTTTTACTAACGGCAATATTTTGTAATTTCTGGTAATTTTATTTTTTAAATTTTTTATAAAGGAATAGCAATTATATTTATCATTTTTAATTTTTTAATTCAAAAGAGTGCACCTTAAAGTTAGGTTTTTGCGAAAATTGTGGCATAACACAATTGGTAGCAGGGTTGTACTAATCAAGCCGTTTCTTGCATCAGAGTCACAACAATTTTGACACACCATTCTACAGCCTATGTGTGGTAAGGGGAGCTTTGTAAATCCTGTTGCATATATGTGCAAGGTATTAATAAATTTCGATGTCCTCATCCGTAATGCTCCTCAACAGTGGAGGAAAAGTGATGTTGAAACTATTCCACCAAATGGTTTTGACGTAGTCTGTTGCTTCGAAGTTGAACTTTGGCGTAGTGAAGTTCTGAAAAATCTTTCCTTGTAACGTTATCAAGCTTTCAGCAATCTGTGCGGGCCTATTTCTCTGAGGTGACATTTCTCATTAGCAATCACTATTGTTATTGTTGTCGTGTCTGTATTACACGGAATAATGATTGCCAGAACCTACTCCAAAAAAGGATCAGCAATCATTACCATGATTAAATTTTTGGGATGAGCAGTGAAAGCATTTTGATGAATTACTGTGTTATTAACTTGCAGTAAATTTTGCAGCAAATAATTCTGATGACTTCGGAAACTATCTTTGGATCGCCTTTGAATGTCTTTCTGGTTTTGATTTAGCAGGTTCGTTTTAGCTGAATTATAGACTGAAAGCTCGATTTGCTGTCATCAGTTATCTTGAATGTGAAAGAGGACAGGATCATGAGCAATTAAATCCTCTGAACCTGTTCTTGATTTTATGGCAGCAGAAATATCATGTAAGTATAATTGATTCTTGCTCAGCACTTTCCCTCAATTTGAGGAATGGGGTGTTCAACACGTTTAAAGCAAGCCAGTGGAAGGTTTTTCACAGCCAGCGAGTTTTTTTGCGATCATTCCACTGAAGGATTTGGTCCTGTAGTAACGCTATTCAAGTAATCCAAGTGATATAACAGGTAAGCAGCAGCCTGCTGCCAGCAACCAACTTGCAATGAGCAATTTGATCTGGTTGATAATAATTCCATTGCCCTCCAACGCATCAGTTTCTTCAATGAAAATCTCACGTATCATCAAATCGGAAATTATAGTAGAAGGTTAATTTTATAAACTCCTTTAGAGGGAGAATTATGGTCGATATATTCCGATTCTGGTTTTTATATCTCAGAATAATGGTCTTTTCTTTCAATTCATCAAAAATGCGTTGAATAAATTTTTTGAATTAATTTTTCATCTTTTCTTCCCTCAAAGTCCAGACCACGTAGTGTTTACTTAATAGATTGATTCTTCTAATCATTTCGGTTACGAGATTTCCTCTTTTCATTTTTTTCTGTCAACGATATGAGAATTGTCTGAATCAGTTATAATCATAATCTTAAAGGTCAAATGATGCGATTACAATGATGTGATTGGTCGATCAGGTCTTCCAACATGTGGTCCAAGGTGAAATCATCTATCAAATATTTGATAATCATAGTCATCGTTTAAAGTATAGTACTCCTATATATATCACAAAGCCGACTATTAACTTTAGTTTAATAAAACTAAATGCATATAGTGGTTAGCGTTTGAAAATATAACTAGAGGGTTTAGATATAGAAGTGAGTTTTATAGTGGAATGGAACTGATGATTTTAAGCATGCTGTTAACAGAGAGCTTAGCTTCAAATTTCCTACATAAATTTGTTCTATTTTGGAGGTAATAATAGCAAATAATTTTCTCTGTAGGGCTAATATTTTACGAATACCATATAAAAGGGCAAATCTCGTGCTAATTTTCCCATATATTTTCAGCTGTAGAAGATGTGTTTGATGAAGTGAATTGATCTGGATGTGTTGTGTAGCAAAATTTTAATTTTGCTAATGTATTTTAATTAACTGCTATTAAGATTTTCATTCAACTGAAGTTGTTTGTGACTAATGTAGTGCAAATTTATTCTTGGCAGTTAAAAGCTTTCGTAGCAGCTGTGAGTAGGAGTTGTAATGAAAAAGGAGCAGTTTAAAGTATCTGCCGCTAGGGTTTAGTTTAAAGCAAGGATTAAAGATCTGCGGGGGCTTCGCTACAACGGGCGAAAAAAGAAATAATCGGCGTCTTCGCTTCAGCTTTCGTTAAGTTTGCAGTTGATGGCTAAATGGGTTCGAGTTATTTCTTTTGAGCTGCAATTAAACGGGTAGGATTGGCTTTATCTCTATGTTGGTTTTGGAAGTTAACAAGCATCTAATTCACTTTGCCGGTATCAAGATGACAGTCTTTGTAGCAGCACTTGTGTTTCTATTCGTTTTGGGGAAAC
Organism: Stegodyphus dumicola; assembly: GCF_044657685.1. Taxonomy (NCBI): domain Eukaryota; kingdom Metazoa; phylum Arthropoda; class Arachnida; order Araneae; family Eresidae; genus Stegodyphus; species Stegodyphus dumicola. The sequence goes on from NC_140777.1 coordinate 26,291,253, forward strand.
TGTAAGTAATAAAAAGAAAAATGAGAAAATTCCTGCGGTTGGTCAAGCATGATTTTATATTTATATTTCAGTGTTAGAAAAGTGTTTTACGTGATCGGAAAGTCGAGATTTCTTCAAGGCTTGTGCGACAGGAAAATTCAGATTTGTCTGAAATTATCAAGGGGTAACGGAAAAGATCTAGGGCCAGCTTGTCTTGCTGCGGGCTTGCTTGCGCAAGCGGGCTTGGCCGCGTTTTTACTTGAAGAAGATATTGGCTAGAACGGAAATCTGTGACAAATCTGTATTGAGGTCTCTAACGGTGTCAAGAAGTTACAAAAGGAGTTAAATTAAGTCTCTTAAAAGATGATCAGCTGACTGATCAATGGCAACAATGACCAGAACTCAGTGAAAGAAACGAATGTGACTCAAATCGCATGGAAGGAAGAGGAACACAAAAATTATGACTACAATTCTGATGAAACGCTTTTCTAGATTCTTATTTAGAAGAGTGTTAGGCTACATTCATCTACTGAGGTGTTCGCTTAGGGCTGCGACTGGTATAGAGATTTATCCGGACATTAGTACTTATTTAGAATATAAGTTTTTCTGCTCTGAGGATTGTTCCCTGCATTCCGGTTAAAAAAAAGACGTAAGGAAGGTATCGTTCTGAACTGGTATTTCGGCTGGCAGATGGGACGATTCTTCTCTCGAACAAGATGAGCAGTCGACGAGCGTTAACGATTGATTGCATTAAAACAATATTCATCTGAAAATATTAATCTGACAGATACAACTTTGCATGTCGAAAATGTTTTCTTTCGGCTCACGAATTCGGCTCCGAAATCATTTAAGCATTTACCTACTTGGATGTAGCGATGTTTATGTATAACAAAGTTAACGGGCGAAAATTTAAAATTAATATTTTTCATTGTTTCGAGGATGTTCATTTGCCTCATTGCGATGATTTAAAATGAATAATATCCTGTTCGAAGAGATTTAAAATTAATATTTTTGCAATTTTCTGGGATTAAAATGAGGTTTTTATGAGTATATTTAATGTGAATTTAAAATGGTGTAATATTATTAGCCTTTAAGAAAATATTGTAGAGAACTGATCAGTTAACCCAGTGACTTAAATGTTTATTATTTAATCCAGAAATCTATAAGGTATTTTCTGTCTCCTTCCAGCATGCCTAAGTGGTGTAACGGTAGGACACTCAACTCGGCGCGTATTTGAGAGGTCAAGGGTTTGAGTCCCGGCGAGGGTGTTGCACATTTTAAACGTTTCCTATTTAAAAAAAAATAATGACTTAAAGTAAATAGTATTTAAAAATAACAAGTAAGTAAAAAATAATGTAATTAAAAAAATAAAAAACTACTGTAAGTAAAAAATAGTGACTCTAAAAATAGTGGCGCCCGAACTAAAAGGTGATGAACACAAATTCGTCACCACCAAGATTTGCCAGTTGGGTCCGCTAATCCCCAGTCCCCTTTAAAAGGGGCAGTATATAACGTAATTTCTGCCTGCTCACAGCATGCTTTCGAGGTGTAACGGTAACACACTCGGCGCGTTTTCGGGAGTTCCAGGTTCGAGTCCCGGCGAGGGCATTTAACATTTTTCACCTCTCCTTCTTCAAGAGGAAAAAAAACCTAATTATTCTACAATTTAATAAATGTGTTTAATGCTGAATATTGTATGTGTTACTTTTATTATTAATTGGTGGTACACCCAGTCATTCCATTTGTTTGAATCGTATGGCTCTTAGAAATATGGAAGATTATTTACCTAGGGCTTTGCTTATTTAAAGGAAACTAAAACTACAACACCTGAAAAAAATGCTCTAACCAATTATTATTATTATTGATGATTTATTAAGATAATGGAATTATTTAAAAGTGCAAAGGAATTAGATAAACTAAGTGAATTTATTATTTTAATGGCAACTGCTTTGATAGAGTAGTATGAATATTTTTTCCCTGGAGATTCTGAGGCTGGGTATTAATGCATTAAATTTGTGTCTTCCTAAGAAATTGGGAATGACTGTGTGTTTTTTTTTTTTTTTTTTTTGGTGATATTATGTTTACAGGAAATTCAGTTTTGGGAAGGAAATGGTATTGATTTTATTGAGAGATAGCATATTACAGAATTTGGGTAATGAAATGCAAATTTTTATTTTTCTTGAAATACGTGATTTGATTTTAATACTCGGGCATCACAGAACATTTATTCCTTTTTATTGAATTAACAAGTTTGAAATTGAGTCTTGAATAAGATAACTGACTTTAGGGATATGTGTTTATCGATTTAATGTGGTTTTAAATCAATCATCCAGTTTCTCATATTATAAGAACTTAAGCTTCTTAAGTTTCATTCTTTTATCTATTATTATCCGAAACTAGAGAGAGAGTGAGAAAGTTAGATAAGTAGGCTCTGAAAAATGAAAGTTATTACGAAATTGCACGCTTCATAACGGATATGTCTTTAAAAATCTGAGCTTAGGATGTTTTTTCCCATTTGCATTTGATAGTGTTGCATTTTAAACTGTAGTGTGATGTAGTGGTATTTTTTTAATGCTGTGAAATAAATCCAAATGCAAAAATGCACAGTTCGCATATTGCTTCGATATTTTATTTGGAAGACATTCATATTTGTTTTTTGTTAGATATTTAATTATGAGTGCCGCGTGTGAGCTGTTGCAGAGTTACTGTACTTTAATTTAGCAACAATTAAAAGTTAGTCTTTAAACCAATTTGGCAAAAACCATAATTATTGCACAGTAAATACATTTGATAATGCGCAACCATTTAATGGTTACTTTCTACGTAGTATTCATTATTATTGAAGTCCCTTCATTAGTTGTAAGTTTTCTCTCTGACCGGAAAGGACCTAATAACTTTTGTTGACGTCTTAGAAAGTATATACACTCAAATCTCGAAATATCTCCAAGAAATGAATGCAATATATTAAAAGTACATAAATTACGATACAAAGAACCAAGATTCTTTTGAAATCAAAACCGATAAATATGTTATTCTTATGGTAATTTTGGGGAAATTTCGGATTTCTTAGCGAAACCCTGTGCCAGTCAGAGACCTTTTAATAACACCTCTGGCAATGAATGACGTTGTAGACAATAAATTCTGGGTTCGAATGCATCATCAGACAATTTTTTTGTTATCAGGATATTATTTTTAACGCCGTTTTATTAAGAAAGAAAGATTTCTTTCTGAAACGTAATTTTAAGGGAATAATAAGAAAAATTTGTAATGCAAAATTTCATAAAATAGGAATATATAATTTATATCAGTCTAGCGGATTGCAAGGTCTCACGAATTTATTTATGATTAGTATAGGAGATGCATTATAATCTTATAAAAACAGAAATATGTGAATCGTAGTGATTATTAGTGAAAGATTATTTATCAAAATTTAAATTATTTCTATAATATAAAAAAATTATGAAGCATAAAAATATAATGCAGAAAATGCGACTCTTTAACATCCTGAATGATATATGCAAGATATTTTTATGCATATCCAAGGCGAATGATTTTTTGACATATTAATGATAGATTATTCCGAAATAAATAACTAAATAAAATGAACGCATATCTTGATAAACCGCCATTTACTGAATGTGAGTTATTCCAGTAAATTAAGATTTAATGTGTGATGCATTATCTCGCAATCTATGTTTCTGTTTATAGATCGCTGTTATTTTATATTTGGAATTTTTTTACATATAATGTTAAAGAGAAATAAGTTTGAACATTCAAACGTTCAAACTTAAACGAAAACGTTCAAAAAGTTAGAATTAAAAAAAATCTGAAAGGATTCAGATTTTACATAACGACCAAAGGGCAGATTTTTAACGTTGTGTAAACTTCATTTATTAAATAACACGTTCTTCGCACTTAAACCATAAAATTCAATTTAACAGTAATATCAGAAAATATTAAAAAAAGCATATTTTTAGTATTTCCTATACATAGTCTCGCGCGCTGGAGATATGTTTTTCATTACAGCGTCGGAGGCTAGGTTATTCCAAATTTGATGTATCTAGGTATTGTTTTTTTCACAATGCGAAAAACATACATACATTCATGTAGATTCTTCATTTTTTAATTTCTTTAAATATGAATCAGGGCTATAATATTTGTTCGTAATAATTTGAAAAGCGAAATGCCGTTTTAGTGGACAACGCAAAATGCCAAAACGTAATTAATAGGCCTTCTGGAGAAATTGACCCCTTTGCGCTAACAAATGATATTTTTTTTTTTTTGATTAGCTCCATCAATCTTTTAAATCGTTCTTTTCAGAAACTGTAGAGACATTAGGTTATTTCGAAGCTGGAGAGAGGAAAAAAGAGCAATGCCCTTGCCGGGACTCAAATTCGCGTCGAGTGTGCTGACCACTACACCATGAAGGCATGCTAAGAAAGCGGAAGAATTACCTTACATACTCCCCCTTTTAAAGGGCGATTGGGGTTTTAGGGGACCCAATCGCTGGACCTCTTGTATACACGTCGAGCGTGCTGACCATTACACCACGAACGTATACTAAGGAGGCGGAAATATCTTATAAAACATGTTTATTTTAAGTTGCAATAAATTAAAAAGAATTAATAATATTGGTAATAAAGAACACCAGCGGGGCTGGAATTAAATGCCGAAATGCATTTTAAAACATCATTTTAAAATTTTCTTTCTATTTTCCTGCTTATAGGTGAGTAAAAGACATTTACAAAAGCATTAATTTTACGGTTCTCTAAAATCTGTACACCTCCAGAGGAATCTGCGATACGAAGATATCGTGTTTCTTTTTTTAGAGAAAATCACCTATCTGACTGAGCAATCCATTTAAAAGTTACAAGCACTTGGAAATATTTTGATATTAAACAACGTATGGGGGAAATTTGCAAATATGCTAGCGAGAACATTTATAAGAATCATTAACATACAACTTGAATGATTTTGCAGCTAAGACCATAGAACCTGTACAAGGTCTGAGTTATACCTGACGCATGTTTACAGTGCAGAATTGCTTATTTCTAGAAAAACGAAATTTGAATAAGAACAAGGAAAGATAATGTAAAATGGGATGAATAGTGGCTCTTACAACTTTCTTGAGATATATAGAACAGAGAACTAAACCTCGGGTCCATCGTAACCGAAATGCAAGCTTTACAGAAATTTTCCATGCAGTGTATTACATTATCCAAGAGTTCCTACAGTAATGGTTTCTATATTATTGCTAAATGAACGCTTTACGTAGCCCGACTTATTAGCACCACAGATCATTGGTTTCCTTGAATAGAGCTCTCATTGATGCAGCTTGTTACTTACGGTATATCTGAATAATTGAAGTCTTGTAACTAAAATTAGTTCCTTTGAAAACTGGATTGCAGTCAGTTGTATATTCCTTTTGGCAATAGTTTCTGAACAACATTCATGAGAGTCTGTTATTGCATGTTTTCTACCTTCAGCTATTTATCTGCATAGCATCGTAGTAGCAAAGGTAAATCGCATTGGACTACTTAATAGCGTTCACTTTGAGCTACCTAACAGCGTTCATAGAATTAAAATCTCTTATTTAATAGTTCCTATCATTTTCTCCGTCAATTTTTTTAGGAACCAGGTCACTTATAGTAATCTGAATTTAGGCTTAATCTAAGTATAAGCAACATAAACATGCTCTGAAAAAATGTAGGGAAAATGTACTTATTCTTGTTGTTTTTATAATTTTATATTTCAAAATTCAGTGAGCGTAAACCATTTATATAAAAATGCAAATAATATTAATACGTAATTTTTGTCTCAAAACTAGTACACGCATTATATTCTTAGTACATGCTATGCCTTATAATTAAATTCGAATGCTTCTTATGCCTTATTTTATATTTCAAAGTTAATTTAAATAATTAAATAATTTAATAATATTACAATGCAAAAATTTATTGGACCTCAATTTTTTTATTCCAGAATGACTCCAGTTATATGCGGTAAGATTGGTCGATATTATCTCGAGATAATCTGCATCTCTTTTATTTACTTTAAAACAATAAGTAATGTTTTATTTTGTACGCATACACGAGTACAGATGAATGTGCAAATAATGATAAATGTGCGCTGAAATATGAATAAAATCCCATGTTTAAACATTTAAATTTCTTACAGTTACTATACTCGTTAAAACGAATGGAATAATTTTTATAAGACTTCTTCCGCGTATCTGAAGCAAACCGCTGCATGACAATGAAATAGATTCACCTGACGCAGGAAATTGCTCTCCTTATCCCAGCTGAAAGAGGAGAATTAAACCCACTGAAGGACCGCGCAGCTCTGTGTCCATTTGACTCTAGTTTATCATGCAGGGGGCAAGCAATTCGATCCGTCGGATGTCGGATCGAATGGATGAATATACTTACCCACACGACCGGAAAGGGGCTAAATGTGTTTAAATTGGCTTATGATACTCGACGCAGACGGATGCGATAGGTAACATGCCTGACGTGGATTCAGAGAAATTGAATTGGGCTCGGGATACGGCTGAGTGGTTTCTTAGTCAAATACAGGTTATTTGCATTAGTTAAGAGCAATGGTTCGGTAAAGGTAATTTCATAAAAATGGTAGGGAGAAATTAAGTTATTAGGATATTTATTGTGTTTTCTAGACATATTATATAAGCCTGAGTTAGATGTATTATTATACGCTTAATATTGAAAATGAAGATTTTAAACGAATATTAATGTTACATAAGATAAAGATAATTACATAATCTTTCATACATTACAATATATAGCACAGAAATTTATTTATTGATAACATCTTTTGAATAAACATTTATAAAATTATTTAAAAAATTGCAATAATTGCAATAAAATTAAATAATTATTATTAAATACATAATTAGTGCGATAGAAATTAAATAATTGCAATAAAATTTACAATAATTGCAGTTAAAAATTTGCAATATAAAAAATTTTGTTTGCAAACAACAAAGAATTACAAGAACATGAATGCGGTAACTGAATAAAAATATTCTATCTTATTATATATATTTGGTTATTGCTCTTTTAAAACACCATTATATATACTTGAAATGCTATCAAGTGAGTGAATGCTATCAAGTGTTGTGAATGCTATCAAGCAACGCATTTGGAATGGCTAATTATTTTACCCCAAAACAATTGTTTTATCGCTGTGAAAAATTATCCGCAGACATTTTTTATCGCATATGAGAACAAAAAGAAAGAATATTGGCTTCGATTTCTTTTCAATAAGATCCTACCTTCTTTCCGAAATACTTGTTCTAACATTCTTCAACATTGAAAATTCTGTCGTAATTAAATACATTTTATTGATCTTGCAACCATCTTAATTAAAAATATATATTTTGCATTTCATACCATAGTTTAACCTCGACAGCCACGACCTTAAGCATAAACACACATGCGCAATTCGGACCGAATTAATTATTCGCGAATGTGAATGAAACATGTATGTTGTAGTAGCGAATTTTTTCGCTGTTTTTCTCTACTGTTTATTTTCATTGTGTTTAGATAACGCAGACTTAAGGAGGCAGAAAATTGCTTCTTAGTAATCTAAGATAATATGCTGATCATCATTTGTAAGTAATTGTTTGATTATAGTGTGCTTAGGTTTGTACATTTAATTATTTATTTATAAATTGGTAAAAATAGGAGTTCTTTATTTAGCTCTATATGCATAACTTTATGATAAAGTGTAGTTAACAAATATTATTGTATAATAATTGTTATTAAATTTGCTAATTATTATATTTTAATGTAAATCTAATTTTTATAATATCATTACCATAAATTCTAATTTAATATTAATTGATTATAATAAATTTACCGTATTTAATAATTACTATACTAATTTTTTATCTTTTAGCTAAAATATATGCATATTGAAAACACTGAAAGAAAGGAAACTTCTTAAAAATAAGTTTAATAATTATACGATAAAATTATTATAGTTATTTAATTATTATAACTATATTTTTGATTTTTGTGCTAAAGTATATAAGCATTACTATACACTTTGGATTTCAAGAAAAGAAAAAGAAAAAAAGAAATTTATTTTAGAAAAAAGAGAAGTATAAAAAATTTGTAAAAAGGAATCACAATATTAACTAATTCCACGTTAAATAAACTATGATCAGGGAAGATCCCGCTCAGATGCGGTGGAAATACCATTTTCTTTAATTGCAGAAAGAATACTTCCGCTAAAAATATGATTCCATTATTTTCACTAACAATTTTTTTAAAAGAAAACAATGAAACATGCGCGGTTCACGTAAAATTTACATATTATTAAAAAATCAAAAATATTTGTTTCTAGGAATACAAATCAATGCGAATATTCGCCTTTTGTTGTGAATTTTTGCGAATATGAAACAAAGGGCGAAAGATAATTAACCGCAAGGGGACTTTTCCTACTTCGATAGAAAATTCTCTCTTTCCACTGAAGAGCATTTGACCATTCCGCACAGTCCGGCGCGCAACTAACATCTCTTTTGGACGGTTCTAAGTATTTTGGGAGAATGCAAGCCAAAGTTGCGCTTGCCACGGTCAAACTATAGCTTCATTTGTCTAGCCTCATTCTTCCTTTCAGATTTTCTATATAAAGTTACAGAGCTCAAGGATTAACTGGCATTCAAATAATTTGCATTCATAAAAAAATAATATATGTGTGTGTAGAGTCCATGTGGTCGGCATAAGTTAAATCTATGAGGCTTCTTGCCTTAGAAAGCTATTTTAATATAAGGAACGTACACACCAAATACACATACGGCACACAAAATACAAAATGTAAGGATACTAAGAAACTGCTGACGTCTTATATCTAGTTTTGAATTTTAATTCTTGTTGCCAACAACAAAAAAGGTTTTCTGAATAACTCTAAATATGATGAAACTAAATATTGTTCTAATTTATTACTCAGCCTATTATTTAACTTTTTGTCAATTCCTATATGTATATTTATTTCAGCACTTTATTTTGAAATCTGAGTTTCATAATTATATTGTAATACGTTAATACAATTTAAAAATTCCGACTTCTAAAAATGTATCTGTTGTAAATTGTTGACATTTTCATACATTTAAAATAGACTTTTTAGCTTCTTTTGAAATACGAATGATAAAAAGAACAATGATTAGCCGTTTTTTTTTAAAGTTTTTAAAATGTACCTCCTTTCGTATTTGACCTTTGGTCATCGTTTTAAATACTTGAGAGCTGAGAGTATGGTTGTGCAGGCAGTTAGTTATTATAAGAGACCTTTGCTAAATATGTCGAATCGTGAAAAGGACTTGAACTCAAATGTTTTAATTAGACTTTATTTTAATGCTCATACAATGGCTGATGAAAAAGCCAAATTAATAAATAATTACAAAGAAAATTAGCTTACATTTGCATAGTTCCTAATAGAAAGTAATAACAATGATTATTTAGCACTGATGTTCGTATTACAAAGTGGCGGAGAACTTTTTAATAATTACAACAATGATGGAATAAAAAAAATAAATTACTATACTATAAATTAAAAAGAAAATATACAGTAATTTATTATTAGTTGCATTATTGAAATAAATTTTATATATAAAATCTTAAGGATTAATGGATATTGCTTTTAAACTGCTTTCTTAAACAAAACGTTGTTTTAATTTGAAATATAAATTAAAGCTACTGTGGAACATTAGTGTAGAAATCTGCAAACTTAAACGTTTCTAAAGAAAACTATTGCATAACATTTCGTTTTTCAATTAAGTCATCTTTCGAATAATCATAATTAAAATTTTAAAGTTATGATTTTACATGTTCAAATTCATAACTTATTCTTTAATGATATATATCAGACCTGAATACTTTAGGAACTTATTTAAGAATTCCTCGTCAGTGTGATTTTATTTCCAAAGCAATTTTGAATTAAAGAAGCATGAAAATTAATCAGTGGCAACGGAAAAAAGTTTATGTCTTTGTTAGTATTTTATAATTCGTGATAAATATCAATTTCTATTTTAAAATTTTTCATAGAATTTGATCATTTAGCAGACTATATTTCCTTGAATTCTTTTTAGTCTAACAAAATGTGTTATATCTGAAAATTAGGTGTTTTAATAGTTTTTAAAACTTAAAACGTTGATTCATGGTGCCGGATAAATTAACACAAAAAAAAATCAAATATCAAATAATTCACATTCAAAATCTAATTCATAATATTCATATATCATATCGACATTCTTATAAACATTCGTATAGTGGTAGTACAATTTAACTTTTAGGTTTGCGTTGTGAGTAACCTATGCCAAGGAAAAATCAATAACCCCAAATTCAATTAAACTCCATGTTTCTTAAAAGCCTTCCGGCTGAAACAAATGGAGGGACATGACAAACCACAGTAAAATATACACAACATAAATACACCAATACAATTAAATTTTAAACACACATTTATTAAATTCTTGATTATTTTATATAATTAAATAATGGATAACTGATCAGTAATCATACCACATATTTTTCTAAGCCAAAATAACACATAATACTACACCAAATTACAGCTTACATTAATTAAGATTGACATTATGTTTTTCAAATTAAGTAGGTGTAACAAAATTTAATCCTCCTAAAACTGGCATTCACTTGAAATTATAAATAACTTCTCAATTTTACTAACGGTAATATTTAATTTATATAAGTAATAACAATATACAAGTAGATAAATCATTATTAACTGTTCTGCGTTCGGGAACACTAAGAAAGAGAGAGAGAGAAAATATATTTAAAATTTCACTCACAGATGGAAAACAGTTTTTCCTGATTATCAGGATTTTTAGTGTCCAATCCACATGGAAATGAGCCAGGCCCATTTTTCTTTCTGTGACAACTCTTTCTGAAGCGTCTAAAAATCATTAGGAATCACGAGTGGAAATTACAGTCTAATAATTCTTCAAACAGCCAGGAATCGCTTTATCTGGTGGGAACCAATAGTCCAATTCAGAAGGCTCTTTATTTCAATTCAATAACAGGTAGCTGAATATACACCAGTTTTTAGCACAATCACGTGCATCATCGAAGCGGCGAGGCAACATTTATGCTGAATGTTTCGAAGAAAGGCTTTTGGAGATTAACCGGCGATTCAGGTGAAGAGAGAAAGTCTGTGCTAAATTTTCTTGGTAGATTTTTCTCTATACATCTCAATCAGCTCTCAGTAAAAATGCTCTTTGCAGCTCGCGCACATTTCTTTAGACATCTCGCAGGAAAATGTTCCTTGCATCTCTCACCCAAAACTTAACATCTCACAGAAAAGAAGAATCCATGAGAGCAGTGGTTCTTAACCGGGGGTGCCCGCACCCCTGGGGGTGCGGGAGAAGCCTCTACCTAACCATAAAAATGATCAATATCATTTTAAAATAAATATCATTTATTAATTATATTTTTAAAATAAATATCATTTATTAAAGTTCTTATAATAGAATAGTTGAAATCTGCAATAGTGTCCCCAGTATTGAAGCTCATAAAAATTGGTAGCACCTAGCTCACTCACAGGAAAGAGCCGGTGCCGATGGGAGTATACACTACGCTACGAAAAGGCATGAAACGCTATAAACGAACGCGAACAGGCAGCTAGGTGACGGAGAAAAGAAAAAAAAAACTTTGTGGGAATACAAGCGGAGAATGTTATCCCAGCTTACGCATGCGCTGAGTTCAATATGTGCTACTCGAATGGAATCTACGGATTCACAGATTTGTATCTGCATCTACTGCGCCTGTGTTAGGTTGAGTCAAGTTGAGGCAACTCTTGTGTCTGCGACATGTGAATTGTGTATTCTGACTTGTCCAGAAACCTCTTGAGACTAATACATTCTTAATTGCCCGTTCAAGCCGAATAGGATTCAATGATAGTACAAAGATAAGAACATTATATACATTATATTACGTTATTTCTAAATAATTAAATCGATTATAGTGAACTCCACTATGTCAAAAAAACGACAATGGAACAATAACTATGCCGGTTATGGATTTTCCTGCACAACCGAAAAAGATGACACACAAAGACCGCAATGCATCTTGTGTTCCAAGATATTTTCAAACAGCAATCTCAAACCATCAAAGTTATTAGAGCATTTCAACAATCTGCATGGTGGGGAAAAAGGGCATAGCATGAATAGCTTGAAGTCAAAGAAGGCTCGGTTTGATAACAGTGGAACTATCCTAAAATTGTGCGGACCAGCATTTCAAAAACCTTTATCAGAAGCGTCATATCAAGTGGCATATTTATGTGAAAAAAAAAAAAAAGAAACTTCACACGATTGCTGAAGAGTTGATTAAACCTTCTGCTTTAATTATTGCTAAAACAGTTTTGGATTCGGAAGCACATTAAAAAATCCAACAGATTCCATTTTCGAATGATATTGGATATTGGATATTGGATGATTATCGAATGATTCCATTATCGAATGACGATCACGAATACAAGCTATTTTAATGCAAGTAATTGAAGACATAAAAATCAGTCCACTAAAAAGAAGCATGCAACTGGATGAGCCAACTGATGTTGATAATTGTAGCCAACTTTTGGTATTTGTCAGGTATGTGAAGGAAAAAGACGTGATAGAAGAATTTCTATTTTGTGAGCCACTGGAGATAAATACGAGAGGAATTGATGTTTTCAATCGCTTCAAAGATTATTTTACTAAATATCAATTACCAATGAATGTGATTGGCTCAATATGCACTGATCGAGCCCCAGCAATGTTAGGCAAAAATTCAGGATTATTTCACACATGGAAAGAGAATTACCGGAAGTTATACTAACGCATTGCATGTTGCATCGTCATGCACTTGCATAGAAAGCATTGCCAGAAAGTTTAAAACAATATCTAACTACAGCAGTAAATGTAGTAAAATACATCCGTGGACGAGCGCTTAATCATCGCATTTTTCGTGTATTTTGCGAAGAAATCGGTGCTGATCATACCGTGCTCCTTTATCACACCGAAATACGATGGTTATCTAAGGGTCGCATGCTCAACAGAGTTTTTGAATTGCGTTAGGAAATTATTCAATTACCGACTAGTCAAAATCGTTATTTAGTAAAAGGTTTTGAGAGTAATGATGCAATGCTTAGGCTGGCCTACTTAGTAGACATATTTAGCCATTTAAATGAATTGAATCTATCAATGCAAGGATTTGGTATAAATATAATAATATCTAGTGAAAAATTATCTTCATTTATCGCAAAATTAGAAATTTGGATAGAAAAGGGGAATTTTTCAAATTTTCCCTTGCTTGATTCTGTTATTGGGAAAAATGAAAAGAATACAATTATACCCGACATTGTTATACATTTAAGACGATTGAGCGAATCATTCAATGGATATTTTTCTACCGGAAATATTACCAAAACTCAGAGATGGATACTGGATCCATTTCTATTTTACTTAAATTTGATGGATGATAGTTATCTGAAAAAAGATCAACTTATTGAAATGCGTGCAAGTGGATATGTTCAAATGGAATTCGAACAATTCGAATTGCAACATTTCTGGTGTTCAAAGTTACAAAGTTATCCAGAGTATGCGAACGGAGCACTGCAGTTACTCTTACCCTTTGCTACCACCTACTTGCGTGAAATGTAATTTTCATCGCTTTTGCATATAAAAACTAAAGCGAGAAATCGCTTAAATGCAAGTCATGACTTACGCGTATGTTTCTCAAAAAAGGAACCTTGCTTCGCCAGTATAATAATGAACAAACAACAACAGACCAGTCATTAATAAAAATAATATTGTTTTGTATTTATATAAAATGTACAATGTTTTTCAATAAACAATAAGTTTTGCATAAAATGTATTTTTCTAGACTATAAAAATTAAAACACATTTTTCAATGGGGTGCGGAGATATATTTTCAGATTCAATGGGGTGCGACTCGCTAGAAAGGTTAAGAAACACTGCACTAGAGCAAAGAAAAACGGTACCCAGTCCCTCTGGCTCAGGAAGCCCGCAGCAGAGCAAAGCGGCCCGCGATCTTTCTTTCTCTTTCACATCGCGGCTGCCCAAAATTCACTCAAATCCGACTTCGCTACAACCATCACGGCAGCCCGCTTGTACAAGTCGCTCTCCCCGCAAAGGGGAAGGCCCCTCAAAACTTTCTGCTTCTCCTTTTCCTTTTCGCTCAAAAATCTGAATTAGAATGATCTCTAGCCTGGTGCAAGCACCCAAGAAATCTCGGTTTCTCCCTCTGTGAGTTCATAGGCTTTCAAAAAATCATAAAATTAAATCTTACCAATGCCGCTCCCACTGTCTTGAAGTAATAAAAACTGCAACTTTAACAAAGCAATAGGAAAACAATTTCCGTTTCACACGCATTAGCTAAAAAGGGCGACACACATACCCTACTGCCTCCATTCTTAGTAAAAAGGCCATAAACCAGATGGCTATTGCAACCGTTTCCCGCCTTAGTTACAATTCCTACTCAAGAATAACAAGTTAAATAACACCTTAAGAGCTTAAGAATACTTTTTTCCAGATTAAAATACACATAAATACAAATAAAATATTAGAATAATAATAACTTAAAACACATATTAATAGTTAAGACACAATAACACGCCGAATCAAGTTTGCACCTCCAAACTAGCCCTTGATGAAGAACTAAATTATTTAAAAGCAATAGCTATTGACAGGGGCTTTTCACCCAACATTATTAATCAAGCAGTTAAAAAATTCTCATCTCAACACACTAAAAGCCACACTCTTATTTTAGGAGATTATAAAAATTCTATTGTCATTCCCTTCTTTCCATCAATTAGCTATAAAGTTGCACATATTTTGCAGAAATTTAACTTTCGGGTTGTTTTTTCTCCCATCAATAAAATTCCAACTTCTATACTCAAGGACCCCATTCCGGATATGAATTCCTGGGGTATTTATAGGATTCCTTGCCAGTGTGGTTTAATTTACATTGGCCAAACTAAGAGAGCCTTAAAATTTCGCGTCAAAGAACATGAGGCATATGTTAGAAAAAAGGAAACACAGAGGTCTTCTGTTGCTCAACATTGTTGGTCCGAAAATCACACTTTCAATTTTTCTGCTGCCAAAATTATTCAAAAAACATCTTCCATTGGAGAACTGGATTTTCTAGAGGCATTTCACATTCATAAAAATCTTTCTGTTCTAGTTAACGATCCTAATTCCAATCCAAATTTGCCTTCGGCTTTTAGAGAAATTATGTTTTAGTTCTGGTTTCGCCAACAGATGGCGCCACTTGCTTATTCTTGTCCAGGCTTTCTTATCTTATCTAATCATTATTTCCTATCTTGTTCATTTGCGGTTTTGCAGCTGAAGATGATGGTTCAGTAAAACCATCGAAACTAGTCCTGTGAAAATTTTGTAGGTATAACGCTGATTTTTGTTGTTTGACTTCTGAACACATATTAATAATTGAAATTCGCTACATAACAAATGTATTTATATTGTGTAATGGCTTTTGGCAACATTTATAGAAAACTAAATTTGGTTGTATTGACAACCTTTTAAAAAATAGCTTTTCTTTAATTTATTTCTTTGTTACTATATAATTAGCATTTCTAGTCACAGTTTATATTCATGTCATTAATTTGGCCGGAAAACATGTAATATATTTTGAAGGAGAGAATTCCAAGATAAATTTCAAGATAAATTCCAAGTGCAAAATGCATTTCTCGAAGAAAACGCTAATTCTATTATTGACTTTTTTCCTATACTGAAATTTCATGCGGGTATCTATGTAAATCTAGCAACTGTGTCTTGTAATCGAAACTTATACATCTTGTATTTACTAAAAATACCAAATATGATTCTTGAAGCTTTTCCAAAGCTAATGCAATAAAATGAGCAAGTATTTAATATGCTTTACTCCATAAACAAAAAGTAACGAACGACCATTTCGTGAGCTGCCTGTTTACTCAACATAACTTTCGTAATTTCTAAGCGAGAAAGTAACTTTTGATTTTAAAAATAATAAAGCTTTCCTTTTAACGAAACTATGCTTATTTTCTAAGCACTTTAAACTAAATTCCATGTATGGGCAGCTTTACTGAAGAATTTATAATTAAATTGCTGTAGCAACTGTTGCTGGGAAAGTGTAAGCAGCACGTCTTAATTAAACTTCCTGAATGCTGACTGCTGAGCTTTAAAGTAAAAGCCGAGATGAATGCTTACCTCTTAAATGTAAATTTTGAAGTAACATTCCGAGAGAAACATTCTCAGACACGGCAAGTTTTCAATTACTCTGTGTTTTAGAGTTGCATACATATAGTTTGTTTTAGTAGAATGAACAATTTCATTAACACTTCATACCGTTTCCTTCCCGAAGAATTTCAAGACAAAAATCTGAATTATAACTTGATTTTTCGAAACCAGTAGGGGGACAAAATGCATTTTAGTCACATCGATATTGGCATTTAAATTAAATTTCTAATATCTTAAATGTGTGGCTGTTAGTATGTTTAGCTTTTTTTGGAGAAAGAAGGCTAAAAAATTAACTGCACCCTTTTCCGGACCCGAACCACGGATGTTTTAATTACAAGCTGGAATTACTGTAACTTATATCATTACAGCACGCTTGTTGTAATAATTCTGGAAAGGAAATTCTTTCTGAAGCTTATCTCAAGTGAGAAACAGAGGCCATAACTAGGTAAAACATTTATAAATAAATAAACCGCTAATCAATAGTATTGCTGTTATTCCGAACTAAGCAATATAGACTTGATTTCAAATGTCTTGTAATTGAATCGTGTTTTATTTGCAACAAAAATAGTTTTTATTAATTTTGTTTATTACACATAAACGTTTCGTTTTAATTTTAGAAACTAATTATTTTCTCAGTTTAATATTTACCCCATTTCCAAGTAAAAGAGTAATGTGCATGCTAAAATAATATTTCGAAACCACCTTACATCAAAATACTTCGCAGGAACTTTGAATGTATTTTCTGTATCACCGATGTATATTTGTTTTGAAAGAATGTATCTGATTGGTATTTATTAATCCTAAGTTATCACCTGCACACACCTAAGTATAATAAAATAACTAAACAAATGAAGCAACAATAATGACACACGGAGTATCAAAACAATTCAGTTGCCAAAAGAAATATGCATAAACAAAAATATATGGGATAAACAAAATTAATATGTGATGATACAAAAGAAA
Organism: Stegodyphus dumicola; assembly: GCF_044657685.1. Classification (NCBI taxonomy): domain Eukaryota; kingdom Metazoa; phylum Arthropoda; class Arachnida; order Araneae; family Eresidae; genus Stegodyphus; species Stegodyphus dumicola. The sequence goes on from NC_140777.1 coordinate 26,308,462, forward strand.
TGAAGCAAATGTAGTTAATTTCCTTTAAATATAATTGCAATGTTTGCTCCTGAACGTTTCGACACGGGAAACAATTTTATGCATAAAACTAATATATTACACATGCATGCATTTTAACGTAATTAATGTTTTTAGAAAGAAAAAGATAGCATTTAAAATTTTGACTCTTCTATATGAATTATAAAAATAAAACATTTTGTTACTGCGGAATGATCTGTATAAGTTAAATTACTAAATCATCGAAATTTGCCTTTAATGTACAGGATAATGTTTGATATGCTATTTGAGCGTATAATCATTAATATGTTCCAAGATTTACTGCGAATATGGGGGCAGATAGACAATAACTGTTACACAAACTGGGAAAAAGACAATAGAACCCAGATATTATCAGCTTATATTTAATTAAGCTATTTACAACGTTAAACAAAGCATTAAGTTACCCCAACTTGAAAATATTCTTAGAAACTGCATTGTAATTTTGAAAAGCTTGTAAATAATAGTATTTTATTACTACATACCGGATAAGGCAAATAGTAACACTTGGAAAAGAAGAGTTACTTAAAAGTGGGGACATAACTGTAGTTTTCGACAACTTCCACACAATCAGATTTCGTTATCAATTATTGCTTTATAGGTACAGAACATTTGAAAATCTAAAACAGGATTGTATGAAAAATCGCAGTGCTTGTTTCTGGAGAAGTTTCACTTAAATTTCTTCAGGTTTATCTTGTCATGGTGCCAGCATGCCGTTTGGAATTATAGGGAAAGGTTACTCTTCGCATGGGTTCTGTAATTTCCTCTGCTTGTTTTGAACTAATTTCTATGTGTACAGTCTTGCAGCTGGCCTCATAGGTATTATGGTTGCTGTCTGCGGTATCACGGGGTCGGAATCGTGTCCCGCGGAAGGCATGATTGTTTTATTAATGTTTGTGCGACATCGACATAAAAGAATTTCAGACACTGGGTAGCCAAATGTCCTTTCAAGAGGTTTGGTATTATTTTTGGATTTGGCCCATAAGGTGTGCTTTATAAATATTAGGATGGAAGTGCACAGTTAGTGCCATGAGACCATACTTTTGAGACAATTTGGGTAAGTTATGGTGCCACTAGATTTCTTCCTGTCCTGTGTTGTACAATCTTGATCAAATTCGCCAAGTTGGGAGTCGATCTCAAAATAGCTGCTTTTCGAGTCAAGGAGTACATAAATCATAAAAGAGACCCGGGCCAGCTCTTTATTTTCCATCAAACAATGCGGCACTCATGTATCGAGCTTGAAATTCTTTTTTGCTCTAAAAGCAGAAGCACACTTGAAATATAGGTCTGAAGTGTTTTTACTAATTTTGATCATAATCGATGATTTCCGGAAATCTGTCCTCATTTGTTTCTTGTTATGGTTCTAAGGCTCACTTATTTCACAATATTACAGTTGCACATTTTGCAGCTGTAAATTTATATTCTTCATTTTGATAAACTCCTTTAACGTTTAAATTAACTTCACTCAACTATATTCTTTTCTTGTATAATTCACCTTATTTTTAACTATTCATCAATATACTACATTTCCGTGAAATAAACACCAGGACGGCCTGCGATAACGCTTGTGACTCCACTGAAAATCAGGAATAATATTTTCCGGTCAACCAGTTGTAACAAATCACATTTCATATCTCTCTCTCTCTATCTATCTATATATATATTACTTTAAGTTTTAAGTCTCTTCAAAAATTTAATTAAATAAAACTATAATGATAAAATAAATAAAAGATCGAAAGTTAATTTTTAAAAACATGAAACTTTATACAAGAAATAAATATAAAAATAATTGAAAAGGAAAAGTTAAAAATAAGAGAAATATAGAAATAATAGAATAATAAAGATTGCTTTTAACCCGCTATCAACAGGGAAGAAGAAATGTTTAAAAAAATCTTAATTAATTTAATAAAAACGGGAGTTACATTTCTAAAATTACACAGGATAAGGTAAAAGTAAAATAATAAGTAATAAAATAATAATAATAAGTAAAATAATAATAATAAGTAAAATAATAAGCAAAATAAAATAATAAGTAATAGTAAAATTAATTGTGGCCTTATTCCGCGTAATTCTATTCCTAATATTTTTATTACTTTATTAATTACATTATTCATCACCTTTATTAATTTTCATTTCAATTTTTGTTATTTTTATAACGTTTCATGTTTCTAAAATTTAACAGATTTTATGTTGCCACTTAAATTCTTGTTTAATTTTTCTTATTTCTTGAACAGGTTTAAAATTCGAAGAACAAAATAATCTCTATTTGTTAAACTCTGTTGCTATGCGGTAAATAAAAAATTCGAGTACTGCTTAAGTTACATGTTTGGGTCATTATTGTCAAAATCAGAAATATCATGAGCGCAGCATTGGCATTGGAGAATCATTTTGGCATAAAAGAATACTTTTCGTGATTTTCTAAAATCACTCTAAAATTTGAGATTTAAGGATGCGGAATCAAAAAGGCTTTTCGAAAAAGGTATGGAAAATGCGCCTCCGGAATTCGAAACTGAGGTCTTTCCGATTGCCAGCCTCACACATTACCATCTATCTAACGAAGAAGCCCGCGGTAAGAGGGAGCGTAAGGATATCTTACATTCTGTCCCATTTAAATTGTGACTGCGGGTCAGGGACTTTGTTGCTAAATCTAGATGATATCCACATTTTAGTTTCGGTGCCACTTGTAGAGCTATCAGATAATTATTAGAACAGGAACATGAAGAATAAGCAAAGTTCTTGCTGCGATTAGAACTTCAAACTCACCGACTGCTAGTTGTACGTTCTTCTAGGTACACTGCAATGGCATGCGGAACGGAACGCGAAAATTCCTTTGAAAGGTAACCAAAATTTAAATTAAAAAAGTAATCTCAAATAAAAAAATTTGACCTTCTTACAAGTGATAAAAGTTTTTTCTGAAATCATCAAAAACAACTTAAGAATAAGGGTGCACAATAGCCTGAAGATATCTATTTAATAGTTTTTTCTCCAGTTCTTATATGCAACTATGTAATATAAATAAGTTCAATCTAAGTCGATTAGACAGCATACTGGAAAGAAAAACATATTTGCATATTTACCATTAACAGCTTTGATTCTCAGACGAATTTCACAAGACAACATACAATAAAATTTGCGATTTATATTCCGAAAGTACATTTTTAGAAATCATCCGCACTAATTATTCTCAGTTTGAAACTAACTGTAATGATTAAGCCATTAATTAATTCCATTTTATCTCTGGCAAATTACCTGCCCATTTGTTCATCATATTACATTACTACTAACTACCAACTAAATGCAAAAACTGATTATTGAGAATGCTTCTAGAAAACGATAGATTGTATCTTATTCTTCTCTTTCAGTCTTTTATAGGGAATTTTCGTTTCAAGGACTGCAAATCGACTGCAATTTCTTTAAATGCGTCATTATCGATGGTCAGCTATCTCAGAAAGCTACAATTCAGGAAAATAGGTCCTCATCGTCTGGAATTCTCTCGTTTCAAGAGAAGATAAAGGAAAATTCCGAAAATATTGAACTTCCTGGAGGGGATAATGATTCCGAATATCTTACAGTTCGGTCGCTTTCGTGGGGAATAATTCGGCAAATTCGAATAGTCCGGTGAAGCAAATTTTCCGTAAAAGTGAACCGCATTAAGTAGGTGGGGAAAATAGGATTCGTATCCGGTAAACCGATTTTTGCTTCGCAGTGTCTAAAGTTTGCTCTAAGCTTACGTCACGTATTTGTTTGAAGTACATGAATAGGAGGTGTATGCAGATGTTTGTGTGTTGATTGCAGCATATCTATATTTAGGGTAGTATTTTCTGCTTTCTGTACAATCCTATTCCAATATTTCTGACTTTAATATTATGCTTACTTATTTCGGAAATACGGAAATGTAATTTTACTACTTAAATGAAATTTTTATCTTCTGAATTTATTTATTTTAGAAGATTCATTATTAACAGAATTTTAATCCCAATTCCTAACAATTAATTGTCTAACTAACCATATCGCAGGTGACTAATCAACCACATTCTGTCGATAACCATATAAATTATGTAATTATAATTGAAAACGAATTTTGTCATTTTGCAACAAAATGACAAAATCTTTTTTTTTATTAATTATAATAATTCTTGTCATCTTATTTTTATTGTTGTATTGTAAGGTACATTCTAATTTTGTAACAGTTGTTTTAATTTCATTGTGCTTTCCTATCGATTCTTGTTTTCAATTACAACACCATACCATAATGAGTTTTTAGAATCGGGTTGAATGCAAGTGACTTAGTTGGAAAAAACATATGGAACTGCATCATAATAACTAATAAAATCTGAAATATTTTCAATCTATATTACAATGCTAATTTATTTGCAACATAAGGTACCTTGAAATAATTGTAAAAGCTCAGAACTTATTAAATTTACTAAAATATTTGCTTATATGCTTACTTTAAAATTCTAAGTAAGCATATAAGCAAATATTATACGGGGAAGTAAACAGAGTTAATTTTACTATCTGAAACAATTATTTATAGCTTGTTTGGTACTCAGAATTTAAACACCAACGAAAATTTGTACTGTTATCATTAACTGTAAGTTTGCTGAAACAGTGCAAATTATTTCATGGCTTTTTGAATTTAATGAAATTATTCATATGAATTGTTTTATTCTTATGCGCTGTTAACAAAGTTTTAAATATATTTACACAAGATTTAGTTTCAACACTTATGACTTAATGACTTTATTGGTATTTTTTTAATCTAAAGCGCCACGTATATCATGGATTATGAAGTCCTACAATACATTAGCAACTGTGATGTCAACAGAAACCCAGTAATTTGAAATCCATATATGCAGCAGCGCGAAATGTCAGGATGAGACACTATATGACAGTCAGAGAGAGAAAGTGCCATACGTACCTGACAGCTGTATTTTCAGATGGTTAGTTGGTTTACCTGGAAAGTACTGATTATGTCCCAGACGTCTACCGTAAGCAACTTGTCAACTAATGCACCGCTGTCTCGCTATCATACAGTTAATGAGTGAGAGTTTTGAGTGTGTATCCTGCCTATTTATGTCATATTTCTAAAATTATTGAAGCAATATCATAATATTTTATCGTGTTAAGGCACGCCACTTATGTGTCATCACATTTGATTTATTCTCATATATTTTAGATTTAACATTAATTTCAATAGCTGAAGCTGAATAGATTAACGTGTCCTGCTTTCCGAATTCGCGATTTTTCATATCAAATACTTCTAAAACTTCATTGAAAAGCAAATACCAGATCATATGAAGAAGTGTTTTTGGTGTATAAATTGGTTTAGAGGAATTAAATTAGGCAAAACACACAAAAAGACAAACACCATTCACATAAACTGCGTTCCTTGTTTTGACTGAGGGAATACTTGGAAATGGAATTCGAGTTGCTTGTACCCTTTTTTGCTTTAACGTAAAAATTCTATTGCCGATTTTGCGGATTCAGTTAAAAGGCTGAGAAGACTTTAATTGTCTTCGCAAGGAAAGATACAGTCACAAACATCTTCCTGACCAGATATTTGAATCCATCTTCAACTATGCGAGAACTATCAATTTGAGTTAAAAGGATATGATATGATATGAGTTATCACGTTTCACATATGAGTTATCATTTTCCTGGCCAGTCCCATTTTTTGATCAAACGGCCGGCTTGTGCCGGCTTAGCGGATCGGGGCTGTGCCCTTATAATAATAATAATAATAAAGAGTTATTTATGATTATAACAAATTGCACTTCTGAACATAAACACCAAACAATATTTAAAATCATGTGAAACACTAGCATTTTCTTTAGCACAAACACTTTCTTCAAACATATTCATTTCCAACAAAAAGGTAAACCCTCAACGCATATGAGACTCACATCTTTCTTAAATACGTGTTAACAATATATCCTTTATGAAACAGAAGATAAAACTGGAATTTAATATGAACGCTAATCCAGATTTCGATAGAAACTTCTGTTCTTGAAGAAGAGCTCCAGATAAATCTTCAAAAACTGAGACGAAAAAAGAGCATCCTAATTATGAAATTCTAGGAATAGTACATATGTAAATAATTATTCGAATTATAACAAGATTTTACAAATACATGATAACAAAAGGGGAATTAGAGCAATATATAAGTGACACTGACATGATGACCAAGGCCGTTTGCAAACGTAAACGATATTCCTAAGACATCGATTTTCAATGCATTCCAGCTGTTTTTAAGCTGTTTCCACTGACAAAGTATGTTTTGAATTAATTATATGCTTTATATATATATGAGGCGCCATTTCTATTCCTCACTTAAGGGATTTCACATACTGGTGCCGAGATTAATGGTCGCATACATCTACATACTGTGTAACTTACTTACTCTCTGATATACGTGATAAAAAGTTTTTCTACTTTGTAAAAAAAAAAAAAAAAAAAAAAAAAAAAAAAAACTTAAAATTTCGTAATTTGTAATAATTCTGTTTTTTAGAAAAATTAATGAGTAATAAATTACATAAGTCTACCTGATCTTTAATTAAACTTGCAATTTTTTATAAGTGTTTTTCCTCTCAGTTATTATTTAATTGAAAATTTCTGTATTATTAGTATTTTATTAGAGGATTTTGCCGTAAAGTGATTAGCTACTAATTCATAAGTAATATATTCTTGATTCACAGTAGCATATGTTTCATTTCAGAAGTACATTTCTGATTGATCTTATGGAAAATGTTTTCACATATTCTGAAACTTTTGTTCTGAAACTTTCGTAAGGTCTGAACTTTTAACACTATTCAGCATCAATTTTAATTTTAATGTAGTCTTATACATTATTTTTGAAACCATTGCTGCTTCACCTTACAGTTTAATTGTACGGATTGGAAATTTGTGAAAAAAATTCATTCGCTACTTCAGGAGATATAGAGAAAGTAACTTCTGAGATAGTAGTATAAAACACCTAGCTTATATCAGAGGTTTTCAATAGATTTTCACCCATTCACCCCTCTCGCCATTGCCAGAGGATTATTCCCTCCCCCTTCCTTTCGAAACTTGGAAAAAAACCACATATACATTTATTTCGATTTAGAAAAAAAAATAGAAATGTTGATAACCATCAAAGCTTATATAAAAGTAGTTTTGTACATTTACGAACTAAAACTAAATACTCAAAAAGCTGATTAGAAGGCATGCTGTCTCCTTAAACTATGAAATTTCTCTCTAGAGTAAAATTCCGGCATGGTTGAGATAGTTTAGATACATTTTTTCTTCGCTAATGAGCAGCAAGATGTTATTCTGAAGTCTAGAGTAAATTTTATTGCATATAATAAAATTCATAGTCTCAGAATTGTAGGAAGAAACATTTTTCAACCCAATTAGAGCTTTAACGCCTAACAAATCTGAGTTAAAATAATCCACTGAATAATGATTATTTCGTGGATTATCCGTGAATGCTAAGGCATCAAGAATCAGTGTGATATTCTTAAATTTGTATTATTTATGACCTGCATGTTTAACAATATTACGCTGATTCTTATTGCTTGAAAAATATGATTATATAAAATGAAAGGAGCACTCTGTCTTTTAAAAACTGGAATAAAGTGCTATAAGTGTTTATTTTCTATGAAACGATATATGAGAACTCATTAGCAGTGTTGTAACGGTAACGTATATTTTATATTTAACCTAAAATTTATTCCTGAACTTAGCTTTAAACAGATTTTAGAGTTTACAAGTTTGAGCATTTTAATTTTAAATTATTCTTTATCATTGCTATTTGTGCTGCAAATCATTAATAGTTTTAAATAGTACCGATATGTAGTAATCCATTAGGATTTATTCTGAAGCGTTATTGCTATTAATTTTAAACCTCTAAGAAAATAAAACGATATTGTAGGTAAGCAAAGAGAACATGCATTTAATGCAAAACTTGCATTTGTTTTCAAATTATATTAAATGTATGTAAAAATATTTTAATCAGGTAGCTTTCTTTAGGTAGAGAAAGGAACTTTTAGAAATTGAAGTATTGAATAGATCATAACAGCTGCTTAATTTCGGTTAAAATGGCTTCATTTTCCAACGGTATTCGAAAGCATTTTCTCAATGACATAGGCTAATGGGCTTTTAATAAATATGGTTCAAACAATTCTTTTGAAATGTAAACGTGATAAAGAGGGTCCAGAAGATTGTCAATTTTATTGTCAAAATCTTTAAAACAAACATGCAACTCGAATTAAAAGTTAAACTTAAAGTTTGAAAATTTTCTATATACTGGAGAATAACTTCTTCGGACTTCTTACTTTATATGGGTAAATTTTATTTATTCTGTTAAAATGTATTAAAAGTTGTAGACTATGTGTAAGGTAATCTCTGCACTCTTTCTTTCATTTATTTTATTCAAATTTTTCATTCACAGATTTTAACATCTCTTTGAGAATTTCGCCTTAGCAGTCTTTGATTTAGCTTGTGGATCGGAATGGAACATGTTTCTCATAACAAAACATTTAAAAATGTATTAAAATAAAAATCTAGAATTCAAACAAAAAATTACTTTAAAGGAACTAGCAAATTATAGCACAGAATCCTAATAATAATCTATTGAAAAAAACCTTTTAAAAAGCATTATTTGAAATGTGTGTGTTTTTATTTAAAATTCACATCGAGTTCGTAGAAGTGAGATAGTTAGCGAAACTCGTTTATCTTTCTTATTTTAGTCAGGCACCGAGAAATAAAATTTCCTGATACCCTGAAATATTATGCAAATTTTCACGGGATTAGAATATAAATGAAGTTAGAGAAATGACATTAATAAATGTAGCATTTATTTAAAATTTACGATTGTAAAATGAATGATGAATTTCAGCCCAGAGATATGCAGAAGACGAAAGGAAATAAATACAAATTCGACAGTATTGCAAAAGAAAGTAAAGTGTATGAAACAATGTATTTTGATGATATATTTCTCTTTTCTTGCATGCATAGTGAGGTTTCCAGCTCTATGTAGAAAATCGAAGAAGTAATATAGGAACTTATTTAAGTACCGTGCAACTAAGAAAAGAGAAAAAAATAGAATTCTTTGAAACGATTATATAAGCACTGAAAATATTACGATGGGTCTAAGAAAAAGAAAGCTGTTTTTCAGACCATTTACTATAATGGTACAATCACTGCCACTAGAACAATAACTTGGAGGGAATAAAAATTACTAAAAGTGTTTTGAGGAGAAATAAATGCCACAAGTAAGACGGAAATGACAATAGTGAAATAAAACGAATGAAGTAAAAAAGAGCTGAAACAAATGCAACCAAGTTTTGGCTAAATGCAGAAAAATATTTCACTCGATGCATCTTGAAACGTATCGTGATGTGGAGGCATTTTTTACATCTAAAACAGCTCCAATTTCAGTTAGAAACACTCGTAATATATGTCATTCAGAACTTTTATAATTAGCAAATGTAATTTTTAAATGCACGTATTTATTATTCAGTAAATAAAATTTTTTTAAACTGTTTTTACACAGCCCAGTTATTCATACGGAATTAAGAAATAAAGTTTCAGAATAAATTAACATTTTATAAAGCTAAAAGTGTTTTAGCGTAGCTTTCAGAATAAATTAAAATGTTATAACCCTAAAATTGCTTTCCCGTAGCTAATGTTTTGGCCTTTTAGACCCCCATTTTTTAAAGAAATACTCTACATCAATTATTTTCAATATTATAACTTTCTAGCAGCATAAACTAGCAGAAAAGAACATCAATATATTACTTGTAGGTGATCCAAGTTATATTTAATGTTGTAGTTGTATTTAATGACATGAGATTTTAATATTCATTGATGGGTGTTACTTGCATTATTGACATTCGTCACCTTTGCAAATCAAGTGCTATATGGATTAGTACTCATATGCTGAGTAATCCTTTTGTATATAATATAAAAAAACATCACAAAAAAGAGTTCTTCAATTGAATATTAGTAAGTCTTCGAGCATTATGAATTATTGATTGCACTGATCACTATGAACTATATGGAATATTAAAAGTAACAAGAAAAATAATGAGGATACACATTTGGAAAAAATTTTTTGAAAGTAATCTAACTTTACTGATAACGGAAGCATTATCAGCGTGAAGCATAGGCCTACTGACAAATTTTTCTGCAAGAATTGTAAGAAAACAACACGCGAAAATCTCTCTTAAGTTACATTATGCTGCTGGCCATCCAAAATATAATGCTATAAAGAATAAGAAATATCAAAATAATATTTACCGGACAAATAGTAAAGTTTACCAATATTCGATTGGCAAGACAAGATTTCATATATTAAGTGAAAATAATACACCATCACAGAAATGTAGGGAAAAAAGTAACCTTCAGAAGGTGTTAATGTTACTTTTGACAGAGCTTTAGTTGCTGCAATTTTAGAATGTGAAAGCTTGAAATACAGTATAATAAAAAAGTCAGTCAAAATGTATTAGAGTTTAGAACATACTGTATAGAATATTTGATTTGCTTTTTAACTGTCACTTGCAAAAGAGAGCATTCTGCTAAACTACTTGAACATTATTTCCTATGTTAAAAGAAAGGTAAATACTGAATTCTGTGACATACCTGTAAAACGGAGGGTAACCCCAAATTGCTTTGCTTTTGCTCTCAAAATTTTACCAGCTTTCAATTTCAGTTTAATAATTATTCAGATCTACTAGGCAGAAATTAGTATACTTTTTGATGGTAGGCTACCTGAAGTCGTAGGTATCAAATATGATCAAGCTTCACTTGTAGTATATATACTATATGCATCTGGGAAGTATTATTGAATAGAAATTTCTAATGATTTATACGGAAATGTTCCTGTGTTCAAAACTCTTACCCTTTTTTCAGGCAATGCTCATTAATGAAGGCAATCTCATTTGTTATGAGACACTTCCTGTTCTTTCATGGAGAAACTGCTCTTGAGCGAAATTAGCTACAATAAAAATTTTATAAGATAAAAAAGGTTAATTTTATGCATTTTGTTTTAATTGCTTTATTATACATTGGAACACACACTAAGAATAAATTTCTGTAAAGAATACTCACTTTTAGATCTTCCTCTATCTATCCGGAACTAGGGAATGTCGTATTTGAACTTAATAGGCAAACTGTGGAACAGTACATGACTTGTCATGGCATATTTAATACATCACAATGAGTCGCAGAAGCTAGATGTAGATTCTAGATTAATTTATGTAAAGATTTTTATATTATCGCTGACGTAAATTCATAATTGTTGAATGCTTTTGGCCTTGATATTTAAAAATGTGTTTATTTGTCTATGGTAAAAATCTGTTAGAATCATTTCACATACATTTTTAATAGTTCCTTGTATACTTAGCAAGCTATGAGCTGATTTCAATTCGTAATTGAAAAGCATAACCATGGCCTCCTCCATATGAAAATGTCTGTCAACTTTTAATAGTAAATATAGAAAAATGAACCGTTTCATAGGCTAATGCTAAACTAAAATATTCATTATCAATGATTCTTAAAGTTATATGTATGAAATAAATTTTATGTAAAGGAATTTAAAATATACATTAAATCTAGTTAATTAAAATTACAATGAAATTTTAAATACATTGATTCATAAATTCCTGTATTTATTGTATATATATATTTCTGAATTTACAATATGTAATATTTCCGTACTTACAATATATCACTTTATTTTCAAGTTATGTTATTTGTAAGAAATTTCTCTTATTTCCCTTAGAAAACTGTGCTAATTCTTCCCTAGGATATTGACTTTTTTCCCTACATTAATTTATTTATCTTTATATTCTTCTGTATATACTGTAGATAATAACCAGCATGCTATCTTAAATCTTCAAGACCTGAGCAAAATTATTTTATTCTTCCATCAAGCATGTTATTTTGATCCAGTTTCATGTTTAACTCTTCGTCACGTTATATATACACATTTTATCTCATCAGAAACTGAATCTAGAGCTTCTTCTTCTGAAGTTTTACTGTGTGATCGAAGTTATGGACAACATTCCTTAACTCCTCTTGGATTTTAGAATAAACAGAGAATAACTTGATAACATTTGAAAAGATTTTGTATATACATTGGAGATTTACTTCTTTTTCAAGAATACTGAATGAATGTGTGGCATGTTAAAATTTGTACATTACGGTATTCCCCCTCACCCCCCCCCCCAAAAGTGCCTGAGAGTAAAATTAAAACTTTTAAATCCTAAGTCGTACCTTCGCGCCCACTGAAAGAATTCTTGCAGACTGAAAGTATGTGAGAAAATGGAATTCTTTCATCAGTATATAAAGTAATTTAGATTATGAAAAGAAATGTTGCATTTCTTCCGGGCATCTGATCCATTTCAAGCGTAACATGTTCTGGAAAGGGATCGCATCTCGAAAGGAAGAAGAGACTCGCTGTTGATAAAAAGAATCTTCCAGGATTCTATGAAGCAATCGTAACATTCCTGTGGTAAAAATTGTTGCTTTGATATCGCCAAAAGCCTTCGTCCTGAGTTATAAAATTCCTATGAAAGTATTTTTTACATTCTTATGTATGTGCTGTGGTGATGCAACTGGCTTTCTTGTTACTGCAGCTGAAACTGACGGATGGAAATTAGGTAAGTATGTCACGTAAGTCTTTTCTAGCATTTTGAAATCCTTCCGCATTGTAAGAGCGGTGGTTATTTCTTCCAATAGAAAGGCAGCGTAGATATCAGTGATGGTAATAATGGAATCTTCCTTCAGAAAGTGAAAATTGCAAAGAATGGAATGTGTGATTTGAGCAATAAAACCAATGTCTGGAGATATTAAAAGGAAGAGAGAAATAATTGCAGTGGTATTTTACGTGACTCTAATTTATAAAAATATGCTTTGGTTTTCTTTAGAATTAAAACGTAACGTGAGTAAAAAACTAATAAATTCTGCAGTTTATTGGAAAATAACTTATAATATTATAGTAAATTAGGATAGTTTTAAAATGAGCATATCTTTAGAAATTCCGATACACAGCTCAGCGCGCTGGAGATAAAAAGGTTCCCCCCCGTATAGTGTTGCCATTGCTCGCTTTGAAATCCTTGAGTTTGTTAATCAAATTTCATTAAGGTTTTACAAAATATGAAATTGATAATAAAACGAATTTCAAATTTGGTCTTCCACATGCCCATATTCGTAGGAGGATTGCGTCATTCAAACTTCGATGGCTCTAGGTGCCGTTGTTTTATAACAATGCGAGAAATATACATACATTTATGCAGATTTTTCATTATTTAATTTCTTCAAGTACAATGCAGGACTCCAACATTTGGTGGCAACAGTTTGAAAAGTGAAACTGACATTTTATAGTGATTCTACGCAAAATCGCAAAACGAAAACAGTAGTCCTTCAGGGACAATAGTCCTTTGGACTAATAACCGGAGCCTATAAAATTTTAACAACTAAAAAATCGTTATTTGGTTCTTATTGTTAACTTGAACATTTAAAGTGGCCTTTCCTATACATGTGCAATGTTTGCCTTGTGCGGCAATAATTGTCGTATTTTCTACACTAAACAGTCGATATCATTTTGCAGAAAAAGTTGTCAGAAAAGAAATTTGCTTGCGCCTCTTTATCTAGCAGAGGCTCTCCTGCCTCATTATTTAATAAAACTTGAATGACCGGCACGACCGAATGTTTTATGACTAGTGTATTTAATCGTAATTCTAAGGGAATTCTATATGATCTGGGTAGTGGCACTCTCATTCCATCAGCACTCCGGATTAGTTTAATTGCTCTTTCACGTTTTCTATCCTGCGGCCTACTTTGTCGATCGCCGAAAACCTTTTGTTTGATTTTGAAAGTTTTTCCGCGAATGAATGTTCGCCTGTTTTCCGCTAGCGGCCTACGAAATGTCCGTTTGATATCTGGGCGTAATTCACAATACGCTTACTTTTAACTGCCCTCTGGCATTCAGATTTAATTGCCAGCTCAAACAGCTGTTCCAAAGTGTTCGGGTTTCTCAATTTAATAACGTCCTGAATTTGAGGCAATAGTCAGAGCATTATAATCTGAATCACTTCGTTATTGGGCCTTTTCCCACACAATAAATTAATAATTTGAATTTTTCTCAAAATACTTTCGTCCATCCTTTGATACTATCTAAATAATTCAGCATTTAACTTATCTTTATCTTTTATCACTGGTAATGCTTTTACCACGACTGTCTTAAATTGCTCAAATGTGTACGTCTCATTACGTATTTCTCCTAAGAAAAATTGAATGATCCCCTTTGTATAAGCTTAAAGCCTGTCGTCGTAGGACGGTGGAAGCTATCGTTATTTTATGAAATTCTGAAAACGGATACAGTGAAAAATTACTATCGAGTAGTTCTAAACAACTGGTTAACGATGTGCAACCATCAGATGTCACTGCGGATTTCATGGAGGTCCTCATTGTATCCACCAGGAAATCAGACCATTCCATACGGTTTGCTGAAGCCGGTGGAGCCTGTGACGTTCGTGGGGCAAGCGGGAAGGTAGTCTTATCCTAGGCCATTGGTTCAGCTTTATTTCAGGCGCCAAAAGATACAGTCTTCCTTTGTAAAATAAACTGTTGTAACCCAAGTTGTAAACCCAAGTTGTAAACCCAAGTTGGGTAATTGTTACTTCTTTGTGTTCAAATAAAAGGGTCCTATACACCCTTCTTCTGACTTTTGTTTTTGTATCACAAGACTTGAAGATAATTCTTCTGTAACCTTTTTAGAATTCGGTAGTGTATGCTTCCTAATTTATAATTAAGGTTGAGCAGTCCAAAGGTTATGTGGTTTTAATTCTGCCGAAATTATTTTCCTTCTCAAATACGCAGCTGAGTTTTAAGGACGAACAAAAAAATTTGAAGGCCTTTACAAAATCTCCGCTATTTAAAATCTCCTTTACAGAGACAAAAGTTGGTCTGTTCGGTAGCTTTGTTATATTGGTTTTATTTCTACAATGTGAAATACTGTTTTACCACAGTTTGTATAGTCAATAGAAAACAAAATCATCAGTTTTGGATTGCTCTTTTAACATCTTTTCTGAATTTAGTATTATGTTTTGTTTGAGCCTATATATATATCAGGACAAAGTTTCTTCTGTCAGTTTGACAGCACTGATATTCTGTTCTTAAACTTTCCAAAGTGGAAGTTCAAATTCGTGCATAAATTTTAATTCTTCCTCTAGCGATCTATCTTGTGGCCTATTGGGTAATATCAGAACAAAATTTAGTCAAAGCAATATCAATAGATTTACAGTGGCAGTGGTCAAAATTCAGAAGCCGATGTCTAATTCACTGTAAGAAAAATTTAATCTTTTCTTAAAATTACATTTTTTGTTTACTTTACAGCATTTAATGGTGTTTAGTTTTGAGGAAGTATTAAGTACTATCATACAATGGTCTGAGCTTGGGCCATCAATAACAATCTTGATATAAATACTGAAAACATCTTCAGATGCAGCAACGATATCTGGATTATTTAAAAGTGCAGATAAGTATGTTTATTAGAAGATAAAAAATAGAGAATTCCATATTGCTTGAATTAAAAAAGATCCTCAATCACTATGAAAATTAATTTGATTGCATTATTGCTCCAATTAATGGGATGATTACGAAGTATACAAAGGGAAAATAAAATTCTTAAAATAGCTGATAAAATGCAATTTCAGGTATCGATTTTTTGGAAGACTCTAACATGCGTAGATAGCAGCTTGATTTATTTACAATTATTTTTACCTTCTCTATACGAGTACTAACTTGTAAATAACTAATAACTGAAAAATTTATTAGATGCTATTTCATACCAATTGTAATACCATTATTAATTTCTTTACATTTAGCTAATACGAATACGTAATAACTAGGAAAAAGAAAATCTCAGATAGGACTGCATTAAGCTTCCTCCTAAGATTACAAAGACACCTGTATCACACTAAGAAACAGTGATCAAAACCTGCAACCTTTAATTTTGAAACGTTTGCGAAAATTTTGCATTCCTCTGAAAAATTTTCAAACAATCTTCTTTGTTCTTAGTTAAATAAAAGTTGTATATTTATAATTCTTTTTACTCATAAATTGAAATAGCAATGGTATGGTAAATTTAATGCTAACCAAGGTTCAGAGGGTAGAGGCCTATCAAGTAACATTTCCAATATTATATCTAATTTGCTGATGTTCTGAAATACGAAAGTCGAAGAAACAGTCATTAAACTCTAGGGAAAAGAAGTGTATATTCCCTACAATGTGCTTTGAGATCCTTATTTGATAGTAAAATAGTAAGAATTGGGAATTTGTGATAATAAAAGGCAAGAAATCAGTGCATTACAATATAGAATTAGTATAAATACTGAAAACGTAAGTAAGCATATTAAAAGTTGCTACAAAATCCTTAAAAATATCAAGAAATAATACATTAAAAACGGTCAGAGCAGATAAAAGAGCAGATCGAAAATGGCCAGAGCATCCAGGACACTAAGTGGTAGGTATTATAAAATCAGTTTGCATGTTTGTTTAACCAAACATGGCCATCTGTCTAAAAGAATGGATACTTCTGAAGACAACGCTCTGAGGGGAATTGCCTCTTTGTTATTTACTCGGGTAAACTATAAAAGCATTCGTTCACCCAGCCCGGTCGGCAGAATTTGGATTCACTTAAAATTTAGACATATGCACCTCTCCTCTGTGTAACAGTATTTAATGACCTAGAAAGTACCATCAAATGGAGTTAGTCTGCATAGCAAAGAAATTTCTTTGCGGAGCTGCTAGCCTAGCTTTATTGAAGTACAACTATTAGGCTAAGCTGCATATTATAAATATTTTCACAGTATAATGAAAATTCTAATTAATGAAGGTACTACATATACGAAATTATCAAGTATGTACATCTCATTTCAAGTATTTCAAAAGTACAAGTATTTCAAAAAGAACATGACTAATTAGTGAAAATTTCTTAAGTGTTAGTACAAAAGTTTTTTGCCATTTTTGGATATCTAAGAAGTGATTTTCTAATGGCAAAACTCATAAAATTTAGATTAAAATGCAATGATCTCTTAACTCCATTATACTTGTTAAGGACAACAAAAGTAATAAAATAAGCAATCTAGAAATTTTATAAGTTTAATCAGAAGGAAATTTTCGTAGTTTGTGAAAGGAATCTTATTTGTAGAATTAAAAAGAGAGAAAAATTTAAATACCTCTATTCCAAATGTAAGCTGACTAATCAAACGAAATCGACAGATAAGCAAAGATGAGAGCTAACAAAAGAATGCAAAAAAAAAAAAAAAAAAAAAAAAAACGTTTATTACATCGGGACATACTGAAGGTTCTTCTACAGAGATTTCTTCCAAAGAAAAGATTTCAATCATCTTAAAAGCTGTCAAGATAAACAAAGTATTCCCTTCAAAGAATGAAACTAGCACTGAAAGTTAACATTCATTTATTTTAGATACAATTTAGCATTTTAGTTGGAAAACAACATCTGATTTTAAATAGTAATTATCAATATTTATCAGACCTCTTTAATTTCCGCTAAAAGAGAAACCTGTTAATGAGAAGAAAGGTTCCACAAAACAAAAGCATTTAACGAAAAATGAACTGAAAAGGCAAAACAAGCCTTTAGCAGTTGTTTCTTGCAGACTGTTCGTACGCAACATAAAGCAAATTGCTTTTATAAGGAGAAAACTTGTGAGGTTAAGTAGTAAATTTAATTAGGAAGTACTAATGCAAAATTTTAAGTATTTAAAATATGAACTAGTACACATCTTTTTGAGTTAACTGGAAAGGTTTTTGTTTTCTTCGAAGTTTGATTTTTAAATTCAAAAATGTTTCAAAAATAACAAACAAATCTGCAATTTCATAAATTAAATTTTATAAAATCTGCAAACACAGCAAGGACGAAATTTTCAAGATAAAAATAAACAGATATATGATAAGCAGAACAGCATGCTATAAAAATACTGTTTGTTATTTGCGCTTCGGATAGCCGAATGCATAAGGTTTTAGAACACTGTGGTAGGTTGATCTGAGTTTGAATTCAGGCTAGAAGCTCCAACTGCACGAATTTGTCCTGCCTTTCCTCATGGGCAAAGAAAATGCAAGGCTATTTATATCAGAAAAATCTTCCATGAAGGCATTCGATAACCTTGGTATGCTTTAACATATTGTAATAAATAATGGGATTTTCTTGTGTATCAAAGTATTTCTAATTTGATATTGTTGTAAAAACGATAGTGTTTGAAGACTGCCGCAAATATTTCGTTATGCATATCTCTGTGTACATTTTTTTCACTGAAAAAGTATTTAAAAAAATATGCATAGAGTAAGCTGTGCTTATGATACTGACGCTGTTGACGGGATGCATTGATCTACGAAGAATTACCATTAAGAATAGTTTCAAATTATTTTAGATAAATTTTATATTTCCCATTGGCGTTCTCCTTTCTTTGAGCACTTTTTTAAATGTATGTACATGCACAAATATAAAATACATATATTCAGTTGATTACAATTATAATACAAATTTTCTCCTTCCAGTTGGGATAACGTTTGGAGTTTTTGTGTTAGGGGTCTTCATTTTACGTATGAAAAATCTCATCTCCTGTGCATTTCAGGTTTGTTTTGGTTTATGTGATTATGGCAAAGCCTCGAGGGCTATCTGCATAAGTGAAGGCATTACTTCGTGAAGGACTTTGTAACGGAAGTTTTCTCGTATACACGCTACACATGGGGAAAAACCACGAAAACATCTATACAGCCAGCCCGTTCGCGGGATTCGAACTTTAGACCGAACTACCAATATTCAGCTACTTTACCGCTTGGCCACTGGTGTGACTGCGTATTTTAGGTAGTTTGACAACAAATACTGTCATAACTGTCACTGCTGGAAGAGTTCATATATTTGCCGTCAAGAGAGAACGACGCATTTTAAATTTAAGAAGTTCTCTGTTTGCTGTGATAGTCGAGTAATCTTCACATAGATGTTGAGGACATCAATATTAACGTGATAATATGCAAAATGTCACAGTTATTAGTGCTGAACTCTGTACCCCGTCTGACAACAAAAGCCTCAGGATAAGATTTATTGCAGCGTATTCGCGTGAAAGATCTTTTCTTGGTCGCTTTTGATAAACAGTCGTTAAAAATCGGAGCAGATATTTAATGCAGAAAATGTTATGCTTTATTTCCTTTATCAAAATTAACTGCATTTATTTGCATGCAGTATAGTCGGAATTTTTTTTATCATGGCTTCAAATCCTCATGGTTCACATGTGACATCATAATTTCCTGTGATGTAGAAAAAAGTAAGTTTGGTTTAGAAAAGTCCTAAAAAATTTAGTTTAATCTTTTTATGATCACACCATTAATAGTACCACTGCTCTATAATGCTTATTTTAGGATCTTAAGTAGTCAAAAATGACAAAGGGAAGGATTTTTTAGCTGGTTGTTCAAATTAATTTCATGAGTGCATATATTCACACAACGAATTGGTCATTTGAAGACCGGATTTTCCAAATAAAATCCGGTCTTCAAATATATTTTTCCAAATAAAACACTGCTCCTTTTATAACGTGATACAGGCATAACAAATGTATTTAGCAGATTAACTCAAAAATTACATCGCTTGCGCTTCAGATATTAAAAAAAATAGGAGCTCTTATAATTTCTCAACTGTGTGCAATACTTATTTATAAATTTCCTAAGACAGGGTACATAGCCAAATCCCTAGAGCTGCAATAATGAAATTGGACTCTGAAATAATATAATAAGTATTCGAACGCTGTCTCATTTGTTTGCTAGGATAAAGATTAAATAATCTAAGACAAACTAAACAAACACCATAAAATGTGGCAGAGTAATTTATCTTCAGTTTTCCAAGGAAAGAGTATAATAACTTTCCATTAAACCGTTTCCGCGTGCTACCGAAGTAATTCAGGAAACTTTGTTCCTTAGCTTAATTCAGTTTCACTCCCATCATGACCTTATGATAGACAGAGAAACTTGCACGAATATCTCAACACTTCAGATCTTGGCAGTAAAAAGCGCTTTTTCGTACATTAGAAACCTCAGCGTTTATCGTATAAAAGGAATAGAAACGGAGGCGAAAGGAATATCACTTTTGTAAATAAAAGATGTCTCTCGCTTTATTACAGCACCTTGGTAATGCAAGTTCGTCACGTTTTCCTAAGGATGATTGGATTTAGTGGTTCCTTCCAGTCGTCATTATGGAAACCGAAAGGATGAAGCCACGAGCTCTTTTGCCACCAATCACGGTGGTAATTGTAGTTTTTAAATACAAGTGAGATGAAAGCACGTAAATTAA
The DNA here is from genome assembly GCF_044657685.1 of Stegodyphus dumicola. Taxonomy (NCBI): domain Eukaryota; kingdom Metazoa; phylum Arthropoda; class Arachnida; order Araneae; family Eresidae; genus Stegodyphus; species Stegodyphus dumicola. The sequence goes on from NC_140777.1 coordinate 26,328,848, forward strand.
ATGTTTGTTATCGTAAAGATAATATAGATTCTTGCCTCTAGAAAATGCATCCATTGTTAAAAAAATTTAAGCAAACATTTATTTGCGCAGCCATATAATAAAAATGTACAAGATTTAAGTATCTTAATATTTCAGAAATAATATTCATTAATATTGTTGCGCTTTTCTTTTCTGACACCAGTTGTTACGTTATATCCTTCTTTCACGTTCGTACGGGGTTCGTAGATTTGGAGTGAATAACGACGACACTTGATGAAGTATCGAAACACACTTTATTAGTCAGTATTGTCAGGACAGCTCCAAAATACGTTTTACAGTCGTCGATGAACTACTATAAACACGCTGGAACAATCAGCGACACAGCCTTCACACTGTCAGGCAATGACGGTGGACACAGCTTCCTGGAAAGCACCAGAATACAACTCCTGACTCTGCCTGGTCGTTCTCAGAACTCCACGTACTCTCGAGACTCTCCACGCTACAACTCGCGATGCACTCGACGACACACGAGTACATCTCCCGACTCTTCGATTCAGTCGTTCCCGGAGCTCAGCATGCTCTCTCGACGAGGCACTAACCGCGATACACTAAGAGACTCCTTCGGTGCACTCGACGACCCACTCGGCACTCGTTGCCGGCTGTCAACTCGATCGACTCCGCACGGCTCGTTAGACGAGGCACACTCTCTGAGACACACTAACTGACTGCGGAGCAGCAAGGTTTATATAGTTCTCGGTTGTGTTCCAGAACATTCTAGGCTAAACCGGTAAGAACCGGTGGTATATTGCCAAATGTCGCCAAAAATGGGCGATTTCTCGCCCAATAAGGCAACCCTGCATACCCTGCCATTTTATGGTAACCCTAAAACTGCTTTGCGGGGTAGCTATCTTACCACGCCTGTACATTTCGTAACAATATGCTATATGTGGACTGGATATGTTTTCAGTTTTCAATGCATAATTCGATTTACTGTTGTTTCGTTTTCCAATGATATTAGAAACACGGTTAAGAAGGGCAAAGGAAAGACTCTAATAGTTAAATATGAAATTATGTTGCAAATTTCTTCCGAATTTGCAACTTCATGTCAAATTCGATTATATAATCTATTTTGATTGAAAAAGTAATAACAAAAGCATTAAATATGTGTCAGTCGTGTAGAATATTACACTTAGAATGTGTTTAATTCCGTGTATTTTCAAAATTTGCGGTTTTACGTACGTAGATTAAAATGAATTTTGATAAAACCAGCAAATTATTCCAATTTTGCTTTTCCCATTTTATAGTTCATTCAAACTTTGATTATTTTACATTTTATGAATAAGATTACAAACAAGTACTTAAAATAATGCTGAAAACTTTGTATGGATGTTGCATGTAAATTTTTATTTCAAGAAACCTGAATTTCTCTTCAATGGCGACCAAGCTAAAACACGGTGGACGATAACTCGTTACTACCTGAATTTCGCCGATCGAGTCTCACGTCTCTTTCCAGATGCCATATATGTGCCGGAAAATATAAAAAACGTTACCGCCCCCCAATGAATGGTTTTATAATGTGAGTGGTGAACACTCCCAAATAGCAACGGCAAATTCGATGTTTTGAATCCCTGCAACTGAAAATTTGATTTCTGTTTCCTGTTTCGAAAACCCAATGTATCCTACAATCCTTCTTGAATTACTATCTACAATCCTTTTCAAAACTTACTGTGCAGTAAATGTCCTACATCTACATGAAACATACTGTAAACATAAACACACACACACACACACACATATATATATATATATAGATAGATAGATATATAGATATGTGTGTGTGTGTGTATGTGTATGTGTAATGATTTAAAAAAATGCGTAGATTTCCACTGTCTTTAATCCCGGAAGTACTTGATCGCTTAGAACAGTCAAAAGTTTTCACGACACTAGATTTGAAAAATGGCTTTTTCCATGTAGACATAGACGAAAATTGCATCAAATATACCGCATTTGTAACACATTAATGGTATTTACAAATTTCTTAAAGCTCCTTTTGGTTTATGTATTAGTCCAAATCTTTTTCAAAGGTATATTTATTCAGTATTTCGTGACTTGTTAAATGAAGGTGTACTAATTATTTATATGGATGATATAGTCATACCGGCTAATGATGAAGTTGAATGTTTTGACAAATTAGAAAGAGTATTCAAACCTGCTTCGGAGTATGGATTACAAATAAATTTCAAAAAGTGCCAAGTCTTAAAACGGAAAATTGAATTTTTGGGACATGTAATTGAAAACGGAACTATTCGACCATCGCCTTCCAAAACTGTTGCTGTTCGAAACTTTCCACAACCGCGTAACTGTAAACAACTACAAAGCTTTTTAGGACTAACGGGATATTTTCGTAAATTCATTCCTCAGTATGCTAAAATAGCTAAACCTCTTAGTGACTTACTTAGAAAAGGTATTGGTTTTAAGTTCGATTCCGAACAACAGGAAGCGTTTTGCAGATTAAAAGAAATTCTCTCTCAAGCACATGTTCTACGCATATTTAGGCAAGGATATCCATTAGAACTCCATACTGATGCTAGTAGTCAAGGCTTTGGTGCAGTATTACTCCAATTGTCTGATGATGGTAATTATCCCCCAATCCAGTATATGAGTAAGAAGACTTCACCGCAGCAAGAGAATCTCTGTAGTTATGAATTAGAAGCCCTTGCAGTAATAGAAGCTCTGAAGAAATTTCGAAACTATTTGTTAGGGACCAAATTCAAAATTGTAACTGATTGTAGTGCTTTTCAGAAAACTTTAGATAAGAAAGATTTAACTCCTAAAATTGCGAGATGGGCAATGTTTATTGAAGAATTCGATTACGAAATTGTACATCGTTCAGGAAGCCAAATGAAACATGCTGATGCTCTAAGTAGACACGCTCTAATTTTAACATCATACACATCCGATGTAACTGAGAAGATTCGGTTAGCTCAACAACAGAATGAAGATGAACATGTGAAACTGATAAAGAATTTAGTTGAGAAGGGAGAAGAAAATGGATTCTTCGTGAGAAATGATATTTTGTACAAATTTGAAAATGGTAAAGATCTTCTAGTAGTGCCAGAATCCTTACAGAACGAAATCATACAGAAGGTATATAAAAAAGGTCACTTTGCTGTAGATAAAACTGTGAATGCTGTAGAGCAAGAATTCTACATTCCCAGACTGAAATGCAAAGTTGAAAAAGTAATTGCTAACTGTATAGAATGTATACTGTACAACAAGAAGCAAGGAAAAGCAGAAGGATTTCTTCATCCTGTACCGAAAGAAAACGTTCCTTTGATTACGTATCATATCGACTTTATTGGACCTCTTCCATCAACGAACAAGAGATACCAACACATTCTGACTGTGGTCGACGCTTTTACGAAATTTACTTGGTTCTATCCAGTGAAATCACCAACTACGCAAGAAGTTATTTCAAAATTGAAGCAACAACAGACTGTATTTGGAAATCCAGCCAGAATCATTTCAGATCGAGGTAGTGCCTTTACATCGAAAGAATTTTCAGCGTATTGTATTGAAGAAGGTATAGAACATGTCAAAATTACTACCGGTATTCCAAGAAGTAACAGACAAATTGAGCGAATTCATAGAATTTTGATTCCTGTTTTGTCAAAATTATCACATGAAGATTCAACGAAATGGTTTAAGTATGTTCCAGATGTTCAGAGAATAATCAACAGTACAACTACGAGTATATATTCGAGAAGTACGAAATATTCACCGTTTGAGCTTCTCATAGGCACGAAAATGAAGAACAAAGAAGATTTGAGAATTAGTGAGATATTGAATGAAGAATATCTAAAACAATTGATGCAAGAACGTGATGAAATGAGAAAAGATGCGAAAAACAACATTTTGAGGATTCAAGAAGAGAATCGTAAACAATTCAACAAGAAACGTAAGAAACCGAAACTATACAAGATTGGCGACTTGGTAGCCATTCAGAGAACTCAATATGGGACTGGTTTGAAACTACGACCTAAGTTTCATGGACCGTATAAAATCATAACTGTTCGATCAAATGACAGATATGAAGTCGAGAAAGTAGGATGCCATGAAGGACCGAATTTGACATCTACTGCGGCTGACCATATGAAGCCATGGTCAAATTGATTTGATGTTTGTATCAGCTCAAAACCTAAGGACCTGATACTCTTTTTTCTTTTTTTTTTTTCTTCTTCTTTTTTTTTTTTTTTTAATTCTCTTTGCAGGTACATGATAGTGATGTCCATTCAACAGACATCGAGGACGATGCCTCTTCAGGCTGACCGAAGCTGTGGGAGTCATCAACGTCCAATGCTGAATTAGAATACAATATGACGTCATCCGTACAGCCCAGCGCAGTAAGAATCATCCCAGATAGCGCTGAGACCTGGTCGAGAGCGGAGGGCAGACGTGAGCAGACGGCTCACACGTCTTCAAGAGTTTATGAGCTTAGATTGTGCTTTTGATGTTATGCCTTTAGCTGTGATGATTTTAGATTATCATACTATTTAAAGCTATGCTCGAATGTTTGTTTAAAAGGACTGCATCATTATGTTAATCCTGCATACCGTTAATTTCATCTTTATATACTTTTCTTAATTACTTTTATTTCTTTCTATTAAATAAACCATTTAAATATTACTTCGTCTCTCATGCTGTGAATTAAGTCAAATTCTACATATATATGTAATAATTTTGCTGGTGAGTCAATTAAACTTTTTATAGAGGTTAAGACATCATTCGCAGACATTGTTTAAGACATTGTCAATTACAGACATTGTTTAAGACATCATTTAGTTTTAACGTTATGGGAGGGTAATAATTCATTTAATAGTACTCCTTATAAACATGTAAATAAATGGTTGGAAAATTTTGAAAATATTTCTAAAATACTGAAATTAAATTATAACATTTTAAATTAGCTCTGGAAGAATAATTTGTAAGATGATGAATTCACACCTACAAGTAAAATTACAAAGATTTACTTTAAATCTTCTTTAATGAAAGCGTCAAAATTTCTCATGTAAGCTCATGTTAAATGTCACGTTTAAAGTACAACTGGATAAAATGCCTACATTAAAGGAGCGAAGTACCAAATCTTTGGTTTTCTTATAAGATATGCTGCATCTCAACAAAGCTACAGTTTATGCCCTTTTAATTTAAATAATCTTTGGGTTGATATAATTCCGGAAAAGTAAAATGAAATGATAAAGTAACACAAAAATAGTTGCTTAATATCTGTCTAAGTCAAGCTTATAATGTAAGAATATTTAATAAAATGCAGTATAATACAAAACTAATGAAAGAATATGTAAATGACTATAATGGAATAGTAGAAACTGAAAAATAAAAGGAAATGAATAGTTGAATTACAAGTCAGAAAACACCATTTACTTATGCTCGGAACAAGTCCTGCAATCTGATGATGTTTAAAAGGTTATTGCGTTTATTTGCCTTCTGTTAATGGGACATATGTTACTCATCACATGTCATAAAGCAGTTTCATGATTTCACAATACAAAAATATCTATATTTCGAGATCTGGTTTGATTATTCCTTACCATTAAATATTATCATGCCCTCGAACGCAGAAATAAGCGCAGGTATAGTATACCGATAATAGTACTATGACATAAAACCAGTGATTAAAACGAATAATACATGATAAATAAAGGTTATTCTTTGAGGTCGTTTTTGACTATAACCATACCCAGTTTTTATGCTCTTTTGTGTTTCAAAACAAAATTTTAGAATTTCCTATAAACAGCGGTAGATTTTCCAACTTCAACAAGAGCTTAGCTTGAGCGGTTTCCAGATTTCCAAAAGTCTTACAGCCCGAATAATGTAATAAAACGTTGCTGATGGTTACGTTCATATATCCCAGAAAATATTTCTTTCCTAAGCAAAACTCATAAACTGCCGAGTTCTTAAACTCAAACGAAATTTTCAATAACTGTAATTGCACTCATAAATCGCGTCTTAAATGCAAAATTGTCCTTCCCCTAGAACTTTTATACCGCAAACAGTCAATTAGATATTATTTTCAGCTGCATTTATATCCAAGTTTAAAGGATTTAATCCGTAAATTTCAGCTAACACTTCTAGTATATTCATGGATGTATTTTGTTGCTTATCAGTTGTATATGTTACTACAATTATAAAATCTCTGACTTTTAATTATGTAATAATTAATTAATAAAAGAAAGTATAATATTGACTATATTATCTATTAATTAACTGAATTATTATTTAATTAAGCTGTTCCAATTCAATATAATTCATTTCAAATAATTACAAAGAAAAATAATCTGAAGCAAAGGAAGTAACAATTTTTTTTTAAAAATTATTGGAAAACTCATTACAGGAATTAAAGTTTCCTGCACTTATTAAATAAGGTAATTATTTTTATTTATTAGCCTAAAGGACGTTAGCTCAGAAGGACTATTAATTTCGTTTTGGCATTTTGCGTCGAAAACTAAATGTTGGTTCACTTTTCAAATTGCTGCCACCAAATATTGCCCTGTGTTATATTTAAAGAAATTAAATAATGAAGAATCTGCATAAAGGTATGTACATTTCTTGCATTGTGATAAAACAACGGTACCTAGAGCCATCAAACTTTGAATAACGTAATCTTCCACCGAATGTGAGCATCTGGAAGCCCTAATTTGGAATTTAAAATTTGTTTTATTATCGATTTCACATTTTTTAACACTTCAACGAATTTTTGATTAAAAAACTCAACGATTTCAAAACGAGCAATGGCAAAACAGTGCGAAAAAAAAAAAACATTTTTATCTCCCGCGCTCCGACTGTGTATCGGAAATTCTAAAGATATGCTCATTTAAAAATTATTTTGCAATATTGCTGTTGAATTGAATTTTATGGTTTAATGACCTTTTTTTCAGAAATGTAAACCTTGTTTTATCACAGTGGCTGAAATTTATTTAATTCTTGTTTCCGTAGCAAGAAATATTTAAAAACAATTGAAATGCATTTGCATGAAAATCTGAACTTATAAAACAGTATAAAAGAAGTTATAAATTAAGCAAAAATTTAAAAAAATCCAGGAAAAACGTTGGTATGCAAAGAAGGAATAACTACACAATTTTCTCTAAAATGCTAGTCTGAATATATATTTAAAATGACTGTTTCAGATCTCTCAAATGCGTTACATTGTAAATTACTAATTCATATAGCACATAAATACGTAAAACTGCTGTAATTAAAATAACGTTACAAGTTACGAAAATTCACTATAAGGCAGAATTGAAATGAACAAAGATGTCAGTAATAAAAGCTTATGATATATTTGAATATTTTAAGGAGCAAATGTAGAAGATTTCTCAATAAATTCTCTGCAAATAAGGGAGGACTTATTCATTCAATTGAAACTTGTCTCGCCGCTCAGCTATCACTAAACAGCGCAGTCCTTCAAGAGACGGAAGCGAAAACGTGGTATTCTTTGTGTGATTTTATCTGAAACCAAGCGACGCGTAATTAAAGTTGCAAATGTAAGACAAATACTTTCTTTCAAGATTGTAAGGGAAACCTGAAAGTGCAGCATTCGTTAGAGAAGTACAATCCTTGATTTTGACCTTAACCTCATAAATTTTAATGCAGCTGAATCTTTTGTTTCAAGAGCTCTGGACGAGAAGTCATAAAAAGCAGAATTTCGATAATGGCTTTAGCGAATTCTAAAGAAAAACCAAAAGGCATAGAGAAGAAGAGCTCTTATATGTGTTGTCCATTAAAATGCGCATATTAAAGAGATTTGACTTAGAAACTGCAGTATAAATTCATTTACACTTCATTTCAAATTACGAATGCAAGAATCGTAAATATATTTGAATTTTTAATTTGTCCAAATCATACAATCATGCTGAATAAAAGGAAACTGAGTAGTTTGGTAAAATACAAAAATCTGGTAGCCCCTTAAACATTGCAACTTTGACTGGATGAAAATGAAGAGTAATTTTCAAAAATTTAAATTTTGCTGGCATTGATAATTTTCCGATTATAATTTGAATACTGTTTTTCTGATTTAGAAAATTTTGCAATAGGTGGCAGTTAGCTTAAATTATCTGAATGTAATAAAGAGTGCCAGGGTTATCTACCTAAGGCGAAGAACACTTTCGACGTGTTAAAATAATAAATTGGCTTAACACTTTCGACGTGTGATAAACAAGATAAATTGGCTTGTTTTCATTTTACAAGTAGATGAAACCACGAAAATGAACAATGCAGCCACGTCATCTCGTTAGTTGAGTTCGAATTCGCGTCGAACTACAAGTATTCAGTAGTCTTAATCACTTAGGTGGTGGTAGTCTTAGTCACTTAGGTAGGTCTAGTATTAAAGGATACATATGAATTATAGAAATAACGTTTGGTTTATTTAATTAATGGCAAAGCATGCGAATGCTATCTGCTTAAGGAGAGGAATACCCTGTGGAGGATTTTCTAAGGCGAACTGGCTCGTATACACATTACGCATATGGAAAACCACGAAACCGCCCATGGAGCCAGCCCGTTGACCTGGAATCATATTCAGGTCCGAACCACCACTGTTCAGCGATTTTACCACTCAGCCGTTGGTGAACCTACAGGAACAAGGGAAAAAATGTTTCGATTTCACTACACAAATAAAATAAAAAGAAAATCCATTATAATTGTTTTATAATAAACAATGCGTTATTTTAAGCAAGCATCTTAGCTTTAATTGCCTTTCAATTCTAATAATCCTCAGATCAGATCCATATGTTTATTCGCTTTCAAAAAATCAGGTCTCTTTGGCAGAGCTTCAAGCACCAAGGCAACTGAACTATGTTGATATTGTGCAGTGGCTTTATGGATTTTACGTTTACCACAATTTGGGAAAGTTTTAGTACCACGAGAAAATCTGACGGTCCGTCCTGAAGTCAACCGAGCCAGAGCTGTTTGGTCTTTCTTGTGACGCTTGAAATCAATAGCAGTACCAGGACCAGCACTACGACACTACGAATATGCCAGTAGTTGTCTCGAAGAAGTGTTAATGAAAGCATTTCTTTTTGAATATAGTTCAAGGCAGGCTAAAGGTCTAGCATAAATATGAGGCATGAAAGTACCTTCCTTTGCTAATCTGTGAGCTATATCATGATGACATGGTATGCATTGTAAATGGAGGACACAAGAATTCGGATAAGGTCTTGAATTTTTCAATAACTTCAATTCCTCTCAAGCTCTTCAATGTCAAAAGAGTTACTAAACAGCTCTAAGCTAAGTTCTTACCTAGTAAGATTTGCATTTTTAAAGCGTCACACTTGCTTGTGCAAATTCATTATAATATAAACTGCATAATTAATTTTACTTTATGAATTAATTTAAACTTCGGCTAACTTTTTCCAAATTTGCATTGCACGTGCAATTTCCTATGCAATCGTAAAAAAAGGTGTGAGAGTGCAAGAACCATAACATAAAAGAGACACATTTTTCGGCTTTCTTCTGCAGTGGAACATTTATGACTGCCTCAATGACGTCCCGGGCCAACCATCAAGGGCAGCCATCATCTGTTGCAACCCAAACTCATCATCATTGCAGAACGTGATCACGTAGCCATACTCCTGGAACTAAACTATCTCGCAATATCCATTATATTAGGCTTTTCTCCTGATTTTATAAAACATTTTAAAGGACTTTAATGAAAATTCAGCAAAGAAGCTTCTATATCGGGTACAATTTATGTTAGCTAAGCATACCAGACGTTACAGTACAAATTATCCTTTCTTCGTAAACTACACACATCTACTACAAAGGGTGAATTGGGGAAAATTATGATGGCAGACTGACGAATAAAAACTAGGAGTGGGACAGAGAGTACTGATATCTTTTGGTAAGGTAGAAACAATTTTAATAAAACATATGATAATGTTTATAAAAGTCTGTCTTGTAAATATATTGAAAGCTAATGAGCGATCACAAAGCACATTACATGAATATTTCAGAGTAACATTTGAAAAATATTCCAACAAGATTTAGAAGGTTTTTTGTTGATAGGTGATGATTGGTAAAACATTGGTTCAACACATCGATTTTGAGATAAATTATCAAGTCATGACGCGGAAATATGGCCATAAATAATAAAATAATTCCCTTAAATTCAGAATACACTACAGAAACAGTAAAAATATATTTTGTCACAGGCTTAAATTAAGTAGATTCACTTAGGGTACTTGTTATAGTTCATTTAATTCTTATATGCCTTCTAAGTGATTTTTCAATCACTTCTCATAAGTCTGTAGAGAATTAAGACAGCTTTCCATGGGCTTTAGTAAAACAAAATGGTCAACATACCAGCGCGCAACACTGAAGATCTGGTTTCAATTACTGGAGAGAAACTAGGGATATTTTATGAAATTCCTCTCCAAAATTGAATGTTTTTACAGATGAGAAAACTGGTTCTTTAGTAAACGTAAAGTGAGTGGCCACAACTAATGGTTTTTCAGATAGAATAAAGTGCAAACAAACTGTTTTTAAACCTCAAAAATGTATTTGTTACATTACAAGATAGTAATTTTGTATATAATGATATGCACAGAAACTAATGCATCAATGAACCTTATTTTAGCAATCAACTCCGTAGGAAGACAGCCTCTCAGAGGGATCAATATTTCCAATATTAATAATTTAGTTTTAAATATTACAACTCCACAGATTAATCAAACAACTCCACAGATGATCAAAATCACCCGGAATCTTAAAAGGTCATCATTTTAATTAACTAAATATTTATATGACTGATTGAAAACTTTTCTTAAACAATGGAAAACAACAATGCTTAAACATCGAAACAGATTTTCACGTACAATCTTCTTTAATTCCTGATATTTTGCTGAGATAAGTCAGGCCAATTTCGCTTTTTGCTTTCCCATTACAGATGAAATCAAGAAATGAATAAATCACAGAGTTCAGAGAAAGTAAGAAGTCTTTCAAAAGAAACTTAGTTCGGGGAAAGTTTCATGAATCGAGTCGGTAGAACCTGACAAGCAGATTCCTGTTTCTGTTTTCGGCAAAGCTTTCTTCATCTCATGAAACAAAACATGATACCATTTTACGTATCTTTTGATTTTTTTCTTTTTCAGTAACCTCAATTTTTTAATTTTTTTTAAATTTTGAATAGCTTTTAATTTTAATAATTTTTAGCTATTCTTTCCTAATTCTTTTACAAGATTAGGAAAAGAATGATACAATATCTATAAGGTGCGGTTTAAAATATGGCGTTGCTCCATACAAAATAGATGATGGTGAAAATCTTGGAAATATTTAAATAACGGATACCATAAATATTAACAAAGTGCTATTAATACTGATTCTATCTTACCGTATAAAAACATTTAGTTAACAATGGTAGAGCGAAACCCTTCTGTGTGTTAGACTCTTCTGTATGTGAAACCCTTCTGCATGGGTACCCTTCTGTACCCTTCTTCCGGTGTTACTTCACATCAGTTGCCACTTGCCATTAGGCCAGTGCTTCATTTTCAATCAGCTACAAATATTTATGCTGCGCTAGGCAACGACAGCTAAAGTGCTAGAAAACTTAATACTAATCACAATATGTAAAACAATGGCAATAGCACAATCTGGTGTTGAAATCTGGCAGGGTATTTAATCTGGTATTGGATATGTGAGAGTGCTCTTGGATACAGCGTTTTAAATTTATGAAAAGAGGAAAGAATTAAGTACTTACTCATAATTTTAATCATTATCATATTGATTGAAATATGATCAGTATCATGTTATCAAACTGATAAATTTCAAGCATTTTTATAATATGAACATGAAACATTTTATTTACGTTTATATTATAATATCTAAATAAGGAACTCATCTGGAAAATAAGCAAGGGAGAAAGAGAAAAATATTTTATTATATAGATGTTATTATAATGAGAAATATTACTTAAACTATTAATGATTTATGATAAAAGTATTATTACAGATTTAAAATTACTGCACTAATGAATATATTATATAAAACTTACAATAAATTATGCCTTTCATCAGGAACACAATTAAAGTTATTATATTGTGGTGTACCAATCCTTGATCTAACAACTGAATATGTAGAAACTTCGTGAACAGATAAGTGAATAATCTCTTGATTTCGGGAAGAGTTAATTACCCGCTATTATTCAAAATAAGGGTGTACAGTCGACTCCTTTCTCAGAACATACAGCAAAAACTCCACTTGAGCTTGAAATCAAAGTAATAAGAAATTAAACCTAACTAAAGAATAAAGCTGAAGCTATCAAGATTTCTAAGTACTTGACCCCTAATTATCACATAAGCTGGCGAAGCTATCAAGGACCTGAAATACGATCGTAAGAGTTTAGAGAGCGTAGTAATAGTTTAGGGGGACGAAGCCAAAAGGCGAACGCGGGCTGGTCAACATCTCTGGCTCTTTAACGAAGTCAGTGGAACTTCGACTTAAATGCCGCTCTTACTCATTTGCATTAAACGCGATTCTGAAAACACATTCTGGCAGAAAATTTTAAGCTGAAATTAGGAAGGATAGGAAAGTACCTTTAACTAAAGATAACTTTCAAAAACTTAGGATAAACCTTACAATATAATAATAATTAGACTGCAAAATGTTTAACTTATGTTTGAAAATAAATAAATGAAGAACAATAATTTTACAAACATGATTTTTCACTCTTTCGAAAAGTATTTTATTAAACTACATTTCCAATTCCATCGTTAAAGTCTCCTATCAGCATTTATAATTTTAAGGTAAAAAATCGAAAGATAGCTTTTTAAATAAAAATGAAGAAAAACTCTTTTTTAAATAAGTATTCCCAAGATGAATTTTCAATTTAAAGATTTGTTTAAAAGAACTGAATCATTATTTCATTTGAAACCTGTTTTATATCACAGCAATTCAAAATGATGTATTTAAAAGAATAATTTAATGTTAGTATTACATTGCCCGAGAACAAAAAAAATTTTCGTAGTTATATCAAAGGAATCTATGGAATGGTAGTGACATGTGGGATAAGTTTGAATTACTATTCGTGTTTTAAACTAATATTTTTTTATTTCAATTGGATATTTGAGGAGAAAATTTCCAAAAGTCTAATTTACTGAGAAGCAAAATGCATTTCTTCAATGATATAAAGTTATTATACAATTATTACTCAAAAATAGTTTACAAATTAAAATATCCTGCTAGGTATTTGTGAAAATTAATAAGAAATTCAATTCATCTCGCGAGCTTTTTTTGAACTAATATATGTGTTGCAAACGATTCATTTGTAATTCAAGGCATTCATTTTAAAGGATTAGCAATAAGCAATATTTCATAAAATAGATATTATTTTGTGTGGTTGGCATTAGCTGTTGGCAAGATTATGATTATACAAACTGCCGAAGATGTTGATTCATCCTTCAAGTTTATACATATTCAAACTCAGTGGTCCTCCTTGCACACTAATTACGTTTATGGACACAGGACTCCTCTTTTAAAGAGCCATTAGGAATGGTTCGGCGTCATTTGTAAATGCATTAGGTTTATTGATGCGTGAAACCATTGGGATTCGGACACCTAACCTGTCTTAGCGAATTCAGGCAGTTCTATGGCCCATGACACGGAAGCCATGACTTGAGAAACTGTAGAACCACCAGTCCTAAGTGCGTCAATTGCAAGTTAAATCAGTACCGTAAAGGGTCAATCATCCAGCCACAGCTCTTATATATCAAAAGAACTTTTAAAAATAAAAGCCCATACAAATTATGGATTTTAATTCAGATACATGCGGATACACACATCCTTAACAAGCAGTAACTTCAATGCACAATCTTCTCTCGAAGACCGCTTTCTTCGAATCACTTTCCAGCAACAACAACATCCAATTCTTTCGAAAGTGAAAACAGCATCTGATAAACTTGCGTTATTTTCTTAAATATAAACTTACCTTACAAGAGCCTTATTGCACTGAAACCAAAATAGGCAGATTGCCTTTCTCATGAAACATCTTGCAGTACTCAATTGCAGAAGGAGAACATCCTAATTATTCACAATAATCCTGCAGATGAAACTTCGTTCAAAACAAGTCAAAGATGTACCTGGCCTGATTATCACCTATAAAGTAATATCGACAACAGAAGAAACCTGGGTCACATGTCTCAATCCGGTCATAAATATATTATATTTTATTCCTCAAATGTGACGTCCATAACTGTTCTTAAACATTTAAAAATAACTGAGAACAAATAAAGGTTGCATAGTCTCATTATGCCGAAAACAAATATCCTTGGCATCATTCATTACTGCAATAATAAGAAAGACATAGACAAAGCAGTAAAAACCCTGACATTAAAATCCAACTTACATGCTGAGCAACTTTTACACTACAAACAAACATTTACCTGACAAAAATAACTGGTGGATCAAACAACTTAAGAGTAAAAAAAAAAAAGAACAGAAACAAGCAGAAGGAGATTAAAATTCGCAAAAGGAGAAAATATAAAGAAAGCAATATGGCAAAAATACATCAAAGAAAAGGCAATCTACAAGAAAATGGCTATTGCCGCAACACTGAGATGCTGACCTAACTAATATACTCAAAATAAGGATACATATGCCCCATCTATAGAATCGCAGCGAATAAAGTATTCAAGTCTACCAAAATCCATTTCATGGACTTCCTGCATTGTAACAAATCTGACGAATGCCAAATCTAATTAATCTGATGCTTGACTCCGTTTTTGTATCAAAATCTTCTAATGAAGGCACTAAAGCGTTGTGGATACTAAGAAAAGTGTACAGAAATTCTCTGCACACCAGACGAACAGCCATTTTCATCTTTTGAAATCACCCAGATAATTAAATATCTAATAGGAAAGAAAGCACCAGGTTCATATATGTGATAGACAGTCAAATCACGAACTTAATATGTGCGGTAGACAGTAATAAAGAAGTAAACTTAATAGACAGTAGAATTATGAAAGATTTTTAATACGAAATGCCTAAAATTACATGCCTTTCCCCTACTGTCTCAAACCTGGAGAGATTTTATAATTTTTTTCTAATAAAAATAAACATCCAGATGATTCAAAATCTTACCGGCTCAATTGTCTTCGCTTCCTAGGTAAAATTCTCGAAAAAGGCGTCATCACAAAGTTAAAATTTCACGTCTTCAAGAATAATTATGTAAACCCTCGTCAATACGGATTTCGCAGTCAAGTGCTCCACAGGCGTGAATGAATAGTAAAATGAATCAA
Source organism: Stegodyphus dumicola (assembly GCF_044657685.1). NCBI lineage: Eukaryota > Metazoa > Arthropoda > Arachnida > Araneae > Eresidae > Stegodyphus > Stegodyphus dumicola. The sequence goes on from NC_140777.1 coordinate 26,344,129, forward strand.
TTACATTCAATAATCATATATCTGGACCTCGCCAACGCTTTAATACTCTCTAATGGCCGTCAGCGGCCTACATTTTAAATGACGGCAGCTATAATGCAAAGCTGACTAATTTCAATCTTATCAGAGAGTAACATCAAAGCTAAGTAACATAGCCTCGAGAGGGAGAAACACTCTCTGACTCACAATTCGAAAACCTCATCTTGCATTCTGGTGAGAAAACGGAAAGGAGAAGAAATAGTAAAGTCAGAAATTCAAAATAACTGGTTAATGCAAATAATAGTAGCATTGTAGATGTACCAATTGATAATGCAGCAGGCCAAGTAATATTGTATGAAGGCTCCTGGTCGAGTGTTCATTGTGGATGCTCAAGATGTCAGTAGATAGAGACTTTGCCTAGTGGCTAACTGAAGACGGGTTGGTGCCTTATACTATCTCCATTTCTACAAGTGTCTACCTAAACACAATAAGGCAGTAAAGATAGCGCATTGGAAGACGAATAAATGTAACGTTTACTAATCTGCTTAAAGGATAGATTTATTAGCTTTCCATGTCTTCGAGATACTATGAGGGTAAGGATGTTTAAAACCAGACAGCTGAATTTTAATGCCGAACTAAACCTCGTTGTTTGCAGGTCTAATTAACATACTAATCCTTCAAGAAAATTGTCCTTAACGGTAGCTACTAGCAAGTACTTAAAGGAAGCTCAGAGGCTGAATTTATATAATTTACGAAGACATTTCCCATGCGATTTCATCTAAATAATTAATGTATTAAGAGATTATTTTGCGAAAGAATTTTGATACTATGAACGTGAACGAAATAATAACATCACAAAATTATTACACAATTAATTCATAATAATTCATGCTTCAATTTTTAGCAAAATACATGTTTGAAATTACATCAATACCTTTCTAAAAATAGACACTGAATTCTCATCATTTTCCTATTACGTCTGGGAAAATATTTTGCTCTCTTAATAATGTAGAGTAAGAACAAAAACTACATCTAGTTCAGGAAAGGAATATTTTTAAAATAGAAATTGTCTCGACATTTTGAAGACAACTGTTTTTTCTTTTAACGGCTGTAGTAACTAAAATACACAGTTATTGAAGCCATTAAAAGATAAAAATGCTTCTTCAAAATGTCCAGATAAATAGTAATAGAATTATACTTCATGCCATTATCATTTGACTTTTTATTATCTAATGAAATTTAACATGATATAAAATTGTTATCATATGCATAGGTAACTAACTATATAAAGCAGTTATATATATCTCAATGGTGAGAAAGTTTTACCCCAGACTGTATGCGAATTAGAGAAGGTTAGACAGTCTAGAATTCTGGAGGACTGGGGTTTGAACTCTTGATAAGGCATAGATTATTGCAATTTTAAATTATTTAGGCAAATTAGGCGCTAAAATACGTCGACCCAAAAGATCAGACACCACACAATACTGCTGGACTGTGGTTTAAATGCTCGATAAAAATAGACTTTTTAGGCAAACAAGATTTTAGACTATTTAGGCAAACCGGGCATTAAAATTTGTCGATTGAGGAAATCTTTTTGGGAGGCTGATGGAAGGAGAAATGAAGCAGAAGACCCTCGAATCTATTTTTGGAATGCATCGCGGAGTTCAAAAAAATCCTGTCTCTCTTCGCAGATGTCGAAGCCTTTAGATTTCTTAATTCACTACTGTTATGCAGTGCAATGATTCCTCAAGTTAGATCTATTTTTAAATGCCACTGTAAAGACTTTTGGCTTATTTCGGGATCATGGAAAAAAATTCAGTTATGGCCTTGCCTCGATTTGAACTCCAAACCTCCCGTGCTAGCCGGGTATGCTTCCAGTTACATCACGAAGGCATGCAGTATGAAGTACAATTCCTTTCATTGTCCCTGACTTAGGGGGCAAATGGAGGGGGGGGCGGAGACTCAGTCGGAAAATCCTGGTGATGACGAAATATCCTCCACCACATTTTAGTTCAAAGACCTCTTGTGGAAATATTAGGTTTATTTTTTAGCAGGAAACAGAAGAAATGAGCTATGCCATCTCCGGTATTCGAAATTCAGACCTCCCTATGCTGGCCGGATGTGCTTCCAAATATGTCACGAAAGCCTGCGGTAAGGAACGGGAAAATTTCTTCCAATTCTTCTATCACTCAGATGCCGACATGATAATGAAGGAAGAAGTGTGACCTCGAGAAATTAAATAATATGCAAAACGCACTCTTCTTCACCTCTTTCCAAGGAAATATGTTTACATATAATCATGCATTTATAAAGCTACTGTAGATCTAAATCGAATACTTTAAATCCTTACTTAGATAATGGGGGTTTGAGAAACTTTGAGAACTAGTTCTCAGTATTTATTTGAAGAACTCTTACGGAGATCAATTGAATTGAGAAGTATCATACTATAGTTTTTCACTTCAATATGCTATTGTATTTTACTCCGTGTAAAATATCTGTAAATATATGTACGAGTAAATGTAGTCTGGGTATACCATTTCAGAATGCATATGTGAGTGAGACTTCTATGTTTTCCGGATCTCATAGATCAACAAATAACACTTAAGAAGCGCATAATTTATCATTTAGATTCGCGTAGTGATTGCAACGCAAGTAGTGGAGCTGGAATAATGTAAGAGAAAAAAAGATGAAATAAATGCTAAATCGTTTTCTTATTCCCCTAAAATTCTAAACTCGTGCTGTACTCCTTCTCTTCCTTCTTAACCGAAATTTTCCTCTTTTTTTTCGAGATCCTCCCGCTGTTGAGAGCGAAAATAAAAGCAGCACATTGCCCGAAGAAAAAACGATTTACGATTCCCAAGGACTCAAAACCTCGGGTTTTAAGAGCCTCTTTTCGAGTCGTAAAAAAGGGCGATATTGATGGAGCTCCGACGTTCATCGATAATCATCGTCATCGGACACATGAAAAAAGTATTTCCGAGTACATGTCTTTAGCAGAGAAATAGTTTAGAAAAGGTTAGTCTCAGAGGTATTTAAAAATGAAAAAAAATGCATGATAGATATTGACTTAAAACTAAATGAGTGTTGCTTATTAGTATATTTCAACTAAGTAAGATAAATAATTTTACCGCTAGGATAAGTAATTAAAACTAAATTTTTTAATTATTTACAGATTTTGCACATTTAAATATTAATGACAAATGTGCGCAATGTGACAAAATGACAAAATTCAAAATTTAAGAAGCTACTAATTTTTAAGACGGGATACGCAAGTACTTTATCTGAAAATAGTTTCCTTTTGCTTGTTTTTGCATTCCTTACCTAAAGCATCCCTTTTATCATCCAGCAAGACTGCTCATTTTCGTAACTTTTCTCAACGACTCAAACATTCCAACAAAACCATTTTTCATGTTAATTACTGATAGCATCGTAACTAATGGAAAATGTATTTAGGTTGGAAACGAGGAAGCGAAGTTTTAAGAGTACTATGAAACACTAGCTTCTCTTACTGTGTTTAAATTAATCCATAAACTGATGGAAATTTTCAGTCGTAATACTTTCTAACAAAGCACTCAAAAATTTTTTAAAAACCTTCTATCCTCTCTTAAGCGGTCCTCTAATCGTTCTAGAATAAACCACTTTGTTTTGAAACCTAATGGCAATACTTGAGTTGGAATAACTACGACATGAACAGCAGTCACTCTTTCTCGGATCGTATTCTTAGATGTCAACAAGCAAGTTGTCACGAAACTATGTATTAGAGTTGTATATAAAGATATAGAAATGTTGTCAAAAATAATGGAAACACCTAAAAATGAAAAATTATGTGTATACTTAAAATCCTGTGTGAAAATCTTTGGCATTCTAAAACGGTTGAATTTCTCTTGGACTGAAAACGCACAGTTTCTTAAATGTGGTAATAAGTAATTTGTACCCCTTTTCTTCGAAGTTACTACGTCTTGGATACAATGCTTTCTTTTAATTTGTACCACTTTTCTTCGTCCAGCTCTTTTAAAATCCTGGACGAAGAAAACTGTATCTCATTCTGTTTTCCAACAGAGACCATAATGGTTAAATTGTATTTAAGTTCGGTAATCGTGCAGGTCAGAGAAGATGTGTAATTTCACCTTCATGTTCTTCAAATCATGACTGAACATTTTGACTTGAGTGAATGAAGAAACATCATTTTGGAAAATGCAGTTTATACTACAGAAAGTACGAAACAGTGTCTGCACCAATGAATGTTATGAGCTGTGTGCGAAACATGTGTGATGCGCAGACACTAAAATGATTATATATTCGCTGCTATTTAGTGTTAGTTCCTGTACTAATTGGATTAACATGAAATTATAATATGTTTGACAAAATTATTTTTAATCAGACTCCACCTCTTAATATAGGAATAAAATAGTTTGGATGGTAAGCCTCTAATTAAGTTCTGCACGCTAAGCCCGTCATAAGAGAGGAATAGTGTTAAGATTAAATGCAACATTTTTGCACTGATCGGCATCCTCCATCTTATGTTCCTGACAATGCTGTAGTCTCCATTTGCCGTAAGTGTTTTGCTTATGTATTTTTTTCGCATTGTAATGTGTCAAGATTAATTTCTGGAGATGCGTTTTAAGCTCAACAGTCACTCTTGACAAAGTAGTTTTCTTTTTAACGTTATATTCATTTTTAAACGTCCATTTCATTCTGTCAGTAAATTTCGTTTTGCACACATAACTAAGTCTTGGATACAATGTTTGAAATGAATATTGTGCATTGCATGACTTTAGACGCAGCATTGCTCCATTCCCTTCATACATTTTCAGCTGAGGTTATAGGCGCACCGACGAATAGGGCAAGTGCAATCTGATTGTTATGGAAGTTAGAAAAGGCTCATCTTCTTTCCTTAAGAATTAGGTTTCATGAATCCCAATTCAAAACTGTAATTTTACAGAGCTTTGAAAATATACATAAAAGCATAATCCCAAAAAGTAGAGGTTACGTTTAAGATTTATTGGGTAATAATATATAGAAAAATAAAGCATTATAAAGCATAGTGTTTCCATTATTTTGGAAAATTTTTATAGACATGTGCATTAGTTTTGTGTTGCCTTTCATAGTATGAAGTGCAATCATGCCATCGTTTTCACATTCAGCACGTCATACTATACAAAACGGAATAATTATTATTCATCATTGCATTATCGTCTACAGTATATTCTCTAACATTTGCGGAACTTGTCATTTTACTACCTGTAAATATTAAATGAGTTTTAAATTACAATTTAATTTTCTTATTATTTACAGTCTGTGCATTTACAATTGAATACTTAGTTGGTTTTATTTCCAGTGTGATATTTACATACATTTAAGCCTCGGTATGGGCGAGAATTTTCCACTCTAGTAAAGGCAAGCCTATTATGATAAACAATAACGGAAAAAAAAGACGATAAATGGCGCAGATTTTATTTTAGTAGAATCTCTTTGGCTATTCAACACTATCACTGCCTTGAATAATTTCAAAATACATGTTAAATTAGTGCACCCATAGACCGTTAAACTCTGAACATTGAAAGTGGACCAAATGGAACACTACCTACCTAATTACCACACTACAACATTCAATACCTAATTAAAATATAATACCAAAGTTTTACAATATAATTCTTGTATTAAATTATTAATATATCTGTACTTAGTAATCTTAGTAATTTATCTTATTAATGTGTGTATTTTGTTCATATTATTAAATAAAATAAATATTACATTATTATGTTTAATCATACTCTTATGAATGCAAGGAAACTATTAATTTACTTTGGTTTGATTGGCAATATTTTTATATGACGAGTTGACAAAAGTCATCCAGCCTTTATTTTCGTAATCATTGGTTGTAGACTTAAAGTTAAAAAAATTTTATACTGTAACATTTTTAATTACAAATATCGGTTTTGTAAAAAGTATAAAATATAACTTTTTATACGATCATCCGATACCTGTACTTATAATTTAAGAAAACATTACCTTCATTATAAAAAAAGCGCAAAGAAATTTGATCATCTGATCATGTGCGATACAAATTGACAGAGATATTTAATTTCAAAATTATGGATTTATTACGTCATTTTCAGTTTGCATTATAAAGTGTCGCCTTATACATAAATTAGAATTATTCAAGATTAAATTCTGTCCCATCTCATTATGTCATCCAATAATATTATTTTGCAATTTACTAGTACCTTTAAGTTTTAATTTTATTTCATTTGGTAAACCAAAAGAATTTTCACACGAAAAAGTTATATGTTTTGAAGATATAAAAATTCATTATTAATATACTTTTGAAGTTTTGCTACTGTTAAACTGGAAACAATTAATTATATTATAAATATTCTTAGTTTTTAATTAATTAAAATAATATTTCAGATTGGTTGCGCACTAATGCTGAAGCCTTTCGTGTTTTCAAATTCTAAACGTTCTCCAAAACGTTCTAAATTCTTGTTTCTTAAAACAAGAATTCTATACACTTCTGTGAATAAGATGCCTATTTTGAAACTATTTATATTAATCAATATTTTTCATATTAACCTATTTGCCACTTCATGTCTTAATATGAAGAAGCTTATTTTAAAATGATATTTTATTTTAAGTATGTACAAGAGCAAACATTTCACTCTTAAATTTGTTAATATATGAATATGGCTTAATTGATGAAATTGCGTCGTGTACGGAAGTAATATTTTTTAGGATTTTTTTTTTATAACGAGCACCAAATTTTCGTAAATACATGTATAGGGACCAAAAGGACGTAAAACAAAGTAAAATTTCATAATTTTTATAAATTTGATTTCTTTATATTTAAAAAATGAAACAATATGAAACTTTGCGTAATTTAAAATATTTTTGGGATTGGAAGTATATGTCTACTACGAACGACTACGAACACGTTCGACGCATATTCGAGACGCCCGCAGTTCGAGTCCCGACGAGAGCATTTTTGACTCCTAACCTAATGTCTCTCTCTCTCTCTGTGTGTGTATTTAATTATGGTAAAGCACACGAGACTATCTGCCTAAGGGGAGGGATGCCTTTCGTGGAAGACTTTCTAAAGGGAACTGGCTCGTATACACGTTGCACATGGGTAAAACCACGAAAACGCCCATGCAGCCCGTTCGCGGGATTCGAACCTCGGACCGAAATACCAGTGTTCAGCGACTTTACCGCTCGGCCGCTGGTGGGCCCCTAATGTTTCTACAGTGTAAGCAATAAAAAGTATTAAAACAATTATAAATTGCTTCAAAATATTTTAAAAATTAAAGAACCGTATTAACAAAATTACAATATTCTTCGTAATGTATATAACAAACCAATGAGCTTCTATCAATAAGTAAGTGAAATGAGAGAAAAAGAAAAGGATTAAACGTTAGCTTTCTTTCTTTTTAAAAGGTCTGATAAAAAAACTGCGCATCGCATCCGACATTTTGCTTATTCCATTAGCCAATGAGTGATTAGTTAAATTTTAGAGGTAAAGTAACTTTTGGGGAAAGTTTATTTGACGTGGCATTTTCATCATGAAATCAGGGTAGAAAATATTCGAGTACTAATGAGTACTTGCTGCTGTTACTTATCTTCCATCGATATATAGATTTACTGCCAAAAGAAATATTGTTGCCTGTTTTATATTTTCGGTTTTTATTAACTTAGTTTCCTCGGAAATTTTTCCGCGGTCAATCTGTCAACGCAGATACTTTCCCTCTGTTATAAATGCTAATTCGTTGCAAAAGCATTGGAATATTGAACTTCTTACCGTTTTGACGTGTTTCTCTTCCATCTAGTACTTACAATTGCTCACAGCTAATCAATAAGTGAATGCATTTCCTGCATACATTGCAGGAAAAAAAAAGTTTAGAAGCTATAGAGGTATATTTAAAATAGCATTTTGTCGCGTATTTTATTTCAGAAGATTCAGAATTGTTTTTTAAATAAATGCTTTTACTGATTTAATCTGGGGATAAAAGTATCATTAAAGAAAAATGAGTCGATAAATCAATTATCCACTATATATTGCAAAACCTTAATAAAATTACTTAAGTTTTCCAAATACTGGTGCACTAGAGCATAACCAATCAAATGAGTAATTATATAGTTTAGCAGAGTTATGTATAAAGAAGACTTTAGCATTCAGTTATTTGAAGTTGAATCCGTAAATGTTAAGAGAATGCCAACCTATTTGGCGTCTACAATCTAATTTCTATCACTACTTCAAGCTTCTTCCGGCAAGTATTTATTTAGCAGACGATTCGAATATAGTTCTCTTTGGATTTCTCTGTTACTTGTATGTGAAGTCAAAGTAATTTTGTTTCTGTTTGGAAGTATGGTGATTTTATTTACAATTAAGGTAATATACTCATGCATTTTTCTAGTTAATAAAGTTATTAGTAGATGCCAACAATTTACTCATCCAATAATTTAATAACTGGCATTTTTTCAATAAAAACATATGTATGCAAACGTTTTTATAATTAGGATATAAATTAGTATATGCAAGCGGAAATCTACAGATATAATGTAGTAAACCTTTAATTCCATCTGATGATTGTAAAATAAGAAATAAACGTAAAGACAATATTTATTATTCCGTTAAGGGACAACTTTGTCTGTATGGTGGTTAGCAGGTCAGTTGCCAAATAGTTGCACCAGGGTTAATATGCCGTACATGACAGGAATGTTTGTGGTTTGACCTATCTACTTTCTGGCACTCTAATATCGGTTGCCCCCAATGAGGAACTCTGAGCGATGTTTACGGTGATGTGACAGCTGAATGACCAGTGGTTTCAGCCGTTAATAAAACATATGTGCGACAGCTGGATAAAAAAGTATAACTGTTAAGATATTTAGGTAGACCTTTCCAACTATATCAAAAGCCTTTTTCTTAATACGGGGATTTTTCAATCCGAGGCATCAAATTAATGTTAAATTATTACAATATTATTATATGTTGGTTGTAAGTGTAGTTAATAAATCCGAATCCATATTTGAGTTAAATGACGTAGAGTCCTATCTATTATAGGCCAATATTTATTCTATCAAGTTAGACTTAATTATATCTTCTTTTTCATTCATAACAATATGGAAAGCACAGTACAAGTGTTGGGGACACAAGCGATGTATCATGGATCAACTGGTCATGTCTTCCCATTCCCACTAACCCTAAAAATTACAAGTTTTATAAGAGTCCACAAAGAAAAGGTGAAGGAAATCAGCATCTGAAGATTTTCAAATGTTTTTACCTGTTATGGTACATCGTACAATCCCACCGTACACCCCGCATCCAGTATTGAGTAAAAAGATTGATTTCGGACCCAAAGAAATTGCAATACAATTCGAAATTCATAAATTAAACTGAGAACATTTGGTTTAATGTAACATAATAATAAACAAAATGAGATAAATATACTCAGTACTGAGAATACAGTGTCATGATGTACTGTACTAATGATATTAAATAAGTGTGCACGGGTTCAGATCGTTTGCGAATAACATATAAAAACACAGTAAGAATCCCTTTCTTACTCAGAATACCTATTAGGGTCAATGAAATGAAAAATTCAACAATAAAAATGAAAAAATAAAACATTCAAGCATTTGAATTGAATAAACATTGTGAATAAGTAATCCCTTTTACTATAACTTCAGAAATTTAAGAAATAAATTCGAGATTTGAAAAGCATTTTCTGTCGTCAGTTCGAATTCCTGGCACTGAATACCACATTTAGCTAGAAAAATTAAGACAGTATTTGTTTGTGTTTATTGTACCCTTTTGGGAAAATATACAAGTAGTATAACTATCTCATCTTCTTAAGCAAGAGATGCTTACATCAATGACAATAACATGCCGCAGAACAAATATTTAAACTAAAAATGCAATGTTTGAGTATCAGTGTAAGTTGTTACTTCAGTGTCTCCAACATAAGAAATACAAAATTTGTCTTTAAAAGGCATTTATGTATATTAGGGTCACTTAAATAAAACATTCAGCAAGTATTTGCATTTGTGGAAGCTGAGAATGTCCATTCGTAATAATTGAGTGTGTGGAATATGATTGTCCGCTTTTGAGGTGTCACTGCTGCTGCAGTTTGAAAAAGAGCTTTTAGCTAAGTGGTATGAGGAATATAATAGAGGGACCAACTCATAGCGCGAGGCAGCTCTGTCCTATCTTCTTGGCCTCTCAGATTAGTTCCTCCCCACACAAATATTCAATCTACAATGTGACGACCCCACAGAGCAAGGGCAGACAAGGCAGTACCAGTACGGTCTCTGCCAAGCCTTACTCTGTCCCTCAGGCCTTCTTTGAAGTACGATTTTATACCCCCGTGGTTGAGACTGCCTAGGTACAGATCCTAACCAGTACTTCCTAGGCGTTCGCTTGAGTTAACCCCCGGGGAGAGTAATAGGGGGGCGGAAAAGTAATGTCGCTTTCTTACATTAAATTCACACGAATAAATTTTTAACACGTTTTTATTTTTAATCAATAATGTAATCACCCTCGTTATCAACAACCTTTTGCTATCTAGTGTGCAGATTTTAAATCCCCAGACCGATATAAATCAATTGGTTTTTGAGTAAAATATCTCAAGATGGCATTTTGGACATCATTCAAATTTTCAAATTTTTTGCACTAGGAAAATGTTGTAGGGGTCGGAATAAATGAAAATCCGAGTGTACAATATCGGGCGAGTATGGTGGGTGATGCAGCACCTCCCATCCCAACTCATTCATTTTTTACAGTGTCCGCCTTGCACAGTGCTGTCTTGCATTGGCGTGTTGCAGAATGTTGCCTTTTCTATTGACAATCGCCGTATATTTTTCGATTAAAGATTGGTTCACTCGATCCAATTGTTCACAATAAAGATCTGCATTAACAGTTTGTCCAGGTTTCAGCAATTCAAAATGAACAATTCCGCGAATACTCCATCAAACACAAAGAAGCACCTTTTGGGGATGTAAATCCTTTGTAACCCCTATTAAAACTACCTTTTTGCGTTTTGGATTATTATATAGGATCTATTATTCGTCTCCAGTAATCAAATGATCAAAATTCCCGTTCTGTATGGCGCCGTTGAAGCAATACGTTGCATGTGATGGATCGGTTGGCTTTGTTTTCTTCGGACAGATTATGGGGGATTCAAACACCTGCTTTGCTTATTTTTCCATTCTGCTTTAAACGTTCTTGTATGGTCGACCAAGGTTGGTTAAGAGTGTTTGACATGGATTTGCTTCCACTTCTGCCCTTAGCATGTTGTTGTCGACATGCGCAGAAACGACATTACTTTCTGGTCCCCCTTTTGTTTCATCTTCTAATGCTGAGGACACAAAAAAGTTCTTTCCTTCTATTTATCGTAGACTGCATTCCAAGTCTTTAGTCTCTGTTAACTTTAAAGTATCTCAGTGTTTATCTGGTCACTGTAAATTTGCAAGTTACCAGTTTCTTTTCAATCTAACATCAAATAATTCATATGTATGTTCAAAAAACGTACCCCAAGATATGGAACATTTGATTTTTTTCGTGCCATACTTTTGATGGCCCTAGATTATGCTTGCAGAACGTTTTGAAAATGTTCGTCGTGACTTGGCCAGTGAACATATCTGTTCTCGTGAAGTCTAGACTACTGTTCCCGGTATTTGTTTGTTTTACCCATGAATGTAATATTTAATGTTTTAGTTAACTTTGTATGCCCCGAGTTGGAAGTCTGTGGTGCACGGGAGATTTTATGTGTTAAATATATATATATGTATATATATATATATCGTGCATCAAAACTGAGCATTTCTGAACATTCATGAGAAGTTTCAACTTCTCATGTAAAAAATTATGATTAAGGTCCCTATTCCAAAACATACTGTTTTTAAGGGACAAGAGAAAGGAGCAGAACTACGAGATACAGAGATTTTATTTTATATCTTCTGGCTTGGAGGGTATTTTACAGTTGGAGACGCATATCTCTTTATAGCACTTTCTTCTTGGGCGGGCGAACGCTTGTAACACGTAATGAAAATTGCGACCCACTTGATTCATTAGAAAATAACATCGTACTCCACTGCCGTATAATCTAATGCTGATATTGCCTGGCCAAATGCCGTCGGTTCGTTTTCATACTTGGAGTAGGTCGAGGTTTCTTTGCAGGTTTATAGGTTAACAAAACAAAATATGTACTCAAACATCTTGAAATAACACCTAGATTTACGTTGGTGCCCTTGGCAGACAAAGTAAGTCGAATTGTATTGCAAGAGGTTTTTTGGAGATCATACAATATCCTTCTTACCACTTGATAATCACATGCACTTGTTTTTCGTGGGTGACCCCTTCTCTTAAGGTCCGTAAATTTTCCAAAAACTTTAAATCTGCTGACAGCCTGCTTAACAGCTGCCTTGCTCACTATTTCTGATTTTTTTTGCTACCGTAACTGAAGATTGTTTACCCATTATAATATGTACATAACGGCACTTTCTATGGCAAATTCCAATAAACAACTGGTGAATAAAGGAGACGGAAGGCTTATTTGCAACAGTAGAATGCGTCTTATTCAACCAAAACACGAGATAACGCAATAATCTGGGAAAATGATAAAATGTGTTAAGATATTAAAAGTCGGCTAACTTTTGCAAAAGTATGTAAATCATAGAAATTTTCAAAAGTTCTTCACAGCACTTATAAATTGAGAGACATATTCATGGCATCACAAGCGAGTTTTTTAGACTACCAAGTGGATAAAGAATGGTTATTTTTTATATTAAGAGATAGTATTAACGAAGCGAATTATTATAATAAAAATCTTCAGTCTTAATAACAAACTATAAAAACGATTGATTGAGTGCGCAGCTCTTGAATTATTAGCATTAGGCGGAAGTTTAGGATTTTGAAGTACTAGATTTGTTTTGGTTACTTAACTATGGCCACTGGCTATTTGTCTAAAAGGAAGGATGACTTTACGGGGGACTTTCTATGGGAAACGGGATCGTATTCATTGCGTATGAGGAACAAAAATCAACCATGACAGCCCGTTCTAGTGAAATTTATTTTAACCAACTATAACTACCAGGCTTCAGAAGTCTTAACCACTCGGCCACTAGTGGACCGTTAAAGTACAAGACTGCACGTGCAGTGACGCCAGTTAAATTTGTAAGCCACATGGTACTGGAGAATGTTGTTTTATATCCCTTAACTGCACTGTTTGTTTATAGGTGACACTATCTAGGTCAAATATCATTGATTTTGCATGGAGCTTCTGTCTTCTGTCTTTAGTCTTCGAATGCCGTGACATGGCGTCGCAAACGGTTACGCCGAAAGTGCATTTCGGGCTCAAATACTGAAGAAGCCACGCCTGTTTGGCGGCGAATGGAATTGTTGTAAGAACATCTCTAAAATAAGCATTTCGATCCAAGGTAGAATTACCTTTAAAATTCTCTTTTCTTGATGGAAAACTTCATGAAAGCAATGGATAGAAAACGAGAAGGTTTTAATTTAAAATTGTTTTCGTTCTCAACTTGATAAAATCGGAGAAGGTCCATTTAAAGAAGGTACCTTCAGTTGGTCTTAAAACCAGGAAGACAGTGAGAATGATGCAAAAGGCAGGGCTAAATTTAATGTAAATTACATGTCCTTTAAACATCTGGGATGGGGATCTTCAACAACTAAAAGGCATAAAATTGTAGAATACAACAGAAAGCATCTCTTAAGAAAATTCATAAGAATTAGAAAGCAACAAAGTAAAATTCCATGTTCTGGAATCAGAAACTGACTTCTCTCGCAAAGATTTTATAAATAACCATAGTCGCAGATTAAGTAAGAAAGCTTCTCTTAGAATACATGTAAAAATGAAGCATGTTATAAAAAAGGTTGAGACTGAAATTGCTAGTACACTTCTACGTTGTAGATATAAAAGGGAGTCTATCAGAGGTAAATCTAAAACTACACGTAATTTTTAAGCTATTTTCGTCTGAAGACTTACAAGATGTTTCGGCAAATTTCAGCAAAATATTTTTCAGCGAAATTTCAGCTCAAACTTCAGCGAAACATGTGTTTTAGGTACACAAAATATATCTCAAATGAATTTTAATTTGACCACTACCTCACTTTTGATTTGACCGCTACCTCAATTTGATCTCACTCAACTTTGATTTGACAAATTGATTTTAAAACTAAAATTGAGACTAAGTAATTTAAAGGTATATATTTTCCGACAATAATATTTACAAGGAGGCCAACTGCCATGCAGACGTAAAATATAAAAATAAAATTCTTTAAGGTTTGTTCATTATCTAAACCAAGTACAATACGGATTGATCTACTATTTGAAATGGCTATAGAGATTGACACAGCCACAGAGCATTTGTAATTCCTTTTAAACTGCATTAAACTGTATTGACGAAACAGTTTAACAACCAGGTAGCTCATTAGGAAAAAAGGCATGAGTTGCGAAAAACATTCGGTCTAATTTAGCTTAGGTCCGCTTGCCTTATGTTAACTTTATTTTCATGCCTGAGCAAATATATCTGCCATAAATCAAAGGGAAGATATGACTTGTAGGACAATTATATTATCTTAAAAAATATATAGTAGCAAATTAGAAATTATCGCAAACATCTCTGTTAAGTTCAGCGTTTAAATTATCTATTCCAAGATACAAGCTCAGTTTTGTTGTCCAACGTAATATATTGGTTTACTATATTGTAACAGAGAAGATCAAGGCTTTTGAAGGGAATAAGAGACTTGGTTAGATAAAATTAAAGGTTCACTTAGAAGAGGTATCCAGTAATAATATAAATTTATGCTTTTGAGTTTCTTAAAATACTGCGAAAAAATATTAGTTTAATTACCTCAATGGGAGCGAAATATTAAATAAATTTTATATTGAATTTAAAAGGAAATGCAATAAATTTTAAGAATTCAAAAATTTCTTCTAGAACAAACTTATTAGCCTAATGCTGAAACTTAGTTATGCGTATAGGATTACAGCTGTGCCTTACCTGTAAGTAAATTCGATAAAAATCCAAAATTTGATTTTGAGACGTATATATTGCTTTAATAGTATCGAATCATTATTCTTTTGCACCACGAAGATAAAGTGCATTGAAATAAATATTAATGCCAATTAATTTCACACTCATGTTTTCAGTAATAATAACTCAAAAATAAAATAATAATAATAATTTTAAAAAATTTAGAATTTGAAATTCCAAGACCTTCTCAGAATGATTTAAACAAATGTCCACGCAAAAAATAATCATAGGTAAATTTATTTTATTATAAATATCTTCAGATGAGAGTAACACATTTATAACAATAAATTGCATAATAAAATAATAAGTAAATTTTAATATTTAATTTTCGTTTATTCACAGTCAAGGTTTATTTATTTGCGCTCCTTTATATATCTATAATTTTTAAATTATGTTTATTGTTTGTTAAGCGGTAAACCTCAAGCATCAATCCATCAATCCATACTTCATTGAACTTCGATGATAACATAATTTTCTGTACATGTTTTGTATGTTTATACAAATCTTCTGTTATTTTTAATAGAGTTACTACCAATGAAAATATGTTTCATTGCCTTAATGTTAATTTTAAAGGGCATCCGATTAATCTATAAAACGATGATTATATTCCTGATTGCTTTTCTCGTTGAAGATTAAAAAATAACAAATTGTAAAATTAGATGATGAAATTATAATCCCTTTCCATAGATGACAAATAAAATGTAAAGAGAATAAATGAATCATTTCCTTAAAAATAAATTAAATAAAATTTTCAGCTTTTAATCTGCATCTTGATTCTTATAACTTAACGAGTTTCCTAATTTAATCCTTTATCTTAATTTTTTGTCAGCTGACAGGAAATCGCGTATGCTAAAATTATTGGAAACAAATGTGGAAAAAGCTATTTTTTAAGTTTTAGAAGTGCAATTCTGAAAAGCCTGAACTTAAAGGTAAACGTATATTCTGAGATATGAACAGTTATGGATGTTTGTGTTGAATGTTGTCTGAAATTTAATTTTGATTGAGCGTTTGTATTGAAGCGAGATATTCGTAATTATGGATGTTTGTATTGTACGTATTAAATATAGAAACATACTCTACTGATTAAAAGTAAAAATTGCAAAATTAATAATTAATTATTTATGTAGCACAAAATGCTCTTAAATTAATTATTTAAATAAGCAAGACATAAATAATATGAATAAATCATTTCAAAGTGACAAATGTCCGAACGTGAAAAATTATTTTAAAAAATCAGCATTGAAACAAAAAGGAACTAACAAAAATAAAAGCATAATTATTTAATAAATATTGCTGGGTCATCTGCAAAGTTCTGTGGTTTTCCAAGTCAAAGCACATTTTTTTTAAATTTCAACTTAAAATTACAATTCCTTTCCATTGATGCGTATAGAATAGCTTAACAAAGCAATTTTTCTTTACCAGACAGAACCCCAAAACTTATGTGAATACAAGCATTTCAACACATGAAAAAATATGATAACATATTAAAATTTAAAACCATGCAAATCTATAGTAAAAAAATTGAAAATCATAGCATCAAACTCATAAACAAGCAAGAAATTTTAAGATAGTAATAAACTTTTAGAGAGTATTTTCTCCATTCTTTCGGCGTGTGTTCATGATGTAACTGGAAGCACGTCGGGCGCATAAGTTAGTAAAAAATTCTGCATGCAACAATTCGAAAACAATCTAGAAACTTTCACTCTTCTCCAGCTACAAAACTAACTTACCTAGAATGGAAAAAAGCAATGTTCAGAGACTTTAAAAGACATATAAAAAACACATACTAAATAGCACACATAATAAACAAGATTTAGACAAGAATTTCAAATATTGAAAAATCCTTTCACCATTGCGAAAGTGGACAAGGCATGTAACAATTTTAATGTCATTTGAAAGGTTTTCTACTATAATCTGATTAAAAATGAACTCCAAGGCGCAGTTATCTATCATAAACTTTAAACTACCGCGAATATCTTGCAAAGACGTTTCACTGCAATTCATTGAAGATTTAAAATAACCACAAATATATTTTACAAAATATTCTTCAACCTTTATGCATTGCCTAATTTCACGAAACGCCAGTCAAATTTCGATTTATAGCTAACGGGACTAGAAATTTCTTGAAAGAAATAGACTACCATTTTGCTAAAATACTTCAAAAAGTTCTCTACTTTATTAAAGATGCGCAGATGCAACACCGAAATTTAAACTGGATAATACATATTAACGAACCGATACTAGAAGCGATTCGAACTATAAAGATAAAAATTATTTTCTGCTGTAACTTTGAGAATTTATACACGGCTCTTCGTTACAAGTCTTTGACAGTCCCTTAACTCTACCAGATATATTTCCATAAATTATTACCGTTATTTCCAAAGAAAAATGGCATCTGTATTTAAAACGTATTCTTTTTAACAACTACATTGCTTTTAATAATCCTTTTTTTAAAACAAATCAGCGGAATCTCAATGGGGACCAGCACTAGTTCAGAGCTTTGTCATTTGTACCTTTTCACCAAGAAATTTCATTTCTAACAACAGTTATCTCAAATACAACGTTCATATTACACTAAGATCTACAGATACATGGATAATATTCTTGCAATCAACAACTTCAATAAAATAGAATTCGATCACATTTATCCTTCATGTCTGAAATTCATAAAACTAACTTTCAGCAAGGAGATATTAATTATCTTGACTTGAAAATTATCAATTTTAAAGATATCAAAATTTACAACAAGCGAAGAGATTTTGATTTCCCTACTGTTAAACTCATCCATTTGCACTCCAATATCTCCAAAAGAATACCATGCATACTCAGCTTCTTAGAATAAAAAATATCAACAAAATCGAATACTTACAAGAAGAAATAAATTATTTAGTCAAAATTCTCTTTGAGAATAAAACATCTCTGTTCAAAATTTCTATAACGCTAATGAAACCTAGTATTAACTACTTTTTTAAATTTCTCATCTATAGTGATATGATAATTATTACTTAAACCTTAATCGGAGGTAATAGTTGGATGACTATGATAAGAAATTTAATGTGAATATGTACAAAGATCTTATTTCTTTTCCCTTTCCATTATTATGCATTATTTCTTTTTACTATTTTATAAATTTATAAATGGCATATAGTCTTGCTTTTGATAAAAAAAATGGGGCTTTTTAGTTTCAAAGACATTTTGTACCCAGATTACGTGAAAAATTTTATCTTTTACAATATATATTTTTCCTTTTCTTCAACTTTGCGCCAATATTAATTTTACGTTTTAAAATTTGACAGAAAATAGCATCTTTAAAAATTTTCTTAACGCCGCCATTTTGGAGTCGACCATCATCCTGCCCCATGGTAATAAATTTTTCGACCGCACCCACATTTGACACATCTGCACACAAAGTTTAACAGCATAGGAATTTTTGAACACATATTTAAATACTTAGTTCTTCTATTGGACACAAATTTTTTCCAAGAACTACCTTTTCCTGCTTCTCCAGAGAAACTATGAATTCTACAAGAAACACATTTTGGTCATCAGAAGAATTAAGTAAATAGTTTGAAGGTCATCATAGGATTTCAATAAGTTTGCGTTTTTACAATTTTGTCTCTAATAGATTTTCAGTTTTCTGCCGAAGTAGGCTCAGATTTGATTTTATTATTTAAAGCAATCTCTATGAAAAGTTTCTCGTTTTCTTGGAATTAAAAGTTAAGCATAATGGAGGACAGCTCATTTTTAGAGTATTGTTTTAAATGACTGTGGTTTAAAGTATATTTGTGTTGCGCTCTTTACTTATATTTGATTTGGAATTTTGGATTTGCATGTAATGTTGTTAGATCAAGTTGTTTTTTTCGAATGGTCATCTTACATAATGTATCGTTTATGGTTTTTGATGTAGTCAATTTGAAACAACGTTATGTTTTATTTTTTCCCCAAGTGTTTCGAAGGCGTGTAGGGAAAATCCTGGTACATTTGAGATTCACGTTTTTCGGTTTTAAGTAAATTTTAATCTAATAAAAATTTGTTTCTTTTTTCGGTTTTTGATCTCATTAATCAGGAGAACGAAACACGATTTCGAAGCATATTACTCGACTTTTATGAAGCTTTAATTCATTTCCCTCTGATGAGTTCTAAATTGGAGTTTCAGTAAAAGAAGATTAATTTTTATTATTTTGTATATTTTTTCCCTTTTGCATATTTAGTTTTCAAGTTTGTACTATTATGAACATTTTTTTCAATTTTGATTTGTTTATATATTGTGTTGAACCTCTTTTACAAGGATGCAGTTATTAATATTGTTGAGCAATTGCCTTACTTTGACTCCAATTTACGTTTAACTTTAGATGCTTTAAGTATATTTTACTTAAATCCTGTAGCTACAGCGCGGAACGGGTATTAAAAATTCGTTTTTCATTTTTGTCTCTTAGTTTCATTAGGTTTCTTTATACATAATTATATATATATATATATATATATATATATATATAATTATATATATATATATATATATACATAATTATATACATACATTTATATAATTATGTATGTATAGATTATGTATATATTACATATGTATTAGTTACATAAGTATGTATGTATATATTACATTATATACAACTTTTACTGCGAACTATTCTACAATATTATTTAAATTCTAAGAGCATATGCAAATTAAGTGCAAGTATCAAAATGTATGAAAAAAAATATATAATTCCAAAAAATTACTTTTATCCTTGCCTACATGGATGACGAAACATGAATTAAATAATTGAAGAGTTAGGTTTGGAGGCAATTTCCCATTGATAAATCTGCCTCCTGCCTGCTCTATAATTATTCACTTATGCGTTATTATAAACTTTTAAAATTAAAATATTTTTTGGAATTATATATTTTTTTCACAGATTTTGACACTTGCAATTGATTTACATATACTCTCAGAATTTAAATGCTATTGTAGATTAGTTCGCAGCAATAGTAGTTATTTATTTGTAATTCAATTTCATTTAAATTTAATTAACTTTAATTTGCTTTTTACGAATAGAGAATGTTTGTTAAATTCAAATTTCATTCCTTGCAGCAATGACGCAAGAGAATTATCACACGCCCCAAATAACCACATCACAAATGTTTCAATAATTTGAGATGTGCAAAGCTGTACTCTCTACAAAAAGACAGAGATCAATATTCCGAACTCTTTCTAATATATTTATCAAAAGTTACAAAAATATTATTTTTACGCGGATGTGATTGACTTGGCGAAAGGATCATTGATACTAATGGTTACACATTTGCATAACGAATTTACTCAATTCAAGAGTCTGTTAAAGGAAAACGCTGGAATAATCGCATGAAATGCGAATAAATTTATCAATGTTGCTAAATTAATAAACTGTAATATAATATGAAACAGAAATAAGTACCAATTAATACACTGGTTTCCAAAATGAATGAAAAACTTTTGATAACTGAAAACGTATCCACGAAAACTGGACAAAACAGTGATAATATGTATTACACTACTTGCCACGCAAAAACACAAGACAGTCTTATGCGGAGTATTTGCATTTTGTGATATCAACAGGAACAAAGAATCTCCTAAATTCGGACATACAAAATAATTTCCTAGTAGCGAGGAGGACTACTCCTGCCGCCCAACCGGTATAGTGGTTAGCGCATCTGACTGCCGTGCAGAAGGGCTCGGGCTCGAATCACGGGGAAGGCATGGATGTTTGTAAATGTAAAGTGTTAGTACGGCATAGCGGCACTCTAAATATGCCGCGAGCCGAAAGTCCTCTCGTGTGGTTTGGTAGATGGGGAGAGGGGAAGTCCCTCGGATCCCTCCCCCGGGGATGTTTTCCTTTAAAATTGATAGTCGAAACTGAGATCAATCGCATTGTCACCTAAAAGGTGCTCAAGGCTGTTGGCGTAATCTAGCGCTCCTTGCCACGAGGAATTTCGTGGGTTTGGGCTGACCAAGTGAGCATAAGTAACAACAACAAAAACAGGACTACTCCGAACGGCAGTACAAATCTAAAAGGAATGCGTCATGTTGTTTATGATAGTGTAAATGAGCTTCATGGGTAGCAACGTCCATTTTTCATGTACAACAATTCTAAGCCCATCTACGGTTTGCAGAGGCCTATCTAAGGCTTGCATCCCAGCAACATGCCTCTCGCCTCTCGAGAGCATCCCACACATGTTGAAGTTGGGAAAACGAGATATCCATTCCATTCGTTAGGTCAAGTAATTCATAATCCTCTACAAGCAATCACTCTTCCTCTTGCCTACGCATCTTTTTCCCATATGCTAGACTAAAAGTATCGAATGTTTGCTTCGACTAAAAATATCGAATGTGAACACGTCGAGAATCATTGTGTAAAGCAAAGCAGGACTCATTAATGAACAAAAGAGTTTACTGAATTTTCAGTCCATTTTACATGACTATATGCCCAATTGAAATGCTCCTTCCGTAGATGGGAGATAAATCGGAGCCACAATGCCGGACACCCACCACATAGACCTATTTTATGGAGACTTCTGCCTACTGTTATAGCTAATACCTTTCTTTCTGCAGCAGAAATAGGCGTGGATCTAAGCTGGGATGGAGATACAATCCCGTTGTGACGTTCGCTAAGTCGGAAATATCGGTCATTAACATATAACGTACTTTCGGTAGGTGTTCATAAGGCTAAATCAATAGTTAGAAACAGGTTCCACAACAGGCGTACCACGGGACGGTCGATACGTAGTCATCTTGCAAACTTAAACTGTCATTGACTTCGTTTTGATCTTCTGTCTTGCTACTAATCGGCCTGGTTCTATAATGCAATTCTGCTGACAAATCTCTATAGCATATTAGTGTGTCGCATTTTTGCAATATATTGTAGTATTAGTGTGTCACGTTATAGATAGTTGCAGGGTCCGAACAGCACCCGAGTAGTCATTGTAAGTCGTCCGGGTGTCCGGCTCTGCCGTCACCTGTCATTTGATAAATGTTGCCTCATTTTTACACTTTGTCTATCTCAAACGTTAGTATACCGTAATTAAACAGCGATTCCCTTCTAAAAAGCTGGATTTAAGCTGTATCCTATTTACGTAGAGCCCCTCTTTTGCATAATTTTACCAGATGTAGCCTAACCTATGTATGTAACGTATACAGATTTTAAGATGTTCAAACTACTTTTAGGCTATTTATCGCTATTTTACGATTGGTTGTTTAATTTTGGAAACCAGGGTAATATAAAAATTTTGGACAGCTTATTTTACGTCTCTTTGCGAAAATACTTTAAGTGAATAAAATTCAAAATAGATCTTATGTAGGACGCTAAGAACATTACAAAATTTTTACATTATACATTTTGTTTCATTTCAAGAAAACACACTGCATATTAAAATTTTCAGCCTATAAAGTGCTCCTGCTTTGTTTTCTATTTTATTTAATCACTTACATGTTGTAAATGAATCTGAAATTTACAAATAACAGCAACCATTTTATTAGTTCTCATATTCCAGTCCAGCTGTTTTAAGAGGTTTGAGAAACACAAAACATATACAAATTAAAAAATTAACAACCTGAAAATTAGAATCTAAAACCTCAAAAGGTAATTTCACCTTTGAAATTGCTAAAGACTGAAGTTCCCTGAAAAGACCTATCACATTACTAATAAAATGCAAACGTTGTTTGCATGCAATCCTGTATTGCATCTCTTTTCGAAGACTAAGTTTCCTGTTAGGTGAGTAGATATACAAGACAGCCTAACTTTGTAATTTTCTGAAATTCAGTGTTATCAAAATAGGTAACGAAACAAGTCATGTTGAGGATGGTGAAATTAAAATTGATGGGAAAACTTTCGAATTTAATTTATCAAAATGAACTTGCTAGAAATTCACCAAATCCTCAATTTGGGAGTTGTAAATTAAATTATATGAAGTAGAAAGATTAAAATTTCCACGTAGGGGAAAATATGAGGTGAATCGAAAGGAACGGACTTCCTTTAATAAAATTATGTAAACTATAAAGGGATGGTATTTGGTGACAAAACAAGTAGGAAGATAATTTCTTACACAATTACTTATAATACTCTTTTTCTGTGGTATGAAATGACATAGATGAATGTTTAGTTTAACGGATACATACACATATAGCTATCTTAACTAATTGCTGAATTATCGTCCTTAAGAACTATTTGACGTCAGCACAAACTACAAGCCAAATGAAAACTTTTTTAACCACTCTTAATGGATTACAGGGGAAATTTAATTCAACTTAAGCAGACAGGTAATCCACCCTAAAAGCAATACTGAAAGATAATTCTACTTACCCTATACACTGAGGTTGAAAATTATCTCCAATAATGCTCTAAATTCAAAACTAAAGAACTGTCCGACTACATTACCTTGAAATCTTTAGATCATCTGCTAGTGCCATTAAAACTAACTAAGCTTTAGTCTTTTACAAAGAGAGCAGGAATTAAATCTAAATAAGATATATTGGCAATGTGGCAAATATTCCAGTAGCTTTGCGATTAAGATTAAATTCCAGTTTTTAAATTATAATCGCTTAACTTTCTGTTATCCTATCCTATCCTTCTTACCTCAGGTTAGGAAATGTCCTAACCTGAGCTAAGAATGATAGGATAGGGTTTATCTCAAAGTATTACTGTCAATAAAACATAAAGGTAATTGTCATAACACTAATGCACTATGGTAAAACACATGTGAAACAAAGTGAAAATCTAAAATGTTCTTAGAATTCTTCTGCCTTCAAAATCAATTTTGCATGCTAAATATAAAGAACAATACCTGTTTAATTTCAAATGACATTGTAAGTTTCATTTGGCAATTTCGAAATCATTAAATACTTAATATCCTATATATCTGTCAGATTCTTCTATTACAAACCTCTTCCAACTTATTTAATAATATATATTAGGGTTTGTAAATTGTTGTTTATACTTTTGATTTGCAAACAACGAAACTGAAGGTTATTTAGCTAGTATAGTATAATCTTAATGTTTTCAATTTCACATAATTTGAAGTTAAAAAAAAATACATGCATTGCAGTTAATAAATGCATTGATTGGCAACTTCGAAATAAATATGACAAATTGCAGCGAGTCAGACAAAGAAATGAAATGCCTTCGTGCCATTTAAGTAATGTTTTGCTATATGATACTAACTGTTTAAACAAAAAATGAAAACTTCAGTGCAGACAGGTAAGGAATGTGATGGATCTTTTAAAGAGTTCTGTGTCATAAAAATAGGAATAATGTTTATGTTAAAATAATCTTGCAAAGTCCGAGATTTTCAAGATGTAATACATATTTGAAATTCTGTGTTATTGCGAACGGGGTATCTTAGAAAATAACATTACCTTTATCAATACCGATGTTTTCTTATATTCTCAAAAATACTCTATTCGGAAAAAAAAGGAAAAGGTCTGTCCTTTGATAAATGCAGCCTTTCGTGAATCTAGCGCAGACCTACCTGATGACTGCCTACAGGCCTGACGTGATATACTATCAGACAACAATACTGAAAGCTTTCAAATAATTACTCAGTCCCATTTGGTGTTTATCTTGGGTGTGTTTGATTGTTCTGCTCCATTACGTGCGAATGCATTAGCTACTAGATATCATTGTCAATTAGAAGGTACTGAATCATATATAGATGTGTATAAAATTTAGCTGCATGTCGTTAACGCATTAAACACATTCTACATACATAACAGAAACTCAAGCAGAAAACAAAACATGAAGCTATAATATAATGAATGCTATATGAATATTAGCAGATGTTATTGCTTGTATGTACAGTATAGCAAACTATGAATAAGCATAGTATTGCATAATATTACACGCAAAGTGAATACTAAAGCTTTCTGCAGAAAAATATTATTATAAATCCTACTAGTAGTAATAATAGTTGATAAATACTAACTTTCCCGCTCAGAAGAAGGTTCTACCAACAATTCTGTTCAAAATTAGTTTTGCATATTTTAGAGTGGTTTTTCAAACCATTTTTAATAGGATGAAAAACTTATTATTTCAGAATTTAATGTCTGGAGTAACAGTAAAGATGTATATTTCGTCCCTTTTTGCTAAAAGGTAACAAAACTTTCTTAAAAACTTCTTAAAGCGAAAATCTTATTTAACTTATTTCTTTAGCCGGAATTATGACTTTACAGGCAAAAAATGAAGGAATGATAACTCCTGTCATCTTTGAGTAACAAAATGTGTAATTAAATGTAGGTAAGGTTAAGAAAGATATATATTTTGATGGTTTTGAATACGCAAGCTTTAGTTTCAACACGTAGTTTTGATTTCTGAAGGTTGTTTCAGTTATACACTAAGAAGCTTCTCCTGTCCGAAACTTCAGTAACAGTTATCAGTTTAGCAGCTTCACTTAGCGATGAATGTAGTACTCGTAGACGAAGTTAAAAATCAAAGTAAAGCTTACAGTTAAAGAGTTACCCATCTGCAGTTTCAAGCGGAAAGAGTCAGCTGGTTAGATTTAAATTTTATCAGCGAGCCATGCATATATTCAAAGGAATAAGGAGTAATGGGATCTTTTCACAGGAAGTATTCAAGACTCAGGATGAAACGGGATGAGATTTACTTACAGGAATGTCTTTGCTTTCCATTTTAGGGAAGTCGTTGAATTTTATTAAGATTATTCTAAAAGTAGAATTAAGTCGTTTTCTAACTGAGTGCACTTTCAACATTTGAAACTGCTGCCGACTCAGATGAGCCGATTTATTTTTTTTTTATCGTTTCAGTTCCGAGAAATGGGAGAAGATCTGTGTTTAACGATTTCCAAAGGATACAGTGAAACAGAAAACCATTGTTGCAACTATCATGTGAAAATTACTGAAAACTGAAATTTGCAGAATATGACAGATTTCTAAGGTCTTTGTTCATGCAAGTGTTTAAAAAACATTAACCTACGATTAAAAAAATGTCTTAAAAGGAATACATTGAACATTTGTAATTATTGATAACAGTAAATATGAGGATAATATTACGTTTTCCAAAAATGGTTAGTAAAATTTTATCAATGTGTTTATGGATATGTTGTTGTTGTTGAAACTTATCTCCCTTGTCTGACAGTAACATCAGCACAGCCCACGATATTCATGGTGGCAAGGAGTGCAAGACTGCGTCTATCATTGGGAAGAGCTTTGAAAAACATATGGGGAACAGACGGACTTTGCTCAGTTCCTTCTCCAATTTTGAAGGAGAGCATCCCGGGAAAGGGAGAGGGTCCGAGGGTCTCCTAGCCCTCTTCCCCTATCAAAAAACTCTCGAAAGGACTTTTGGCTCAAAGTATATTTGAAGAGCCCCCTATGCCACACAGACACTATACATTTACAAACATCCATGCCTTCTCCGAGATTCGAACCTGGGCCCTTCGTTACAGCAGTCAGCGTCGCTAACCACTATTCCGGTTGGGCAGCATTTTTGGATCTAATGAACTTTATGTGTGCTAACATTTTAAAATTGATTAATATTAATAGCAAATCAGTTAAACTATTTCGAAATGCAATGGAACAAAATCTAAGTAAAGAAAGGAACACAATCTCAGAAATTCTAAGAGTAGCAGGAAAAACTGTAACATTTAAATTTAAAGTGGGAAAAATACTAAAAATGCAAAATTTATATTAAAAAGGAATAATTATAACAAAAATAGATTTAAAGAGAGAAACGCAGTTAAAGGAAACTGAAGTAAATTTTGCTAACAAATTTGTAAAGGGAAAAGCAAAAGTTAAAATAACTG
The DNA here is from genome assembly GCF_044657685.1 of Stegodyphus dumicola. Lineage (NCBI taxonomy): Eukaryota > Metazoa > Arthropoda > Arachnida > Araneae > Eresidae > Stegodyphus > Stegodyphus dumicola. The sequence continues at coordinate 26,370,934 of NC_140777.1, forward strand.
ATATATTTATAGTGCGAATAGAGTAGCTGCAATTGTACGATTTTCTGCGTTTTTTTCGGAAGAGCAGGTGAGAAGAACAATCATCAAAATCCAAGAACATTTTCTCTGCTTGTATTTCCCATTTCAAAGATTATAACTATTAGAGTTAGACGGCACCTCTTGTCTTAATGAAAGAAATTGTTCTGCAGTTAACGGTACTATTAACATTAGTAGTAGAAACTATATTGCAGAGTTAAAAAAGACAAAACGTGCTACTTTCAAGAAAGTTAAAATTCTGAAATTCGTTCAAAGCGGATTATTTAGTTTCATTTATGTTACACAATTTCAGCCTTTAAAGCACGGAATTCAAGCATAATTAAATAACATAAGATTCTTTATTTAATCTCAGTATATTGTATTCTAAAGCGTGTATGTAAAGTCGCGTTTACCAACCAGGCTTTCTCTGAACCTAAGGTTCCCAAGAGATAGGGAAATATCACATACGTCACAAAAAGCGAAAAAAAAATTCTTTCCTGATTCGATAGGCTACAGTTGTACTGAGGTTACTTCGGTGTTGGAAGTCGGTCTCACTGTGATAAGAAGTAATTGAAAAGCTGTCTTTCGCTGCTCGGGTGTACTCGGTTATGCTCTTAAGACGTCATCAACAGCTGTATGAATTTGTTGTTGCTTGAGTTACTTCAATTGAAACGGTAGCATTCCAATTGTCATGAACTAGAGTCTAGTGTGACTGTGTATGCACAAAGTGTAAAATTATGCGGTTTGTTAAACAGAGTACTAGTGGGAATTTTTTATTTTTCTATTACTTATTTTATTGTTTTTATTAGTCCAAAGGGGCTTTGTCCCTGAAGGATTATTGTTTTCGTTTTGCGATTTTGCGTTGGTTCATTATAAATGTCCGTTTCGCTTTTCAAACTGTTACCAGCAAATGTTAGAGTCCTGCATTATATTTGAAGAAATTGAACAATGAAAAATCTGCATAAACGTATGTTTATTTCTCGCATTGTGATAAAACATCGGTATATAGAGTCATCAAAGTTTGAATGACGTAATCCTACCGCGAATATGGGCATATGGAAGAACAAATTTGAAATTTGTAATTTTTTTTATTATACATTTCATATTCTGTAAAGCTTTAACGAATTTTTGATTGACAAACTCAAGGATTTCAAAGCGAGCAGTGGCAACGCTGTGCGGAAAAAACATTTTTCTCTCCACCGCGCGAGACTGTGTGTCGGAAATTCTAAAGATATGCTCAATTTAAAATTTTTTTAAGATACTGCTTTTGAACTGAATTTTATGGTTTGAATGCGAAGAGCAGGATATTTAATAAATAAAGGTAACACGCATAACATTAGAAAATTGCCCCTTTGGACGTAATTTAAAATCTGCAAACGTTCAGAAGTTATTAAATTATCCCATATATTGACTCAGCATAGCGTACTCAACAAATTAATTCAGGTTCTATGCCTTAAAAATTTCCTGTCTTTTTATTTATTTTATTTCACTATCATTTTATTTTACTGTTATTTATTTTATAATATAATATTATATTTATTTTATTAGTATTTATTTCATTGCACTATTCCTAATTTTATTTTACCATAATTTTTACTGCTTTTTATTAGTATTTTATTCACCTTTGTTTCTCATTTTTAATCCAGATAATTCTGAAGAGACTATGGATAAAAATATAGATTCTCATACAAAATTTCAAAAGACTGTTAAAGGAAGAATGTCAAAAAAGGATCATATTTACAATGAAAGTTCTTTATCAATGGACTTGAATCTTGGACGTTGGACAAGGACTGATGATCCAAGAATGGCTTCTTCCACTGCGTCTCGTGTGTGGTTAAAAAAAATCTTTCGAATAACATCAATAGCTTCAACAAAATTGACGAGATATTTTATGACAAATCATACTAATATGAAACGTAAAATGCTGATTATGTGAAAACTCCATTAAAATCTCAAACTGAATAGAATACAGTTTTTGTAAACACGTTCACAGTTATTGAAAAGACTCACATGTAAACGTTCTCTCCTTTGATACCGGTTTTCCGGAAACCTATATATTTTCTGAAAGCTTATGCCACAAGTAGAAAAACTGTGAAATCTTAGGGGCAAAGGGACAAGCGCTTAGGATTTATAGGACACACAACCTATCAGTAAAATGTTGGAAATATGACACCAAACTTCGCTAAAATGCTCGTTTCACGTATTTATATGAATTAATAATATAGTAAGAAGTTTGAGATCTCAATATAAAGGAAAAACAACATTTTCGTTGAAAAGAAACAATATACGTTGGGATGTTGAAAATGTGACTTCTGACTTGAAATGAGTAATCGGTTGGTGCAATCCACATTCCAGGTTCGTCGTCCAAGCATTCGCCTTTATAAAAATCATACATAATCAAGTTCTTGGAACGATGAGCACTGAACTGATATAGTGAAAAGTCTCCAGGACCAGAAGACTATCGCGATGCCAAATGTGCTCTCGGGTTTCGATAATGATTGTGTCCATTATGTAACGAACAAAAGATTTGTAGAGTGTGAAGAAATGAATATCCAGAGACTGGTTCTTTCCCGTATATCCTTCAGGTGCCAGTTCTTTTTGTAGGAATTTAACATCAGGTACTTCGGAAGCAGACAATGCAACATACAAGAAATAGAGACGTCATTACTGGAATATGTCTATCTATACACACTTTAGGCATACTTTGTAGGTCTTATAGCTCCTAAACGCTTTGTAGGTCCTATAGCTCCTAAACGCTAAGGAGAAATTCAAGGAAACTTCAACAAACAGCTGTATTAAACCTCACTGTCTGCAGGGCCACTAAATTCCTGTCTTCTCTGCGTCATTGCCATTATTGAACATTGCTAAAGAATGCCGCTTGAGTGGATCGTAAAGTTGCTAAAGTGTGTGAAAACTGCTCTTTCCATACAGCTTATTTAGTTGCAGTCACTACTTTGTAATTTCTTAGATTCTGTATTCCAGATATGGATATCGTTTCATTTTATGCACGCTTTTAAATATGTGCTAATCTAGACTCTTATTTTGTGTTACCAGTTTTGCAATTTTAAGACATCAACGAGCCTGATGATATTTTTACTTCAACGTGAACAGCATTTCACGTTGAAGGAATATTGAATTTCACATTTAATAGGAATATTGAATAATTTAAACATGCTATTACAATTTAAGTAACATTTTAAACGATTCAAAGTAAATTTTATTAGTACAAATTAATATATTGATTTTTAATGTTAAACTCAGGGAAACTCAGGATGAAATTTCCATTTCAGAGCTCTTTTCGAAATTCTTAAACTAATATTAATAACAAAAGTAGCTACTTCTGCATTCAAACTATTCATGTTTCAAAATACACTGCTTTTAGGTACTGAAACATGTATAATATTCTGAAAGACAGAATATACGTATAGCATATAATCTCGAAAGCGATTTCAGGATATTCAGCCCTCATAGTTTGGTCAGAAAATTCGAGTATTTTTGGTAGAACACTGAAATTCTCTTTTGTTTTATAACAGCATAAAGATAAGAATATGGAATTCTTCTTCGTTTCACTATAGTCCGGTAGAATATCAGACAATAATCCTAAATTCCATCCAAAGACATTACGTTTTAAAAACGAGTCAATAACGTGTGTCATTACTATTGTAAACATTTTCGCTCTCATGTAACCTAATGAAGTGGCAAAAATAGACTAGCATCATATATACTTAATAACCCATTTAATGGTTTAAATTTAGTCTGAAAGAACTGTAATGTCAGAAAAAATAGTAATCTAGTAATGTCAGAAAAAACAATTGGCAGTATTTTTTTCTTATAAATTTAGGTGAAGAAATAATAATCGCTCAGAAAATTATTTTGGAAATTATTATAATCATACTGTTTCGAAAATGAACTCGATTTCACGAATTTCAAAATGAATTCGCAGAAATTGAATACAAAATGTCGTTTGCAGAGCGATGGCGGTTATTTGATGACTAAACCCAAATGAATGCCATTATCAAATGTAAAATCTATACACATTTTAACTTCTTCTCAAAATATTTTTTTTCCTAAACGCGAAACCATTTAATCTATTTAAACTGAATTTTTACGAATCGCGTACCAATTTACATGTACAAATCCTGAAAACTTTAAAACGAATTCATCACGCAGAAATCAGTTTTTCTGCGAACTTTATTTTGAAAACTGCCTAAGGTGATATTGACTATTCATTATAAAATTCTACTATAATATTGCTATAAAATGATATAATACATATTCATTTCCCATAAAATTATCTTCAATAAAGTCCAATTCAAAAGGGGAAATTTTAATTAGAATTTTATATACTTGTTGTGGATTTTATTTCAGTGCTGACTATCATTTCTAATTTTAGTCAATGTATCATATATTTTTATTTTGGCTATAATAATCATCTCCTACAGAAATTGGAAATTAATTTAATATTGAAGAAGATGAAAAGAGCTTTAGCTATTAGAAATTAGAGTGCAGCATTTTGATTAGCATTTTGACTTGCTTCCTTTCTTTATTCAAAACGCAGTCTGCTTACTTTCGGCGTAAAATGCCTTTCCATCATATCTTTTGAACGTATATTAAGGATATAACTAGTCTTGTTAGAGTTAGGTTATTTACTCGTAATTAAGGTTGAATTAACTCTTGTTATTCCTATTATAAATATTTATCTCGACGTAAACTGTAAAAGATTTTCTTTTTTATTTATTTTATAGAGTTACATTTGATCCGATTATGCTAATGTAGTACAATAAAACAGACGTGAAGCAAATTATTCCTATGCTTGAGAAAAGCGACAAAGTCATCAGAAGGTTAAAATTACCTTCTTATTTAAACTAAATTTAGAAAAAAAAAATTACTCTCTTGTGATGCAAATAAATCGAACAGTTCAATTTAAATAAAATTTTGAACAGTAATAAAGGACTGCACAGTTTAATACTTCTAGAAGTTAGCTCACTAAACTCTACTGGATCGTCAGAATTAAAGTATCGGCCGCAAGAAAAAGCAAGGATGAATAATTACAGCTATTATTTTAAAGCTGGTAGAAGGCTAACCACTTAATGCGCACGCTTGACAGGGCGGTCTATCTTGAAATTCTAAAACAACAGTGTAAATACTCACTACTAATTTGCATTCTGGGGAGGAATACAGAAAGGAGAAGTCAGTAAAGGCTGAAATAAAACAAGATAACCTGCATTTTTCTTAACAGAATTTAAGTAATCGCAACGAAGATCTTTAACGACCTTGCAAACATTTTAAATTCTAAATTATTCTACATTTATTTTAAATGTGTATTGTATTTTTAATATTATTTCATGGGTACAGATTCATAATCGATTGAATCACACAGAATTGGAAATTGCTTGAAAAAAAATTATTTTACCAAAAGAAACATTTCAAAGTTCTGGAACTTTCCAAAAAAATAGTATTAAAACTCTTCACAGTATCACACAGTACAGTCAGTAGTTTCACTTCAAACTACTATGAACGCTAAACACAACTAACTGTAAAACGCATCTAAAGAGCGAAGATAACCCGGAGATATCTCAGTACTCCGAACTCACGCTGAACTAACAACTATAACAAGTACTCAACAGACTTGACCATGTACTCTTTATTTTCTGGCAAAGCATCTTTTCTGCCAGCTTTTCATATTTCATTGCAGAAAAATACAAAAATTTCACATATAATTCTACCAAAATTATCTATGTGCAAAATTCGTAACGATATTGTGGAGCATTCTGTCTCATGTGTTTGAATTTATTTTGTGTTTTTTATTTAGATGCACTATCGTTTCAAAATTAAACGTTTCATTTATTTTATACTAAAATGTGAAAGAGGAAAACTAAGCATATTGCTTCTACTTGGACTTGCAAACCAATTACAAATCATTGCTATGGTGAATTTCGTCGTTCTTTTACTGTTTTATTCTTGAAGAAATATTTTTTCTCTTTCTTCCTCATTATTTTTTAAATGACTTTCCTTATCACTAGAGCTTTCTGTGTCTTGGAATATAGTATACTATTAGTCACAAACGGATCCAGATCATTGTGATTCCTGGTTATATCAAAATTCTCTATAGAAATAGCTGCTTTTTTTTACTTTTTTTCTACTCAATTATTTAGAACTTTCTGTTAGAAGTTCCAAATAAATAAAAAAAAGTGCTTCTGAATCTTGCTTCACAACGATAAAAGTTCATTCGGTTAAAAGAAAATGTGACTTCATTTCTTTATGACCGAATATTTGGAGATCTGCCCAGAGGCATAAATTGGAATAATGTTAAATAAGAAAATAAGAAGTTCTGCTCTCTAACTGCTTTTGTTCTTGTTAAACTGCGGAATAAATTTCAACTCACCCTATAAAAATGCAAAAATGCAAACCTTTCGCTTCAAACTTTGAGCTTACATTTACAGAAGAGCGGTACTGGGATATGGGAATTAATATAATAATCGAAAGAAACATGTTTAATCACAACAAAGGAAAAAAACACAACTATTTAATTACTTCAGCTACGGGTTATTTTTCTTTTTATGTTTTGTATATACTTACATAATATTAAATTAGCAAAAAAATATCCACCTTATTTAAAATTCTTGATTTTATTCAGAACTCTCGTTTCATGTCATAAACAACACATTTACTATCTGCGACTTCTGATTTTAATAAAAAGATTGTGAGAATTAAATTTGCAATGAAATATGAAAGTTTCAAGCGAAAGGTTTGCATTTTTTGCATTTTTATAGGGTGAGTAACTAACATTTGCTAAGAGATAGGATTTTAGTCTTGTTCTTTCCTATTCTATTTCGTCATAATAGGATCATCGAAATTAGAAAGACATGCGAAAATGGTTTAAACAAGGATGAAATTTAAATATTTTGATTCCTAACAGAAGCTTAAGATTAGCAAGGATGTGATATTATGATTTGGTTAAATGTGATTTTATGATTTAGATTATCGATGTAAGAAATATAAAAAACAACGCAAAACCCTCGTCGGGATTCGAACACTGGAATTTCCGATTTCTAACCGGACGTGCTATCCAGTCATACGTTCTATCGGACGTGCAATCGAGGTAAACAGTAAGGAGGGGAAAATACCTTAGATATTCCTCCTTTAACTGATCACATGAGAGAAGTGGACATAATATGCAAATCCTGGTGGTGACGTATTATTGTCTACCACTATTAAATTTTTAGCGCCACTTTTAGGATCTATCAGGTTATTGAAGGAGAAGACGCGAGAAATGTGCGGATCGTCCCCGTGATTCGAACCCTGGATCTCCCGATTTTTTAACTGCACGTACACAACGAAACCACGCGCTAAGGAGAGAGAAACTTCCTTATATACTACTGCTGACATTTTTATCGCGGCACAGACGAGCTAAATTTTAGAAATTTGGTACACCTCGCACAAAAAAAAAGTGTGTAAGGTTTAGATTTTGAATTACGTCCAAAGGGGCGTTTATTTAACGGTGTTGTGAGTTACCTTTATTTGTTAAATATCACGTTCTTGACACTTAAACCATAAAATTCAGTTCAAGAGCAATATCGCAAAATAATTTTAAATTGAGCATATCTTTAGAATTTCCGATACACAGTCTCAAGCGCCGGAGAAAAAAATTTTTTCTTTTGTACAACGTTGCCATTGCTCGCTTTGAAATCCTTCAGTTTGTTAATCAAAAATTCGTTAAAGTTTTATAAAATATGAAATCTATAATAAAAACTAATTCCAATTTGGGCTTCCAGATGCCCATATTCGCTGTAGAATTACGTCATTCAAAACTGGATGACTCTAGGTAACCGTTGTTATATCACAATGCGAGAAACGTACATACATTTATGCAGAATTATCATTATTTAATTTCTTCAAATATAATACAAGGCGATAATATTTAGAGGCAACAATTTGAAAGCGATACAGCTTTTAAAGATTTCAAAGCAAAATGCCAAAACGAAAAACAATAGTCCCTCAGATACAAAGCCGCTTTGGACTAAAAATCGGACAGTCTATATCTCCCGTTCTACTGAACCATTGTCGAAATTGTGTTTTCCTTGTCTGGAAAGCGCAACTTAGGATATATAACACATTGCTCTAACATAGGTATTTTGACACAAAATCGATCTTTTTCTGAATGGCATGCCAATATTTTTCCATACTTGAATTCTACGACTCAAAGAATGCCAAAGTACCAAGTTTTAATTTTGCACGAGTAGTTTTTAAAAAATTAGCTCTCAGAATTTTAGCTCCTCCATGTCAATGGAATTTGGTATATATTTATTAATATCTTTTTTATTAAACATCTTGATTCTTCCTTTCACATTTCAAAATTTAGGTTCATTCCAAAAAAATTCGCCAAATTTTTATGATTTGTTTTCAAAATTTGTATTTGAAAATAATTTTTATATATTTTTGAAATATATTTTGAATTGTGACATGTACAACTTTTACCATCATCTTAAAGTAGATGTATTTCTAAACATTCGTACAAAAAATTACAGATATATATTCAAAACGTCCTAAGATATACGTGAATTTACATTTTTGCGCGTTTTTAAATTTGGCATATTTGTTATAAGTGATAATAACGCCAAATGTTGTTTACTCACTTTGTTAAAATTATTAGCCCAAAGAGCGTAGGCACAGAAGAGTTATTAATTTCGTTTTGGAATTTTGAGTTGGTTCACTATAAATTTGGGTTCACATTTCAAATTGTTGCCACCAAATATTATCGCTCTGTGTTATATTTAAAGAAATTAAATAATGAAGAATCTGCATAAATCTAGTATGTATGTTTCTCCTATTGTGATAAAACAACGGTACCTAAAGGCATCAAATTTTGAATAACATATAATCTTCCATTGAATATGGGCATCTGGAAGCCCTAAATTGGAATCTGAAATTTGTTTCATTATCGATTTCATATTTTGTTATTCATTAACAAACTCCAACGATTTCACAGCGAGTAATGACAACGCTACAGAGGAAACAAAAACGCGCGAGACTGTGTAGCGGAAATTTTAAAGATATGCCCATTTTAAAATTATTTTGCGATATTGCTGTTGAATTGAATTTCATTGTTTAAACGGCAAAGAAATATCCAACTTATTTTAATAATAAAGGTTGCATTTAATATAATTTATAATTAATAATTAAAGGTTACACACACTATGTTTAAAAAATGTCCCTTTGAGCGTAATATAAAATCTGAAAACTTTAAGATTTTTTAGAATTATTTAAAATTTTTTAAAGGAGCGTCGATGACCTTTTTTCCGTTCGTGTACAATGAAAAAAAAAAAAAAAAGAAAAATACTTTGCTCTTAAATTAAGAATTTCGCCAAGTGAATTATTCTTGGCACAAACTGAAAAAATGCACAAGATAAATTTTTAATTTCTCCATAATTTTCTTACCAAAAAATTTCAAAATTTAATATTTAGGCATTATATGAGTCGTAGAATTGAAATATAAAAAATGTCATGTTATTTCAGAAAAATTCGATTTTCTGTCAAATTCCTATGTTAAAACAATACTATGTATAAATTTTAATATTTAGCCTAAGTCGCGCTTTCGAGATAACTCAGTTAAATTTCAACAACCTGTCCAGTAGAACGGGAGATATAGAGCTACACCTCCTTTTTTGTGCAAGGTGTAACATGTGGCGTAAAGTTTAAATTACTTCCAGACAGCTGTTTGATTCGGGAAGTCTAACTTCTTATTTTGAAAGCAGAGGTACCTTTGTTGTCTGGTGTTTTCGTTTGAGTACTGAAATGGCATAACGATTAGGAAATGAAATTTTAGTTCTAAATTATTGTATTTCTTTACCAAGACATTACGCTCTTTTTTTCTGAGCTGACTCGTCATTAGAGTCAATATAACGTCATCTAGAATTTTAGGTGTGAGTCATATTAACACAGATTAATTTAATTTAAGAAAACTGTGCATCAATATTGCTAGATATATAAAATATAAAGTGATATATGCTTAGTCTACTTTTAAACACAACCAATTCCCGATGGGATAAATATATGTTATTTAATTTCCTGATAGAAAACTTGAAACTTCTCTTCTGCATGCCTAAGAATATCACAAGCTGGAGGTTACGTCAAGGAAGAATTTGAATACTCCTGCAGCAAATTACACATATAACATGAACTACTGTAATATTAGAATAATTCTAAGCCTGTGCTGTGACTAGGCTAGATGTGATTTTAAAGTAGCATAGTTGACATTAATATGGGAAAGTAGACACATGATTACAACAGCAAAAAACTTTCAAAAAGTAAAACCTCGTGTAGGACTCGCAGTAAAATCTATGGATTATGTAACTGTTAGAGAGCAATGCAGCAACACTGATAATCGTTGTGGAAGTAACTGATAATCCGAAGGAAAAAAAACAACAATGTAAACAACTATGCTTTGGCTTTTTAAAACTGGGAAATGCCGTTATACTGGCATTATCTCACATGACGTAGCTATCATATTGTCATCACACAAAAGAGTAAAATTTGTATCTGAAAAATATAAGCGCATTTACGACTCACTTTGTAAATCAATTCCAGAGTCTCTTTCCAGTTCTTTTATATTTTATATTTTATTTAAATACATATAAAATGCAACAGGAAGATAAACAAGAAAATTTCGAGACAAATATACAAAAACTAATCAATTAGGAACTGCTTTATTCACTTGTATTTAAATTCAGGAATTAAAAAACTTCATTCAGTTTATGCTACATCAGGTTCATTTATCAACACAAAATCATAAAATTAATTTAGTTATAAAACTGATAAATTTTAAATACATAAATAATACATAAATTTAAATAATGGGATAGGCATAGTTCAGTCCATACCATGACTCGAGTTAATTAAATTTCAGAGAAATTGTTTCTAAATTTTACTCTTCCGTACGAGTTTAGGATCTACCCTTCTAAAAGAATAAATGTTGTAACTTAAAAGGTTTTGTTTTTTGAATAAATTGCATAAGTTGCTACTTTATTCAGTATGCCCAGGCTTTCACAACACAAGGTGCAATAGTAAAAATAATTTAAATGTGGTCCAAAGTGCTTACTGGAAACACAGAACGAATTTACGGCCTTCTCCACTACAGTTCGAACTATAAATAAAGAGCATAATGCTTGTTATCAATACAATTTAAAGCCAAAGTAACCAGCTATTTAAAAGTTTCAATTACTGTTAATATTATAAATGATTCAATTACTGTTAATATTATAAAATAGTATTGAGAATTATCACGTTTACTTTTTACTTTTATTTTACGATTTATTTATTTTATTTTACGATTTTAATAAGAATTTGCATCAAATGTGATTTGTAGAGTAGATTTTGTCTAACTTACTTTAGTATACAAATCCTACGCATACTCCGCAAATTTATTTACACGCTCTAAAACTTTATTAAAAAATATTCAGGGGGCAGTGAAGTCTAAAACTTTTAACCCAGTCGTAAGCGTGAAGGATATCATATTTCATGATTTCACATGCAAAATTTAGTTAACGTCAAAATGTCTACCTGGAAAATGTATCACGAGTTATAGTTTAGGCAGTCTTGAAGACTGAATATTAACTCAGGTTTGAAGCAAAAGCAGACCTTAGAACTGATTTAGAACCCGACGTACACTAGATGCAAGGAGTTTCGTCACCTTGCAAAAATTAATCTCCGAACCTCATAAGTCAGAGGAGATTTTTAAAAGTTCCGCAAACTTTCGGCTTCGTTTCTAAAGACCCGATAGAGATTTTGGCACCTAATATAAAAACCTCATCTTCAGATAGATAGGAGTATATTTTTCATCCTGACAGCGCTGCAATTTTTTTCCTTTGTCTCTCCCTCCTACTCCTCCTCTGTCTCCCTCCAAAGGAAGGGTCGTTTTCCTTCAATGGATATGTCAGGATCCTTTCTTGTGTTGGAGAACTCAGCCTGGAAGAGCGCTATTTATTAAGGGCCTCGACAGAAAGAGGGATAAGTGCGTAATATTGGACATGGGACAGGTGTTGTCGGTTACATCCTATCTTAGCGCTCTTTTTGTAAACATCAAGTAGTTCCTCAAGCTGGCTTTATAAGCAGCCAGGAGTGCGTTTATTGCCCAACTGACTATGTTTGTGAAATTATGATCTTTAAAACATGTATTAGGAGAAACAGGGAGACTAAGTATTGTTTGTTTGCTTATACAGAATTTTATCAGTAAAGAAAAATGTATTTTGTTCTTTAATAAGTAATTCGCTAAGTTTTGATTGAATTGCATTATGGTAAAACTCACGAGCGTTTTATGCCTAAATTCGTGGAGAGCATTTTAAGGGAAAGAGGAATGTATTTACGTTACATATCAGTCTTCAAACCGGATAGAAAATTAGTGTTTTATGTTTTACTGCTTGACGGCTACTTCGATAAGTGTTCAGTTATTTGCATGAAATTTAATAAAATATTAATGATTTTTGTTTTAATCGCAAATGTTCACTAATTCCGAAATGCATTTTAGATACTAGCAATCTTGTTTCAGTGATAGATGCAAACGTAAAATACATGAATACAGTTGGCCAAAGTACAACACGTGTACCTCAAAAATTTTAAAATGTTGATCTCATGAAACTAATCAGAGTTAAAGTAATACCACTCAGTAACGTGAGTGTATTTTATCGTTGAAGGAATTATTTAGGCATTATTCATATTGAGAACTGATACATAAATAGCACAAATGTAAATTTATTAAAATAAAACGTAATCGGGAATATATTAGAAAAAACAAATTTAATTAAACGCATTGAACATACACACCTATATATAATATAAATGTAAATTTAATAAAATAAATAGTAATCGTGAATGTATTAAAATAAAAACAGCTTTTATAATCACACTTATCGACTACCACACATACTTAACTCAAATGTTAATTTAATAGTATAAAAAGTATTTTTTTTAATTTCTTGCAGTGAACTTTATTATTATGTTTATTATCGGTAGTACGTGTGAAATGTCTCCCCGCTTCTGGTTTGGAGCAAAATCCTCAATGTGAATTTATGTCATAAAAGTAAAAATTAAGTAATTTGTTACATAATTTTTTAATCTTTTTTTTTAGTTGATTTGGAATTTTACTTTTTTTAACGTTTGAAGCTTTCTGAAATAAAATTGATTATGCAAGTCTGTTAACTGCAAGTGGGGAAAGTTATTTATATACTATTCTCACTTGAGAACAAATTAACTTAATGTTTAAAATATAATTTTAGTTTTAAAAGAGAATTTTATCGCTATAAGATTTTTGTTAGTTTCGAGAATTTGCTATCACAAATTACTTTTAAATTTTAATTTTGTAGTACAACAGTTTTCAAAGTAAATAAATTGATAAATTCAGTATACCTGAGCCGAGAAGCGGAATAAATGCTTTGACAGATGAAGAATGGAAATGGAGGAAGATTTTAATATATATATTAGATGGCGGCTCAGAAAGATAGTGGTTAGGACGCTGATTACACCTATGCCTAACGGAAACGCCCGGGTGGAATACCGCAGAAGGCATGAAAACGTATAATGTCTGTGAGACAAGAAGCACTCAAAATATTTAGCAAGCCTCTCAGGAGGCTGTGGTAAGGAAAGAGGACTAGGAGACGCAGGGACAGCATCTTCGGTTGTTGTGCTTGAAATTCAAACTGAGGCGGAAGCTTATCTGTTAGCTTGGTACAGCAATAACTCAATCAACTATGGTACTACAGAGGTAGCGGCCTAGCTTATGCTTTACTTGTATATTGAAATATTGTCAAATGTTCCAAATTTACAATTAAGAGAGAAATGTTCTAACATATGTTTAAATATGAAATAGGAAATGTCAATCAATAAAACTGAGTTATGGTCATATAAGATTTTTCCTTTTTCCAAATAAATAATGCCAGGAACTGAAAAAAAAGCAATTCATAATTTAATAAAGGAAATCAATAAATATCATTCCTCAAACAGAAAATGCCCTGGCTGTTTGTAGAAGGAGGCAATAAAAACAATTATTTGGTAGAATTATAGCTTCAAATATTTCCTACATAGACGAAATTTACAGTTTGTTATTAAATACGCATACTGGACTATTAAAAGCTTTGTGAAAATTACTCTTAAACAGATGTATAAAATTTTAAATCTTGTTGCACAGAAAAAAGTATGAAAAAATAATTTAGAAAAAGATCAAACAAAAGACAGAATTAAATGTAACACAGCCATATTGTTGTAAAATCTGAAGTGGAAGCTTTTTATGTTACGAAAATGGTTAGAAAAAAATGTATCAAATTCGCAAACAATATGGTAAAAGCACGTGGTATAAAAATTTCATATTTTCTGATGGGCAAAGGAAGACAGAATGACTTATATCCTTTAATAGTTATCTCAAAGTCCAAACCATCACTCCAGAAATCATTGATGACATCAAGAGCTTTAAAATTACTGCAAGAGGTACACTTAAGGAGTGAACCTACTTAAGGATTATGTGGTACACTTAAGAGGTATGTGGAAACTTTCTCTGTAAATTCTGCTCATTTGATGAAACTCTTTGTCTTTCAAGTGCTTTTTTTAGCTTAGGGAATAAAAAAAGTCTCTTGAAGCTGGGTCTGGCGAATACGGCGGGTCGTCAAGCAGTTCAAATCCTAATTCATGGATTTTCGTCATTGCACCGCTGAGGTTTAAATGAAGCACTGTCTTGGTGAAATGAATTTTTTTTCTTTTGCAAATGTGGCCTTTTTCAGCAGTTTCTGCCTTTAGCTTGTCAAGTAACTTTGCATATTAGGCTCCGATAATGGTTTTCTTTTTTCAAGATAGTCTATTGAGACAATCTCATTGCTGTCCCAGAAAAACTCTTGCCATTACTTTCTCAGCAGAAAGAAACAGTTTTTGGGCATTTTTAAAGCCATTCTTTGTAGTCCGCTGTGTGTTTGTTTCTGGGTTGTAGTGATGAATCCAGGTTTTATCTACAGTGATTGATAGTAAAAAAAACTCCGATTTATTCCAACAACAAAACGGTGCAAATGCTCATTCGTACACGTTTTCGGTCCAAAATGAGCAACCATGGCAATCAACGGGCAGCCAGCTTGCTCATATCTTGGTTCCATATGTGGCAAACACGTTCTTTGGACATGTTAATAGCCTCTACTATCTCTCTAACCTTGATTCGATGGTCTTCAGCACTATTTGGCGGATTTTAACGATGTTTTCGTCAGTGGCTGCAGTTTTTGCCCGTCTAGAACGTTTATCGTCATCCAAGCTGGTACGGCCACGCTTAAATTCCGCTGCCTAAAATTACACAATAGTAAATGATGGTGCAGAGGCCCCGTACACTGTGTCCAACTTCTCTTTAATATGAGTAGGCGTATTACCTTTCAGAAGTAAGTATCTAATGACAGCACGATACTCGATTTTTTCCGTTTTTGCAAAAACGGTCCCATCAATTCACAAAAGTAATTGTCAGACAAAAAATTCGCTTTCAAAATAGCTGAAATTTTGATTGCTAGTTATGAAGTGATACCCAAACAACTTTCCCCCACTTTGATTGATTTGAGTTGCCATCTACAGATTGAGGTAGAAAACTTTTCAAACAGCCATCGTAATTCATTTTACGTCTCTTAGGTGCTTGGATCTTGTTTATACTCTCACAGTAAGCCAAACAATGAAAATTTAAAATTTGGACATTTCCAAAAAATGAAACAGCCTTGCGATAATTGTCAGAGGAAATCAAATTCCACCAAAATGCATTCATATGCATATTTATTAACAAAGAGGTGAACTGTTGAAAATTTTGATTTTGAAATCATTTGCAAAATCAGTGTATTTTTAAAGAAAAAATTAGCGTTTAGGTTGACTAGACTTTTGAAACTTGACTTTCTCAAATTATCAAGATAGCAGTTTACTCTAAAATGTCCCAAAATAAGGATTAGCTATACATTCTGTAGGAAATGTATTGCGGAAAAATGATAAAATTCCAGGAGAGATCATGAAACAAATCATGGAATTTGGCGGGCACAAAATATTAATATTAACATTCAAATAAGAAAACTGAAAGATATTTACTAGGTATGTAGCAACCAAAAAAACTAAATAAAATGTATATTATGCATTACTTGAAACTAAACTTACAGTCAAAAACAAAATGAAATTCTAGGAATGTAATCAGCTTCGCTATGTAAGATAATTTCATTTGACGGAATTCTATCTTAGTAAATAAGATAAATTATATTGCACATGTCATACAAAATTTTTTCAATTGGTAAAACATGTTAAATTAAGGAATGGAATCAGTCGGCATAGAAAGTGTTTGCGATTAAATAACAAAGTGTTGATGGAATTTTAAAAATACTTTTTTCTCATGTTCAAAATTCTAATAAAACTGTAAGCTAAAATGCTAAGGTTCAAACTCTATTTATGAATTTTTGAAGGGAATAATTTAGAATGTGTTCTTCGAGTACATTAAAAAGAATAATAATAAAAGGAATAATAACTGAATAAAGTATTACCTTATTTAAATGCGAAAAAGCACTAAATTTTAAACATTAAAATAAGAATTTAAAGTAATAGGAAAGTTGATAATTCAGAGATATACACAAGATCCTAATGGAAAAAAAAGAGTATTATTAGTGAATCAGAAAATATGTTTAAATTCGAGAAATTACTAGTTCAGTTACTCTTCCAATTACAAAATAATTAAGGTAATTACTATCTTAATAGATTAAGACTTGTTCTTTTATGGTTATAGGATCATTAATATTCTTCTATGGTTATCAGAATAGTTTATGGTTATTAAGCATCTTTGTTTCGGATCCTAAACTGACATAATGTTGCTTTAATAATGGAAACACCAGAAAACGTGTTAAGTCGTATTACAGATTATAAAAGAGATCCAATTTTGTTATTATACGATTATACAATCTTAAGTAAAAAATTGTCAAATTTTCTGCGTCCCGTGAGCCATAAAAAAATTATCTAAAAGTCTTTTATTTTGTTTTATTTGATAGATACAAATTATTTATTTGTTTCCACTATTTTAGAAATTCTGGAAAATATAAAATGGGCAAACATGCTTTGCTCAGTACTGTAAAAAAATGAATTACAAGGTCACATAATCTTATTACAGCTCAGCCCACCAGCGGCCGAGCGGTAAAGTCGCTGAACACTGGTAGTTCGATCCGAGGTTCGAATCCCGCGAACGGGCTGGCTGCATGGGCGTTTTCGTGGTTTTCCGCATGTGTAATGTGTATACGAGCCAGTTTCCCTTAGAAAGTCCTCCACGAAGGCATCCCTCCTCTTAGGCAAATAGCCCTTGAGGCTTTGCCATAATCACACACACAATCTTATTACAGCTCAGCGAAGTGCCGTGGGAGAAAAGAAACAAGGAACAGCATGTCAGTTCTGAAACATCATGGTACAGAACAACGTCATCAAAAATAAAGTGGTTCAAAATTTTCGCAGTTTAAATATTGTTGTAAAAAATGTCATCAAATTTTAAAACTATGTTAAATGATGCACCAAACCATGAGGCCGAAAGCATCATGAATGGAAACTTCGAGGAGAAAACAATGTAAAGCACACAAGCCAAAGAACACTAGGGCTATCTGCTTAAAGGGGATGGATGCCTTCATGGAGGACTTTGTCAGGAACTGTACCCACGCAATTCATTAGAATTGTATCGTAGAATTACATCAGA
Source organism: Stegodyphus dumicola (assembly GCF_044657685.1). NCBI lineage: Eukaryota > Metazoa > Arthropoda > Arachnida > Araneae > Eresidae > Stegodyphus > Stegodyphus dumicola. The sequence goes on from NC_140777.1 coordinate 26,388,662, forward strand.
ATCCTACAACTTGTATCCACGTAATACATTAGAATTTACAACATTTAAAGCTTAAAAGGCGTGTCATCATGCGATGTATGTGCTTTATTTTTTACAATGATATTTTCGACGGTGATATTTTTAAACTGCGAAAATTTTGAAGCACTTTATTTTTGATGACGATGTTTTGCACCATGATGTTTCTTTTCTCCCACGGTATTTTGGATGACCGACGTTTCCGCTTGCGTTGCTTCTTCCGCGGTATTTCAGTCCACTATGTTTTCGCATGTAACCATTCGCGCCTTAGAAATCTTAGAAAACTGAACATTTTTGTTGGTTTTCTTGACACTAACAAAATTACACTATAATAATCATAGCATTGACATTATCTGCTCAAGTTCATTTATGCACACAGTCGAATCAGCTCCTGGCAAATTTAATACAATAATTTTAGAAAATATGTGGTAAGGCAAGGAAACAATTTGTAGCATAAAATAAGAAAAACAGAAAAGGAATGTCAAAATGCATTTATTTCATGCAGCAACATTCCATCCTGCTTTATACCATGAGACAGAAAGGGCGAGGCCAAAAGCCATGGCACGTATAGAATTAAATTTAACATATTTTAGCGATATTCTACATTTTTATTATTAAAATTTTTCTAGTAAAGAAGAATATCAGTTAATTGCTGCATCGCCATTTATACTGTCATATTTGTAATTAATTTAAGCAAATGTATTGTTCTTGCAAATTTTATTTTACGTTTCCTAATTTCTGATTTATGTTTTAAACTTTGTATCTGTTCCTTCTCGATTTACTCTGTGTAACATTTTTGCGTGATGACTGTACATTTGAAAATATAGTTTCAGGTTTTTCTGCTATTAGGCTTTTCTTCTTTTACAGAAATATGTAAACAGAAAGCAGAATAAAATGAGACGCCATAATCCTGTCCAAAGATCTAAAATAATATTAGACGCATTCCTGCCCACAAGTTTCTGCTACTCTTAGATTTGTCATAATATTATTTTAATATCTCAAGAAAGTTTTTATCTTAATGAGCATTATTTGCAAGGACATAAACAATAAGACTTTTTCTAATTTAATGAACCGAATGGGGTAAACCAAGAAAACAATTTGTAGCATAAAATAAGTAAAACAAGAAAGAAATGTCAAAATGCATTTATTACAATCTTTGGAATTATGTCAGATTTCTAATTTTAATAAAATTCGTAATTTTGAAGCATTTTCTCTCTCAAAGACGCCTCATATGTATATCGTTTTATTTTCAAGAAAATTTGGATTGAACAATGAAACGTTTTCTAACCTTCACAGGAATTGTTAAGAAAAACAAAATTAATTGTTCCAGTAAATTGATCTAATTGTTCAAAAGAGCATAGGTGAAATCACTTTACGCTTTAAAGAATATTAAATGACGTATTTTAAAATAATTCTACTTACTCTTGGGGTATTCAATGATACAATGAGAGGAAAAGTAAATATAGATCATTATGGAATTTAACAAATCATTGTTTGAAATTTGATTGTTAATTAAATAAATGAAAGTTTAAATCTGATTTCTTATAAAGATAGTTTAAGTGCCGGATATTAAATATTACTCATCGTAAATGGAAAATCAAATGTTTATATAATAGGCTATATTCGAGAGTGCACTGAGTATTTATTGCCTTAGTATGAATCCTAAAACTCAGTTCTAAATTCTTTTCCTAAATTCATTTTATTGTAAAAGAATAATGAATTAGCTCTCATTGTATTTGGATAAAATTGTGATGCACTGTATTTAATTTATTTGTGGTCACGCTGAAATCAGATTTACTTTTTGTATTCGGAGATACTCCTGGCAATTCAAAAGTACTCTTTATTTGCCACGTAAGCTGAAATAAACTGAATATCGATATATATTGTTTTTGTCTATCAACCATGAAGGAAATTTTCATGCCTCTAGGATTGATATTATATACAGATTGGTCGAACATTTGTGTCCCCTAGTTTTCTGTTTTCTAAAATCATAATTTTTAATGAAGACTTAAAAAAACTGAATATGTAGAAATAAAAATATGCTTGAAATTAATCTTACTGTAGAGCTAAAAATTCGGCCTTTAAAATTGCAGTTTTTTAGTAGAGAATTAGCAACAGAGGTATCTCTTCCTGTTCGTAAAAATGGTTTATTCTGTGAATGATCTAGCCATTATTAATTGCAACAAATTAGAAATTTTCGTTGCTTGTTATAGTTTTAGTTACATAATATAGTGAAATATAATCCAGTTAAACAGAATTTAACTTGTGTAACTAGTTAAAAGTTAAATACATGTGTTAAAAACATTATAGATCAGAGCCGTAGAAAACACAGCGAAGTGAAAACCGCTAAGCTATAAAAGTGCAAATTAATTATGCTCTTATTAGATGAGATTTTAGAGAACATTAAGCCTTTTAATACGGAAACATAAACAAAAAATAACCGCACTTTTGCTCGGATTCAAACCACGGTTTTTGCCAGGTCTCAGCTGGATTTGGCTTCCTGATGACAGCTGGAATATTCTATCACACAAGGCCATGCATGGAAGAATGCGACATTTACTTATTCTCGCTACCATTTATTTAAGGGGTGATTGAAAAGAAGCATAAGACTCGGGTGAGCAATTTCAGATGGTGAAAAATTATCAACTCTCACATCATTGTTCCGCACAACGCTAGAGACTATTAAAGCCCCTCAATACAGAAACGTGAAACATCACTGTTCTGTCATAAAAATCTGAACCTTCGATCTTCCAGTTGCCAACAGGACGTCCTAACCGCTCCCAAGGAAATGAAATGATTGTTTCGTGACTAGATGCTGAATGGCGGTATGAACAGCAGCCTATACTATGACAACGAATAGCGAGTCCATTAATAAAAGGCACATGTGCTCTGCGGGCAAACATACAGCGAACCCTTTCTAAGAAAACCATTACTATAAGTCCTTAGCTTTCTGTGGAGGGTGAGGTTTAGAATTATTTATACTATTGCAAGAACACATAAGGACACTGTGCCTAATGTGAGCGATTCCTTCTTTGGGGGAAGGTTTAAAGGCACTGGCGAGTACTAACGTTACACATGGGGAAGTAATAAAACGAACTAATTAATGCGCGCAACACAATTTAACCTCTGGCCATCTTAGAGAGGATGATTATTAGTGCTGACGATTATTTTGTTATGTAGGGAAATTAGAGAAATTACACTTTGCAGAAGTCCCTGTGTTAATAAGCAAAAAGAAAAAAAAATATGCCTTCATTTCTACTACCGAGTTTGAGATCTTTTTCAATTAGCTAGTCCCTAATGCGAGTAACCTTCATCATGCAGCTGAGTTTTTTCCTTGTATCTTTGCTTGCAGGCTGCGTCGAAAAGGTTTGTTCATCTAGTTGCGTCACTATTTCGTTCCTGGTTTTCGATAGCAAAGGCTGTCCTGTCGTGTTTCTTTTAATGCTGTTTCTGTTAATGTGTTTAGACGTCACTTTCCGTTCAATGGAATGATGATCCAGGACTTCACCGCAATCAGCCTGTTCACCTGAATACTTCAGTGTTGGGCTGTGAATCAGAGTCTTCAAGATATGTTCCAGCAGACTATTCTCTCTCTCGTAATCTAGGCTTCAAGTTCACTAATTCCAGAAGTTCCTACTCAGATAAGTATAACACGTATTGATTATTTTTCTTGCCTTGATGCGTCCGCATAACGGATAAATTTCTGTTGAACCGATGGAAAGAAAAAAGTTGAATAGCTCTCTTGATATAGAATTTAACATCTTAAGTTATTGTTAATTGATAATATGAAAAAAGATTAATAAGATAAATGTTAATACCTCTTTGACCGTTATAGCTGAGCCTATAGAAATCTTGCTAGAAGGAAATTGTTCTTCTCCCAGGAGAAGTAGTGTTAGAATATTAATTGCATTCTAATATAATTAAATGGAATTGATTATACTAAGAAAAAAATAATTTTAAAGGGTACCTTTATATCAATAAGACTTTTCTTAAATGTTATCGTTCACATGTAGCACTGAAATGTTTATCAGGACTTAACTTTAGAAAATAAAATCAGGAAAGTAATAGTAGATGACTTCAGTCTGTCAATTATTTTCTTTTATTATTTATCCTTATGACATTTTAATGGTTTATTTACTGAATTAGTTAATTGTTTCGCACAGTATGTTTTTTAAGTTATTGCTATAAATGAGGACCTGGCCGGGGCGAACTCGAAAATATCTTAAACACAACGTACCAACTGCCACATACTCTGTTTAATTAGTGTTATATGGAGAAAGAGTTTGAAAGAGTGTTGTGTCATAAGGACAGACACAAAGGGGTTAGAAAACCATACTATGAAATGAAACAATGAAAACTAATAAAATAAAGTTTCGAAAAGCATTAACTACTGTTTTCGATAAGAATATATTTGTTATTTTGTCATGAATTGCCATTATAGTGTCTTCTTGATTTATTTGGCACGTGCTATATTTTAGTTCAGCAAATGCCCACTGAGTGGGAATTCTTTGAATGATGAATTGCATAATATTTTTAAAATATTAAAAAAGTCGTGTTGTTAAAATTTCTAATATTTGTATGTAAGATAAAATAAAACCAAATTAAAATGTGACTGATGATGGTAATTAAAAAATGTAAGCGCCAAAATTTATACATATATAATAATAATATACAAAGACATATACATAATCATTAAGCGAAAATAAACACAGACGTATACTGAAAGCTTCCTATCACGTATTTGGTTATATGGGTACACATGCCATCCAACTAAAATAATCTGCTTAAAAATATTACCAAATTCTCTTCAAGAATCTACTGCTCTTTTCGTGAAAAACACAACATTTCGATTAAAATATGCTAAAGAAGATGCATTGTCTAATGAAACAGCAAAATAATCAAAATCTTTTGTAAGAGCCTGAAGAATATACCAACAATTAATAAAAAAGTTAGAAATAATTTGTTGAATTAACAGGATAACTTACGATAACATGAAATAATATATGCAAACACGAGGAGTTCATGCGACGTCATCACTCTTTTATAGCAACTAAGAAGGATACGCGAAAGTTAAAAAATAACTGAAATAAATTATTAAAAATTTTAGGCTTATCAATAGTCAGCACAAGGCCTACAAAAATATTTCATTATGCAGCTCCAGATTTTCCGTCATAACTTTCTAAATTAGATTGAAACTCTGTATTCCCTTATGCTTCGAAGCCATTCTTCTCCCTAAAATACTGAAATTAGCTGTTCTCCCTAGGATATTTGCATGCCACGTAATAAATAGCCACTTTTCCAAGCTTCTATTTCTCTGATAAGGGGATTAAAAGACGCCTGAGGAGCTGTAATTAATAGGCTAAACAGCTTCGAGGTATTATTTATGAGGATAATAATTACGTTATATGCGCTCGTTAATGGTGGCAGCCAATCAGATGCGATTTTAACAAATACTGCTTCAAGTTGGAGCTTAAAGCCGGCTGTAAAAAGAAAAAACAAAGAACTTTTGAATAGTTTGTGTTATTCGGTGAATATTAAGCGGGAAGAAGTATGTAATTTAATTAAAGGAAAATTACTTGTCATAACGTTCATATTTATGGCAGTAAAGATTTTTGTTCGTTTAGCTTCATAAAGCTCGCCGCTCTGAAGTTGCTTTGGTGACAGTCATTTTAAAGTACTAGCTCTTAAAATGTCTTCCCTGATGTATTATAATTTTAAATTGCTCATCTACTTTAATTACGTCCCGAACAAAACTTTAAAAGTGTCTTATTTTAATTTCTCAGAGATTTACATGGATCTAACACATGTCGTAATCAATACCACAAGCCTACATCGTACGAAACAGAAAAAAAAAAAAAAAAAAAAAAAAAAAAGAGATTTTAGGTTTTAAAACAGTTTCATAAAAGAAATTTCTACAAGTATTTGTAGAAACGCTTACCTGTTTAATGCACTCTGTTGGAAATATATTATTATAATATTCGGATTAGCCATTAATAGTAACTTGTTTACTGTCTTCTTTTACGGAATAATTAGATAATTTACTATGTTATAATTTGCTTTATGTGTTACGAACTAAGACTAAACCAAAACTTGAAATTCAGTTTAATCTATAAAACTGAAAAGAAGAAACCTGGAGGTTAGATTTAAAAATATTTCATGGAAATCCTTTTTAATGCTCAAGCACGTTTCATAATATGTCAAATGTGCACAATTATTTTATTTTTAAACATAAATATTATAAAGTATCCGATTTCTTATAGCTTTTGTTACCATAATACTTTAGACATTATTCTTAGTTCACGTCTGTAGCATTTTCACATAAAGACGATAGTTATATTGCACATGTTGCAGAGACATTAGGTATTTTGAAGCAGGAGTTATGAAAAATGAGAAAAGTCCTCCCCGGGACTCGAACCACGGACGTCTCGAATACGCGTCGAGCGTGCTGACCACCACACCACGAAGGTATGCTATGAAGGCGGGAGGAATACCTAATACCTTATAACGAAAGTGTAGTAATTCTTCACTGAATAAGGTTTAAACTGTAAATTACTGTATAAATTTGATTCTACCCTTGAAGATATTTTGTAATTGGAAACGATTCCAAGAATCGTTCTCAGCTAGACAGAGATTAATATTTTACATTGCTTGAATTGAAATCTGTTGTATTTAGAAATTATTACTTTAACTGATTGATTTTGCGCGGGATTTTAATAATCGTTGCATATTATAAAACTCACTGTAAAACTTTTAACTCGTAATGTTAAACTTAATTAGCTATAGAAATGTAGCTCTTTAATTCTCCCTCATTTGGATGAATAAATCAACTTTGCAAGTTTAATTTAGCTTTAGTGCCACATATATTAGGTGATGTTAAACGAAGAAGATTTATTAAAGTCAAGTCTTCCTATACATCTATGAATCAACAAACGCTAAGAGTGTTATTTTTTAGATTTCAGTAATTTGGTAATTTAAATCAGCAAAGGACAAAATCTAAGTATCATTAATTCGGGTTTGGTAGTGGAGATTCTATCCCTACGTTCTAAGGGAATAAACTTCTACTACCAGTGGACAGGTTGGCTAGCTGGAATATCGCGACTCAGAATAAACAGGAGCAACCGTGTTTTATAACGAGCCAGCTACAGATTTAAAAGTTTTGTGCGGTTCGGATATAAAAATCGTATAAATATTAACATTAGATGAACAACACAAATTATCTCTCTGTTATGAATAGCTAATGAAGGTCTATGGTTTCTTGCTTAAATTCTCATAGAAAACCACCGACAATTTCTCGGTTGCTTCCTGTTGAAAAGAACTAACAGTAATGTACGATTCCACATTAAAAGCGAATTCCAAAGTGAAGAATAGGCTTACTATTACTATATTCTTAGTGGTTAGTTTCTTTACTTCTATACGAAGCACATCCGAAGAACTTACAATACTTTTCTCCATGCATCCGCACTTTCAGCTCGAGTGTTCAGTAAATGGATTCAACAGGCTTTGGCTACAGCATATTCATTTCAGCACAATATTGAGGGTAACTATTATGCAATGAATGGAGTTAAACTGTACCTGGTTAACTAAACCCCAAACAGCTTCTTACAAATGTTTTTTTTTTTTGAAATATATATACATAGATCCTTAACAACTTAACAAGCCTACTTACTCTCTTTCGAAGAAGTAAGCAATAATTTACTTGCTTTTGTATGTGTGTACCTTATTTTTGACGTATGCGCTATTTTTGTTTTATAAAATGCACGATTTAATACATGCTATTAAAAATATTAAACTTCCTTTAAGTTTGTTACAAGTTTTTAATAGTTTCAATACGCTCTTCTTAAGTATTAACCTTTCCTAATTTCAATATGAAGTATTTTATATTTCTTGCCCTAAGAGATAATTATAAATAGAAAAGGAATAATCACTTATATATATTTCAGAAGATATATATATATATATATATATATGTAAATCTTCAGAAGTTGAAAATGAGTTAAGTTGTATTAAATTACTATTTAATTTAATTAAAAGATTAAATTGTTTACAAAATGACTAAAAATTGAACATTCGATGAAACTCTTAAATATTTTCAGGTTGCCATAAATTTTCTTTGTTATTAAAAAACTTTATACTTTTCCGCATATCAGACAATTAACAGCATTAAGTAACATAGCGCCATCGAAAAGTTATAACATTTCGTCATATCTGTGTATTCTTCGGTCGAAGAAAGAAATGAAGAGGCCGTAAAATATCCTCGAAGATGGTATATACTGCATCGATGCATTTACTGCATCGATTAATTTTATTCAGAAATTATCATTTAAGAACTTATTATTATAACATTTTTCAGAAATCATTGATTTTATAAAACCGTAACTGGGATTTAACTTAAAATAATTAAATTCATTTCTTTAATGTAAACAAGCTGCACTTTTTGTTTGCACTCCCAAATAAACAGAAGGCAAGAACTGGTAAATAATGCTGAAACTAAACGAGGAATTTCTCGTTTAGAAATCTTTAGAGGCAGAAATTCTCGAAGAGCGAATAGAAAAGGTAAAGCAGCTAATCGGATTTATGGAATAATTTATTTTATTTTTATTATTTTCTGAGCGTCGTGTTAGTGTATTTTTCATTTTTATTCCCATACTTAAAATTTAAAATTAGTTTCGAAAGGCATATAATAGAGATCTGCTTTATATCTTCGTTTGACGTAAAGCATTGTTTCAGTTAGAAAATGCATGAGTAACCTTTTTTTTTGTTAATTGTCAAAAAGTTTCTGTCATAATAGATGTTCCATCTAAACTTGATTTTAAAATATTTGATTAATTTTTACATTCCCTTGTTTCTTCAATTGTTTTAAAGTGTTGGTGAAAATCGAATAAAATAAATTAATATAAAAGGTGATTATTAGTCCAAACGATGAGACATATCCATACGATACTATCACTAAACATTTTGTAGGAAATAAGTCAATTTTATAGAAATAATCACTGAAGAATTTCGGTAAACGTTACTAAGTAGATAATATGGGTATTAGATAAAGCGAGATAAATGTTGAAAATATATTTGACTTTAGATCTTATCCTCTTCAAAGAGATTTCTTTTTGCTAACGTACTAGGCCTAATGCTTGGAATGTGATTAAAATGCCCCCTAACAGTCTCCGTATTTTTTTACTCTCTGCGGTCGAGACGTCAGAGACCAGTTTGATCTGCACTTCTACAAGAAAATACTGCGTCTTCAGGATACAGAGATTTGTTAACGAAGCAATCAGTTCTCAGAACTTCACTGTTGAATCGCTTGCAATTAACTTCATCTTTCAACCATCATAAAGTTATAATGATTTAATTATGTGATGAAATTGTACATTTCTATTACATAGTTTGTTTCGACAGTATAATGCAAGTTCTGATCTTCTGTGATGATTATCTTAGTGATAGTAAAGATTCTTCATCTAAAAGTCCTATAAGAAACATACCAAATTGTGAAAGCGTGAATACGTACATATGTATGTACATGGATGTATATAAAATTGTCTATGCTTTTTATTGTTGTAATCAAACTTATATAAATGCTAAGAAATATTGTAATTAGTTTTAAACTTCATTAACTTCGTAAAGCTTATGTAATCAAGGTAAATGCGAATTCCGTATTAAGCCCCATTGTGTAACAGCGGCACTCATTTAAATATTTGCTTTTTATTTTCAGATTCAAGCGTTAACCCATTAGCCTTTGATTAGCAACTCATGATATAAAACGACGCAAAACACTTTATATCATTTCTTCCTGAGCAATGACTTCACGTTTGAATTTTCTCTTTCTAAGAAGCTACGGTTGTTTTTACACATTTTGAAGAAATGTTTTTATTATTTGAATTACATATTATATTTTAAAGAAGCAGTTTATATTATTATTTAATACTAGGGGCACACGCTAGTCATATTCACTTATATCTTTGATCATAGGTGGCGTTAATCTGCGCATGGCCTGAACAAGAGCCTCATATTATTCCTGAAGGATACTAATCTATGCTGATATAATTGGCATCTGAAAGTTCGCCCAGATTGGACGGTGGAGTTTTCAAATACTGAAGTTATATTTCCACTTTGTCCGACAAATGCCAATAATGATTGAGGTTAGAGGTATGTTATGATTTCAAAAGTAATCTGAACTTAAAATCATACTATATGAAATGATATTCATCAGATTATATTACATTTGCCGATCGTCAGGAGTCAACATTTGGTGTTTCTAGGCTCACAGCAATCTCAATTTCTGGTTTTCCAGTCACAGTTTAAGAGCTCTTAGGAGTCTCCTTCTGTGAAATCCTAGCCAATGTTGAGTCCATCGTATTGTGTTTCCGGATGTGCTTTGTAATGCGTATTGAAATGTGCTGAGTTACAATCTCTGCGCAGAAACGTTCGCTATTCTGCGAAAAGTCTCGTTGCGAGCCTCTTTCACTTTATTTAATTCACTAACATTGCCTACTAGGTATTTATTACATGATTTTTCATCAGCTGCTGCTTCGTGAGCAACCGAGATAACTATTACATGAGAAAAACCTAGATATTTTGTAGAGACATTAGGTATTTTTGAAAGGAGATGTGAAGGCCATGTATGCTCACCATTATTCCATGAAGGCAAATTAAGAAGGCGGAAGAAATAACTTAAGGATTACTGGAGATTATCCTATCCAAAATCCTGATGATGGAGAATCATCATCCACAACCTTTTTTATTTAGGGCGCCACTGTAGAGAGATTAGATGTTTCTTGATAGCAAGAGATGTCAAAAATGAGCAATGCCTTCACCGGGACCCGAACCACGGACCTGTCGAATACGCGCCGAGTGTGTTGACCATTAAACCACGAAGGCATGCGAAGAAAGGAGAAATACCTTATAATTTAACCATTTTAGAAATGCTGGAATTGAGTCTTCTTGTATTTACTAAAGCACTTCTTTCAAAGTCACTGATATGTTTCATCTTATACACTTAACTAATCTCATTGACTGCACTTACACTAATCCCTAAAATTTTTCCCACGATGAGCGTGCTTGATGTAAATATTTCCTGGCTTGTTCTGTCAACGTGGGAAGAAGCTAATTCGTTACATAAAGAGGTTTTTCTGTTACATTTTCTACTTACTGCATATGCAAACACACATATGGGAAACTTAATCCGAAGAATTTACCTGTGTTTTAACTGGTATGCAAAGGCTCTTATGTTATATGAGACTTGGAGTCTGCTAACCCGGATAACTCGAAACATGCTCTTCTTCCTGGAGCAATTAAAATTAAAGTTCATTTTACTATCTGCATATTTTAAAAATTTCATCAGATTTAAATAATATTAAAAGATATTAGAATGTAGAAGTTGAGAAGTTATTTCAAGAAGTTTTGCATAATTTTATTACATATTAACAATATTATAAAATTTTAAGCAGTATATGTCTTAAGCAGAATAATATATACTTATAAAAAACATATATTATTATAAAATTAACATTTGGTCTGAATGTTTTGCTCAGCCGTCTTATTTTCCAAGCCTTCCTTATTATAATTCTCTTATGTTTTCATCCAGGATACAATCGAATTATCAGTCGCAGATATAATAATATACTCAGAAAATGAATTATGATTACTTCTGTGTATGTCAGACGAAATAACTGATTATTTATTTTTTGCAATGTAAAGTACTGGATCCAATCATTTCATCTTTGCAGCTCCAGTATCAACAAGGCTACTGAATTTCCGAAATGAAATCTAACACCTGCACAAATAGTTCTGCGGCAAACCAGGAATAGGATTTGCCCAGAGCAATGAGCAGAGTTTTCTTTGTAAAATCTCACCTAACAGGAATATGAGATTTGCGACAGCTAGGAGAAATTTATTTTGAGAAGAGAAAAAATAATAATTTCTATAAGAATTCTGTTGTCTGGCTTATAGGACGATTGTTTTCCATGCTGGATAATGAAGTATTTCAACAGTTGTTATTCAATTGAATTATTTCCTACAATACATGAAAAACGTTCAATTTTGTTTAACATGGGTAGTTAAAATCCCATGACTCTAATGAAATTTGATATACATAAAGTTCCTCCTGATTATTTTATTGCACATAAAACAAGAAATTTTCATATGTTTTGAAGATTCAAAATATCAAAAACTCAAATTCAAAATATCGGGTTATTATTCAATTAAGCATGGTAACAATTGGCCTCAAATTATTATAGCTCATTTAGGCACGGTTATTTATCAGATGTTTATAATGGTTTTATGACAGATAGTTTCATTCATGATTTGAAAAGAACGAGGAAATGGCTTGCAGTTATTTAAGGTAAAAAATAAATAATTTCACACTTTAAACTTATTATTGACATGAATTAACACGCAGTATTTTAAATGAAACAAAGCTTCGTAACTAATTAAAGTGACCGTCCCAAGTACAGATCAAAATATTTCCCTATTTATTAAGTCTAAATTAACCTGACCATAAACTAAAGTAATCGACAAGTTTTATGGTCATCGGCGCTTCTTTGAGAGTAGGTTAAATTTTGTTTGTTTGTGCCACATGTCTTGCAAGCTAGAAAATTCTGAAATTTGAAACTGAAAATTGTTTCCGTCATAGAAACAGTAACAAAAGCATCCTACAAGTATATTATAATTGAACAATCGTTTTCTTGATGTAGTTCGTGAAACTAAAGCCGGTAGAATGCTAATAAATGAAACTCAAGTAATCTTCTTTACGTTGTTCCTTTATGTTTATAAATTCTGAATATAAAACTTTTGAAAGGGCGTCAATAAATTTGTAGACAGCCATGTTTATAAGGATAGAGAGAGATGCAGTTTTATCGATTTTTAATAAATTATGACATTAATTCCATTTAAGAAATAAAGGCTTTTATACTATATAGAAATGCTAAGATTATATGACTTAATTAAAATTTTAAACAAAGAATAGAAAATAACTAAAACTGCGAATGAAGGAAAAAGACAAATACGACTGCGATAAAAATTTCAACATTTAGAATTGCCTGGACAAAACTCTAATTCCTTTGATATGATACATAATAGGAAAAATGAAGTTTTTTCTTCTTTCATTTTCATTCGAATTTGAAATAAATTCTTCGGAAAAGCAACTAAAGAAGGAGGGAAAAAATGTCTTTGGTGCGCTGATCAGCCATAACAGCAGCCATAAAAGTTCTGCCACGATCTTTTGAAAAGTATTTCTTCCATAAGAAAATGTTTAGTACTATTTACGCAAACCGTGCCATCGCTGAAACATAAATTACGCTTCAAATAATTATGATTAGGAGCACGGAAATGGAAGAGGGAAAAAAGTAGTAATTTATGAAGCGAAGACACCGCCTTCGCTTGAAAAATAATTGAAATCTTTATGTTTTTTAGCGTTTAGGAAGCATTTATTTTAAGTAAAAGAAGTTTGGGGGAAGTTTACCGTATGTGCTAACTTTAATACCTGTAATTGTTTTCGTGCTCAGAATTCCAGAAAATATTTGCAGCAATATAGTGGGTGTTCTAAAATACACTTACTAAAATTTCTACAAAATACATGCTTTTAGCTACAGTTTTATGCTTAGTTTGCGAAAGTCTCTTTTTCCTTTTGAAAATATTTCAGTTCGTAATTTGTTATGCAACTGAAAGTATAATTTAGATTCTTTCATTTACATCCATTACAAGATTGCCGAAAATATTTTAAGCATAAATTAAATAATTAGAAATTATCGAAAATGCCTCATTTTGAACTCCTCTTTATATAAATTGCAGGCAGTATTAAAATCTTTACAATAGTCTGTAAAAAAGCAAAATTTTTCATTTTTTTTAAATTCGTTTTTGTGCGCATTTAACAGAACATAAAGCTTCCAAACATGAATTTTACTCTTCCTTTTAATTCATCAGAATTTAGATAGTATATTAAAAATTTTTATGTAATGTTAAAAAACACATAAAAATGTCATTCAGATTAAGCAATAACTGTATAGTCGAGAAATTATTTTTGAAAGACTTGAGTCAGTTATTGATTACCATCTGTTGAATGACTCGTGACTTCAATAGCAATTGAATTAAAAATGTAACTTTTATTAAATATACAATAATTATTAATAATTAAAATGTATTTAAGCTAGGTTATCGTCAGGAATTTTAATCCTTTTTCTAGTTTATATAAATTACGTTTTACATGTACACTATATTGTTTCCAGCCTTTTCCAAAAACTTCCTATTAAAATTATTCCTGGGTATTTTTTTCGTAGAAAAGAATATGCTACTTTACTTAGCTGATTTATTATCAGAGTAACTAGAGCAAACGAAAGTAGAATTTTATAAAATTATCCTACAGGAAGAATTTTGGTAAAATTTTACTAATACCCATTGTATTTCCTCAGGAAGTAAACTGTTTGTGTTATTCATAGAGTATTACATATAAATAAAACGGAGGAATTGAAAGTATTGCAGTATACAAATCCTTTTGCCAGAAGAGAAATTGGTGGCCAGCCGTTATCTGGTTGTTCTGTCATATAACTTTGACCTTGTTCTTTGTCGCCCCGGTCACCCCTAGAGGTTGAGGCGTCGCATACGATTTTAAGGGCTCTTCTTAGTATCCTAAGTCAGAAAGTCTGTTCTCTCTAGTGTATTGCCAAAAGAGAAAAAAAAAATATTACTGATGTTCAACTTTAAAACCAACCTTTTTCAAAATGTTCCTTATCCAATCACATATCAATGAAGCGCTTATGTTTTTAACTATACTGTTAAAATGTTCTTTCAAATGTTATTGCCTAATGTTTCCTCAGGCAGAGCTCTTCTTTGCATATTGGTGTGCTGTCAACCTAAACTATTTAATAACTTGACATGTAGACAGATTAAAATTTAATACTGCTTTATACCAATACTACTTTATACCGTTCCTCCTGTCGGTATATAATTAAAGCTGAAAAATACATAACAAAAAAAGTACTCGATATTTATTGACGTATGTTTATAAAGCTGGACATAATTATGAGAATAATGATGATGATGAATAAATATATTATACAAAATAAAGACATACTAAATAACAACGAAATAACTGCAAGTATTTATATAAAACAATCGACAATATATATTAAATGCATTTTTAATCTTATAAGGTATTTCGCCGGCCTTCTTAGCATGCCTTCGTGGTGTAGCGGTCACGCAAACTCGGCGCATATTCGAGAGGTCCGTGGTTCGAGTTCCAGCGAGAGCATTGCTCTTTTTTCATTTCTCGTGCTTCGAAATAACCTAATGACTCTACAATCTACATAATCAGCAGCATGTACCTACAAAGAAAAAATATATTGTACAGATTCATCACAGTCTCATTGTCCTTAATTTATCATTAACGAATATTTTCGACATTAAACTATGTACATTTAAACTAATCATTAAACTAAAGATTCATAGTAAATATACATTTTATCCTAAGTTTACGATACAAGAAGCTGGCGAATTCTCGACAGACGTGAAATAAACTACGGACTCAGAAGAAGGGTAAGAATAACCCTTTATTAGTTCAAAATAGTTTTAACAGAAAGGCACGGTCTTCGTGCATTACAAAAACACCGTCAACCTGCGGTGCAAACTAAAACGTAGAAAGTTAATCTTAAAATAAATAAAGTTACGCCTAAGAGGTGGACTAACAAGAAACCTAACCAGTGTGATGCTAAATCTGAAAAGGCTAACTAGAGTAACAGCGAAATAACAACGAAACGTGCGCTTGGCTAGCGAAACACGCTCTGAATAAACTGAGAGATTCACCCGTTTAAATAAGCATTTCACTTAATTTTAAATTTACATCCTGGTGAGAGAATGTGAGGGGAAGTTGAGAAGTCTAGTACAGGTATCAAACTTAAAAAATAAATTTGTTTTGCAAAATAAGGTAAACCCTATATTTTCCCTCGCCAGAATTTAACTATCGCATATACAGCTACCTTATCTGATTGCTTTCCTACCATTTCGCTGCTTTATTTGGAACAGCTCATTTTAATACGAGATCTTTCATTCTTTAGTAATAATTGTTTGATTAGTAGGTCTATCATAAATTTACTTAGCTTGAAAATGTTTTTTGATGTTGAATTGAAATTTGCATACCAATACGAGATTACAGTTTTCACGGGAACCATATTTAAACGAAAATATCCATTTTGACAGCTATGGAATGCAATTTAACGATCTTTTTGCGTGAAATCTGCACGTAAGGACAGAATAAAGGACTCTTTTCCCCAAACGAATTATAAAACTGATTTAAAATGGATTCAGAAGAGATTTTTCATGGCGTCTGTACATACATATGTATGTATCTCGCACACTTAAAAACGTCAGCAAGTTGAAAATTTGTATATAAAGGATTGCTACAACATGTAGTTGTGACCTCCCTTTTTGGTTTCAATCGGCTTCACAAAAAGTATATATATATATATATATGTGTGTGTGTGTGTGTGTGTGTGTGTGCACCCACTTTGTTACTCTGCTCAGTGAGCTTAGTTCGTTTATATTCTTTAATGTTGGGAAGCTGTGCATTCTTTACTTTAAAAATCTTGTTTAAAGCATTAATCGTTTTAAACATTAATTGTTTAATGTTTAAAATTATATTATTCTTATCTTCCAATTAAGGTGTTTATGCCTTTAGTTAAGCTGCATGCAATAGCTGTAGAATTATATATAGTGTAACCCGCGGGAAGGCGCGTGGGGTGTATCATACCCCAACCCTACATAAAAGTGGAATATTCCTAACTTGTGAAACTGAAATTCTGTGCTGCTTTCAGTAGCTGAGTTTCTAGTTGTGGTTGACTTTCAGAACCGCTTTTTCTTTGCCTGCGTGTTTCAGAAAAAGATTTATAGGTATTTTGTTGGAACTGGGGTATGACACACACCACGCGCCTGTCCGTGTAAGTGTTTTTCTGACTGAATATTTAATTCAGAAATTTATTTCTAGAGTGTAACAGTAAATATTTCTACTCGCAAGTGATTTTAAAGTACTTGACATTAAATTCTTAAAATTTTCTAACTGCATTATGGTAAAACGAATGAGTCCCTATGAACTGGAGATGCAACGCATGCGAGATTTATTAGAAATATTTGAAAACGATGAAGAATGCATTTCGGAAACTGAAGATGAAACTAAGAATATTTTCTACAATGTTTTGGTTTCGAAAAAGATAAAACATTAATTCCTGATGTTCCTAAAAAAGGAAAAACTGTTCTTATGCTTTATATAACAATCATTATAACATTATAACGTTATATAACGATCATACTGTTACGAATTTGGTATTTAAAAAGCTAATGTTAGTTCAATTATAAATTAAATGGTTTTATTTCTCGCGCAGTGCAGCGCGTGACGAATATTAAAAGAAAGCTAAGCCGGAAAAATTAAAAATACAAGAGCGCGTGAGTTAAATAAATAAATATCTCTTTTTGATTTCGAGAAAGTACTGGAAAATTCTAGCGCGTGATTTTAAAATCTTATAAAAGGAGGAAAACATCTCAGTTTGTAGTAGTTGCTTAGTTTGTTGTTGTTTAGAAAACTGCCGTTGTTGATTATAGCGAATTCGCGGATTAGCGTTCTTTAGCTGTTTTGAATTACGTTCTATTGTACATTTGAGTAGTTAAAAGATAACTACTGTGAGATATTGTGATACTGCATGATAATTTGAGAAAATTTAAGCATTTCTGTTGTGATAATAATAAATTTTTGTTCATTTTTCATCGGACTTGTGCATTCATTTCATAACGAACCCGTACGCACGCAACAATTTTTGGTGTCAGAAGTGGGATGTGAATGCCAATCACAAGAGCGATGGAAGAGCAGTTAAGACAGCTGATATCAGCCTTTGCTGCATTTAAGGAAGAAATGAAATTGGGCCAGGAATCCGTTAAGGAAGAGATGAAATCTCTTAAAAATGAGATGAAAGCAAGTCAGGACGAAATGAAAAGAGAAATTACCTGCGTAATAGAAAATAAATTTGAGGCTGTGGAAGGCAGAATAGACGCGGTTGAAACTAAAGTTGGACAAATAGAAGAAAGAGTTTCTTCGGTAAAAGAACAAGTAGAAGAAAGAATTTCTTCTGTAAAAGAACATATAGAAGAGAGAGTTTCTGCCGTCGAACAACAAATTGATGATAGGGTTTCTGCTGCCGTCGCCAAAGAAGTTGACAGCCTTAAAGAAGTGCATAGCGACGGTAGGAAACAATTCTGAAGGTTTCAAATTTTTATCGATGCCTGCTCGTTCCGTTCTGAAACTATCTACATATGATGGGAAGACCTCCCGGCAGGTGTATAGGACACAATTTTCTATCGTTGCGGATGCAAATGGATGGGATTCCCAAGCTAAGGCCTGTCATCTCGCCGCTTCTCTGAGAGCAGACGCAGCGGATATCCTTCAGACTCTTCCCGAAAATCAAAGGCTAGATTTCGAAGCTCTATCCGGCGCTTTGGAGCTGCGCTTTGGCGAGAAATGTTTAAAAGACTACAGCAGGCTCCAATTAAAATCCCGTCAACAGAAGCCCACCGAATCACTTCAGGAACTCGCCACGGATGTTGAAAGGCTGTCACATCACGCCTTTTCGGAGTGCCCGACAGAAACAAGGGAAATCCTGTCCCTGCAATATTTCATCGATGGAATCCGCGATCCCGAAATACAGAAAGCTCTACGAATGGCAGATGTAAAGGATGTAAAAAGCGCTCTGTTGTACGCCGTGAAATTGGAGGCAGCCCAGCAAGCAACTCTTAGAGATCGCTACCCAGTCAGAGCTGTGCGAGTCCACGACCCAGGGGACCAATTGATGGCTCGTTTAGATGATTTATCCAGACAAGTCGATGCTTTGATACGGAGTAGCAGTGAGAATAAAGTGGCTGTAAGATGTTGGAGATGTGGTTCTGAAGGTCACCTACGACGGCATTGCAGAACACCCCAGGGCACGGATAATAAAACGGATGAGTTGACAAGACCAGTGAATGCTTTAAGACGGAATAGTGGTGAAACGAAACCGACCCTAAAGTGCTGGAATTGCGGTGTTGAAGGCCACCTACGAAGGAACTTCAGAACTCCCCAGAGCACGGAAAATAAGGCATACGATTTAAACAGACAATTAAATGCCACGGGAAGGAAAAGGACTGACAAGAAACCAAAGTGCTGGAACTGTGGAGCTGAAGGCCACGTACGAAAGAATTGCAGAACACCCCAGGGTACGAAAATTGAGACAATTTCTGAGCAACGACGCAGGAAACACATTAATGACCATATCAAGGAACGGAGGTTGCCAGATAATGAGAAACCCTGTTTTAAAGCGCTTAAGATCTCTATAGTGAGTGGCAACAATAACGGACTGTCCATCAATGGGAATATCGATGGAGTTCCTTGCAATATGATCATTGACACAGGAGCTAATGTTACCATCATTAGGAAAGATTTAGCTGAACTGTTTAAAGATAAACTTATTTGGACGCCATCCTGTGTTACCCTTCATACTGCGTCTGGTGATAAGATCGACATAACTGGGAATAAGCATCACGTTTGGAAATGCCGCCTACCATCACACGGCTTATGTGGCGGATATCACAGATCCATGCATACTCGGATTGGACTTTTTAAGGAAATACAATTTTTCCTTAGACTTGAAAAACAACAAACTGCTTTCAGCATCTGATTGCATGACTATCCATCCTCAAAAGGGATCCTCATCTGGAAATGCCGACGCCTTGTCCGAAAGACCCAGCTCAGGAAGCTGCCGAAATCGTGCTAGGGCCAAAAAGAAACGCAAGACTACCAGCTATTCTCCATCACAGACGCTCTTCGGTAGAGACCTTCGTCTGCCTTGTGACCGCCTGTTTGATTGCCATACGGATGTACCTTCATCGCCTGAGGAACACATCCAAGATGTCAAGGCCCGTTTTGAAGTGATGCACCGTTCCGCACGAAAGCGAGTCAACCTGGCGACGGAGAAAGTGAAGTCCAGATACAACACGAGAGCTACTAGACATAAATCCAACAAAGGAGACAAGGTGTGGTTGTGGAACCCGATTCAACGAAAAGGACTCAGGCCTAAATTACAGTCACCTTGGGATGGTCACCACACAGTCCTAAACAGGCTGAATGACCTTGTAGTTCGGATCCGTAAGTCTTCGAACTCTGATCCTAAAGTCGTTCTTTACGACAAGTTAGGTTAGCTCATTACTATGGCCATAGTGCGTAATGTAAATAATTGTAAATAGTATAAGACCATGGTCCTTTTTGTTTTTAAATGTGTATTTGATTTGATTTGTATTTAGTATTTGATATGCATTTAGCATTTGATTTGTTGAAGTTAGTTATTGCATTTATTGTTCATGTTGTTTGATATTGTAATGTAATGTTTATGCCTCAGTTGCATTTATGCCACAGTTGTAAGTTTAGCTTCCTGTCCAGGGATTGTACTGCCCGGGACGTGCAGTCCTTGGGAAGGGGGCAGTATTACGAATTTGGTATTTAAAAAGCTAATGTTAGTTCAATTATAAATTAAATGGTTTTATTTCTCGCGCAGTGCAGCGCGTGACGAATATTAAAAGAAAGCTAAGCCGGAAAAATTAAAAATACAAGAGCGCGTGAGTTAAATAAATAAATATCTCTTTTTGATTTCGAGAAAGTACTGGAAAATTCTAGCGCGTGATTTTAAAATCTTATAAAAGGAGGAAAACATCTCAGTTTGTAGTAGTTGCTTAGTTTGTTGTTGTTTAGAAAACTGCCGTTGTTGATTATAGCGAATTCGCGGATTAGCGTTCTTTAGCTGTTTTGAATTACGTTCTATTGTACATTTGAGTAGTTAAAAGATAACTACTGTGAGATATTGTGATACTGCATGATAATTTGAGAAAATTTAAGCATTTCTGTTGTGATAATAATAAATTTTTGTTCATTTTTCATCGGACTTGTGCATTCATTTCATAACGAACCCGTACGCACGCAACAATACTATAGATGATACTATAGGAGAAAATAAAACGTTAGGAATTATATGTTTTAATAATATGACTAAAGGAGCAGTGGATATGGGGGATGAAATGTCAGCCAATTATTCAATTGCCAGAATAACGAGAAGGTGGCCAATGGTAATTTTCTTTCCTGCACTGAATGTTGCTGTAATAAATGCTTGAATTATATTACATTCAACTGCTAATCCAACAACAAGAAACAGAAATCTGCTTTTGAACGACTTAGAATTACAATTAATGAAAAAAAGTATTGAACAAAGATCAGAGATTAATACTTTTCCAAGAAAGTGACGTACTGCATGCAAAACAAAAGCAGAAGTTTCTATGAAGAATTAAACGTTAGAAACAACTAAGTATGAAAGACGTGTTAAATTTTTTGCCCTCGCCTCAAGGACAGAAGAACGTGAATGCAATGTTTAAAATGTGAAAACGTTCTGTGCCAAGAACACATGAATGTATTTCGTTCAAAGTGTGAAGAAATAAAAAAAAAAGCATGGTGTATTAGAGATGCAATGAAACTTAGAGGCATGATGTTTATTATTTTCATTTATCTTAATTTTAAATCTAAGATTATTTCGGAAATTAATTTTTTGAAACCCAATTATTATTCACTTATTTATAATACACGAGAACAAAAAAAAAAAATTAAAACTAAATAATACTATTTTTATTGTATTTTAAATATTGGGGTATGTTATAGCCCACGCGCCCGTTCTAGTAACTTTTCTTGGTGCGCCTTCCGCCGGGTTACAAATTACTTTGGTGAAGGTAAACCTACTCTTTTTTACCATAGCAGCCATATTTGTTTACATTTGGAACTTAGCAAAATTGAGAAATAATTCTTTCTGCACCTTCCGTGTCTCTTTGTCGAATGGGATCAAAAGGTAACTTTTCAGTTTTCTATATCGAAATATCTGCCTTCTTGCTTGCTGGCCGAATTGCCTGTATATGCAAACTGGAAACGTAGACATTTGCGTAGAAACTGAAATTTTAATTATAACTTTTTTTTTTTTTAAATGGTTTCAACTGTACTTGGCATTTTATATTTTTCTATATCTTAAAAATTAAATGAAAGTACTTTGTGTTTTTATGTATTTTTGCCTTGCTGAGAAGTGAGAACTGAATTAATTGAATGAGAAATATATCTCTAGTGAAATTAGAGGACCATATAATTTGCCTACTAACGAAGCAAAGTTTCAAGCTGTATTATATATACTTAGTGTTTGAAGAAGCTAAGCTAGAAAATAACTTTTTAAATCTTAACTTACTAGATCATTATGTATTTAATATAATGTCATATTCACACATGCACATATACAGATCAAAATGAGTAATTACTTGCAAAAACCATACTCGTAACAACATAAGAAATAATATTATATTTTAAAACAAAATTATAAAAACATAAACAGAGTTTGAGGAACTTGTTGAAGTTTTGGTTTATCCATTCAAATCGTCTGTGCAACTGGTTGCCCCGTAGTTGGTAATTTTAAAATAGTTAATTTATTCTTGAGTCATCGTAGAAATGAATGTTTTCATCCTACTATTCAGTTCACTTTTGAACTTGAGACTTGTATTTCTTTTCCGTTCCTGGACATTCTGGTCAAACGTAACAAATCCAACTTCAATACTACGGTTTACCGTAAACCTTCATCGGTTTGCCTTCCACCAACACTTTAAATCATGTCATCCGACTGAAGAAAAGTTAGCTTCATTTTATTCCTATGTTGTCCGAGCTCTTCAAGTTTGCTCCTCCAAACTATCCCTTCATGAAGAACTAAATTATTTAAAAGCAATAGCTATTGACAGGGGCTTTTCACCCAACATTATTAATCAAGCAGTTAAAAAATTCTCATCTCAACACACTAAAAGGCACACTCTTGTTTTAGGAGATTATAAAAATTCTTTGTCATTCCCTTCTTTCCATCAATTAGCTATAAAGCTGCACATATTTTGCAGAAATTTAACTTTCGGGTTGTTTATTCTCCCATCAATAAAATTCCAAATTCCATACTCAAGGACCCCATTCCGGATATGAATTCCTGGGGTATTTATAGGATTCCTTGCCAGTGTGGTCTAATTTACATTGGCCAAACTAAGAGAGCCTTAAAATTTCGCGTCAAGGAACATGAGGCATATGTTAGGAAAAAGGAAACGCAGAAGTCTTCTGTTGCCCAACATTGTTGGTCCGAAAATCACACTTTCAATTTTTCTGCTGCCAAGATTATTCAAAAACATCTTCCATTGGAGAAATGGATTTTCTAGAGGCATTTCACATTCATAAAAACCTTTCTGTTCTAGTTAACGAACCTAATTCCAATCCATCTTTGCCTTCGGCATTTAAAGAATTTATGTTTTAGTTCTGGTTTCATGAACAGATGACGCCACTAGTTTACTTTTTGTCCAGGCTTTCTTATCTTATCTGATCATTATATCCTATCTCGTTGGCTAGGCCGTAGATGAAGTGGATATCCGCCAACTTCGACGTTCGTATAACGATCCACGTTCATCACTCTATGCGTGTCTGAAATGAGGAAAGCACACGTGCCAAATTTGCGAGCTCGCGTACAAAGGCACCCATCCTTTCCGCCCCGGCCTTCCGATGTAATTATAACTCCTAACAATGTTCTCTACATCTTTCCTCCAAGTTTATACATGGCATTCGGGGACACCCTGCAGATGCAATTAAAAATCCTGAATGTATTTAACGCGTTAATTATTTTCATTTAATATTAAATAAACATTAGACTGATTATTTAATGCATGTTAATGTTAAAAAGTACTCAAATGACACACTGCTTTGTTAAAATTTAAAAAAAAAATAAAAAATAATATAGCATCAAATACTCTATTTTTTCCCACAAAACAATCATCCCAGGTAGGCCTTTTCCTAAGTTCGCTTAACGGCCCAAACTGCCTTACTGTCACCCAGATTAGTAAAACTATTTTAATTAACATCTGTATAACTTATTTAGAGGAATTTTTATACCTAAAATTACATATCTAAGATTAATATCTATGCAAATAAAGGTTTGTACTCATCTTTTTCGAAGACAATGTTTAATACGAAAATAAAGAAAAAGCAGAGATCTAACTCGTGATTATATAAAGTGTACGTAACTTTCTACGAAAATCTCTAAAGTAAAAATTTGTCAAGTTAGAAATGTATATTTTTACAAAAGTTATCTGTTTTAGAAAATTTTTTATTCGAAGCTATCCGTTTAGTTAAGCACAGATTTCTTTTAAAAGAGAAAACACAATTAATATTCCATTACACTCACTGTATTATTCAATATATCTGTTTTGAAGGTAACTAATGTAGGAATTATTTATAATTTTCAAAATTTTAACTTCATAAACATGTGCTTAGATATTAAAATTCTGAAATGATTAAGCCTTTGGTACTTAATCCTTAATCTAACACCATGAGATGTCAATATCAGTATGATCTGGTCATCTTATATTTAAGAACTAAGAGATGCGTAGACTCAAATCGTATACTGTACTTTTAGTTGAAACTTGTTCAGATTTTGAACCTGCAAACGAATTTTTAGAATCATGACGTAAAATAAAACTTTAATTTCCACATAAACATCTTATGAGATAGTACAACAAACAAAAATGAAAATTCTGATAACTGTTTTCTGTAAAAAGCCAGCATTGATTATTGAAATCTCCCTGTAAAATACTTATATGCATACTTTTAAACCTGCACTTTGGTAAGAAAAGGTGATTCATCTAAAAACCAAACACAGTTACTGTCGTAAGCATCTTCCTCTAGAATCTTCATGCAATAAAATATTTATATTAGTGCGATATTCGTATTGAAAATTTGAAAAAACTGAAATACTGTTGCTCTTGCGAGAGCATCAGCCATTCAGCCATAGTTTCGTTATTTCGTAGCTACAGTCCACAACAGTGGTCCTTAAACACCGGAGTGGAATTGGCTAAATAAATTGTTGTTTCGAAAGTTAAAAGCAATAAAAACTTTAGTTTGAGCATGTACTAAAAACGAAAATGACTAAGGCAGATGATTAACTGAACAGTAGCGATTATTCCTCAGTATTGCTATTAGATAAAAAACTAAAAGTGCTGAATCGATGTCATGGAAACGTTAAAACTAGGATTACGAAATTGGAAACTTTTTTGAAAGATTCAAATTTGAATGCTGACAAGATGCGCCTTCAAATCAAATTGGATATGGTTTCGGACATGTTATCTCAGATCGAATTGTTGCAACTGGAATATTTTTGATGTCATTGATGATAAAAATGTATCGACTGTGGATTTAGAATTTGAAGAAATGAAAGACTGTTTAGAAGAAATAAAGGTAAGCTTACGAACATTATTATTGAATTCGGGTTTAGTTGATAAATCTTTAACGAATTATATTAAAGATCCCAATTATATTTCTATTAAGTTACCTGATTTAAGCTTACCAGAATTTGACGGTTGTATTGAGAACTGGAGTAATTAAAAAAACAATTTGACAGTTTGATTACAAATAACTCTTCTTTAAATGATATTCAAAAATTGTTCTATTTGTGTTCTGCATTAAAAGGAGACGCGAAAGCTGTAGAAACTCCAGAAGAAAGTTTTCAATCTTTATTTGAGGTTTTAATTGATAGATATGAAAATAAACGGTTGATTGTTAATTCTCATATTATGAATATTTTAAATTTTGATAAAATACATGATGAATCTTATAAGAGTCTTAGAAATTTAGTTGATGGTTTGAACGAAAACCTAAGAGGTTTAAAATTAATGAAATTAGAAGCTAATGAACTAACACATCAATTCCTTATAAATATTGTCATTCAAAAGTTAGATAAAGAAACAATATGAAATGAGTTTAACATCGACTGAATTACCCAAATTTGGAAGGTTCATGGAATATTTAGAACAACGATTCCAAATGTTAGAAAATTTACATGGAGTTCAATTACCGTCATCTTATACCGTCATCTATACTATCTTCTTATACAAGTA
Source organism: Stegodyphus dumicola (assembly GCF_044657685.1). Taxonomy (NCBI): domain Eukaryota; kingdom Metazoa; phylum Arthropoda; class Arachnida; order Araneae; family Eresidae; genus Stegodyphus; species Stegodyphus dumicola. The sequence continues at coordinate 26,414,666 of NC_140777.1, forward strand.
AAACCAGAAATTTCCTGTTACAGTCGAACAGCAATTCCTGCTTGTGTAAAATGTCACATATGGTATATAGTTGTTCTTTATTTTTAAAAATGACTCCATTGCAAAGATTTAATATTGCTAAAAAACATGCACTTTGTATAAACTGTTTAAGTGATAAACATAAGCTTGCATTATACAAATACAAATATTCTTGTCGTTTATGCCAAGGAAAGCACAATTATCTATTGTGTAGGACTGAAACTAAAAATTCCTTGTGTGAAAGAACTTCGCCAGATCAAGATATTTCGTTAAGTTTGCAGTCGGAAAATCTTCCCATCTCAGAGACTGCAGATGCTCGTAACACGCAAAGCAGAAAGAACCCTAGTTCGCCCGATGTAATAAAAAATCCAAACTTAACTGAAGTGGTAAAGACTTTTGCATCTTTAAAATGTCAAACAAAACAGTTTTGCGTTCTACAGCCAAGGTGAAGGCTTGGTCACCGATTCGGAGAGATTATATTAGCGGCAGAGCGATACTGGACCGTGCATCTCAATCGCATTTTATGACCTCGCAGTTCGCTTCTTCACTTGGTCTTAATAAACATATGGTAAATATTCCTATTAATGGTTTAAGTGGAAATACGATGAATATTAAATGGAAATTAAATGACGTTCTTATTAGTAATAATGACTCTTCTTTCAACTCAGTAATAAACTTTCTCGTTGTACCTAAAATAATAGACTTTGTACCTGCTAACAGAATAAAAGTAGAAAATCTGAAAATACCTGAGCATATATACTTAGCAGATCCAGATTTTGACAAGCCAGGAAAGATCGACCTGATATTGGGTGCTGAACGTTTTTTCGAATTAGTGAAGGAGCGAAAGAATCGATTATCTAGTACTCTACTTTTCCAAGATTCAATCTTTGGATTTATTGCTAGTGGATTTGTTGAAACTGAAAATTCACATCAATATTGTGGGCTAATCTCCCAGTTGGAAAGTCTAGAAGAACGTGTACATAAATTTTGGCAAATCGAAGAAATAGCCAACGAACCCCTTAGAAGCGAAGAAGAGGAGCTTTGCGAATTGCATTATCAGAAGACACATAGGAGAAATGAGAGTGGGCGTTTCATAGTACAGATGCCTATTCGAGAAGCACTTCATCAATTAGACGATTCAAGAAACATTGCTAATAAACGTCTTAATCGGGCGATTAAAAGATTAAATAAAAACTCAGACCTAAAACGGTTTTATACCGATTTTATCAATGATTACGAGAGCTTAAATTACATGGAAAGGGTTGAAGAAGAAAATCCTCCACCCGCTACTTTCTACCTTCCTCACCATGAAATTTACAAACCTGAAAAATCATCTAAAATTGCGCATTGTGTTTAATGCATCAGCTTCCACTACTACAGGATTCAGTCTGAACGACATTTTACTCTCAGGAAAGGTTAAAAAAGATATTTTTGATTTAATTGTTCGATTCGAAAACATAAAATAACAATAGTCGCAGACATTAAACAATTGTTTAGACAGATTTTAATCGATTTATCGCAAAGGAATCTTCTACGTATCTTATGGAAAGAGCATGAAGACGACTCACCTGTTATTTTTAGATTGAATACTGTATAGGTTTGATTGTACTGTATATTGTTTTAGATTGAATACGTATGGGATTAAATGTGCTCCATTTCTAGTTATAAGAACTCTAAAACAGTTAGCTTTGGATGAACAACAGAAATACCATTTAGCTTCTGAAGTGATTCTTTCTGACGTCTATATGGACGATATAGTTACAGGAGCCTCTGATTTTGAGTCTGCTATTGAATTAAAGAATTAACTAATAAAGATATTCGAAAGATGTTGAAATGTCTTTACACGAATGGCAATCTAACTCTAAGAGTGTATTAGACACTTTAGTATCTAAGGAAGAGTTTCACTTTGATTCCACTGAATTTACGACAACGTTTGGCATAATTTGGCAATCGGAATCCAACGTCTTTATTTTTAAAGTCGCTTTTCAAGGCAAGTCATCTTTTACGAAAATAGATGCCCTTTCAGTCATTGCGCGATTGTATGATCCTATTGGCTTTATTGGTCCAGTCATCTGTAAAGCAAAAATATTCCTTCAGAAACTATGGTCTTTAAAACTGAACTGGGACGATGAATTACCTGAACCATTTGCCAGTGAATGGAATCGCTTCATTTTAAAGGAATTGGAAAATCTTAAGATAGGAAGATATGCTCTGCATTCTACAACCGATAAAAGGGCTATCGTATGTTTCTTCGATGCTTCAACATCTGCGTATGGAGCAGTGGTGTACCTAAATGCCACTCAAGATAACCCTTGTTTAAAGTTACTGGCAAGCAGATCTCGAGTAGCCCCTTTAAGGACTCTATCTTTACCACGCTTAGAACTCTCGGCTTGTCTTCTATTTGCTAAGCTTGTTAAAAAAGTTCTGACTTCGCTAAATATAGACATTGCAAAGGTAACATTATATTCGGATTCGACAATTGCATTAGCGTGGATAAACGCTTCTCCAAATCAACTCAAAACCTTTGTTGGGAATAGTGTTGCGAAAATTCAGTCGTTATCAGAAAACTTCGAGTGGAAACATATCCGTTCTAAGGAGAATCCTCCTGATTTGGTTTCTCGTGGAGTCGAATCTAGTGAACTTTTATCTTCAGAATTATGGCTCAATGGATCTTCTAATCTTGACATAAATGTAATGAAAAGGCTAGTTTGGATGTTAAGGACTATGAACTTTACGAATGCGAATTGAAAAATCTCCAGAAATTTCTCTTAGTATTACTTATAGTGCTGATTTCATTAACTATTTTCTTTCTTTAAGTAATAGTTTTTTAAACTAATTCGTATTCTTAGTTTATTTATAGATTTATTTCCAATTGTCGACAAGGTAAGAGGTCATCAGGTCCTATTACTAGAGATGAATTTACATATGTCAAGCTAGCAATGGTAAGGCTAGTACAGCGAATAGTATTCAAGGAAGAAATTCGAGCCCTTAGATATGGTAAAATTATATAGGATAGTCACTTAACTCTTTCGCATCGAGAGACAACCAAATCTGTTTTCAACAAACATCGAAAACGCCCGTGTTTACGAATTTGTCTTGGAATAGTTTTTCTTTCCCCCTGCGGTTTCATCCATTGTGTGCTGTTTCATCTTAGAGCCGGATTGCAGCTGCGAAAGTCAGTACCTTTTTCGTATTTCTCCTTTATTTGCTTCAAAAGAATGATTGACATGTCTTTTAACAGCTCGCGAAACCAATGAGCCATACACTAACGTGGAGGGGGAAGAACTAGGTAGAAAATAAACGAGGCGTTGGGGCGGTTTGCCGTTGCCTGAATGAACGGGCGTTACGGACGATTTCAATGCGAAAGAGTTAAGTAATTTAAATCTTTTCGTCGAAGAAAATGGAATACTTAGGGTAGGTGGAAGATTAAATAAATCATCTTTATCCTATGACCAAAAGCATCCTATTCTGCTGCCTAGGGATCATAACTTAACTACTATAATTATGCAATACTTCAATTTAAAAAATTTACATGTTGGTTCTTAGACTTTGCTGCATTGTGTTCGACAGGAATTTTGGCCACTAAACGGCAGAAACACTGCTTGTAAAATAGTACATAACTGCATTATCTGTTTTAAGAATAAACCTAAAATAGCCCAACAAATTATGGCACCATTGCCAAAGGAAAGAGTTTCTGCGAGTCCCGCTTTTTCCGTAACTGGAATTGATTTATGCGGTCCTTTTTACATAAAATACGAAAATCAATGAAGAGGTATCTTAACTAAGATATATGTTGTTATTTTTGTATGTTTAGTTACTCGAGCGATACATCTCGGTTTTGTTACAGATCTAACATCGCAGGCTGTAATTGCAACATTAAGAAGATTTTTCGCGCGACGCAGCCTTAGCTCAACTATATATTCGGATAACGCTACCAACTTTGTCGAAGCTAACGCCGATTTGAAAAGCTGATAAAACGTGGAATATCGAACTTATGTATTCTACTTATGAACGATTGAAGTAGCGAATTTATCTTATAATTACTTGTATTAATATTGCATATCTATTTTATTGTAAAATGTAGCAATTTGCTTGTTATTGTTTAATAGATATATTATAGGATTTAATTGTTTCTAACTGATATATGTATCAAACGTTGAATTTCTTAAATAATTTATATTAGCTTTGAAATTAGTATTTCAACAGTCGGGCGGGATGTTGGCGCCTGATCGTCTGTTGATCGTCTGCTATGCAAACCCTTTCGCCTCTAACTAGTTGCCTAGCAACGAATCTTGTAACGCGCATGCGTAAATATCGTTTATTTTTGTAATTTTTTATTATTAGCTTGTTCGATAAGAAATTTGTTGCTTGAATGTTTGAATGGCTGCTAATTGAGCGGTTACTTTTCGAATAGAATAAAAGATGGATTTAAAAGAAAATTAGTTTCGTTATTTCGTCCATAACACTAGCTTTAAAAAAGGCACCAGGCACAGATGGCATCGAAAACCACATTATAAAATTAATCAATCAAGCCCCTCCTGGCATAATCTGTAGTTTTTGCAATCAATGTATAGAGCTCTCTACCTTTTCTGATTGTCTGAAAATTGGTAATATAATACTCTTCAATAAGAAGATTAAATCTCCGATGAACCTAAATCTTATCATCCGATAAATCTTCTCCCAGCCCTAGGAAACGTTTTGGAAAGATTTCTTATTGGTTGCCTAAAACTTCATGTTTACAGCAAAAACTTAATAAGCAACAACCAGTTTGGATTTCGGAACCTACTTTCAACAAGTCATGCAATTAATGCAGCTCTTGAACAAGTCAGAAACAATAAAATCAACTAACTTCATTCTGCAATAATATGCCTAGACTTAAAATCAGCTTTTGATTCTTTATGGTGGCCAGCAGTTTTACAAGCGCTGCGTTTCTTTAAGTGCCCTCAAAATTTATTTCTAATTATTCAAGATTACTTCAAAAACAGGAAAAGTATGATTCTTGACAACAACACTGAAATTGTGCGTAATCAAGTCAGAGGATGTCCTCAGGGGTCTTGCATGAGTGTAGATCTCTGGAATATCAGTTTCAAGAACATCATTGCCTATCCATAGTCAGATCACTCAAAAATTGTAGCTTTTGCAAATAATGTATAATTTTTATTACAAGTGGCTGTACCAAAGACATTTTACGGAATAATTGCAACGAAACACTCCAGTTATTTAACGAACTTTGCAAAATTCAAAAGCTACACATTTTACATAGTAAGTCTCAAGTCTTAGTGATCCAAAAACCAGTGCAAAATATAACTAAAGCTTTAGCTCTAAAAATTGACTATCAAAAGATCAAATCTGTGAATACAGTCAAGTACCTCGGTTTAACAATCGACAAGAAATTCTCCTGGATTCCTCATCTACAAAATATTAAACTTCGTACAACATCAATAGCTAACTGCCTACGACGTATGCATGGATATAACTATGGCTTAAGTCCCCATATAACATTCATTCTTCTAAAAACAGTCATCTCAAAAATGGTAAATTACGGAGCCGGAATTTGGGCACAACCAATGACAATGGGAAAGATCAAAAGTTTTAATTCAATTCAAAGACCTTTTACTCTTTGCATTACTCGATCGTATCGCGCAACTTAAAATAGCACTTCATACTTTAGCTGGTTACTCTTCCATTATCAATCAGTGCAGAAATGGAAAGCGCCTATATGAAAGTCCTTCAACTTAACCAAGCCGCAGAATTCAACAACCAAACATTTTGTCCATCCAACTATGAAAAGAAAATTAACCCAAATCTTATCCATCCAGCGCTTCGCTTCAACAAAATAATATTTCCCACGTCTGAAGAAAATTCAAGTTCATCTCCAATTGCTTATACTGATGGATCTAAAATTGAAAGAAAAGTTGGTTCCGCAGTCTTTTTTCAAATTACCCCCTCAAATATCAAATAAAAAAGCCATCTCCATAATAATAATAGTGTTTTCAAAACGGAATTGTCAGCTATAAAAGCAGCGATAGAAATAGCCATTCTCAAAAATCTCAACGAATTTAGCATAAAATCTGACTCCCAAGAAGCTATTCTAGCTATTAAGAATCCCTTACCTTCCTTTCCATTGATATCTGACATAAATTCTCTTCTTGGCAAAATTCTAAACTGCAAAATTCAAATTTCATGGATCAAAGGACATAGTGGACATTTTGGTAATGATCAAGCAGATGAACTAGATAAGAAGCAACTATTAATCAAGATGATACTGAAATCATCAGTCCGTGGCCTCGCTCAAATTTCAAGTGCCAACTGAAACAACTTGCTTCAAAATCATGGCAAGATTTGTGGAACAATACTCGACAGGGAAGACGCACGTATAACTTGATGCCCAATGTAAGCTTCGCACTTCTGTACTCGAACCCTTCATTAAATTACTTTATAACAGGACATGGACCCTTCCCCACATATTTCTACGCAAGAAATTTGGCGAATTTTGATATCTGTGGGGTGCAGGGAACTTCTGATCATTACACTTTCTCATGCCCCTTAACTGAGGATATTCACATAAAATCCCCAAGAACTGATCTCCTGGCATTCCAAAGGTTTTTAATTAAAGATAAACATTGCAACGACTCTTCTTACGGCCTAGATCTCTGTCAAGTGTAAGTCAACATACTGATTAAACATAGTGAACTTTTACATGCTGTGATTTTGAACAAAATGGCTCTGCTCGTGAACTTTATAAACTGCAATAAACCAATATATCTGAAATAACCCATGGATACCCACCTCTTTAGCATTATTATTACAATTCATTTTAACATTGTGTTGCCAATACTAATTTTAATTATCTCATTATGTTTATTTGTCTATTAATTATGTTTATCTCCTATTTTTGTTGCACCAAATCAGATGTTCAATTTATCTTGTGAATCTCAAATTGTATTCCGACTATTTTGTAATCTACTTATGTCCTACATCATTATTTTTAATAATTACTGGATGCGGGGCGTACTGTGGGATTGCACGATGTACCATAATAGGCAAACTCTAGACATTTTAGAAAGCTTCAGTCTATGTAAATTCCTATAAAACTTGCACCCTCCCTTTTTTTAAGAGTTACTATGGAAAGGCATTACCATTTGACCTATGGTACATCGCTGGTGTCCTCATAGTTTTACCTTTACCTTTACCGGTTCGATTGTGTCTGTATCCTTAAGAAAATACCACAAGCTCTATGGATTTCCGTTTACATATATTGCTGATGATCGATTGTTATTGTTCTTGAAAGTACAATAATTTAGAAAATGAATTTTAAGAAATCATGTATATGTTGTGTGTTAAGAAAGCAAAACGGTAAGTAAACGTCATTTATTCACATGACTGCAGGTTCATAAAACGTTGTGCTTTCACATAATGCTTTTTTGAAAGATGAACACACTGTGTTGCCAATCTGATCTAATTAAATACTGGTACGAAAGGAGATGTGTCTTATCAATAGCAAATAATTATAACAAATCACAGAGCGTCATGAATGACGCTGTGAAAAACATTTCTAAAAATATGGATTTTTTTTTTTTTGCTTTCTCTTATTATTTACAGTACAGATTTGACTTATTATTTACATAAATTTAATTCGCCTGTATCAGGATCCCATTTTTACTTATTTTGAATAAATATATAATGTGTTAGGTTTCGAGGCTTAGATTTCGAGTCCTTAGATTTCGAGCCAGAGGATAATATTTATAATTTTTTAAGGAACCGCATTATACCTCCCAACTTTGTTGAAAATGTATGTTTAAAAAATATTTAGATGCTTTTTAACAAACAGGGCATCAAAATCATGCATATGATTGCGGATGATACTTTTAGAAGTATGCTTAGAAGATTAAAGTTTCCAGAGAAGATGTTTATAGTATTCATTATGGCATTACTTACTAAAAATTGTATATTATAACGAGAAAATGTTTAACATTTTCCTAATATTTGAGACAAAACACGAGTGAGAAACGAATTCATATTGAGAAGCTCTAGCGGTAATAAATTTGTTTTTGAATTATTTCTGCTGTGTTATGTAACTCATTTCCAAAAAAGAATACGAAATACATATATAACCTTGTCATGCCAAATGCAATACAGCCTTGCCAACTGATTGCTGTTTGCTTCTCTCCCCCCTAAACAGTAGCTCACAGAGAAAAGAAAACTATTGTTCTTTACGTAGAAATTTTTTGAGAGATTTCGAATTATTTCATTCACGAGCCTTTAGTCTAACTTTTCTACAAGATTAGGTCTTCTCAATTTCGCAACTCAATACAAAACATCAAAGTAACCAGATTGGATTTCGCTTGCATGCGTAGTTTTTCTCTGAACATTCGCTTTTTCCATTATTTTTTTTCCTCTTAAAACAACGCTATCACTTAGAGATATTACTCTGAGACTTAAAATGGTTCAAGTCGTTTTTATCACGCTACCGAAAGACGCTACCTAGATACGGAAGGACCTAATTTTTTACCACGCTACCTGGATTTGCTTTAGGCTATACTACAACTAAAATCATTCATGAAATAAAGGTAATCAAATTGTCGTTTGCTACAATTTCATTCTTTAATTAATGCAGCCAAGGACTATTATACTAAAAAAGACTGTAAAATTAGAAACTGCTTTCTTCTATTAATAATTTAGGTTTGAAATATTTTCTTAATCACTGGTAGTGTAAGCTTAATGGCCAAAGATAATATTATCCGCTTCTTGTAATGAAATTTGGTGATATATTTAAGCACCGTCAATTTTATGTGCTTCGTGATTTAATATAGCGTTTTAAAATTCTTTTGTAGAACCAAACATAAACTATTAGACCCTTTTCTTTTATTTGTACGACCGAACTTAGTAATTTTTTTTTATCCAGTTGACTAAGTTAAATCTCCCACACAATTTCGCGCACAGTATTGAATATTCTGCAGATAATTAACTAGATATGGAAACATCAGTGCATTTAGTAATTCAGACATATTTTAAGAACAAAATATTTCCTTCTTCATTTATGCAGTTATATCGAAAAATATTCGTGATGTTTACTTTTTCTATGTTCAGTGAAAGTCACATGCGCATACTAATTATTCTTTGTATGACATTTAAAATATTACAATCTGTGGATGTAAAGTATTGACTACATAATATATAAGGTATTTCTCCTGTATTCCTAGCGTGCCTTCGTAGTGTAATGGATCTGCTTGCTGGGCTGGTATTCCAGAGATCCGTGACTCGATTCCCGGCGGAGGCGATTGCTCATTTTTCATCTCTTCGGCTTCCAAAAATTACCTAATGTATCTACAAATATACTGTCATGGTATTAATAACATTCTTAATGCTGCATCTAAATATAGTGACATAAGTGTGTTCAGTTAGCATACGGCATTAAAATGATACGTTTACAGCATGGGCTGGGTTCTAAAACATTGCAATACTGACTAGATTGATTTGCAATACTGAGTCAAAAATATGATTCATGAAACTAGCACATAATGTGAATGAACTCTTTATATATAACTAAATATCAGCCTTCGGGCGTTTATTACAGCGTTTGCTTTTTAAACAATCTGATTTTCATATGAACTGCGTTCCCTCTTGCTTTCCCTATGAAATGCATTCAAGTTTTCGTTCCATTTGTAACGGAAAGCATCCATTTCTAATGGATGGATAATTGTAGAAAATTTCATTTGAAATTTTAACACAAATAATAAAAGTGTGAGACGTCGTTAATAAAGCTATAAAAATAATGCGTTATACCTTTGACCAGAAATTCCCAATCCTTTTCCAGTGGACCAACACTGATCCCGTTGAGAATCTACGTTTTAGGCAATGCAACTCCATTATTCTGTTTCTCTATTTAGGGACAGCTACGTTTTATTCTAAATGGTATAGAGCTGTAGATGAAATTTGTAAAGATAATTATTTAATCCCTTTATCCTATTAAATGACATAATAAATTATTTTCTCCTTTTGATTCATTCATGATTTTAAGAGTTTTAAGTAACAGCTTTCATAAATACGTTTCTTTAATTTTTCATATTTATTAATCTCATTGACACGTTATCAATTAAATTACTCCACTGAAAATTAAATTTTGAGGAAAGAATAGTCACGATTTTACTTCCAACAGTTCGCTAAAGTCAAATGGCGGAAAAAAATCTAATTAAACTTAATTTAAAAGATTTTTCGCTTTCTCTCTGATGTTGCAAACAGTTAAAATTACTTAAGATTTAGTTTGTTCATTAAATGACGGTATGCGCAAACATTTCCATCAATATTTACTTCAGAAAATTTGAATCAAATTTTGAAACTAGTATTCTTCACCTAGTATGTTTTAAATTTAAATGTATTACTTAAGCCACAATTAATGTGTGCGTAAAATGTGAGATTGATAGCTATCGGCGAATAATTTGGTAATAAACGGCAAAGTTCTGAATATAGTGATGAACATCATGAACAAGTTAAACAAAGGTTATAAAATGCAGCTAATTTGAAACAAACTATGGAGGGTCATCTAATTAATATTGTTTTATCATTCATGTTTTAAAAGTGGGTGAAAATTTGCTGTAAAGCCCTTGAAAAATTCAAAACGTCTCTTAAAGTAAGTAGTATAACGTACCATAATAAAATTAAGATTAACAGTTCTTAAAAAAGTCCTAAGAAAAATTTACATACTTTATGAAATGAAAAAAAAAAAAAGTTAAAAATATTGCATGATGGATTTCGTTGCAGATAACTTTAAACTCCAATTAAACGTCTAAAAATCTGTCATTTTTGTTAGAAATATAAAATGAACTGAAAAATAAGGTTTACATGCATTAAAAAGGGAAGAGAAAGAGCACTTGCAAAATGACCAAAGATTTCTATTGTAAAATTTAGATTAGATCACCTTTGCAACTGAAGCATTTTTAGATGTTGAAATGGTGTACAAGTATGAAATGCGGATTTCAGACAACAGATGGCGCTCCAATGCAGCTTGTGCTATAAAGGTTTCATATTGCGTCATTTTGTTGTGTTATCAGCAAAGTGTCAGACGCTCACAAGTGATAAATTGGAAAAGTGTGCGCATAGTGTTGCGTTGTTGTGTTTAGTATGTCCAAATTTGCACCGAACAAAGAGCACTCGCGGACAGCATAAATTTTGTGATTTCATTTGAAGAAAACTGCTGCTGAATCATATCGATTACTTCTAGAAGCTTATGGTAAACATGCTCCATTACAAGGCACATGTGAACGATGGTTTAGGCGTTTCAAAAGTGGTGACTTCCATGTTGCAGATAAGTAACGTGGAAAACCGCTAAAAATACGAAGATCTATAATTACAAGCATTCTTGGACGAAGATGATTCGCAAATATAGAAACAACTTGCCTAGCAATTTGGTATTAGCCAACAAGCTGTTTCCAATCGGCTGCGAGAGATAGGAAAAATTTAGAAGACCGGTAGATGGGTACCAAATCAGTTGAGCGACAGGTAAGTGGAAAAGCGCAGAAACACATGTGACCTTTTTCTAGCTCGGCATTCCTTTCGCAATGAAAAATAGATTTATTTTGAGAATCTCAAGCGCAAAAAATTATGGGTAGACCCAGGCTCACTATCCACAACGACCGCATGACTGAATCATTTTGGCAGAAAAACGATGTTTGGTGGAACCAGTGGGGTATGGTCTACTATGACTATTAAAACCTGAGGAAACAGTTAACACTAAACGTTACCAACAACAAATGATCGATGTGAACCGTTCGCTGCTTGAAAAGAGGGCAGAATACCGAAAGAGGGAACATATTCATTCATTTTCTTCATGACAATGCTCCATGACGTACTTTAAAACCGGTTCGCGACACGTTGGAAGCACTCAGGTGGGAAGTTCTAACCCATGCGGCTTACTTACCAGACTTGGCTCCTTCCGATTATTATTTGTTTGCATCGATGGGTCACTCACCGTTTGAGCAGCTCTTTGGTTCCTACGAAGATGTGAAGAAATGGCTGGATGAATGGTTCGCAGCAAGAGGGGAAGATTTTTACTGGCGTGGTATTATTCACAAATTGTCCGAAAGATGGAAAAATGTTTAATAAGCGATAGAGCATACTTTCGATAATGCTCTTTTTATCATTCTTCCGAATTTAAAGTGTTCTTTTAGGGAAAAATATCTGCATTTCATATTTGTACACCATAAAAAGTTTCATTAAAAAGCTTTTGTTTCGCTCTATCTGATGTCGTTAGCAGCAACTTTGTCTGACAGATAATACAAAATTAGACATGTAACTTTTTAAAAATAATCAACTATTTGTTATGTTTTGAATTGCATTAATTAGGTTACGAAAAGGTATACTAAAGTCATCTTCTCAATCAAAAGGATTCCTCTGTGAAGAACTTTCTTCAGAAAACTGATTTGTATCAACATTAAACATACACAATACTCATGCCATCAACCCATTCGCGGGTCTTAGATTCTGAGTCAAACTACCATTATTTACCGGTATTATCCTCTCGTAGGCTTGGTATACTTAGGCTTAATTTATATTGGATTCTTACTAAAAAAAAGGTATTTTATTTAGACACTACAAGACATGGTAAATATCCCTTAAATAAAATATCCAGTTGATATTGCAAAAATGAAACAAAAATAGAAGCATTTTAATGTTAATTATGTTTGTCTATCAAAACCAAATAAAATGTTCGAGCTTCCTTTTACTTCATCTTTAAAGCGACATTTTTTTAATAACTTACTACGGAAAATGAAAATGTGAGTAATCCAGAGATATGTCATTTTAACCCAAAATGTCGCAAACTACTCTGAGCAAAACACAAAAATCTATTTTCAGCTACGCGCGTGGTGATTTCATCCGCTTTTAGATATAATCTCAACATTTGAGAAAGTAAAATCGCCTTTCAACACTAATGCGTTTATTAAAAAGAAAAGCAGAAAAAGAAAACAAATGTAAAAAGTAAATAAAATGAATTATATTTACGCCAAACTGTATTAAAAAAAACGATTAGCATTTTCTTTCGGAAAGATTCCACAGTCATTCTACACATAATATATACAGGACGTAGTGTAATTACAGGCATCAGAAAACTATATACACAACATTGCTGATGACTTCTGACAGGAATGATTTAAGAATCCCTGAACTGATGAGCCATGGTATGACGTTAAAGACTAGATTGTGCTCATTTTTCCTCGTCGAAAGTTTCCTCTGGTTACCATTCCATTTTTAAATTCCGCATTTAGGTAGGCGAAGTGAAAACGAAAAAAAAAAAAAAAAAAAAGGTTACTCATAAATTACAGCTGCATGAAACATGCGCAAAAAATCCGTTTTAAAAGGTAATCATTTACCTTTGATTGTGCTATGAATTAAATTGTCCCGCTTAAACCTGACGGCTGAAAACGACGCTTTACATTAATATACTGTGGTGAAAAACTAATTCTTTTTTCGCAAATGTAAGACATTTTGACGGAAACATTCGAAAGAAAAGATTATTTCTTGCTTCGGAGTAATGTGCGGTTGTTTTTAAAAATTGCGTTTTTGATTTAGTTGATTTTTCTGTTTGAATCTATTTCCATATACAGATTTAAAAAAATATCCAATGCTCTTGAAATAGTACATGCAATAATCTGAGTAAAAAGAATGTTCAAAGCAACTACAAGAGTTTTTTTCGAATTGAATGCCAAATTAAACATAAAATAAGAAGCGAAATATTTTTTAATTCAGTGAGAAAATGCTTAGATTTTTTTAAATTTCCAATTGACTGCCAGTTTATGCTTCAAAACGTGATAACAAAAGAATTATTTTAATTAAATAAGTATTTAAAACAGCACTTAAAATCCAGTTTGTATAAAAAGTTGAAATTAAAAGGGAAGAATATGTCAAACTTTTCTTTTGATTTTAAAACCATTATATTTGAAAGCATTGCTTGTATGCTCCATGATTATCAAAAAAAGCTTGTTTTATTCTTGAAATGCATACTCAAAAATAAATTTGATTTTTCAGCTAAAACGAAGGTATTCTTTTACAATTCTGAAAAACAAAGGCGCCGATATTAGAAATGAATGTTAAATTCATTAGTCCTCAACAAATTAAGCATTTTGTTTTGTTACTAAATCATTTGATCGCCAGATGTATTATCATAAACTGTAAGTAGATTAGGCATTTTGGCCAATACGTTTCAATGCATACAAACTGGTCGCCTGCTCACGGATTATTCTCTCTCATAATACGTTATTTTACAAAGAATACTACTGAGATTCTGTTCCTTGATTAACCTGAGTATTATTTCATAATATTTGTAACTTAACTGAATATAATCCATGTTTTCATTTTGTTTAAATTTTAATTATCAAGTCATAGACTGTACCATTTATAAAAATCACTAGCTGCGAAATACATTAAGTGTTCAGTGATTGGTTATACAATTGTTTTTCAAATGTATATTAGGTTTTAGGTTTAGGTTTATGTTGATACTTGGGTTCGATTCCAGGCGAACGGGATGGTTACGTATTTGTGGTTTTCCCCATGTGTCACGTGTATACGAGCCACTCTTCCTCAGAAAGTCCTCCACAAAAGCGTCTCCCTTAGGCATATAGCGCTAGTGTGCATTGCCGTAATCAACTAAACCAAACCAACTCATGTATATATAATTGGATAAGTTTACAAATTTTAAGATGTTTAAAATGTTGCTGATACGCATTTTACACTCCATAAAATTAATATTTCTGTCAATAATTATGACATGAATATTGAAATTTCATGTATATTAAAAATTATTTTCACTGTGCGGATAAATTCCCATCCTTTGAAGATGGGAAAACTTTTCTAGCTGGCATAATATTAACTGGAATCCTATAGTTGCCTATCTGTTAGCAGTAACTTGATTCACACTATGTTTACCCAGTTCATGTTAGTTGTCACGTACATAACGTAGTATCCAAAAAAGTATTTTTATTTATTAAAAATATCAGTTTCAGTTTTCTTTGCTGCACATTTCACTGTGCAGAAATACAAACTTACAACAGACTTTTTTTTTAAGTTGTAATCGGAAATTAAAAAAATGCAAGTTGTTTCACTTAGCTTTGATAAATCTACTTATATCTTTTAATTTTAGCAATCTCTTGACCTAGAATTAACAAATTCATGTCTATAATACTATTTCAAGTATTAAAAAACTGTATCCAAAATGTACTAACATAGAAATTAAGAATGTGTCCTAATCACAAAGTAAGGAATTTATTACTACTCTAAGTAAATTATCATGCTTTCACGTCGTGAATTCCAGTGTTATCTACTAATTTTCTACATATACATATTTCTTAGAATACAATGTATCTAACGTTTTCTTTTCGCAATATTGTGAATGGACGTGTTCCAAACGTGTAATTCTCAGAAGTGTGGCAACGGTATATCTCTCTGAACTTGAAATATGCAAGAAAGAGTTTTCTATGCGATACATTTTATGGCAAAAGTAATTAATGAAGTATTATATATAATGGTTTCGAGCAATGACTTGAAAATTAAATATAATTCCTAGAATATTAGGGCAGAATTTATATATTTATTCTTCTTTCATTCCTATCGGACAGTATGCGCAAGGTCTCTTTATACTAATTCAGGTAATATAATCTTGGTTTTTCTGAATGCTTTCTTTGTTTAGAACTAAACAATAAATCGATTTAAATTAATTCTTTATTTTTTAGTTACCTGAAACTGAAAATTACACATAAAAAACGAATGTCTTGAAATAAAGCTTTTTAATATGTATTAAATGTATTAAAAAGTAAATGCATGATTTTTAATAGTAAGTTCATTCTTATATTCAGCGTAAAATTTTAATCTTTAGTTATATTATAATTATCACACTTCCCATGTTTTACTTGGAACGAGTAGCAATAATGATGTGCGCTTTTTTAACATTTTGTTGAGTCTGGAACATCTCTTCTCTTCCATGCTGAGCCCACCAGCGGCCGAGCGGTAAAGACGCTGAACACTCGTAGTTCGGTCCGAGGTTCGAATCCCGCAAACGGGCTGGCTGCATGGGCGTTTTCGTGGTTTTCCCCATGTGTAACGTGTATACGAGCCAGTTTCCCTTTAGAAAGTCCTCCACGAAAGGCATCCCTCCCCTTAGGCAGATAGCCCTAGTGTGCTTTGCCATAATTAAATACACCACCACCACCTCTTACATGCTGAATACAAAAAGGTATAAAAAGTGCCAATCGTAAGATAAAAATGAAGAATTATCTATTAGACTATATCTAGGTAAGGAACATCCATATGTCTAGAGTAAATGTTCAGTCTAATAATTCGTTATATTACACTTTCTTTAATATTTTAACATGTCTCGCAATATAACATATTTTTGTATTTAATAAAGCTTTTTTATTTGTATTATTTAACTCTTTGAGTCTTATTTTAATATTGGTTATATTTTTAAGATTAAAAATGCCCTCAAAACTGTTTTACAGCCGTCTTACTCTGAGAAACCTTTAAGATATTTTATACGCAGTAAATCAAGCCTTTCTTTCCACTGAAATAATGGAAAGGTACATGTTTCAATATGGCTAATGCAACCCGCTGAAACTTTGAAGATCTGTAGAGGCTAATTAGATCTGGTTTCATACCAATACCAATATGAGTTTAGTCAACTATTTTGTCCCATAAATAACAAAATTTCAATATGTCAGGTACAAGAATTCCATCATATATTTAAAAGTTTTAAGAGAGCTCAATTATTGTTTGTTCAATATGTTACGGAAAATACATAGTACTAAAATTTCCAGTATTTTCTATCCAAAACAGACAGACAAAGAGGAAAGCAAAGCAAGTTAAATAATACATATATTTAATAAATGCAAAAAAAATGTTCAGTTCTCAAATAAATATGGTGAACACATAATGCAAGAATAGTTTAATCAGTTTCATTCACACGTTCCAACGAAATTAAATTATAGAACGATGGCTTTGGCAAAGTAATGCATTTGGTTCTTATAGTTAAAATTTCGCTTGCTTTATTTTAAAGTTATATTAATTTTATAATGCATTGATCAACATCATTATTTTAAAATTAAATGTCTTCTCGTAAGATTAAAATTTTCGTTTACTTGTCTTAGAAACAACATGTGTTTAGAATGAATTTATGATGTTATAAGGTATTTTCTTCCTCCCTTCATGCCTTCATCATGTAAAGGTAGCACATTCGGCGCATATTCGTGAGGTCCAAGTTCGAGTCCCGCCGAGAGCATTCCTAATATTTCTCTTCTCCAGGATAAAAAACCCGAGTGACAGTACAGTGGCGCCCGAAGTAAATGGTGGTGGATGATGATTCTTTATCACCAGGATATGGCATTTGGGTCCCTTAATCCCTAGTCGCTGTTTAAAAGGGGAATTTTGTAAGGTATTTCCTCCCTACATTCTTCACGCCTTCGTGGTATAACAGTAACACACTCGACGCGTATACATTATACATTTCCAGGCTAGAATCCCGTCGAAGACATTGCTCATTTTCCCTCTTTTCTGCTTTAAAATAATCTAGTGACTCTACAAGGTATTTATTCATATTTAATGATAAAACAATCCCGTAATCTCCTTATTGTTTGAATTAACCTCATGAGATACGAACCCATTTATTTCAAATATTTGGAAATGTTTTGTAATTCACGGAGTCCCTATGCATCAAATATATGAAACATTTTGAATTCTAAAATAATGTGTAATGTTAACATCAATTCTGTTCCATTATTATGCTGGTATCTTTCTGCTTCTTTCTAATTCTAGCACGGTTTGCTTTCGCAACTTTTGTGAACCGGATTCATGTAATCACGATGACTGCTTGACCTATTTATAAATATTGCATAGTTTCTTGAAATTTTATCATGTAATCGCTGTAGCTGGCACATTAAGCTGCCCAAGCATCGTCACTGATTCTCTCTTAGTAAAAATAAAATTAAAAAAAATTTAGTTGACGCATTTTACCGCGACTGAGGATATAAAGAGGTAAAGGGGTAAATGTCAATAAATCATAAGGGGTAGGAATATAAGTGAAACAAACTTAAAAAAAAAAAAGTTTTTTTTTTCAGAGAAAAACTGTTCCTTCTAAAACGGAAACGCAGTGGCTCGTACTGTGATTGCTCAAAAGAAAATCGTACCGAATTCCTACTGGGCCGAGTTTTCGTGAAAACCTGAAAGAAATACAAATAAAAATTCCCTCTTGGGAGAAAACATGGACCTTTTTTATTGCCGAAAGACGGAAGAAAAACTTTTAAATGTATTGATGCGAAGAAAGGCTAGAGAATTTTTGTTTTGCTTATTTATTTATTTCATTTTATTACTTTTTTAACTCCTTCTGTAGAAAAAACTAATAAACAGTTTGACTTCTGGCCTCGACGATATGAGCGTATTTTTTCCTATTTCCATTGTGCGTCCTCAACCATTGTGTGTACCTAATGTATGAAATCGTATACATTGAAACAGTTTCCAAGGGAGCCTAAAAATAAGGGTAAGAGGAAATGAATAAACAATTTGATTTTTGAAATGCAAGATAATTTTATTTCTTTCGTACGTCAGTTTTTGAAGTTGAATTATTTTCTTGTTTCCGTTTTAAAATATACAGTTTGTACTTGACGTAAATAAGTTTTTAAAATACTGATTAAGAAATTCACATCTAGTGATTTTGTTTTCATACAGTTAGGAAAAGAAAGTATTTTAAAGTAATTTGAATGTCATTTATATCAGTGGTCGCAAAGTTGCTGCATGCGGAAACCGAAACAATTTTCATTCGGACCTCTAATACATTTCAACTGTACATTTGTTGTAAATACGGTGCTTAAAAATTTAAAGATTTTAATTATTTGAAGTCTTAGTTTACAAACATTTTATTACCATTAAAAGCGAATGCACCAGAAAAGGAGCTAATATGAGTTACGGCAATATAAATTATATTTAAAGTGTAGAGTCATTAATATTTTTTTGAAGCAGGGTACATGAAAAATAAGCAGTGTCCTCGACGGGAATCGAACCACGGACCTCTCGAATACGCGCCAAGTGTGCTGACAACTACACCACGAAGGTATGCTAAGAAGGCGAGAGAGATACCTTATATACTACCCCTTTTAAAGGGAAAATGTGGTTTAGGGGAGCCAATCCACAAATACTGGTGGTGAAGAATCATCACTCACCACATTTTTAGTTCGGGCGCCACTGTAGAGACATTAGCTGTAGAATACGCGTCGAGCAAGCTGACCACTACATCAGGAAGGCATACTGAAAAGGCGGGAGAAATACCATATAAAAGATTCCAAGATATATAGGGTCGAGAAGAAAATAATTTCGGTTTTTTAGTGTGAAATAAAAATCCATTTTTTTTATTGAAAAAAATAAACTTTAATCAATCACATATCTCCAAATCTGTTTGATGTCCTTTAGCCATCTTTCTGGTAACGTCATGATTTCGCTCTCTTAAAACCTTTGGTCTTCATCAGCAAAAAGCTCAACAAAGTGCGATTTTAAGTCATCGTTAACTACTGAAATTTTTACTATTTAGGAAGTTTTGCAAGATTCGAAATAAATGATAATCTGATAATGTGAGGTCGCGTATATGTGGGGGATGTGACATCGCTCCCCAACCAAGCTCCAATAATTTCGTACGTGTTAAATTTAGTGTAGTCATTTTAAAGTAACGCAAATTAATTAATCCATTAAAATCTTATTCCAAATTTCGGCTACACATTTAGTACGTACTTCAATAAGAGATATGAATTAGTAATAATTAGTGGCATTTATTTAATTCGTTTCGTTGTTGGAATCTTCTAAAATCAGATTTTTCGCGTGTACTTGGATAAACTCCGCCTGAGAGACAATGTTTATTAGGTAAAATTCTAAGCATTATTGCAATTATAAAAGTACTATTATTTCGTAAATTTACAATTCAGAACAAGAAATTACTAATGAGTTAGTTTCTAATTAAAAATTACTTAAGAGATCTGACATGTAAGTGCACATGAAGCTTACTTAAAGCTCATGGAATACAAAATGCACCACTAAACTGATCATGCAGAAAGATTTAAAAAAAAAAATAATAAAATCTGAAAGCTTTCAGATTTGACATTACGCCCAAAGTGGCGTTTTATTAACGTTTTTCGTGTTACCTTTATTTATTAAATATCATGTTTTTCGCACTTAAATTCAATCCAACGGCAGTACCGCAAAATAATTTTAAAATGAGAGTACCTTTAGAATTTCCGATACAAAGTTTCGCGAGCTAGAGATAATTTTTTTTCGTACGGTGTTGCCATTGCTCTCTTTGAAGTCGTGGAGTTTGTTAATCGAAAATTCATTAAAGTGTTACAAAATATGAAATCGATAATAAAACAAATTCCAAATTTCAAATTAGGGCTTCCAGAAGCCCGTATTCGGTCGAAGATTACGTTATTAAAAATTTGATGGCTCTAGATACCGTTGTTTTATCACAATGCGCGACCACATATATACATTTATACACATTCTTCATTATTTAATTTTTTTAAATATAGCATGGGACGATTTATATTTGGAGGCAACAATTTGAAAAGCGAATCAACGTTTATAGTGAATCGACGCAAAATACCAAAATGAAATTAATAGACCTTCTTGGCAAATTGGCCCTTTGGCAAGCAAGGAAGCTTAGCCTAAATTTCTTGCTTGCTTTTAATTTAATTACCACAAAATATTTATATACAGGAATTTCCGAACACTATAACTAGAATGAACAAATTCTAAATGGAATCCACATCTTCGAAGCCATGAAATTATAAGTGGCAGAATGTTTGCCTAAGTCCCACAGATAGAGAGAAAAGATTCCTCTGAATTCTTCTATTCAGAGTTAGAGCAGGAATATCTTTTGAATACCTAAGAATACTGTGTAAGTATTAGCTTTTAATTTTATACGGTTTAATATAATTTTGTAATTAATTTATTACTCTGAATTTATTGATTGTTATATCAAGATTGTAAGAGTTAAGGGTTTTGGTATGAGTTGAAATTGTTTTAATTAAATTGGCAACTGGTAATCATTAATTTTTAATAATTTCCAAGGAGGGAAGCTCTTCATATTTAATTTCCATTTAATAACTGAATTCTGAAGTTCACTTTCGTTTTGTTACAGAGGACCTTTATTATTAAACAATTTTGAATTTTGATCAGTTGGCGTCTTCAACAACTTGAAACTTGATAAAAGTTTTATAGTTGTAAAAAATTTGGTAACTACGGAAAATGCGTCTGCATTCCAGAAATTTTCGAAATTATTTTTCTTATCTAAAGCTTTGTCTGAATTCAAGAGTTTGTCTGGAATGTACTTATCCTTTTTTCAAAGTCTCCTCTGGGTGACTTCAGGAAATGGAAGGTGTAATATCTTATAACTGCTGAGAAATGGGGCCTTACTGGAGATTTCAAGCGTATGGATCAACTGAAGGTCCATGTGCAAAACTGAAGCCTGAAACTTGAAGACTTCGTGTGTCGGGCAGTGTATTGCTGTTGATATTGACCTTTTTCAATGACGGAATACGGAAAGTTGAGAAAAGAAGCGAGTATAACAAAACTTGGTAATCACTTTTGGGCGGTCTATTGAAGCCCCACTCTTTTAATAGAAGACGGTGACCATTTAAATTGCTGATTGAAGGGTAGTGAGTTCTCCGCCTCCGAACAGAATTGTCTTTTGGTACAGGAAGCTGAGAAGCTGAAGTAGAAGGTGCAGATGCTGTTTTTGAACGGTGAGGAAGGAACAGACAAGATGGAAGAGGCCATCGTGAATAGAGAGGCGAGGAAAATTTTGCGATACAGAAAAAAAAGATCCGGAAAGAAAGACTAACTTCTAAATTTAATAAGTTTCTGTCATTTATCTTTTCAAAAGACTGGGATTGAAAAGATTGGGACAGAAAAATGGGCAGTTGGGCCTTCAGTGTAATTTTGGAGCAAAATGAGTATGTTACCAGGTCCTTCCTTCAATTTGTCCAAGTATCTATTTTCATTTGTTCTATATGTTGAGTCATCCAAAAATTGAAGAATGTTGCAATCATTAATCTCAAATCTGGTGTTAACCGGTTTAATTAGAATATTAGAAAAATGGAAAATTTATATTTTAAATAGTGCAAATATTTTATCTGTAACTGGAAATAAAAAAATAATTCTATTCAGCGTTGACAAAATCTTAAGAAAGAGTTCTTCTCTACTGATCCTCTGTGCGGCGAACCACACAGAGATCAGAAAATTGTATGCGCGGTCCCTGAAATTCACTGTTTCAAACTTTTACGATAATCCCGACACCGTAAACTTTACGTGATATACATGACAGACGCAATAATTTGTTCCAGTTGACAGTACACGAGATATAACTTCACACCAGTGTTAAGAAATTTTAGCGTTCTACACTGTGTCTGTCGTCAAAGTCTCTAGATTTCAGGAGTTCGTTTTCCGATCTCGGACCAATGATCTTGTTTTTTCCCTGATATCGTTCCAGATATAGCAAATAAGAGGATGTAAAATACTACTGACAAATTAAGGATGCTTGGTTAATTCAGTCTGAAGATTTTTTCCATCGGAACGACACGTCAGAATGCTCCAAAACTCTCGACTAGAGAGACCCTCGTTATTAGGATCCTCACTATATAATTTATTTCAATAACTATAATTTATTTATAGGAGGACTATAATTTATTTCAATAACTGTTCTATGTTATCCGTGAATTATGTATATTTGTAAAGAGTTTCTCGTAATTGTAATAACTATATTTTGAGTTTAAAATGCAGTAAGTATTACGCAGCCTCACGAATATACTAATCATTATACGGAGTCAGAAGCGCCATCTGCCGATCTTCTCCCCAACAGTCGCTACCCGGACGTGATCTGAACACGCAACCTTGTGATCTGCAGTCAGAAGCTCTACCTACCACCCATCTCAACCACATATGAAAATTTGTAAATATGTTATGCTCTAAAAGAAAAAAAGAAATTTATGAAAGGAAATTTTACTTTAACTTCCTTGAAATACAAAGAATTAACATAATTTTTAATCTTTCAGACGAAATGAATGTTTTAAGCTTAAAATACAATTATTTTCTCTATGATTACACTTTTTAATAATTTTATTATGGTGCCAAATTTAGTAAATCTTTATTACTGGAGTGGCTACTTCCAAATTGCAATGCCAGGCATGTCAGTCTTGTTTTCCGTTTTCAAAAAACTAGATTTATCACCATTCTAACAGACTGTTTGCATGTAAACTTCACCTTATTTCACATTTACTTTTTATTGGTTTGACTAGTTTCTTAGAACACATGAAATGCAAGCAACCGCAGTATCATCTACACTTTTGAAAGATAATTTTTATGATCGTATGCATTCTTTTCCTTCGGATTTCCATAACACAATCACTACACTAACAATCACTGCTGTACTCGGTTAAGCAAAATATCAAGAGCTTGAGGAAAATTTACCGTAGTCAAAATTATCGTATTTGCTCTTCTTTAAAAAACGTCTTCAATAATGATAATGTTTAATCTATCATTTACATATATTTGCGGTGTAGAATGAAGTAAATGGTTAAAAACGATGTACAAAAACAGAAGAGGTTTAACTCTAAGTAAATAGTAGTGAAAATAAAAAGACGAGCCAACACAAAAATGCCATAAAAGGCAGAAACTTCTTTTGTGTATTACTCATACAAGCTTGAGGAGTGTAAATAGTACGCAATTTCCATCTGATTTCTTTTTCTGAGCGAAATTGCTTGAGGAATTAAAAATACTAAATACAGTACTTATTCTTAAATTGCTTGCGGACATAAAATTATTAAACTCAATTCTTATTTTTCTTTAGTTTTAGCAAACTTTCTGACTCAAATTTCGAAATCAAAACAAATATTCCTATTTTAATTATTCATGAACATCACTCAGCTAAGTATAACTGTTTGCAAAAATATTAGAATATTATATTATTTTCTTATTAATCTCAGGTTCGGAACTGTAATTACAGTCATAATCCGAGAGCATTAGAACTGGAAATTTGAAAGACAGAAATTTAATAATGCTGTACTTTTACACCTTAAACAGGAAGCATGAACGCTTGCACAACTTATTCTACATTTAGGAATTAAGGAAGAAAATGCATATTGAAAAGCTAAATAAGAAAACAGTTTTTAACTTTTCATTTTTGTTATACCTATCTTATCAGCGCAGAACACTAGGAAACTTTAAAGAGAGAATAAAAACTTCCGCATATTGCTCTTTAGGGCATTAAATTTAATTTTACTTTACCTGAACTTTGCTTTATTCAAAGGCATACTGTTATAAAATGCAACAGAAATAAGTAATTTAAACTTATTCTCAGTTTTATATCCTTTAAGCTTTTCTTAATATCAAAAGTTTGTAATTGCTTGAAAAATTTCTTGAAAGTGGCTTTAATATCAAGGTTAGTTTCTGCTTCAAAAAATACAAATTTTAACCAATGGCAGTTTCAGACCAATGACATCAATAATCAGGTAATACTGTTTTCATTAAAGCTGCAGATTGTTTAATAAATTTTATGTTAAAGTGTATATTTAGCTTCCATAGCACAAATTTTATCTTAAAGTGCAAAAAGAGTCTAATTATGAAGTAAAATTTTTGCCGGATTTTAAGATATGTGTTTGTAATACTGGGATGATTAAAAAGACAAATATTTAGGTCTAAAAAGAAAATGCACTCATCTTTCTCAAAAAAAAAATGTTTTTCAGCCTGAAAATATATTTGAGTACCTAACAGATATACGAAATTTCTCAAATAGTGATGATATAAGGTATTTCACCCGCCTTCTTATCGAGCCTTCATGGTGTAGTGGTCTGCAAACTCAAAGCGTAATTGAGAGGTGGGCGGTTCGATTCCCGTCGAAGGCATTGCTAATTTTTCATCTTCCCTGCTTCCAAAAATACCTAATGTCTCTACAATGATAGCCATTGATACCAAAATTACATTTGGTAACATCCTACAAAATTATGTAATTAAATTGTTTATAATTTTGTTGATTACAAGAGATTTGGGATTTGAAAAGTGTCATTTTACGACCACACTGAATATATATTTATTCATACAATTTATTAATAGCAAAATGGAATGATACAATAAAATGCTATTTTCCTGGCAGTCGTTTCAACGAATCAACCATATATCATACTCATCTACTCACAAATAGTAACCTTGCACATTATAAAATAAAACGCTGTAGTATTCATGGTTATGTAGGAGAATACTGTGTTTTAATGCGATATTAAGCAACCTTCAGGAGGATGGAGGTTTACATTATTTCACAGTGGGTGTTCTATGCGAAATTCTGTATTATATACGAGTATTTAGATTAAAGAACAGAGCATGGATATCCGGACAATTTATCAGAAAAAAAAAAAAAAAAACATAAAACAAAACTTACAGGAGACCACTGGGTGAGCAGCTGTGCCGCCAAGAAGACTTTCAGCTTTATTGCTCACTCAGTGGGACCATGTTTATTTAAATTTTATAACTATGAAATTTGGATATATGCATTAAATCATTATACATAAATATATACATTAAATAAAGTTATATGAAATATGTTAATAAATATACATAAAATTAATTCATTCTAATATGAAAGTTCTGTAACAGGTCATAACATGAAATAACTTTAATCTTGGAACAGCACTTTCAAACAGAACGTTCAAACACTTTCAAACAAAACTTGCTTTCATTAACAAATTCCAAACAAATACCAATACTGTGCCAGGTCTCTCTTGATGACAAATATCCTTCATAGATATGTAACCAGATCGGTCATATCTTGATGCTTCCACTTCACTCGATGGATATACGTGAAACACTGTGCATTCAAAAATAAGCCAGTCTCTTCAAGTCACTTAAAAAAAGCTGTCTCAGTGATCCTGTTGGGATTACATGAAATATATTTTATACTTTAGCGTCAGAATTTTCAATTAATTAAAAGCAAACGTCATACACTTGATTTTAAGCTCATGATTCGTGACATTATTTTGCGTGAAAATCTTTTTGTTGTATAGAAGTTCTTATATTATTTGCGATAACAAAATTTATTGTCATAGTAGGGTTGTTCATTAATCAAAAAATTAATTATGACTGGCTTCAATAAAATATTAATGCTTGTTTCATTAATTTATTTAATAAAATAAGTTCTATTTTTTAACTTTGACTTTTTTTATCTCTGAATGATAAATATGAATTCGTGGAGAAGTATTTTTAAGCCGACGATACTTTTTGATCAGTTAAATCCTCTGTACAGCATCTGATATCTTAGCAGCTTGTTATTTTAAAATATTTTTTTTTTCATTACATGATCGTAACAAAATGCTTGAATATTTAAGAGAGTTCAACTGAAATGATCACTAAAGATGCTCCATAAAAACCCTCAGAAGTGCAGAAAAAGATAAGAGTAAGAAAAAGTGTCAACGTAATGTGTAAACCCCTTTTTCTTTGAGATTTGATTAATTAAAAAATGAGAAACTAGTCTTTTTTTTACAAAATTAATCGTTGTAAATATATTTTAAGAGTTGTTTGCAAAGTAATATACATAAAAAAGTTTGAAAAAGGAAAATTAATTTTCGCAGGCTGCAGTTCATCGAAATAAAAAAAGTGTGATAAGCTAAAAAGAAGATATAAGAAGGACATAAAATTACCGTTAACCCAGTGTCCAAGAGCTATAATTAGTAAAATACTGCAGCATCGTTTTTAATATCACAATAAATTTTCGAAATTTATTTTGTGCATTCTTTATTAAAGAATTTTTTAAACTGATATAATAAACTTTTAAAATATTTCCTTGAAAGGTCCGATAAAATGAGCAAAATAATTTTTAATGCATTACTCCTGTACCTAGTTTACAAATCTGTTTTAAATATTATTAAAAAATACTCATTATTTATACAGCTAAAACGCTCTTTTATTAATTATAGTAAACATAAAATGATTTTTCTTGGTAAATAAGTTTTCAAAGTTATATAGTTATGCATAAAAGCAATCTATGTTTCGATTTTGTAGAAAGCACTTATGAAGAAAAGGTTTATATGTTAAATTTTTCTTGCATTATTACATTTTATAGTTAACTGAAAATTAATTTGAAAACCATTTCATATGTTAAGGTAAGCATGAAAAGTAATATTAACAGCTAGCCAACTAGAAACATTAATTTGTTCTTTGAACAGAAAATACTCTAGCAAAATTCTAGCAATACTAACGGGAGATTTCTCGAATAACTCTTATCTGGATCACTTGTTTTTAAGTGCAGTAAATTGAGCTTTTCATTAATTCAAGTCAGTATTTATCACTTATTTAATCATTTTTCCTTATTTAAATAAAATGGATCGATAAAGCGTTAAAATGTCTGTTTATTAAGAAAGCTGTTTCATGATTTTAATGAGTAAAATAGGCCATCATATTTTGTTTTTGTTCATTGGCATTATAAATTCATTACATTCAGTAAATGCCGAAATTGAATAACATTGTTACATATTAAATTTTTATACATAAAAAAGGCAAAGCCATAGCTTAATTTTATTAAGCGAAATTGAATCTGAATCTTTTCTATGTAAATAAGGTAACTCTATACGAGTTACCTTATTTACATAGAAAATGCAAATTTCACAAGCATGCAAATTTCACAAGAGGAGTCGTGAAAAATGTGCAGTGCCCTCGTAGGGACTCAAACTTTGGAATTTACTATTGCTAGCCGACACCATGAAGGCACGCAGTAAGTGTGGTGAAAAAATACCTCACATTCTCACCCACTTACGAAACGACTAGGGAGGAGAGGATCCAGACGCCAAATCCTAGTGGTTATGAAATATCCTCCCTCCTTTTAGTTCGGAAGCGAATTGTAGAGTTGTAAGTGTATATGAGAACAATCATCGTGAAAAATGTGCAGTGCGCTCGAATCGAACTCCAGACAATCCGAATGCTAAATGCTTTCAAACTGCTCGCCAAGGCAAGCTGTAAGGAGGGAGAAAAATCATACATGTTATTTAATATCAGTAATAATGAGTTGCAAATATTTGTACGATAAAACTAATTTCTAAACATAAATTTGTCGAATTATGTTTAGAAATTCCTGATATTTCATTCTGCGGAAATAGAGCACAGCAGTCCTCTTTAATTACATAATTTTTGTTGAAAAAAAAATTTAAAAAAATTCCTTGAAATTACATACCACTAAATACAATTATTTGTCTTACAGAAAATATAAAGTGATTGTCTGAGTTTCACGGATATGTTAAAAATCTGCTAGCGAATTCATACCATTTATTTGGAGCTGTACTATAATTACGGAATGAGAACTAATTACCTGCTAAGTTGTAACAAAAGTGATGTAATTTAACTCACTATACAAAACAGTTCTGAAAATTTAAATTTACCCTAATCCGTGATGATTTTTTTTAATTGAGATTCCGTAATGTAACATCACGTAACTTACGTATTCACTAGGATGTATTCAGAATTTTTCTATGAATACGTTTTGAAAAGTAACGATCAAGAATCGTCAATATAAAAGAAACTTTCTTTTATTTATTATGAAACCAACATTTTGTGATATAATGTAAATAATATTTATGTCAAAGTAAATCAAATGATATTACATATATGAGAGACGTGATAGCAGAAAGTTCGGACAGCATCAAAAGGATCTGATGGATCCATTTCGTTTCAAGAGAACTTAAATCATTTTTCTTTCTGCATTCTCTTGTCTTGGTATAAAAGTATTTTACAGAGCTCCAGAAATTGGATTTTGGGCAGTTCCTTTTCAGGAATTTCATCTCCGGAAGTCAAAGCAATTCACACAATATAGCTGCAACTTTCAAATCACATTGGGCGACTTTTCTTCTATGTCCGGTACCTCAAAGCGAATGAATCGGACACTTCTGTCGATAATGGAAGTCAAAGATGTGATAGTGTCTGTCAAAGTGAAACCATTGCTGCCGCGTCCTATGTCCTTTTTGATAAAACGCAATAGCAGTTATCCATTGAAAGAATTTCACGTAGAAACAAGTCTTATTTTATTTAATTTTAAGAAAAAGATTAAAAAAAAACATTAACTCAGCTCAAACTATTATATCAATAAACATCAATAAAAAAGTTTTCAGAAAATAAATAGAAATATTTTGATCTCATTTTGTATGAAACTGTTGTTTTTTTCTGTGATACTTAGGAGGTCAGTGATTCTGAAATATCAAACTGTAGATGTTGGTAATTTGTAAAGAACAACTTTTATTTCTTTTTTAGGGTTTAATGCAAATTTATCTTTTTAATGGAATCTAAACTTCTAAGCATCACTTCCTTTTCGGTTTTCGGTAAAGCAAATGAGATAATGAATTAGAAATGGATCAGTTTTATAAATTATGAACTAATTAAAATTTAAAATTTGGTAAAAAAAATCACAAATTAAAGGTTCACAAAGTTCCAAGTAAAAATTACGCACTGAATTTTTCCGTTTCTTCGTGCAGTTCAGTTCAGCACAGATTCATTTATATTAGGAAAACAAAACGAATGTGAACAGCAAGATTTCTTTAAATGCAAACAGTTTTTATTATGTGTATGACAATAATTAAAATTTATTCACATTTCTAGTAACTTCCTAAGAAATTTATTTAACATCGGGTAAACATTTAGACAACATAGAAGAGACCTCTTTGCTGTGATGCAATGTAAATAAGTGCTTTTTTCGTTTAATTTTCTATTAATATACTTTGGAAATTAAGAAATGAAAGTGTGTAGAATTATATTAATGTTTATGAAGAAAACATCTTTTGTGTAATAGTTCATAACTTAGGCAGAAATTTTGTGATTAAATGCAGATAGTAAACAGGTTAAGAGAGTACTTAACTGTAAGATAAATAGTTAGAAAAAAATGCTCAAACAATAGTTTGGGAAAAATCGGGGATATTCCCAGAATTATTTTAGTTGAAGTACAGGTTATCCACAAAAACCCTAAACAAATTTAACAGATTATTGTTCGGGAATGGAACAACTTATACCTTCAGTACTGGTCACATTCTTAAAAAAAAAGTTCAAAGTTTTCGTGACAGGTAACAGGTAACGGAAAACAGGAAAACTAGTATTTTGCCGCGGCATTTGACACTTAGAGACGAATAGTCTCACTCTCCCTGCTGTCCATCCTAGTTTGGCAAAGAATGCAAAGGAGTAATAATGGGCGAGTGTTAAAAAATGTCTCTTGCTACGGGGTTACTGTCCGACAGAGTAAAAGGAGAAATTAAGTAGCATCATCCAGATCCAGCCAGTGTGCTGCCAGGATATCCAAGAAAACCTTAATTTTGTGATGAGTGCCTTTTATTTCATAACATAGCATTGGTACAGAATTTCGTCATTTGTATTGCCCGGAATTCTGAGATGGCGGCTGGGGTCAGTGGACAGCTTGTTGGTAATGTTCGGGAGTTCCCGCGCTGCCACAGATGCACACGTTGCGTGTTGCTTAGGAATGGTTTAGGTGTTTAGGTAAACATACTGGAAATAGGTCATGGCCTGTAATATAGCGTGTTAGCTGAACAATTGAAGTAAATCTTTTGTTGCTGACTTTTTTCAAAGAATTGATAGGCCCGACGGCCTTGTGGTGTATGATCCTATTCGTCTTTACGTTTTGTTTTAGCGAAATTATTGACGACTTTTTGAAAGGAAATTTTTGGCGGGGGGAGATTTTGTGAATTCGCGACGATTTTGCTAGCTTGGCGATTTTGCTTTTTTAGTGAATAGCTTGCTCATTCTTTGATTTCTGACATGAGACATTATCCACTGAAGGTGGGAATTAAGGCAGTGGAAGTGCCGCAAATCCTGTTGAATGTTACTGATGATATGAAAATTGCGTACTGGATTTAGGATGGAATGTAGCACTGAGAGGCTGTCGCAGTAAAAACTGGCGCTTGAGCTATTGTTTAGTGTCCGTCCCTGCTTGAAAGATGCTATTCTTACGTGAAAGTTGTGCATTTTACGTGTGGAACTGTTGTAGATTAGTATACTCAATCACAGCCAATTTATTTATCTTGGCCTTGAACCACCAGGGTAGTACAGAAAATTTGTATTGGAAGTGGTATACTGTTGTTACAGATATATACTTCAGACACAGAATACTCTGACAGCTGGGTTTATGTTCAGAATGTTGCTCGATGCTTCATACGCACGTGAGTGAAACCCATTGTTGTGAAATTACGTTTGTTTTCGTAATTGGAGGAGCAGTCTGTAGAACAACTGCTGTTAATAATGTTTGTATATGCCGTGGCGTGAGTCCTGCTAGGATATTTGCTGCAGATATAGAAGTTACACGGTAATTTCGTGTTATGTTTAATGGCAAAAGGTCTTTGGATGCTTAGAAGATGCTTTACTTTTCTACTTTGCTTTGACTAGACTACTGCTGTATAGTTTATACGAGTAATTCAGCAACAGTCATATAGAGGTTTTCTCGTATTCAAGACCCACTTGGAACCACAAAATTTCCAAAGTTTGTATACATTTCTTATAGTCCGATTCTTGAGGTCCATTATGTGCGGTATTCAAGTAAGACCTAGATTCCGTGTGTGTCCGAGGTATTTGACTGTGCTGGTGATTTTAATTCTATGTCCTTTCATTTCTAATCTAGGTTTACTTGTGAGTTTGCTGTCTTTTTTAGGGATTATTTGTGAGATTTTTTTTTATTATGACTGTTTTGTATAAGCGAATCTTGACTTCTCTGCAGTGAAATAAAAAAACTCAGTAGTTCTGATGGAATGTTGTTTAACCTTTTTTCTCGTACTTACTCTTATTATGGAAGCCGTATCATTAATGTAGGTAATATCTGAAATGTGATATGACATTCTGCATTAATGTTATTAAAAGTCAAGTTCTACAAGACATATCAGCACATGAACCTTGCAGGGTTCTAGTCTCGATTCTACTGATTGGATCAATGAAATGCATTATACGTATTGTCTGATCTGATACTCAGGTAATTTTCTAAAATGAAACAGATGTTACTGGCACATTTTTGCCTCGGCATGCAGAATGTCACGCCACGAGAATGTGTCGAATATGCTTTGGAGGTCGAGGCTTAAATTGTGTGATCGAGATTGTGTGATATTCGTTTATTTTGTTGGTCAAATACTAGCGTTTAGATCCGTCAGGACATGTATTGATGATTTTCCGCTCGAAAGCCATACTGTCTGTCACTCAAGCATTGAAACGTGTGTAGATAGCGAGATAATCCATGAAGTATTGATTTTCCGTACAGTTCTCCTAGAACAGATGAAAGATTGCAAATGGGACGGTAGGAATTGGCACATTGTTGACCTTCATTGAATTTGAGGAAAACATAGTTTGACAATTTTGAGGATGCTGGGGAAGATTCCATAATGCAATAGCTTGTTGACAACTTCAAAATTCTTGTAGAATTTCAGCCTTACAGGAAATTTTGGTTTGACATATATCGACCGAACACAATATCAAATTTAATCATTATTTTGAATTTCGATCTACAAACATTATTTGTATAGCTTTTTCAGTCTATAAACTATATTTCTTTGAACCCTTTTTACTTCCTTGTAAAGGAAGTATTCTAATCGCGAAAAAATTTGGATATCACATTTGAACGAAAGTATCCATTTTAGCAGAACGGACAGAATAAAGGACTGTTGCCGAAAATGATTGTAAAATGGATTTAAAATGAACTCAAAAGATATTTTTTGCAGAACGTCTGTATGCATGTAAGCACGTAGGTATCTCACATAACTGAAGAACGAGTAGCCGTAGAACTTTGAAATTTTGTATATGGGACATGTAGCGTGCTCATCCCTTTTTCGTTGCAATCGGCTGCACCAGTCGTGTGTATAAGTATATATATATATATATATATATATAGATTTGTAAGCTATAGCAAAATACGATAGCTTCTTTAAAAAATAATCGGCGACCTCAAAATTAGCAATCTAGATTTGATGCTCATCATCTGTTCATTCATCTGTTCATCATCATTCATCATTCATCTGTTCTCCCTAATTCGAGATTTTTCTACATTATGTAACGTTACTTGAAAAGAAACAACTAAAACTGAAACTACCAATCATAGATTAACTTTACTTGTACATCGAACTTGGTATAAATACCGCTGGCGTTTAATTACGTCATTATTCTTCTGCGTTTCTTTCCCTAGCTTCCGTCTTTGCTAACGTAGCTTCTATACTCTGCTAAAATGATGTCGTTCCATTAACCTGTATAAATTGTAAATAAGAAATTATCGAAATAGCTACGATTAAACAGTATATTGTTTGCAAGGAATTATTCTAGTGTGCCTGGAAATCTGCAATAAACATGACAATTTGCTAAATCAAGTTTGGTATCAACTCCTTCCCATCGCCGTACCACTCAGCTATAGCGATTGTGATTCGAAATTATGATATATATATATATATTCCTATTCCTGGCTCGGTGAGCTGAGTTTTTTTAACTTTACATGTTGGTAAACTGTGCATTTTGTACTTACAATTAATAGAATTATGTTGTTTTCATGTTCGGGTTTTATGGTTTCGGGTTATATTCGGATTTTTAGTTAATCTGCATGCAATAGTTGTTGAATTATCTATAAATTAAAAGTGGGGAGTTAAGGCTTATGAACCGTTATGTGTTTACATTTGAAACTCAGTAGAATAGTTCTAAGTCAATTGCTGCATCTTCAGTGTCTTTTTGCCGTATGAGACCAACTGTAAACTTTCCGTTTTCAGCGACAAAATGTAAACTTTCAGTTTTGAGCGCACTGCTGCTAATCTTCCTGCATTTAAGCATGCGGTCAGCTAAATATCCTCTATGTAAATGACTGTGTTGGCTAAATATCTTTTCTGCAAATATAGGTTCTTAACTATGTGTCGGTAATTTCTAATTTTTAATTTTAAATGTTAGGTGTTTTTGTTTTAGTGCATGTTCTGTTTCGATGTGTATTTTCTTTGTATCTGTTCCTGTGCTCTGTTAATAAGTCTTTCCAGAGCTAGCCGGCGTTTGTTTTTATAGAAAAACAGTTACACCTGTTGGATAAATGTCGTACGCGTAAATGTCCCTTTCGGCTAAATCTCCATATCGGCTAAATGTCCTGTCGGCTAACTGCTGTCTGCTAAATGTCTCATCAGAGAGTGGTTATCGCTAAGTTTCACCAACCTCAATCCGGTGTAACAAAGACATCTTTACCTTATAACATTTAAAAACGTCTAACTATTTAAGTATTGTTGTACTTAATGGATTACTTTATTGTTACTTATATTTGTTCCTGTTGTTAAATACTGTTTTTTTATAAGGATATTTACATCAAATAGATGAAATAACCTTAATATTAAATACTGGATATTTATTACCATGAAAATAAACACTCTTTCTAACCAGTACTTCTAATTAGTTAGCGAGTTATCGGTCTTAAACTTACTATGGGCACAAAACCCAACTTAAAAGGTAACGGTTAACATAAAACCCTAACGATATTGTTACTAGAGATAGAAGTAGCACAATACAATTAACACAGCTCCTTATTAGCAGCGACATGAGGTTAATTTGCAGTACATTGGCTGGTTTGCAACTCAACCCAAATCTACAACACTGTCTATATAGGATGGTAAACTACAACTAACTTTTAACACTTATAAAAACTTGATAATGCTAGGCGTTCAAAGCTAGACGATAAGTGACCCTTTAGGCAAGCAGTAATGCTAGTGGACAGAATTCTACCTAGAATTATCGGTTACGATTTTTTCCTAAATTTAATTTAAACCATTTGCCATAAACGTTTCATAAACCGCTGGACTGAGGGAATACGTAACGGAACAGGGCATAGAAGAAAGAAATCAGCATAAAGTTAACTGTTAATCAAAGGATGCATGGTCACACTTGAAATCTTTGAGGGAAGAGTTTTTGGCATTAAGACCTCGCAAGCACTCAATGAAAAGTTTACTCTTAACTGAGTTCGAGTCACGTTGTAATTATGGTTAAAATATTCAGGCAGATGAGAATACAATAATATGAATTCTTTGCTCCCAAAATTCAAGTGCAAGTGTCTTGTATCTACTTTATTATAAAAAAAATATATTTTGAGCTGCACTGCAGTGAAGTAAGGAATAAAAAAGAGCTGTTAGCTATAAGCACAAGCACATCTTACGTAATACGTCTTCCTGTGTTATTCTCATTTTATTTATCTGTTTAGTTTCATTGTGTTTCTTTCACTATTTCCTTTTTCCATAGTTAGAATTATATTTAGTTTCCTAGCTTGTATTCTATCTTTGAGTCCTGAATAATTTGGTCTAGTTTGAAATAAAAAAACTTCAAAATGTTAACTTAAAAGTGACGTAGTATACGAATGGCCGATAATAATCCAACACGTGGTTAACGCAATACAATTAACACGCAAATACAACTTAGACAAACAAAAATACAATGAGAATATTAAAACAAAAGATTAAAATGAACTTAATAGTGTGAAAGTATTGTTAATTTAAATATTCAAAACATCTCTGAATTGAAAAGTCATAAATTTTTATGAGCTGGAAATTACGATTGGGAAAATGTAAAGTAGACTATTCTACTTCTAAAATCGAAATTTAAAAATGAATCTTAGTTTTAAAACTTAAAAATAAATCTTAGCCCTCTTCTCTAATATTTTTCAAGATTACTTCATACCTTTTAGCTATCAGTTTCAGAAAAGTAATTAAAATTTAATCAAAAGAATAAATAAGCATCATATTTTAAGAACACACAAAACAACTTATTCAACTGGAAGTTTCCAACACGGCAGAAAAAACATAGTAAATGGCTTTCTTAAGTTAACATTTGTAGGCTCAGTGTTATGTTCTAAATTTAAAAACAGTACATTGTTAAATGAAGCGTGTGGTGGAAGCACACTGTATTTAATTACGCTAAAATAACATGAAACTTCCCCAAAAATATATCTCATAAATCGTATTGTACTATTCTTTAAGTAATGTTTAGCTTTGAATAACTGAGAGATACATGATGATTTGGACGGCAAATTCTAGGTCTCTATAAAGGATATTCCTTTCTAAGCAATCACCATTCGGACATATTCTTAATTATTTTATATTTAGTCTTTCTTTTATTTGCATACATAAGTGACAAGTTAAATGAGCAAGAATAGAAAGCACAGTAAAAGACAGGCTAATAACTTTTGGCAACGTAACGAAATCTTATCATATTTCAATGGCCTGTTACTCGTACAATACCTCAAGAATATAGCTACATTGTCTAAGCATTTTTCTTACAGAGATGAGAGAAAAGGATTAAAAGCTATTAAATGCTTGCTTCTGAAGTTTAATACATTCTATAATAGATTGATTCTGTATAATATAAGTAATATTTTTGCATTCGGTTTGTATGAAACATGTCACAAAAATATTTAAAACATAATTTGAAGATACGAATTACAAAATGTTGTGCAACCTAAAACCATTTGTTTGCAGAATGCAGGAGAATTAAATTCTGCATGACATAAACTAACTAAATTCGAGCCAACGGATTTCACTAGTAAATTACTTTACAGCGTAGATCAAGCGCTATAATAGGCGAAAGCACTTAATTTATAAAATGAGAAATTTAGGTTTAAGGGAAAGATCAATATGGGAGAAATTTGTTAAATGTTTGAAGGAGCGATATCAATCATTGCATAATTATAATTTCCTCGGTAGTTCATTTGATAGGCTATCAAATAACACTGTTACTGTCATTAATTTGGGAAGGTTATTTACTGTTAATCCTCTAATCAATAAATTAAAGATAAATTACTTCCTTCTTAAGAGTACCATTCGTTGGTTTCTCTAAGTAAAAAGGAGAGTTTCATTCATTTCAATAATAAAATTAAATTGCAGTCATGGATATTTTTGGTGGTTACTTATTATATAAGCAAAATAATTTAGCTATTAAACTATGCATATATTTTAATATATTAACGTTGATCATTAAAATGATTTAATGAGTGAGTATTTTAAAACTGATTTTGAGAACGTGTTCAATCTATGTTTGCTTAGGTTCCGTTTTCTTTTAATTAAACTACGTTGTTTCGCGTGCAGCGTAATGGCATCTCGGTAGCATTTGATTGTTTTTGTAGACCTCCAGTTGGGCATAAGTACTTAATTATAACATTTTATTAAGAAGTGTATTTTCAAAAGTTCTATTTCAATCACTTGATTTACTACTTTAATAACATAAAACCTGCATCTCTATTAAAAACATAAAGGCGAGTTATGAAATTTTAATTATTTACATTTACTAATATAATACGTAAATATGAAATTAGTAGACAGTTAAAATGCACACGTACCTAAGTAATGCAAATTTGCTCTTTCCTTAAAGAAAATTTTCTCATATACATTTCGAAATGGGTTGTTTAGAAACTTTCAATCGTACATAGTAATCCTACATGTAGGGATAAAAAGGTAAGTTTAAAAGATAATTAATATTGTAAGGAAATTTATAAGCTGAGTTATTTTGCTTCGGTTACTATATTATGAACATATAGGATGAAAAATCACCTTTGATTGCGCTACGTGTGTAACAATAATCATTCTTCTCTCTCACCTTCCCTGACAGAAATTTTCATTGTAACATCAAGTAATGGAAGTCCGAATAATGCAAGAATATTACGATTTCCACAGTTAAACGAAGAATACTTCATCTATAAATTCTTCTGTTTTCTGGAAACCAGAGCAATGAATAGGTAAGTTACAATTCTAATTTTTTCCTTCAGATGGTTTTTTCCCTGTCATGTTTGCAACTAAACGTTTGGCTTTAAGTAACAATCAAGCTCATCTTTTCGTAGAAATTTTCACTGCTACAACTCAACTGTAATGCCCTCTAATTTCTCTAATATCTCAAGAATGTAGCATACCTGTAGTGTTTGTGCTACAGTTCTTAGTCTTTGGTGAACTAAAAATTAACAAGTTATCCAAATTATTTACGAGGGAAAAGAGCAAGCGAAATATGTAAAATACGAAAACAATTAAATGATCTAAATAATCAAAAAGCAAAATAAAATACAAATCATACACACTCAGACACTAAAATAAATTAAAAACAAATAAAATAAAAATTTAAACAAAAATAAATAAAAATAAAAACAAATAAATAAATAAAAACTGAAGCAAAATAAAATTAAAAAAGAAAATAAAATGAAAACAAACAAATAAATAAAAATGAAAACAAAATATAATTTAATTATCAGCTCACAAATGGATAGCTTTTATCAGAGCATATTTTAACAGACAGTTAAGTCCCTTACCAAAACATGTGCAGCAAACTCGGAACCACGGCTAATATCAAACGACTGCAGGGTCTGATTGAGTAGTTAGACATGACACCTAATTGTTGCCAATACAAGTTAATTAAACTAGCTACACGCGTTATTTGAATTCTACCTAAGTTCCATTTTGGTGAGTGCTAACGGGTAGTAGGAATATAGGTTAATATAAAATTATTAATCATATAAATTAAACCTTACAGTGTAACACAGAAACGCCTGAAACAATATCACTTTAATGACGGACAATTCATGACGAAATATTTAATGATATACTTTAATATTTGTCTGGTATTCGCATTTAATTGAAAAACGACATGTGGACTCTCTTAGATTTTAAAAATACAGGTATTTCAATCTGGGTTCAAATACTTGCGAAGAAAGCTGATTATCTGAACAATTTCGCGGTTTTCCTCATGCATGATGTGAACATGAGCCAATTTCTTCCAGAAAGTCTTCCATGAATTCATCCCTTCCATTAAGAAGATAGACCCTGCAGACTTTGCATTTATAGATAAGCCTAACTATGAATAAATATTCTAGCTTTGTACGAAGATATGACACTCATTCTTTATATATACTATATTGCATCACATATATTTTTCAAGTTCCCATACTATGAAAATTTCGTGATTTGTTCAAGGTTTTTGAAGGATGGGCCAGTTATCCAGTTTTGCAACAATGTCCTACATACATTTCTGACAGGAATTTAAACTTTTTATTGGTATTTCTGCGTAAAATGGCTTTATACAGTTATGGAAGTCAAAATGGTTGCCTAATTGCAGTTACAATCTAGAATTGTAATTGTAAATCTGGAGTATAATACTAATGCTCAGGTAATATAGTTTCCGTTTCCCGCACTCGACGTAAAAAATTATCAGCCTTTCCGTTATTGGGTTAAATACTTCTCTTGTCATTATATTGTTATTATTTTAAAATTGATAAATATTCTGGCTAAACTTTGTGTATTTTAAAAATTACTTCTCTTTGTTTTGTACGACGTATTTTCGAAAGGTTTTATTTTTTAAAAAAAGTTTAAAGATGAAATCTAATAAAAATGTTTGCGCATTTAAAAATTAGCCATAGAGCTACATATATTCATGGAAGCTTAGGAACATCACATTTTACTCTTTCTAAACAATCTAAGAGGTAATCATTCAAAGTATCCCAAGAATTGTTACAGCTGATAAAGGTATAACTAGTACTTAAAAGTTAAAATATTTATAACATATATTTGAAAAGGCGTAATTCACAAACACATTGTAATTCAGTTTCAAATATCTATATTTTTTGGCTGTTCTTCTTTCATCGCCTCCTGAATAGTTTATCTTTCTAATCTTCTATTTACTCTGAGGCAAGATACCGTGAAATTAAAAACTTTAAAAGAAAAAAAAAAGAGACAAAAAATGGAAAGAAAATCTTCCACTTTAATTACATGCGCTGAAAGCAAACGAGCCTCGAGAAC
This sequence comes from Stegodyphus dumicola, assembly GCF_044657685.1. Classification (NCBI taxonomy): domain Eukaryota; kingdom Metazoa; phylum Arthropoda; class Arachnida; order Araneae; family Eresidae; genus Stegodyphus; species Stegodyphus dumicola. Next base: position 26,454,490 of record NC_140777.1, read on the forward strand.
AAATAGCGCATCTTATAATTTGTGAAGCCAGCATACTTCTCGTAGATAGCTAAAAATTGCTGGATGCAGCTAATAAATGTTTATGAGCTGCAATGTGAGTACATAACTTACAGCTGGAAATGAAATGTGTGAACGCACTTGGAAATATTTAAATATGCTAAATTAATTTTGCTGGCTTTTATTTACAGCTCTCGAATTAGATCCGAGGTTTTCAAATAAATTTTCATGTCGAACTTTTGGGTATTCTGAATTTATAACACAGCTTCTGCTTACTGATATATGTTTGCTCTCTAACCTCGCAAATGCATTTCTTTAATTCTGAAGATTCTAGCAAAACTAATTCGCCATAAAATATTGCTTAAACCTGAAATCTGATTTTAACTTTGCAAGAGGATATTTATTGCAATGAAGAATATGCTCTGTTAATCATTCATATATTCTTTGGCTGTGGTTTTATGTAGGAGTTGTATAACCTTTTCTTGAGTGTAGTTTATTTTGAGAACCTGCAGTGGTTTCTTTGCATATAAATGAGACTACTGATGCTATTTGCTTTCACGGTATTTATTTTTTAAAATCTTGACATGTACAACTAAAAATTTTGTGAAACATTACTGTGAAATACATAAATTTTATTTTACTTTGTCCTCGATGTAGAGCTGGTCCATCAACATAAGAACTAACGGCGGATTTATGCATGCTGCAGGCATTGCAGTCATGTTACTTAAGGATTTCATCATTGGCATTGAGATGCTGAATTGAAAGGTCTGTTTTAATCAGAGATCATAGTGATTTCTTTAGATCATTAGAATTTATTAGATCATACTGATTTTTAGCACATGAAAGTTGTAGAAATGCATGATGATGCAAAAACGTGATTCTTACAATATTCGCAATACTCCCCCTGAATAATAGCATCTAAAGTATAGGAGATGAAACACAGTTATTATTAACAGGTGACAAAATTTAGTTATTAAGATACTGGAGTTGATACTTAACTACTATTGACAAGTACACACTGCTATACGATTTGTATATTATTCTATGAGCATTAGTATATTCTACGAAATTTTCTTTCTTTCTTTCCACCGACAGCGAGGCAGCCGGTCCACTGGGTAGTTAGCATATCGGCCAGGTAGCCCCGCTGACGGAAATAACTTGAACAATATAACACACTTATAAATACATATTGTGCTCAAGACGACTGCTGGGGGCAGTGCAAACAAATGCTGGACGAAGACGATAGTGCATGATGGAAGAAGGGTGCATTGCGGGTGTGCAGAACAATTTCAGTTACATATTTACAGAGTTACTGAGTAATATGTGAGCTCTGCATGTTTACTACAGTATTATACTATTCGTTTTTACATTTATTAGATTTCGCGCGTAACCGATAGAGGCATTATATTTTAACTATACTATTTTCATAGCCTATATGCAAAATGTCAGTATTCTGTAAATTTGCACATATAACTAAATGCTACTTAGCTAACAGTCTTTAAGTATTAATTCAAATCTTGGCAACCGTAGAAGACTGCCGGATGAATTTAGTTTTCTGACTTTTAACTAGAAGTAGTACATACAAGATAAAAGTTTAAGTAAAAGATATGCGTTAAAAAAATATTGTCTCCCCTCACTAATCCCACGGGGAAGAATTCTCGACAAGCAGACATATTTGCCGTTAAGCTAGTCGCAACAGCAGAAGGTCCAAATTACAGTACTGGCCAGAATACGCTGCTAGATGTTACCCGACAAAAGTTAAAACTAGAAGGCTTCTTCAAACTAATTTACATTCTGGTATGTGTTGACGAACTTAGAAGCTATATAAAAGATAAAATAAAGAGATAATAATACAAACAAGACAAAATAAGAGATAATAACAGGTTAGAGGAATTAAAATCTTATACCTTGATTCTTTTAATTGAATTATAATTGCTATATATATTACTAGCCTATACTCAAAATATTATCGTCAACAGTTTCGGCAAAATGGTTTTTGATTGAGTATGACAATCAAATACATAGAGACCAGAGATACTGACTTTTCTTCTGCATATGCAAGGATCACTGTGCATAAATCCAGAGGGAATAAGATAACTCATATTTTGGTCTGAAATTGTAAAGACCTACCTGTTTTGTTATTTTACTATTCAACTTCGCATTTATTTTTGGTCACCTACGTACGCGTTTTCTTTTCTGGTGCTATCATCGTTTCATACATTTTATGCCCATGGCTGCTTTTATACGTAAACTGAGAAGTAATAGGTTAATTGATCTTGAGCTAAGATTTCTAACTACTGGTTTTGCTTAAGTGCCGGCTCTTTGATTATAGATAACGCTCATGTACTCGTGAACCCACTGTAGTTTTAGTCTTGTGTCTTCTGGAAAAGAATGTCTCTGAATGTCTGATAATTTTGTTTTCATAGCGTTAGCCATGGATACCTTTCACACTTCAAATTCAGTAAATATAGACAAGTATGATATCTTCTAAGCTGATAGTACGTTATAATGCAGGTCTCAAAACAATCCAATCGACCTAAAAAATTAAACTAGTAGTTGTTAGGGTCCCATCTTCCAAGCCTGCCGAGATATGAGTCGAATGTCTGCGTGTAACGAAGAAAAAAGTTTCATACATTTAGTTATTGTTCTTAAAGCGTGTATAACTGACGCTATAATCCTGCATTCTAGAACCAGGAATCCTCTTTACGCCCCAGGTTGTATTATGTCTCCATTATTTAAGTTACATCAATAGAATAATTTGCTATTCTAACTAAGCCATTAAAAGCATATTTTGTCCTCAAATTTATAATATTAGTGTGACTAGTAAAAGGAGTTTCTAATGTCATATGTTACTTATTTCGACTTCAGAAGTTCTCCTTACAATTTTGGATGTAGACACATCTGCTTTAACAATAAAACCTAATGATAAACATGAAATTCTGCAACGATATATCAACTACATTCCTTTATATATCTGTTTCTTTTACACCTTTCCTTAAACAGCTGTTTTACAGTCTGAAATTTAATTAAATTGCCATTATTGAATCTTAATTCTTTACTTCGTCTGAAAGCAAAATTTTATGGTTTTCGTAGATTCATTTTGGAATAGAATAAAAGCATAATTCTTAACTTTGTCTGAAAGTAAGATTTTATGGTTTTCTTAGATTAACTTTTAAACAGAATAAAAAACTTAACTTACTTTATCAATGAAATGTTAACATAGAATAACTTCATCAAGAAAACATTTTACTACCTGAGTGCAAAAATAATCTTCAAACTGTTAAAATTTGTGTTGTATTTCTAACTGAGTTTATGCCTGTTTCGAGTACATATCGCGCATATCACTGAAATAATAAAAGATGATTAGGTTAGTTATTTAGTTATATTGATTATGGCAAAACATGCCAGGATTATATATCTAAGGGGTGGAAAACCTTCGTCGAAAATTTCTTCACAGAAACTGCTTCGTTTGCTTTGTTACATAGCAAGATTGTTTCACTTATTAGACTTGTTTTTGCTGCACAGGAGAAACTACGATAACCCACCATAACCAGCCTATTGGCATGATTTTGAACCCGGAACAAACTATTAGTATTCATCAGTCTTTAACCTCTGAGATACTGACAAGGTCAACATTAATTAAGATTCCCATAAAATATGAAAAAAGTACAGAATTTTGAGGCGAAAGAAAATTTCATATTAAAACTCGCTTATATTTTATATCTACTGTAAGAGCAGGCTTACATGATTCGATATAAACTAAATTTAATGAATTGACGGATCATTTGTCTCTCACGCTTTAAATAATTCACACATCACACATATGAAATTATTTTACTACATCCTCCAGTATAATCCAACTAATTTATGTAGTTATGGATAATACACCACATTAAAGGTAAGCTAGTATCGTCTTACAAGAACAGTATGCGTTCTAAACAAATTCAAATTTATAAAGCAGCACAATACATGTCAGATATGCAACTTAAACTTTGCAATGTGTAAAAACTCAATGCAAACGTAAATGATGTTTCAATGTTTTCAAAGCTAAGAATATAAAAACAGAAAATATCATATCTACAAATACATTGAAATTCATTCAGACTTGCGACAAATGAAATTAACTGTCAATATATTAAAAAGATTAAGAAATGAAAAATGATGTATGTAAAAGAAATAAATATTAATATAAATGAATAATTAATAAATAAATATTTGAAAGAAAATTTATACTGAGTGAATATGCAAAAACTAGAATACATTCAAATAAAAATATTTTGTTAATATGTAATAAGAATTAATAAATCGTATAGAAAGATTGCATTTCGTTTCTTAAAATTTCTGATTTAAAGTTTACAAAATGAGTTTGGATGAATAATTAATAATTGATTATCCAGAAGAATTTATATAGCATGAGAATAAAGATTATATATATTCCCTATTTAATATCATAATACGTGTTTAGCTACGGATATACAACGAATTCCTCCTTCACCCCTTCCCTAGGTTTCCAAGTCTGGGATACATAGTTCAGAAACAGTATCTTAAAGAAACCTGTCTTTGAGTGAATATCGAATTTACTGGCTCTTATTATTAGAATTTATTTAGAAATTTAAATTCATGATTTTCTTTGGTCATTTAAAAGGCAAAATGTGTACCTTATTTTAAAGTGCAAATATGACAGAAAAGCATGTATTGCTTGTAGTAGTACTTACTTATTCAAATAGATTACATTCTACTTAAATGCCAACAAAATGAGTACTTTAAATAATAAACGCAACAGTCTGACATAAAATAGAAAACTTAAAATTATAGTTGAAGGTGCGTGGTTTTAAAGTTATTTCCATATTTTTTTATAGCAGCTTCCAATATTATTTGTCCCTCGAAATTTTAATTCTTTTAGCTGCAGAAATATATATATACTCGTTATAATTACAAATGGATATCAGTGACAGGTTATTGAGCCTCATTATATGACTGTAAAATAATATGCTATAATCTATCATATTCAATGGCACAGACTGTGACGTGTTTTATCACTGGTTTTCGCAGTTTCACAGCGTAATATATTCGGAACAATCTGCTTTCAATTTCGGATTTTTGACAAAAAATCTGTTTACACTTACGATAACACATACACGTACAACAACGCATATTTTAAATTCTTGTATTAGAAGATTGCATTTCGCTTTTGAATATATTTCAAAATATTACTGAGCTTATTTGAAAACGTTTTGCAGTATGTTTAAAAGCGCACTATGTATCAGCACATAGAAGATAAAAATGCATTTATAATATTTTACTATCCGTATATGTAAAAGCAACAACATTTTTTTTGGAGAAAAATAACACGTTTTATTAAATTCAGTTACAAAATACATGTACTTCAGAATGTATTTGCTTTATTTATCTATAAAGATCATTAAATTAAGTATTATTAAATTCAGTTACAAAATACATGTACTTCAGAATGTATTTGCTTTATTTATCTATAAAGATCATTAAATTAAGTATTATTAAATTCAGTTACAAAATACATGTACTTCAGAATGTATTTGCTTTATTTATCTATAAAGATCATTAAATTAAGTATTATTAAATTCAGTTACAAAATACATGTACTTCAGAATGTATTTGCTTTATTTATCTATAAAGATCATTAAATTAAGTATTATTAAATTCAGTTACAAAATACATGTACTTCAGAATGTATTTGCTTTATTTATCTATAAAGATCATTAAATTAAGTATTATTAAATTCAGTTACAAAATACATGTACTTCAGAATGTATTTGCTTTATTTATCTATAAAGATCATTAAATTAAGTATTATTAAATTCAGTTACAAAATACATGTACTTCAGAATGTATTTGCTTTATTTATCTATAAAGATCATTAAATTAAGTATTATTAAATTCAGTTACAAAATACATGTACTTCAGAATGTATTTGCTTTATTTATCTATAAAGATCATTAAATTAAGTATTATTAAATTCAGTTACAAAATACATGTACTTCAGAATGTATTTGCTTTATTTATCTATAAAGATCATTAAATTAAGTATTATTAAATTCAGTTACAAAATACATGTACTTCAGAATGTATTTGCTTTATTTATCTATAAAGATCATTAAATTAAGTATTATTAAATTCAGTTACAAAATACATGTACTTCAGAATGTATTTGCTTTATTTATCTATAAAGATCATTAAATTAAGTATTATTAAATTCAGTTACAAAATACATGTACTTCAGAATGTATTTGCTTTATTTATCTATAAAGATCATTAAATTAAGTATTATTAAATTCAGTTACAAAATACATGTACTTCAGAATGTATTTGCTTTATTTATCTATAAAGATCATTAAATTAAGTATTATTAAATTCAGTTACAAAATACATGTACTTCAGAATGTATTTGCTTTATTTATCTATTAAGATCATTAAATTAAGTATTATTAAATTCAGTTACAAAATACATGTACTTCAGAATGTATTTGCTTTATTTATCTATAAAGATCATTAAATTAAGTATTATTAAATTCAGTTACAAAATACATGTACTTCAGAATGTATTTGCTTTATTTATCTATAAAGATCATTAAATTAAGTATTATTAAATTCAGTTACAAAATACATGTACTTCAGAATGTATTTGCTTTATTTATCTATAAAGATCATTAAATTAAGTATTATTAAATTCAGTTACAAAATACATGTACTTCAGAATGTATTTGCTTTATTTATCTATAAAGATCATTAAATTAAGTATTATTAAATTCAGTTACAAAATACATGTACTTCAGAATGTATTTGCTTTATTTATCTATAAAGATCATTAAATTAAGTATTATTAAATTCAGTTACAAAATACATGTACTTCAGAATGTATTTGCTTTATTTATCTATAAAGATCATTAAATTAAGTATTATTAAATTCAGTTACAAAATACATGTACTTCAGAATGTATTTGCTTTATTTATCTATAAAGATCATTAAATTAAGTATTATTAAATTCAGTTACAAAATACATGTACTTCAGAATGTATTTGCTTTATTTATCTATAAAGATCATTAAATTAAGTATTATTAAATTCAGTTACAAAATACATGTACTTCAGAATGTATTTGCTTTATTTATCTATAAAGATCATTAAATTAAGTATTATTAAATTCAGTTACAAAATACATGTACTTCAGAATGTATTTGCTTTATTTATCTATAAAGATCATTAAATTAAGTATTATTAAATTCAGTTACAAAATACATGTACTTCAGAATGTATTTGCTTTATTTATCTATAAAGATCATTAAATTAAGTATTATTAAATTCAGTTACAAAATACATGTACTTCAGAATGTATTTGCTTTATTTATCTATAAAGATCATTAAATTAAGTATTATTAAATTCAGTTACAAAATACATGTACTTCAGAATGTATTTGCTTTATTTATCTATAAAGATCATTAAATTAAGTATTATTAAATTCAGTTACAAAATACATGTACTTCAGAATGTATTTGCTTTATTTATCTATAAAGATCATTAAATTAAGTATTATTAAATTCAGTTACAAAATACATGTACTTCAGAATGTATTTGCTTTATTTATCTATAAAGATCATTAAATTAAGTATTATTAAATTCAGTTACAAAATACATGTACTTCAGAATGTATTTGCTTTATTTATCTATAAAGATCATTAAATTAAGTATTATTAAATTCAGTTACAAAATACATGTACTTCAGAATGTATTTGCTTTATTTATCTATAAAGATCATTAAATTAAGTATTATTAAATTCAGTTACAAAATACATGTACTTCAGAATGTATTTGCTTTATTTATCTATAAAGATCATTAAATTAAGTATTATTAAATTCAGTTACAAAATACATGTACTTCAGAATGTATTTGCTTTATTTATCTATAAAGATCATTAAATTAAGTATTATTAAATTCAGTTACAAAATACATGTACTTCAGAATGTATTTGCTTTATTTATCTATAAAGATCATTAAATTAAGTATTATTAAATTCAGTTACAAAATACATGTACTTCAGAATGTATTTGCTTTATTTATCTATAAAGATCATTAAATTAAGTATTATTAAATTCAGTTACAAAATACATGTACTTCAGAATGTATTTGCTTTATTTATCTATAAAGATCATTAAATTAAGTATTATTAAATTCAGTTACAAAATACATGTACTTCAGAATGTATTTGCTTTATTTATCTATAAAGATCATTAAATTAAGTATTATTAAATTCAGTTACAAAATACATGTACTTCAGAATGTATTTGCTTTATTTATCTATAAAGATCATTAAATTAAGTATTATTAAATTCAGTTACAAAATACATGTACTTCAGAATGTATTTGCTTTATTTATCTATAAAGATCATTAAATTAAGTATTATTAAATTCAGTTACAAAATACATGTACTTCAGAATGTATTTGCTTTATTTATCTATAAAGATCATTAAATTAAGTATTATTAAATTCAGTTACAAAATACATGTACTTCAGAATGTATTTGCTTTATTTATCTATAAAGATCATTAAATTAAGTATTATTAAATTCAGTTACAAAATACATGTACTTCAGAATGTATTTGCTTTATTTATCTATAAAGATCATTAAATTAAGTATTATTAAATTCAGTTACAAAATACATGTACTTCAGAATGTATTTGCTTTATTTATCTATAAAGATCATTAAATTAAGTATTATTAAATTCAGTTACAAAATACATGTACTTCAGAATGTATTTGCTTTATTTATCTATAAAGATCATTAAATTAAGTATTATTAAATTCAGTTACAAAATACATGTACTTCAGAATGTATTTGCTTTATTTATCTATAAAGATCATTAAATTAAGTATTATTAAATTCAGTTACAAAATACATGTACTTCAGAATGTATTTGCTTTATTTATCTATAAAGATCATTAAATTAAGTATTATTAAATTCAGTTACAAAATACATGTACTTCAGAATGTATTTGCTTTATTTATCTATTAAGATCATTAAATTAAGTATTATTAAATTCAGTTACAAAATACATGTACTTCAGAATGTATTTGCTTTATTTATCTATTAAGATCATTAAATTAAGTATTATTAAATTCAGTTACAAAATACATGTACTTCAGAATGTATTTGCTTTATTTATCTATAAAGATCATTAAATTAAGTATTATTAAATTCAGTTACAAAATACATGTACTTCAGAATGTATTTGCTTTATTTATCTATAAAGATCATTAAATTAAGTATTATTAAATTCAGTTACAAAATACATGTACTTCAGAATGTATTTGCTTTATTTATCTATAAAGATCATTAAATTAAGTATTATTAAATTCAGTTACAAAATACATGTACTTCAGAATGTATTTGCTTTATTTATCTATAAAGATCATTAAATTAAGTATTATTAAATTCAGTTACAAAATACATGTACTTCAGAATGTATTTGCTTTATTTATCTATAAAGATCATTAAATTAAGTATTATTAAATTCAGTTACAAAATACATGTACTTCAGAATGTATTTGCTTTATTTATCTATAAAGATCATTAAATTAAGTATTATTAAATTCAGTTACAAAATACATGTACTTCAGAATGTATTTGCTTTATTTATCTATAAAGATCATTAAATTAAGTATTATTAAATTCAGTTACAAAATACATGTACTTCAGAATGTATTTGCTTTATTTATCTATAAAGATCATTAAATTAAGTATTATTAAATTCAGTTACAAAATACATGTACTTCAGAATGTATTTGCTTTATTTATCTATAAAGATCATTAAATTAAGTATTATTAAATTCAGTTACAAAATACATGTACTTCAGAATGTATTTGCTTTATTTATCTATAAAGATCATTAAATTAAGTATTATTAAATTCAGTTACAAAATACATGTACTTCAGAATGTATTTGCTTTATTTATCTATAAAGATCATTAAATTAAGTATTATTAAATTCAGTTACAAAATACATGTACTTCAGAATGTATTTGCTTTATTTATCTATAAAGATCATTAAATTAAGTATTATTAAATTCAGTTACAAAATACATGTACTTCAGAATGTATTTGCTTTATTTATCTATAAAGATCATTAAATTAAGTATTATTAAATTCAGTTACAAAATACATGTACTTCAGAATGTATTTGCTTTATTTATCTATAAAGATCATTAAATTAAGTATTATTAAATTCAGTTACAAAATACATGTACTTCAGAATGTATTTGCTTTATTTATCTATAAAGATCATTAAATTAAGTATTATTAAATTCAGTTACAAAATACATGTACTTCAGAATGTATTTGCTTTATTTATCTATAAAGATCATTAAATTAAGTATTATTAAATTCAGTTACAAAATACATGTACTTCAGAATGTATTTGCTTTATTTATCTATAAAGATCATTAAATTAAGTATTATTAAATTCAGTTACAAAATACATGTACTTCAGAATGTATTTGCTTTATTTATCTATAAAGATCATTAAATTAAGTATTATTAAATTCAGTTACAAAATACATGTACTTCAGAATGTATTTGCTTTATTTATCTATAAAGATCATTAAATTAAGTATTATTAAATTCAGTTACAAAATACATGTACTTCAGAATGTATTTGCTTTATTTATCTATAAAGATCATTAAATTAAGTATTATTAAATTCAGTTACAAAATACATGTACTTCAGAATGTATTTGCTTTATTTATCTATAAAGATCATTAAATTAAGTATTATTAAATTCAGTTACAAAATACATGTACTTCAGAATGTATTTGCTTTATTTATCTATAAAGATCATTAAATTAAGTATTATTAAATTCAGTTACAAAATACATGTACTTCAGAATGTATTTGCTTTATTTATCTATTAAGATCATTAAATTAAGTATTATTAAATTCAGTTACAAAATACATGTACTTCAGAATGTATTTGCTTTATTTATCTATTAAGATCATTAAATTAAGTATTATTAAATTCAGTTACAAAATACATGTACTTCAGAATGTATTTGCTTTATTTATCTATTAAGATCATTAAATTAAGTATTATTAAATTCAGTTACAAAATACATGTACTTCAGAATGTATTTGCTTTATTTATCTATAAAGATCATTAAATTAAGTATTATTAAATTCAGTTACAAAATACATGTACTTCAGAATGTATTTGCTTTATTTATCTATAAAGATCATTAAATTAAGTATTATTAAATTCAGTTACAAAATACATGTACTTCAGAATGTATTTGCTTTATTTATCTATAAAGATCATTAAATTAAGTATTATTAAATTCAGTTACAAAATACATGTACTTCAGAATGTATTTGCTTTATTTATCTATAAAGATCATTAAATTAAGTATTATTAAATTCAGTTACAAAATACATGTACTTCAGAATGTATTTGCTTTATTTATCTATAAAGACCATTAAATTAAGTATTATTAAATTCAGTTACAAAATACATGTACTTCAGAATGTATTTGCTTTATTTATCTATAAAGACCATTAAATTAAGTATTATTAAATTCAGTTACAAAATACATGTACTTCAGAATGTATTTGCTTTATTTATCTATAAAGACCATTAAATTAAGTATTATTAAATTCAGTTACAAAATACATGTACTTCAGAATGTATTTGCTTTATTTATCTATAAAGATCATTAAATTAAGTATTATTAAATTCAGTTACAAAATACATGTACTTCAGAATGTATTTGCTTTATTTATCTATAAAGATCATTAAATTAAGTATTATTAAATTCAGTTACAAAATACATGTACTTCAGAATGTATTTGCTTTATTTATCTATAAAGATCATTAAATTAAGTATTATTAAATTCAGTTACAAAATACATGTACTTCAGAATGTATTTGCTTTATTTATCTATAAAGATCATTAAATTAAGTATTATTAAATTCAGTTACAAAATACATGTACTTCAGAATGTATTTGCTTTATTTATCTATAAAGATCATTAAATTAAGTATTATTAAATTCAGTTACAAAATACATGTACTTCAGAATGTATTTGCTTTATTTATCTATAAAGATCATTAAATTAAGTATTATTAAATTCAGTTACAAAATACATGTACTTCAGAATGTATTTGCTTTATTTATCTATAAAGATCATTAAATTAAGTATTATTAAATTCAGTTACAAAATACATGTACTTCAGAATGTATTTGCTTTATTTATCTATAAAGATCATTAAATTAAGTATTATTAAATTCAGTTACAAAATACATGTACTTCAGAATGTATTTGCTTTATTTATCTATAAAGATCATTAAATTAAGTATTATTAAATTCAGTTACAAAATACATGTACTTCAGAATGTATTTGCTTTATTTATCTATAAAGATCATTAAATTAAGTATTATTAAATTCAGTTACAAAATACATGTACTTCAGAATGTATTTGCTTTATTTATCTATAAAGATCATTAAATTAAGTATTATTAAATTCAGTTACAAAATACATGTACTTCAGAATGTATTTGCTTTATTTATCTATAAAGATCATTAAATTAAGTATTTTATGGTTGTGAGCTTTTACTTTGTAGTTTGAAAAGCAGGACGCCTTTTAGGAAAACTGACATTCATTCGACAAACATGCAACATTTTTCTTCTTAAAAGCATTTATTTCGACTTTGCTCTGAAAGGTTTCCAAATGGATAGTGATGTCTCTGCGGTACGAAGTTTGGAGTATCTTTTGAAAAGAAAGTATATTTGAATATTTGACTGAATAAATAGGACCATTTTATTCAAAGCACATATAGGCATTTTATGTTATTTAAGCAGTCAGTTATTACAGCAAAGCAATTTCAAACATGAAATGAATGCTTCCTACCCAAAATTATTCGCATATACTAGAGATGACATTTGGAACTGATACGTTTAGAAGAATGGTAAACTTTAAAAATATGCTTTTCTTCATGTCTAACACAGAATCATCGAATGAAGGCTTCGACACATAGAACGTTACTACACATATGAAAACACATGTGTGAAACACGACTACACGCATGAAAAACAACACTTATGAAACTATACATATGAAACCACATATGAAAAATCAAACTATTATTCCATGTTAATTTACAATTTAAAGAAAAAGAGGAAGTTTTCTGAATATATAATTAGGAAAACGTATTCTTAAATTTTTGATAAGTTCATCTTTATATATGACCTGAGTCTAAATAAAAAATTCATCAGACAGAAGAAGGCTTATGAAGCAATTAAAATAGTTATTAAAGTATTATAATTATTTACAAAAATTATGGGCATTTATATCTTAAAAATACATATGTATTTCTGTCTTTTGAAGTGTAGTAACTGTATACAATTCCAAAAATAACATTTTGATACAATTTTGTCACAATGGATGTCGTAGTAAAATTATTAACCTTTTTTTATAATTTGAGTGTTGCTTCATATTTCCAAAGAATTAAAATATGTTAGCGTTAAAAAAAAAAAAAAAAAAAAACCGAAATCATATCTGTTACCTTTAGAAGAAAAACTTGAACTCTCCAATGGGAGTTAATTGATGCAAATTTATTCTCAAACGGGAGGGTTCATAATATTATTCCCCTACATAAGTTTGTCTCGAATAACTTCCCTTCTTTTCTTTCCTCCTAACTTTTTTTCTTTTGAAGACTGTGTATTCTCAATTTTACTTTCCGTCCTATGTTTTATGGGAAAATATACTACGGATAAAAAATGAAGCTTCGCCAAAGAATTGGAAAGGGAAAATAAAAGAGTGAAACTGTTTCTTTTGCAATGTCTGCAACTTTTATGCAATGTGGTCTTCTTTTCAGGAATGTACTGTGGCTTACTTCTGATAATGGATTCAAACCCATTGTCATGACTACTATTTGTAAATGAAAAACTGAATGAACTGTGATTTTGAAACAGTAAGTTATTGAAAATCAGTCAAAGGAAAAGAACTGAAGAACTTATATAATGAAATTCAAAGTGACCAAAACTCCAAAATTCGTTCTTATAGTCTAATGATTATTTAAATATTCTTAACTGTCCTTGAAGGAAGAAATAAACAAATGTTTCTCAATGACGCGAAATAAGAGAAAAAAATAAAACGATTATTTCTCAATGATGCGAAATAAAAAAAGAAATAAAACGAATGTTTCTCAATGACGCGAAAATTTACACAATTTCTTCAACTATGACCAGTTAAGAGAATAGTGTTACGGATTTCGTATTTAAGTATCTAATGTTAGTTCAATTATAAATTAAATTGTTTTATTCCCCGTGCAGTGCAGCGCTTGAGGAATATTAAAGGAAAGCTAAGCCGGAAAGTTAAAAATACAAGAGCACGTGCATTTAACATTTAATAAATAAATATCTCTCTTTGATTTCGAGAAAGACATTTCTAACCTGAAATCTCGCAACGTATTAACGACTTCTTCACACCTCACGTGACAAGGTAGTCACGCCCTCTCAACATCTGCAATCCTGACTTAGGTCTCACTCATGTATTCTCCTACTTTCAGCGCTCTATAGCAACTAACTCAGACAGCCGGAACAAAACTTTAGCTTTCTTAATCTGCAAGTTAATCAGCGGCGCATCCAGCGGTACTTGGAACTTGGATTTCGAGAAAGTACTACAAAATTCTCGCGCATTTTAAAATCATATAAAAAGGGGGAAAAACCTCTCAATTCGATTAGCCCAAGAGGCATCTTCCATAACAGAAAATGGTGAAATGTGTATATATTGTACACAGTACTATTATCTTTATTTTATCTTCATTGTGTCATTTTACCAGTGTCTTTCAAACTTTATAGACTTATGGACATGATCCGTGTACCTGGATCTTCAAAGCACTGATCTTATATTTGTCATTTTCGTAATCTTCTTATTGTTATATCAGAGACTTTGTAATATTGTGGACTTATGGACATGATCCGTGTACCTGGATCTTCAAAGCTCTGATTATTTATTGCTAGTGTAAAATGTTTTTCACCATTTGCCACTTCGCTCAAATACCGCCGTCCCTATATGTACATAGTGTATAGTTACAGTAACTCATGTGCCTCAGTGTTGTACAAGAACTTTAGTTTAATTTCTCAGACCGAGACTTCACTGAATTGTGATATCTACTATTTCAAGATGCATTGGGCTGTGGACAGTTCACGGGAGGGTGACTACCACGTGACTACCACTGTTGTCCAATCTGTGTTTTACAGAAAAGATGAATTTGAATATTTTGTTTAGCTAATCTGTTGCACTTAGTTGTGCCATTTGTCTTCATTTAGATCGCGATATTAGTTTAATTATTCCAATCTAGATAACCTGTTTCAAAACTTGATAATTATTAATATTTCCAATATTTCTCATTGTACGCGTAAGCTGGTGACCACCCACGTGACAGGCTCCTGCCAATCATCTCCCTTACTCCACCTACATTTCACAAAATTTGACAAGTTTCGCCTAGTTGGCGCGGCGTAAATCGCCTTAATTAAAAACTTAAGTACCAACGCCTTAGGGCAATTTACCAACAGAGACGGTTAAAGTAGCGGTTGGCTACTAATTGCCACCTAGCCATTGACTCGATTTCGATTTCTCAATTCGATTATTAGTTACTTTGTTGTCGTTTTAAGAGTTTGCTTAGGAAACTACTTTTGTTAATTGTAGCGAATTCGCGGATTAGCTTTCTTTAGCTGTTTTGAATTAACTTCTGTTGAACGGTTGAGTAGTACTACTGTGAGATACTGTAATACTGAAAGAATATCTGAGGGAATTTAAGCATTTTGTGATAATAATAAATTTTTGTTCATTTTTCATCGGACTTGTGCATTCAATTCAAACGAACCCGTACTCACGCAACAATAGATAAGTTCGGCTAAAATTCCATAAGCGGGGTAAGTTAGCGCCAAACTATTTTGGCCTTCAAAATTTGGCGAATTTTTTAGGCGGCAATGAAAGCACTAAAATGTGATTTTTAAATGTCAACAGAATAGTAACGTTTAAGTTTTGCAGTGAAACGCCGTTATTTTATATAAATAGAATAGTAAAATGAGATAATAAAATACTAGATGAGTAAAATGCGTATTCAGCATCGTAAACTAAAATATTCAAGTTACTATCGTCGTGGAATTCAACACACTAAACAACTTTCGTTCAAAGCTTTAAATATTCCACATCTTTCGATTGCCACATGCAAAAAACAAAACTAAAAAAAATTAACTAAATAAAATTAAATGAAAACATTCATAATTTATAAACTTCATGTCGTATGAAATCCAACATTCTCCCATCAACAACAGCTTAACCTTCTGCGAATATTTATCTAAATATAATATTAAACATATATATATAACGATAATATTAAACAGTAAAACTTTAAAAAAAACACAGTATTTTAAAATTAAATTTTAAAAAAATATCTGGCTACACTAAATTCGGCTGAAATCAACCCTCGGAAACATAAAATTGGAATTAGCAATATTCGAACAGTTCATAACAATAAAGTAATGGTGAAATGTGCTTCGGGATATGATAAAGAAAAACTGTTTACTGCTTTGCAGGAAGACTCATCTATTTTGAATCCCTCTATTCCAAGACGAAAATATCCTACAGTTTTACTTAAAAATGTGCCAAACAGCATTAGTAATGATGAACTGTTAAAAATTATTGAAGAACAAAATCCTGAAATTACCGTGAGTGAAGAGACTTGGAAAGACGTTAAAGTTCGCTTTACTTTAAAAACGTTTCAACGTGAGAGAAGCGTGGTTATTGAGGTGCATCCTTCTGTGCGCAAGCGTATTTTAAATTTTGGGCGTATTAAAGTGATGTGGAATATGTGTAAAGCTGAAGATTTTGTTGTTTTAAATAGATGTTTTAAATGTTTAGGCTACCACAGAAGTCTTGATTGCAGAAATCCCTTGGCTTGTTATTGCTGCTCTGGTGAGCATAAGAGTTCAGAATGTGATAAAAAAGAAGTGCAAGTGTATATTAATTGCATAAGATTTAATAAAAAGACGAAAAATGCAACTAAGAAAGTTGATGTAAATCATAAGCCATTTTCTGGAACTTGCCCCAGCCATACATTTATGATGAATCTTGCAGCTTCAAAAATTTATTATGGGTAAGTTCGACAATTTGTCTGTTTCTTTTGTACAAATAAATTTGCACAAATCAAAACTTGCTACTCAGCAACTTATTTTATATATGGAGGCAAATGACACTGATGTCGCACTGATTCAGGAGCCGAACTTTTATAAAGGTGTTCTTCCTGGCTTTCCAATAAAATATAAAGTTTACTATGATTCCGAAGCAGAAGTTGTCAAGTCTGCTGTTATTGTTCGCAACCAGAATCTTTCTCCTTTTTTGGACTTAAATCATACAGTTTATAATAATGTTGTTTTAGATATAAAAATCAATGGATCTGACTTGACTATTTGTTCCGCTTATTTCGAGCCCCAAACTAATATTGACATAGAACTATTAAAAATTTCACAAATTTTAACGATGAAGAAACCATGCAATTTTTTATGTGGTATGGATTCGAATAGCAAATCAGCGATTTGGCATAGTCCTATTACTGATGCTAGGGGAACGAAACTTAGTGATTTTATTAGTGCGAATCATTTGTTTCTACTTGATGAAAATCGCGGATCTACTTTCTGTTCAACGCAAGGCTCGAGTTATATTGACCTTACGCTTTGTAGCTTAGGACTGCTGCCATACGTTCAAGGTTGGGATATCTCTGAGGAAGATTCTCTTTCTGACCATAAAATGATTATCTTTGAACTGGTTTTATGCCGTCCGATTATATCTTCTAATTTGTGTACTTTTAATTTAAAAAGAGCGAACTGGTTTTTATTTACTGAACTTTGTAAGAGAGAATTGTGTAACTTGAATATCCTTCTTAACAGTTGCTCTGATTGTATTGCATTAGAAAATGTTGTAAACAGACTTTCTACCGTTGTTTTTAATTGTGCTTTACTTTCAATTCCGATGAAGAAAAGTAAGAAGAATGGGGTCCCTTGGTGGTCTAAGGAAATTGATTGTTATAGAAAGCATGTAAATGCTGCTAGGCGTAGATTCCAGAGAGAAAGAAATTGTCTTCTTAAAAATATTTATAAAATTAAATATTTCGAATTGCGGCATAAGTACAAGGCTAAATTAGCTAATGCTAAGCTTGAGTCGTGGAGAAATTTTCTATCAACTATTACTGTTCACAATGTCTGGAAATCTATATATAAGTATGGGGTCAAGACCAATTTTGCGAAAAGGATTGAGATTTCGGGAATTAAACTCCCGGATGGCAATGTTACTTCGAGTTTGAGTGATACAATTGTTGCTATAATGACAAAGAATTTCCCAAGAGATAATGCGCGTGATGATAGAAATTCTCATAGAACTATGCGCACTGAGTCTGATGGACCTTATATTTCTTTTATGGACTGTCTGTTCTCTACTTCAGAAGTTAACAGTGTTATTAAAAATCTCAAGAAGAACAAATCACCTGGGCTTGACTCTCTTTCTAATGAAATGATACAGCACTTTCATGCGGTGGATAGCACATTTCTACACAAACTTTTCAACCTTTGTTTACAATTAGCAGTTTTTCCAACACTCGAGCTCGGGTTGTTTTGATTGCTAAAACGTTAGATACAAGAACCCCTTATCTTGATAATATTAGATGCATTAGTCTTTTGCCTACTTTGGGAAAATGTCTTGAAACTCTCTTCATTAACAGAATAAATTGGTATTTGAGACAAAAATGCTTTTATAATGATTCTCAGTTCGGATTTACTCCTCGGAAGTCCGCTGAAGACGCCATTATTCGCCTTTGTAATATCTTGCAGTGTGCAAAGAAAATGAAGTATACTACACTTCTTATTTTCCTGGATTTCAAAGGAGCTTTTGATAATGCTTGGTGGCCATCTATCTTAAAAATTTTAAAAGATGCTGGTATACCACATAATATCTATAACCTTCTTAAAAGCTTCTTGAACGAAAGGACTGCTGAGCTTCAGCTTGGGAACGAAGCTAAGGTTTATTCTCTAGAAAAAGGCTGTCCTCAAGGCTCTGTATCCGGACCTACTCTTTGGAACATAATCATAAATGATCTTTCAAGTCATCTCGACGGTTGTTTAAAAATTGCGTTTGCAGACGACTTACTATTAATTTTCCAAGGAAGGATTTTGAATAACATTCTTTTGAGAGCACAAGAAGTTCTAGATTTTGTCTCCAGTTGGGCGATTTCTCATAAACTCACTTTCAATCCTTCAAAAAGTAAAGTTATGCTTGTTCCCAGTACGTTTGATGAACAAAATATTGCTTCTTTGATGCTCGATAATTCTCCGTTGGAATTTGTAGAAAATGTTAAATATCTTGGTGTCATTCTTGACCAAAAATTAACATGGAAAAAGCACATTGAATTCCTTTCTGCTAAATGTGAAAAAATTATTAATGGCTTTCACCGAATTGCCAAAAATACTTTTGGAGTAAGCTACGATGTTAAGAAACTCATGTATAAGCAGTGTATTGTACCTTTCATTTCGTACGGCTGTCGTGCTTGGGGACATGTTCTTGCCAAGAAGGTTAACAAAAGAAATTTAAGAAAGATTCAACGGAGAATTCTTCTTCGTATTATTAGTGGTTATAGAACCTTAAGCTATGAGGCTACTTTTGTTCTTGCAGGAGTTCCGCCTATTGATTTTGAAATTGCATATAAGAATAATATTTTTGAGTCATTGGCAACTCATGCTTCGGAAGACTGTATTAATGGAATTGTCCCCTTCACTGATCTTCCTCATCCCGCTTCTTTAGAACCCATAAATTTCTGCGATTATAAAGAGACTGCTGAAATAAATTTTCATATGGTTTTCTTTACAGATGGCAGCAAGATGAACAACAAGGTTGGCCTTTCATTTGTTCTTTTTGAAGGCAATTCCGAGATTTGTTTTCTTAGACACCGTATACGGAATGAATGTACAGTTTTTAAGCAGAACTTCTGTGCATTTATCTTGCCGTCAAGTGGATCCAGGATCATGGGACAGCATCCTTTAAGTATCTTATTTGTTCTGATTCTCTTTCTTCTCTTCAACTTTTGAACAGTATTACCAGCTGCGATAAATTAGTTATCGAAACCCTAGTAACTGTTAGTTCACTTAGAATTAGAGGTATTGATATCTGCTTTGCTTATGTGCGTGCTCATCATGGTTTCTACGGAAATGAAAGAACTGATTTCTTAGCTAAAGATGCCTTAAATTTACCCATTGATATCAACATTAGCATTCCAAAGAGTTATTGGAAGTCCTTTCATTATAAAAAGCTTTTAGCTATGTGGAATGAGGAATACATTTCATCTTGTAATGCGGAAGTCACCAAAAAGTTCCTTCCTTCTATTTACCATAGACTGAATTCCGAGTCTTTCCTCTCGTTAAATTTTAAAGTGTCTCAGTTTTTATCTGGTCACGGTAAATTTGCAAGTTATCTGTTTCGTTTTAATCTACGATCAAACAATTTATGTGAATGTTCAAAAGGAGTTCCTCAGGATGTGGAACATTTGATTTTCTCGTGCCCTACATTTGATGGCCCTAGGTTATGCTTACAGAACGATTTGAAAATGTTCGGAGTGACTTGGCCAGTGAACTTATCTGTTTTCGTGAAGTCCAGACTGCTGTTCTCTGCTTTTGTTCGCTTTATTTATGCACGTAATTTTTAATGTTTATTTATACATGTAACCTTTAATGTTCTAGTTAACTTACTTCTGTAAGCCCCGTGTTGTACATATGTGGTGCACGGGGAGTCTGTATGTTCTCAAAGGAAAAAAAAAAAAAGTTTGGCGCTCACCGCGATTACGGAATTTTAACCATAAGTTCAGATATTTAATATTTTTTATGCATGAGATTCTGGGGGTTTTGTTATACAATATATAAAGGAAACAATATTTTTTGTACATTTTCCTTTAATAGTATTACATAAAATTTAAATATTCATAACCTCATTGAAGTATAGTAAACGCTTTACCTATTTTCCGTTTCATAAGTAAAACTGATTTTTACCCCTTTTTTCCCCTTACATTCACTTTTCATTAGGAATATGAAATTGAGTAGCTATATAATATTACCTAATTAAAATTACAACTTTTAGGGGAACAATTTTGCTGCGCAAAATAATATATGATGTTATACCATTTTCGTTTTTGCGAATACTTTTAAAAGTTATCCGTTGTTGATATAAGTTAATTATTAGTAAATTGAATATTTTGGAGGTGCAAACAGTTTCATTACTGGGACTTTATTTTAAGCATTTAAGGCATTTAACTTTAAAATTTTAACAAAGATCAAATCTGCTACACATCAATATATATGATTTCAAATGTGTTTTATAGTTTATATAAGCTTAAAATCCTTAAAATAAATAATATATTTAAAGTCATCTACTATCAAATTTAATTAGATATTGCATTATTTATTGTAAATCTACCAGACGTCTATACCAGTATTTCGTCTATAGCATTACAATGAATGAGGTACATTTTTCATGCAGCATGTATGTTAATTATTATAATCATCCACAAAAAACACTATTTCGCATTTCAATTTAGTATAGTTTTGTCCCATTTCTTATGCTACAAAACTTTTAACTACATGCTTTTAATTTTGACATGAAAGATCTATCTTTTTGCTGTTCTTTTATATTTACAGTCTTGAGCAAGATATAGAACTAGTTGTTTCAGAAAAACCTAACTTATTTATTGATTCAGATGAAGAGAGGCTCCTTTCCTTCAAATGTACACATTAAATAAAATAATAAAAATAATAAAAATGTGAAAATTAAAAAAATAATCCTTGAAAATATTTAGTATAGTTTCATTCTATTTGTTTTGTTTCCTCTACCAAGATTTTTAAACTATTATAACGTCACTTCTGATGTTGAAATTTTAGAATTATTTTTAATATTTAAATAATGACAAAAAGTTTGAAATATACAGCTGTTGCAAAAAAATTATAAAACATTCAAGAGTTCCGATAAGTAAAATAATATTTGCAAAACTGGATTTGAAATATAATTTTTATTTTCAGAAAACAAAATCAGACAAAAATGAAAATGGCAAGACGTAGTTTCATAAACAAGAAGATAATGAGCAGCAGTTCAAGTCACCTTCGTTGGAATACCTTCTAATGAACCTGACAATAAATAATTATTCCTGAGTACATTTTCTGAACTCGTGAAACCAAAAGGATAATGAATATTAAGAAAACATAGCTACTTGCTTTTATTTACTTAAACTATTTCATTATCTTTGAAGAAATCGTTATTATTTATAATAAAAAAGAATTGGAAATTAATTAAAAACATATGATAAATTCGATAGGTAGCTTAGAAAAGCAAGAAATTTGAGTGATGAAGTTAGTCAAAAGATTTCAGAAATTACTCTAAAGTTTAATATGACTAATGTTCCATTATATATTCTTATGAAAGTTTGAATTTTATGTGCTTGAAGATAGCGTCTTCTATGTTTCAACTACATATTTATTTAAAGTGATCTTTAATTGAACCTGAATAGCCCTGCCGATATATTTCTGACGATAGTTTTACTCAAAATGAATGTAGATGCATACGCGTGTTTTTTGCGTGATGTTGTGAACAAAGAACAGCAATTTAAACATTTTTGAATTATTAAAAATGTATCATTACAATTCATATAACATAACAGACATATGTACTGTGAGTTAGCATGTATTGCGATGTAATATGCAATTGTGCTGCAACCCTCCTAGTCGATAATAATCTGGTTTTGATTTGCAGCAAAGATAATGGAAGGTGGTTTTTTTTTATGTGTATGAAAGCAGTTTCAACACTCATTCTAAATTTACGCATAGCTCGGTTATTCAACATGGCAAAAGAACGTTTATGCGGTATGTCTAAGATTTTATATTATTTCATTAAAACATGTGGCACTCCAAAGCGAAAAATTAATTTAAATACTTATTTGAGATATATATTTCTTGGATTTAGGAAAGAAGAGGCAAATTTTAAAACTATAAAATATTCATTTCAGAAAATAATTTTAAGATCGTCTAGGTAATAAAATCTAAAGCGAATGTACTTTTCTCATAAAAATTAATTAAATTTTGAAACGTTGTTTCTCTCAATATTTTCTTTTATCCAATATTTCCGCGTTTTTATTGTTAATCTTAATAAACATTCCTTCAATTTGCCCTAATATTTTTACAGCATAGGTTATTTTATGTTACAGTAAATTAAAGAAACAAGCTAATTGTTCTCTCCCTAGAATAAGAACAAATATAGAAATGAAGTATTTTAAAATTGCATGTTATTATGGACGGTGTTTCAAGAATATTATTAAAAATAAGCTGATGGACATCTTAGATGCTTTGCCGCTTTTTTAAAAAGGCTAATTGGCCACTCAAAAGTTTACTTTCATGTATTTAAATTCCAAAGAATTAAAGAATTGCTCATAAGATTGTTTTTGTGAAACGATTAGCGTATGTGATTTTGATGTCAAATACCCCTTCCTTCTAAACAAGCTAGCCAGTTGATCACTTTCCTCTAGTTGCCATTGAAGTGGGAGGAGAGTAGTATATTTAATTTGTCTCTTTCAAATGCTCCTGCGATTCAACAGTCAGGGCATTTGTCTGAGACACGGAAGAAGTTCCTCTCGTTTTCAGATGACGCACATTTCATATCAAACTATTTTTCGAAACTCAAGTTCTCTTAATAATGTATGAAACACTCCCTTTCACAAATGTTACACGGCATCCACATTATCTATACGAAATAACGACTTAAAATTAAGGCTCTTAGAATAATACCGTGAAATCAGTGAAAAGTGGAATTTCTGTAAAACAGCTGATTTTCCTGAGATGGGGCTTCTCTTTAACGAAAAACGTTTATTCAGTTATAAACAAGCTGATTAGATGCTTAAAATTTTAAACTGTTAAAATGTTTCGTCTACGCGTTTCATTTCACTCCTGGTTTCATTTGCAGTTTGGTAACGATTATAATACTTTAATCCTCACTGTTATAGACTTCTGCGAAAATATTCACCTTCGAAATCTACAATTTACTATAATGCACTCTCGGAAAATTTAATTATTAATTTCATAACAAACGTTTAATTTTTCTCTCCTGATATTTTTTAATACGAGAAAAATCTTAGAACAGTAGCATAAAAGAAAAATATGTAATATTACTGTAATAGTTTTATATGCCGCCCAGGAATGCTGGTCACGTGTTTTTCAAGAAATTCTTACAGAAAAATTCCTTATTCACTGCAAAAAAGGTAACTTTACATTTTTTAAGAATTTAATATAATGATAATACATAAACCTCATTCACAGAAAATGCGTTTCATCTGAAAATTTTATTTACGCTTAAATGATTTGCGACAATATATAATCACCATAATTAAACATCTAAGCAATTCCTTTTTTTATTATTTAGAAATCAAGGGAGCGTACGA
This sequence comes from Stegodyphus dumicola, assembly GCF_044657685.1. NCBI lineage: Eukaryota > Metazoa > Arthropoda > Arachnida > Araneae > Eresidae > Stegodyphus > Stegodyphus dumicola. Next base: position 26,479,040 of record NC_140777.1, read on the forward strand.
TACTCATAAATATTCATTTCTTTTCTCAATTGTCGATCTCTTGGTAACAACCTATTTATTCCGATATCACGCATATGATGCATGTTTTTCGGTTTAAGAATGAAAAAAATAATAACGTACATGTGTTTGCGCTTAAGCTGAAAGGGAAGTACTCAATGATTTTATCTTTAATGGATTACAAAGTTCTTGGTGGAAAAGTGATCATTCTACATTATGTTAAGCCATTAATAAGAATTTCTCCAAAAAAATTATCGCACGTTTTAAGACATTTTAGCGCAGGCCTGCAATCAAGACTTCGTGCTGAGTTTAATACTCAGGAAATCACATTCGTTGTTTACAACCCTCAGAACGACATTATTCTTTATTAGGTAGCAAAAAGGAAGAAGCTTTGAAAAATCGGCTCCAATGTGGCGGCAAGCCAGGTTTAATGGCACTTAAAGCTTAAGAGAATTGGTACTAAAAACCACCATATATGGAGAAGTATAAAACTTATACGCATGGTATTGCGGTATTCGATGTTGAAGGTGTTTTATTTCTCTTGGGAAATGTAACAGCTCAATGAACAATGTCGATGCTATAGTATTCTCGTTTAGTTTTTATGTGTATTTCTAGCAGATAATATTAAATAGATACTAAGAAGATTAAAGAATTTTAGAATCTGTCTTTTCTTGTAAATCTTTTAGCTAATAAATTATTTTCTTTACATTAATTGCAATCTGTAGTTTCACATGCACTAATTTAATTTGAAAATGACCTTGCTTCATTTATCTTAATTTATGGAAGAAAGCATCATTTTTTTATAGCAGCGATTTTTTTAAAAATCTTTTTGTCCTTTCATTTTAGGATACATGTTTATTTGTAATGTAGTTAATATTTAAAACTTTATAATTAATTTACGGACATTAACTGCTAATTAATAATTATGTATTTTATTATTATTTCACTCCTTTCTTCATCGGCTTTTACTTTTTACTTCTTTGTACGAAGTAAAGGAAGTATTCTAATCGCAAAAATTTCCGGGTATGATATTTCCACGAGTTTATAAGCAGTTCATGAATTAGTGGTAGTGAATTACGCGAAATATGGAATATTGCCTCAGCTTGTGGAAAATATAGTAAATGTTTTTTCCTCCTGATGCTAGCTGCTTGCAAGATTTTGCTTATGCTGCGGAAATGGCAAGGAGATATGAAATTAAGGCAAAATTAAAAAACACAGACTAACATTTCTACACTCTGGCGATGGGCGAATGGTTTCGAGAAAAAATGTTCCTTTGCGTTCTGATGCCTCGAAGAATTGCCTCCAGACTTTGCCGTGGAATAAAAAGATATTGCCAACGAGACCTAATTTTTAACTTATTTTTTTGTAGTTTATCCTTTTTTGCTTCCTTGTACGAAGTAAAAAGGAAGTATTGTAATCTAGAAAGGTTTCAAGCAGCATATTTCAATGAAAATATCCATTTTGAGCGCTATCGAATGCAATTTAATGATATTTTTGCTTGACATCTGTCCTTACGTAGGACAGAATAAAAGCTCTTTTCTTCCAAAAAAATTATAAAACTGCTTTAAAATGAAATCTGAAGAGAATTTTTCGTGGTGTCTGTACGTACGTATGTATCTCGCATAACTCAAAACCGAGTAGCTTCAGAAGGTTGAAATTTTGTATATAGGACTGCTATAACATGTAGATGTGCACCTCGTATTTTGGTTGCAATCGGCCACACCAAACGTATATAAATATATTCCACTCTGTTACCCGGCTCAGTGATCTCAGTTTCTTTACTCTTATATTATGTTTGTAAATTGTGCATTTTTTGCTTTAAAAATGATTGAATTATAACGCTTTCATTTATTATTGCGAATTAAACCATGCTTAATCCTTTCTGGAAGTTTTTCGAGGAAGTAAGTGTTTAAAATTTACTTCGTAATTTTTAATATAGATATTTTTTGTTTTTATGTGTTGCCTTGTCGCAAATTGAGAATGGAATTACTTGAATGAGAAATACTGAATCGCCTGTGAAAAACTGTTTCTTTTTTGTTTTGTTTGCTTAAATTTTTTCTGTATCGTTCTATATTTATTATAGTATTTGAATAGACAATTTGGCAATGATTAGATAATTCTAATCTTTAAATGATATAAATTTTGTGCATTCTGAGTTATAATATGAAAGAAATATAACGCTATTAAGTGAACCCAGTGCCAGAGTGTCGCTATGGTAAACAAATATAATGAATTTTAAACAGTGGATTTATTCTATTGTGGTTTATGCGCTATCGACGAAGTAGATTTATTTCAATCCAATACGTTTGAATGAAATGCAAGAAAAAATGCGTATAATTTAATATTCCCTACAAGGAAGTCATGTGGTGTACACATCAGACTTTTTTCTCTACCGTTCTCCGAACGCTTACTGAGAAGACAGAATTGTTCTGTCGAACGATTAGCTTTAATTGTATCCCTTTTGCATTCACTATGGTGTGACTCGTTTTTCCTGATTGGTTTTAGGAAGTTATTTCAAGCTACATCACTACCAATAAAAAATCTGAAGTGTACACCACATGACTTCCTTGTACGGAATATTAAATTATACGCATTTTTTCTTGCATTTTATTTAAACTTATTAGATTGAATTAAACTTACTTCGCCGACACAGCATAAACCACAATAGAATAAATGCATTCTTTAAAATTCACTTTGTTTACCATAGCGACACTCTGGCGCTAGGTTTACTTAACAGTATTATATTTCATTCATATTATTACTCAGAATGCACAAAATATATATCATTTAAAGAATTATCTAATCGTTTCCACATGTTCTACTCAAATACTATAATAAAGCTAGAACTATGTATAAAAGAAATTAAGCAAACAACACAAAAAAGAAACAGTTTTTCATAGACGACTGAGTATTTCTCATTTAATTAATTCAGTTCTCACTTCGCGAGAAGGCAAAAATACATAAAAACTCAAAATATCTATATTAAAAATTACGAAGTAAATTTCAAACGCTTATTTCCTCGAAAAAATTTCAGAAAGAATTAAGCACGACTTAATTGGCAATAATAAATGAATGCGTTATCTTTGTGGTTGGGAAGCTAAGTTTCTCTAGATTGGCAACAAATCCACTAGTCTCCTGTTTCAAATGTAAACATCAATGGCCGCCATTAAAAACAGGCTTAGCGGCAATTAAACAACTTTAAAATTGCTGATAATTCTAAAAATATTGCATACAGATTTACTAAAGGCATAAAACCTTTAACCGGAAGATAAAAACAAAATAATTCAATCATTTTTTAAAGCTAAAAATGTACAATTTACAAACATATAAGAGTAAAAGAAACTGAGATCACTGAGCTGAGTAATAAAGTGGATATATATATATAAATATATTTATATACGTTTGGTGGGACCGATTGCAACCAAAATACGAGGTGCACATCTACATGTTATAGCAGCCCTATATACAAAATTTCAACGTTCTGAGGCTACTCGTTTTTGAGTTATGCGAGATACGTTCGTACGCACGTACGTACATACGTTCGTACAGACGCCACGAAAAATTCTCTTCAGAATTAATTTTAAAGTAGTTTTATAATTTTTTTGAAGGAAAAGAGTATTTTATTCTGTCCTTACGTACAGATATCACGCAAAAACATCGTTAAATTGCATTCGATAGCGGTCAAAATGGATATTTTCGTTGAAATATGCTGCCTGAAACTTTTCGCGATTACAATACTTCCTTTTTACTTCGTAGAAGGAAGTAAAAATGGAGTGAGGCATAGTTTTGTAAGTGTCAGTTTGATTAAAAATTAAGAAATTGCGTACATAATGAGAAAATATCTGAAAGCAGTTATGATAGCACATGAACCAGAGATTCGTAAGCAAAGTGGGGGAGTCTTTTCACTGATTGACTGGCTTTCTGATACGAAAAAAATCTGATGTGAACACCACATGACTTCCTTGTACGTAATATTAAATTATACGCATTTTTTTTTTGGCATTTCATTTAAACTTATTGGATTGAATTAAATCTACAATAGAATAAATGCATTCTTTAAAATTCACTCTCTTTGTTTACCATAGCGACACTCTGGCGTTAGGTTCACTTAACAGTATTATATTTCGTTCATATTATAACTCAAAATGCACAAAATTTATATCATTTAAAGAAATACCTAGTCGTTGCCACGTGTTCTATTCAAATACTAGAATAAAGCGAGAACGATGTATAAAAGAAATTAAGCAAACAAAACAAAAAAGAAACAGTTTTTCACAGACGATTGAGTATTTTGCATTCAATTAATTCAGTTCTCACTTCGCGACAAGGAAAAAATAGATAAAATCTCAAAATATATGTATTAAAAATTACGAAGTAAATCTTAAACACTTATTTCTTCGAAAAAATTCCAGAAAGGATTAAGCATGATTTAATTCGCAATAATAAATGAAGGCGTTATCTTTGTTGTTGCGAAGCTAAGTTTCTTTAGATTGGCAACAAATGCACTATTCTGCTGTTTGAAATGTAAACAAGCAATGGCCACCATCAAAAAAACTATTAGGCTTAGCGGCACTTACAATTTTAAAATTATTGATAATTCTAAAAATATTGCATACAGATTTACTATAGGCATAAAAATCTTAACCGGAAGATCAGAACAACATAATTCAACCAATTTTAAAGCAAAAGATGCACAGTTTACAAACATATAAATGTAAAGAAACTGAGGTCACTGAGCCGGGTAACAAAGTGGATATGTATATAAATATATTTATATACGTTTGGTGCGGCCGATTGCAACCAAATATAAGGTGCACATCTACATGTTATAGAAGTCCTATATACAAAATTTCAACGTTCTGAGGCTACTCGTTTTAAGTTATGCGAGATACGTACGTACTTACATACGTTCGTGCAGACGCCACGAAAAATTCTCTTCAGAATTAGTTTTAAAGCAGTTTTATTATTTTTTTTTTTTTTTGGAGGAAAAGAGCCTTTTATTCTCTCCTTACGTACAGATATTACGCAAAAACATCCTTAAATTGCATTCGATAGCGGTCAAAATGGATATTTTCGTTAAAATATGCTGCCTGAAACTTTTCGCGATTACAATACTTCCTTTTTACTTCGTACAAGGAAGTAAAAATGAAGCAATCTTGCACCGCAGACCGGAAATAAAAAGAGGAAACTCTTCTACTGAGCAAGTTTCATTCTGGCCTATTGGCGTAGTATCAAGATGAGCACTGCTTTTAAGAAAGGTGTGTTAAAAAAGATACACGCGTTCCTTAGAATAGCCTAACATGTTTTCATTTTATTAGCCAATACGGATAATTGGGGCAAATTGCATAATAGATAAAAACATAATATATGGCTAGCTTGTGATGATGTGACTTCTATATCTAAATATTAAGAAAAAGCTGCAGTTTTTTGGCAATCTTCATCCGAATTCTTGCTTCGATGGTTTTACATTACTTACACGGTAGATATTTATTTAGTGCTGAATGAGTAGGAAATAGAGACTTTTACATAAAATGAAAATTTAATTTTAGAAATATAAATCGGTATCAAATCTATTGATATTAAATGTTAATTTTATGAATTATACCAATGATAAATGATGGCAGCCATCGTGTTAATAATAAAAATTGCAATTTCTAAAAATTTATTTCAAATATATTACGGAATTCATGACGTAAAATTTAATATTATGTAATAAGATTTTAAACGAGAGATTCTCAATCAAGGGGAATTTCACCTGGGGGTAAGTTCATAGTTTCAGGCGAGAAATTCGGTTAGAATTTTATTTACCTGTTGAGAATTTAGTTCCATTAGTTCAAATTTAGTTCAAATTCCTTAAAAGTTTTTAAAAAATCAACTAACAGTCAGAGAATTAAAGAAATAGGAAATACAAAAACTACAAAAATACATAGGAAAAGAATGCAATTAAACCTGATTCAACATTATTAAGAGGAGATAGATCGGACTCAGTTGGACTCTCCTGCCTTGGAAAACCACTGCGTTTTTGTTCATCCAAAATTAGTTGATTAATTATTGTAAATTATTTAATTATATCAGGTTGTCCGGAAAATAATGCAGGTTTTTGCAATTGTTTGCATAACATATAACATAACAGTTTATGAATTGTACATTTTTAGCAACAAAAATATTATGAATTACATTAGTTTATATATTTTGAAGCTCCATTTTCGCTTTATATTTCTATAATAATCATTTTGTTCCAAAATTATTTAAAAAAATATTTACTAGGTGTTTTTTAGATGTTAAAACGGGTTTTTCTGTAAATTTAATTTTATGAGTAGAAGCTAGGCCACAGCGCAGCACAAACGGCTCGAAATGTTGACGAAGTATAGGGTGAGGAAAGTGTTAATGAATCTACAGTTCAACGGTGATACCGTTTTTTTTTCAACGGTGATACCGAAAAGTTTCGTCGTGGAGAATTTGACTTGGAAGACCAATAGCATCGTGAACGCTCTTCAGCTGTTGATGACGATTATTTGAAGATTTTAATTGAAACAAACCCGTGCATAACTGTTCGAGAGCTTGGCGTAAGCAAAACGACGATTTCTGATCATTTGAATCGCATAGGAAAGTCAAAGAAGCTCAATAAGTGGTTGTCTCACGAATTGAGCGAAAATTAAAAAAAAAAAAAGAAATCGCCGTTTTGAAGTGTTGTCTGCTCTTTTTCTCCGCAACAAAAACGACCTTTTTCTTGATCGAATTGTTACGTACGATGGAAAGTAGATTCTCTCCAACGACTGGCGACATTCAGCTCAGTGGTTGGACCGCGGTCAGACATTAATCACTTTCCAAACCCAAATGTGCACCAAAAGAAAATTATGGTGACTGTTTGGTGGTCTGAGGCCGGTCGCGTCCACCACAGCTTCCTAAATCTGGGCGAAACGATTACAACAGATAAGTACTGTCAGGAAATCAACGAAATGCACCAAAAATTGCTACGCATGTGCTCGGCATTGGTCAACAGAAAGGGGCCAGTTCTTCTCCATGACAATTCTCTGCCGGACGTCGTGCAACTCACCCTACAGAAATTGGACGAATTCGGATACGAGACTCTCCCTCTTTCCCCATATTCGCCTGACCTCTCGCCGACTGATTACCACTTTTTCAAACATTTGGATAACATTCTTCAGAAGAAATGCTTAAGAAACCAAGACGAAGTCAAAAAAGCCTTTGTCAACTTTATCGCGTCCAGAAATCCAGAATATTATCCTACCGGCATAAATAAACTTATATCTCGTTGGCAAAAATGCATTTATTCGACTGCTGCTTATTTTGATTAATAAAATTCTTTTTGAGTTACGATACTTTAAAGATATAGGTTAAAAACCTGCATTATTTTCCGGACAACCTAATAACATTTTCTCCTCGACACAGGGTCGGTAAATGTGCAGAAAGATGAATAAAAAATTGTACGGAAACAAATCCATATGTAAAAATATGTAAAATCCATATGTCAAATAAAGCAAAATTAATTAGATACTAAATTTAAGATTGAAATTAAAATGCGGAAGTGCGAAAGGTACTTAGAAACTTTGAAATAACTTACTGAGTTGACGCAGAGGCAATCCGTTAATGAAATGTACAAAATACATCCTTATGTAAAACATTCCAGTGTTAAATAAAGTAAAAGAAATTAATTAACATTTTCACGGAATTTAAGCTTGAAATTTAAATGTAGAAATACGAAATACGCTTGAAAAAAAAAAAAAAAAAAAAAAAAAAAAAAAAAAAAAACAGAGAAACATGGAAATCAGAGCATTTATTGTGAAACAAAGACCAGAAGAACGACATTCAAAATCAGAGGCTATATATATTTCGTGTTTTGGAAAGGAGTAAGGAGAATGATACGTAGCAGTGGCGATAAGGGGTGCAAGGGGCAAAAAAGATTGAAAACTACTGTATTAATTAAACACCACTTTATTTAAAATTATTTAATTTCAATGAAGTTTAGTTCACAATTACTGTTTAAGGAAAAAAAAAAAGATATTGAAAATAACGAACTGTATGCTTTATAAATTCTAGTGAACAGGACTAAAGCACAAAAACAAAAATTGTCTTTTTTATAGTATATGTATTCTTGGAAAATGTGACAGTGGTGAGTCTTTCTTCACAGCATTCTTAGACTCCGCTTTATTTGAGGTTTTCTCTACGAGACCTTATACACACTGAACAAAGCTTACATATATTGAGTGTCGAAATCTCTTGATGTTTCAAGTTAATGTGTTATTGAAATGTTATTCATGATTTTTTTCCCTGTTCATCATACGTTTTACCCAGACTTCGTGTTTGTTGCTTTCTAAATATTATTTAATTTGCTAATTACTTTCACTCTGCTGGCAATACTAATGCGATTAGTTTAAGAGAAAATAATTCAAAGTCCTTAATGGTGGTACTATATTCTTGAATAATACCTTTGTAGGAAAAGAATGTTAACTGAAATGATAATTTAAACTAAAGACAGAGGTTTTAATGACCATAAAATAGGTGTTGCATTCTAAGTTTTTACACTCTAGGCCATATTATTTCCTGGTTGCTGCATCATTATTTGGGTTTTGACTATTTGTTTCTTTTCTCAACAACTGCTTTCATATCTTTGATGACTGCTTCAGTAATTAAAATTTTGTACTTAAAATAACATATTAAATTCGAGGTTTGAGACATTGTTTAATTGCCAGTTACTTATCCTAATGTAGAAGACACAAGCTTGGTAAGTTCTCAATGACGAATTATAAAAAACATGAAAGGTGATAAATAATTTTTTTAAACAACTGGGTATAGACTGACATACACCAGAAAAAGGATGGAAGATATTTTCAAATTCTTAAATCTAGAATTTAATTCTTTTAAGCATTTGGCTTAATGTAAGCTGTCACCTCCGAAACAGGATGATATTTGAACTTAAAAGATAAATAATAAAATAAACACAAATGTAATGTTAGTAATATGATTTTTTTATATATATATGAATGAACGTTATAATAATTTCAACGACCCATAAATCAAAATCTCCACAACTTATATTTCAAAAGTTGATGAAAGCTGGGAAAAACGATCAGGAATTTTAAAGTCTTGTTGCACTTACTCCTCAAAAAGAGTATTATTTTAAAATTAAAATTTATGATAATTTTAATTTTACAGAAATTCAGTAAAATATTATTCGAATATTTTGAAGCACATTTTATATTAGTGACAGAAATCATATTAAAATTAAAAAAAAATAATTCGCAGGATATAATTTACAATACTTCAAAATTATAATATTTTCTGAAGTTTGTATGTACAATAGCATAGTTGCACATTTAATAAGACCCAATATCGGTAACAAAACGATGTCTAATTAATAGCTTTGTTTAATTAAAATTCGGCTTAAGAAAAACGATGAATTCAGCTAGCAGTAAGCCCGAAAACTAGGCGCTACCTAATTATCCTTAAAAACTTCTTTCATTTCCTCATTATTAGGTTTCATATAAAAGATAGTTTAAATATATGATAGCTACTTATCGTCATCATTATAGGCAATAAAACTGGAATGCCTAATTTCCCACTCGATATAATGATCATTACATGCCTATGTTCACTGAACAATTAATTTTATTTAAAATTTATGACGGTCGATTTTTTTTAAATTTAGCATAAATCCCAAAGTTATAGTTTTTAAACTTATGGTCTATTTGATCATGATAAAGCACGCGACAGAAGTCTTTCTGCAAAATAGAGGTCTTTGTAGAAGATACTCTAGGGAATACTGGCTGATATCCGCTTTACACATCAGGTAGATATTATGAAACGTTTATGCATTTAGGTTCAATAATTGAATTTTAATTCAGAGTCGAACTAATAATTCCAGAAGCCCTATGTGGTTTCGGCTACTTGTGTGCTCAGATTTCTTTGAAACCGAATAATTTAGTAGAACCAGAAGTGTCAGGAATTTTTAATATATTATGAAAAATACGGTAGAATAATTTATTTGAATTTTTACCATTGTTTGAGTAAATGCGTTTTTGATAATGAGACCTATAAAACTGTCTGAAAAATTATATTCAAGTATAGCAAGTCCAAAGAAGAGTGTAAAGGACCCTTTGTTCGTTCATTGTAAGTTTGCAGATGGCCTCACTTCGGCGTACATAAAAGCCAACATTTATAGCTTAAATAAAACAGGTATCAATGAGCTTAAAATTAAATATAATAAGTTTATCCTGACTGTCTCAGGATAATTTAACTCGAAGGCTCTGACTCGTAACACGTCGGCTTAAATAACCCTAATGGCCAGAAGCTTTCAACGCCACAGAAATCTAATCACTAGAAATTCAAGTTAGCAACGTGGCCTTCAAACAGCCATAACGCACTCTAAAATCACCTTGCAAAACCTTTCCTTAAATGCTCTGAATTTCCAAGAAGAGAATTTATGTTGATATCCGACATAAATTCTCTTCTTAGAAAAATCCCAAACTACAAAATTCAGATTTCATGGATCAAAGGACATAGTGGCCATTTGGGTAATGATCAGGCAGATGAACTAGCCAAAGAAGCAGCTATTAATCAAGATGGTACTGAAATCATCATTCCGTGGCCTCGCTCAAATTTCAAGTACCAACTAAAACAACTTGCTTCAAAATCTTGGCAAGATTTGTGGAACAATGCTCCACAGGGAAGACGCACATATAACTTGATCCCCAATGTAAGCTTAGCATCTCTGAACTCGAATCCTTCCCTAAATTACTTTATAACAGGACATGGACCCCTCCCCACATATTTCTACGCAAGAAATTTGCAAATTCTGACATCTGCATATGTGGGGAACAGGGAACTCCTGATCAATACGTTTTCTCATGCCTCTTAACTGAGGATATTCACATAAAATCCCCAAGAACTGACCTCCTGGCATTCCAAAGATTTTTAATTAAAGATAAACATTAATATCAAAAGTTTCAGAAAATTATGCAACGACTCTCTTCCCACGGTCTAGATCTCTGTCATGTGTAAGTCCACATACAGTTTAAACTTAGTGAACTTTTACATGCTGTGATTATGGACAAAATGGATCCACTCGTGAACTTTATAAACTGCAATAAACCAATATCGTATGAAATAACCCATGGACACCTACATCTTTAGCATTATTATAACAATTCATTTAACATTGTGTTGCCAGTACTAATTATAATTATCTCATTATGTTTATTTGTTTATTAATTATGTTTATCTCCTAGTTTTGTTGCACCAAATCAGATGTTCAATTTATCTTGTGAATCTCAAATTGTGTTCCTACTATTTTGTAATCTACTTATGCCCTACACCATTATTTTTAATAAATACTGGATGCGGGGCGTACTGTGGAATTGCACGATGTACCATAACAGGCAAACCTTAGACCTTTTGAAAAGCTTCAGTCTATGAAAATTCTTATAAAACTTGCAATTACCCCCCCTTTTTTTTTCTCTAAAAGAGTTAGTATGGGAAGGCATTACCAGTTGACCTATGGTACATCGCTGGTGTCCCTCATACTTTTACCTTTACCTTTACCTTCCCTTAAATGCTACTTCTTTCAACCTCATTTGAATACACGGTTGCTAGGTTATTAGAATTTTGGCAAGAAAGAGTGGGTGAAAATGAGAATCAAAGGAAAGTTGCTGTAAACTAAAAATTAACTGCTTATATAGCAGTTAAATTAAATGAATCTACTCCGACTATTACTTCTTTCTTTACTACTTCCTGTATCTAAATTAACAATTTTCTTCCTACATTCCTTCAACTGCGTCTATAAGACGTTGCTTTAAAAATTTTGTAGTTAGTGATGTACACTACCTTGCGAAAATTACTTGAAGATAAAACTTTAGAACATAATAATTAAGTTTTCTACCTATATATATATCAAAAATCATAATTATCGGAAATGATGCAATGTTTTCCTATAGTTTGCAATGTTTTCACAATAGTAATTTTTGATCTTGTGACAATTTGTTTATCGTTCTATCACTTCGAACTTAGTCATGAGCTCGTTGCCTCCATAGGGTTATGAAGATTTTGAGAGAAACATAGGGATTTAAGCAGTTAACTGCAACCGGTACTCGGTCAGTCGGTCGGTAACCTGCAGTTTCCTTATATTGGATCATGCTTGAGTTAGAGTATACTTGAAGAACAGCAGCTGAGTGGGGTCATAAACGTGGCAGATCATATGGATGGAGCCACTGGAAAGCAGTAGTGATTGGGTTTTAGTGCTAGGGTACATGAGGACAAGAAAAAATCCTCTCCAAATCTGTAAGCTAAAGATTTTTTGGCTAGATTGATAAAAAGTAGTCAATTGTAGTTCCTCATAGGATTATCCTTGAAATACGAATTTTATTTTCACTAAGTAGACTGTTATCTTTATATGTCTTTAATGTTCCAGGAGAAACTCATAGAAATTTTTATGTTAAATCCTACCAAGACTTTGTCTGCATACAAGTATCCTTTCCATCTTGATAACTCGGGAAGGAACGTTAGTGGGACTTGGTAAGTTGGTCATATTAATCCAAGCAGTTTAAAGACAAACCAAAGGAAAAGAAAGCAAAAGTGCCACAATCTATTTACATTGTTTTATGTAAAGATAAACAATCTTTAGTTGCGCCAAAAAAAAAAAAAAAAAAAAAAAAAGGTTATTCGGAATGGCTCCGCTCCAGTTTGTTTGGATATACTGGTACCTAATTTGCTACAAATAGGTGAATTTGGGCCAATGAGATACTAAATGAAATCTGACTTTCTGAGAGTATCAGAATTCTGTAATATAATCCTGCTGAGAACGTTACATCTAACAGTCGGTAAGGATACAATAAAATCGTTCAGTTATATCCTGCTTTCCTTTTTATTTTAAATTATATTGCATTTATCTAAAATAAGTAATATTACTCATAAAAATGTGTACAAAAGAGAATTTAGTAATATAAAACAGTAACCCTTTCATAAAATTAATTGTAGTAATTCAGTCATTTTTGAGAAAAATTAAAGAAGTAATTTATTGCATTCATTCAGCGAAGAAGTAAATAAACTCCCGTGGTCAGATGAATGTAATGATAAAACTTTATATTTAGTATGCAGAAAGTAAAAAGTTTAGTCGTTTGTCGCAAAGCGGAAAGCCCCACCATTTCGACCACCAATCGTTGTATTTTATTCGCATTCAGTGATCAGAGCTACAAAATTCTTTATTTCATTTTCCTCTTACCAAAGAGAAACTTTCAAAAGAATGCAAAAAGCAATTTTTATGGAGGCTGGTTTTCAGCTTTGAAAGAATCGATTTGAGCTTAAAATCTGAATTCGGCTTGCTTTAAGAAGAAGCTTTTTTTTTTTTTTTTTTTTTACTTTCTGGTTCTCAAAAACAACAAAGTCGAACTTTTATTAATATGCGCAGAAACCAATATTAAAAAGCTCATAAAAAGTTCATTCTTACCATGATTTGAACAATTCTTGATTTAATTTATCTTAGAGGTTAGAATTAAAAAAAATATGTATACAAATCTTCACATTTGTAAAATTAAAATAATGCTGTCATTCGCAGAATTTTAATCCGATGATCTGTGAAAATGTTCATAAAAACTATTTCTAATTGAATGATGAAAAGAACTGAGCTCAGAGTTTATAATTTTGGTAATCGGTTAACACTTTTTTACAAAAAAGTATTTTAGATAATCAGATCATTCTTTTCATAGCAATGAACAAATTTTGAAATAAAAAATTGCAACAAACAACGCATTCTAAACTGTGAAATTCCAATAAAAATATTTATTTCTTAAATCATCTGTCTGTAAATACATAGCGATATTTTTAATATACCTTATGTATACTTCTAATGCAATAAATGTGTGAGTGTACTAGATTAGGGTAGATATTTATGAAACCAAAGCATTTAAGAACTTTTCCGTTTTTTCCCTTTCTATGAACAGATGCATTTGATTGCCAATATTAATAATTAATTTTCATCCCAACTGCGGCTTTATAAATTTAAATAACGGCAAAGCAATGGTCTTACATTTCGCTTTTACATCTATTTAAATTTCAGTACTTCATCTTTTAAATATTTGTGCAATTTATGTATCAATATTAATGACAGATTTTGGAAGAGAAACCAAAATCTTTGTCTTCATTTTAAGCATTTTTTAATCATTTCAATTAAAATGAAAATACAAATGCAATTCGAAACATTAAATCTTTTGTTAAAATTCCCGTTTGCCTTTTTTGAATATAAAAACCGCTACTTTTTTACGTAAAATATTATAAGCAAAAGCTGCAATTTGAAATAAGTTCAGATTTCACCGGTATATTATTACTGTGCGTATGTATAAAAGAAATAGACTACCCTTCTAATCAGGCATTTCTGATTTATATAGATTTTATTGAAGTATTATGTAAATTCTTTAAAATGTAACATAGATATTGTAGCTAACATGTAACATGCTTTCAGTTACATGTAACAAAATATGCTCAAAATAATTCACTTAATTCGCCAATATAATTTAATTTTTTATTGTTCTTGAAACTACGATCAAATGAGGTATCAGTACATTTCAAGCAAAACTGCTTCTTGATAAATTACTGCTAAGGTTAAATGAGCCAAAATTATCAACTTTAGGTAAGGAGATAACGAATATATTGGTATTGAGATCTGCCTAATATAACTTAAAGAGCTTTGGTTTTTCAGTAGATCTTATTTTGTCCAGATCATTTTATTAGCCAATACCCTTTGGGAAACTAAAAATATTTGTCAGAGAAAATCAGTTTTTTCTTTGAGAGCACGTATGAAGCTTGCAAAATTTTGTTTATTTATTCTTTCAGGATAGTTATTATTGGAAGCCATTTCCATTTTCTATATAAATTGTTCCTATATATATTGTTCCTATTTTTAAATTATTGGTGCTTCCCCGTACTTGTACCTCTACTTGTGAATTAAGATGTAATAAAGAAAGTAAGTTTCAATGATCTTCACAACCGTATTTCAATTATATTTTAAGAAAACTGTCCACTGTTACTTAGAAATATATTTAGGTGTGTGGTAGCAATGGAGATTTTTGCTACATTTATGGAACTCGACATAAATAAATAAAGTACTTATTTCATAAGTTAGTAGAAGTTAAAATCTTTCAAAAGTTCTGGCTAAGAAAGGAATGCTTTCGTCAGGGTGTGAGGCAATATAGAATTTCGGTAATCATAACTAACTTGAACATATCCCTGTCTATTCATTTAAAAATCTGATATGTGCACCTGACTTCCTTGTACGGAATATTAAATTATACCCATCTTCTCCTGCATATCATTTAAACTTATTGAATTGAATTAAATCTACTTCGATAGCGCATAAACCACAATAGAATATATACGCTTTTTAAAATTCACTATATTTAAATACCATAGCGATACTCTTGCGCTAGGTTCACTTAACAGTGTTACATCTCATTCATTTTATGTCTCAGAATGCAAAACAAATTATATCATCTGAAGAATTATCTAATATTTGCCACATGTTTCATTTAAATACTATAATAAATCTAAAAAGATGTCTAAAAAATTAAACAAATAGAAAATAAAAAGCTTTTCAAACACGATTCAGCTCCGCGTACCTAATGCGCATGCGCTACTCTTAAACATTCTCCCCTGCCCAAAACAGACTGGCGGCAGTATTTTATGCTAATATGAAACACTTTTATTTCCACGAATTGCATTAGATATACATTTCTCATTCATTTAATTCAGTTCTCACTTCGTGGCAAGGCAAAAATAGTAAAAACAAATTATATCATCATTAAAATTTAAAGATATAGAAAAACATAAAACACCAAATACAGTTAAATTTTTTTAAACAAATTTACATTTTCTACGCAAAAACAAGCAATTCGGCGAGCGGACAAGAAGATTTTTTGGTGCACAAAACTGAAAGTTTGCTTTTCTTCTCACTCGGCTAAAAGACACTGAAGGCGTAGAAACTGACTTAATTTATTGTGGACGCTGCGCTGAGTCAATATATGAAATAATTTGATAACTTAAATGATAATTCCAGAAAGGATTAAGAATAATGAAAGAGTGCGTTACTTTGTTATTGCGAAGCTTAGTTTCCCTAGATGGGCAACAAATCCAGTGGTCTGCTAGATTTCAAATGTAAAGAAATATGGCTGCTATGGTAAAAAATTAGGCTTAGCCACAATTAAACAACTCTTAAATTGTTGATAATTCTACAACTATAACATGCAGCTTAACTAAAGGCATATAAACCTCAACCGGAAGTTGAGAACAACAGAATTCAATAATTTTTAAAGCAAAAAATAAACAATTTACAGACATGTAAGAACTAAGAAACTGCGCTCACTTAGCCGAATAACAGAGTGGATATATATATATATATATATATATATATACATTTGTTCAGCCGATTGCAATAAAAAATGGAGGTGCACATCTACATGTTATAGCAGTCTCACATGCAAAATTTCAACGTTCTGAGGCTATACGTTTTTGAATTATGCGAGATACATACATACGTACGGATGCGTAATCAGTTTTATAATTCATTTGAGGAAAAAAAGAGTTCTTTATTCTATCCTTGTGTGCAGATATCACACAAAAACATCGTTAAATTGCATTCGATAACGATCAAAATGGATATTTACGTTGAAATATGGTACCCGGAATTTTTCGTGATTACAATACTTCCTTTACTTCGTGCAAGGAAGTAAAAAACATTTACTGTGATATGCTTGCATATGATATCCTAAAGGAAACTGGCTTGACCCCGACAAATCATAAATCAGGATCAACTGGAGAAGTTTAAGTAAATTTAAGGAGATGATATAAAAACAGAATTTATTTTAATTTAGTTATTTCTTTATTATTTTTATCGATTCATTCTTTTATGGCCTTTCTTTCATTAACACTAGATTTACAAGACCAGTCGTTTTGACCGGTCGTGCAATTTCAATAAAATTTTAATATATCTGCTATAAAATATCATCAAATTTCCGAAAAAGAAAATGAAGAGAATTTACAGTACATCGAGCCATAAGTTAACTAGTAAGTTGCATACCGGTTCGAAATTAAACTTCGTTTATCTTATATGTAATGCAATCAAAACAAAGCGCTTTTATAACAGCTACTTATGGCGTTGCTTTAATGAAAATATTTTAAGTGACGTCTTGTAAATCATACACAATGCTTACTACTAAAGGGACTCTACGATCATTTCAAGAAAAGAAAAAAGTTATGCTTTAAACAAGGAAGAAAGCTCTGGGAGGTTTCCTTAAAGCTGGCGTGAAAGGACTACAAAGAAGATCTCATGAATATTAGATTCGCTCCACTTCGCCAAGGAGATTCTATTCTCGTGCATTAAACGGGACAATATGCATTGAAAGATTTTTTTAAGAAAGAAAGCCGTCTACTTGAGGAAGAACTTTAAACTTTCAAGAAGAAAACGGAGCAAAGAATCAGTGAGATAGTGAAGCAGAACTGTGAGTGCGTAATGTTACGTGATTGGTATTATCGATGTCTTGAGCTGATCGAAGGCACGGAAAACATCGATACTGGTTTCGAGAAATACATAAAACAAAACTAGAAATCGTTGATAAATTTAAGCAGAATAGACACTGTACTCAGATATTTCTAATACTTAAAGGTACGCTCAGCATCATTTTCATGTAAAAGTTAATTCATTTTCAAAACTTGAAAAGAAGTAATACAGTTTAATGACAAAATATGTCATAAATTTCAAAAACGGAAAGTTACAAAGGAGTGTTTTCATGAAATAATTGCCATCCAAAATTTGTGAAAAAGTTAGCATTTACCCTTGCTTCAGCAAGGTTAAATCAGCCATACTTTTGCAGCTGTTTAATGTAAAATATAACTAATATAATTCAGAGATATTTGATAGCAGCCTAAAAAGTTTCTAAATAATGCACGTGTAACTATTCTTGTCCAAATGAATTTATACATGCAACGAAACGTATTGGATCCAGACTACTTAATACTCAAAACTTCAAAGATAAATTTAGACTAGAAAATAAAAATTGGAAGCAGTTTCCTAAAAGTTATGTTTCCTCTTACAGTATATAAGATGGACGTGTATGCATTGTAAACTAAGGATATTTCCCAAGCCAAGCTGATAATATTGAGCAAAACAATTTTCTTCAAGTAATATTTGATATAACCGTAAAATTTTATTGTTGTGATGCTCCTTTTCATTGTTTTGATCTTTGTTATGATCTTGGGTAACTTTAACTACATCTGACTGAGATAGCCTAGCTTATTATTTGATTTCGCGAAAAGGACAACGAAAGGTGTTTGTTTGACAACAGTATAGTGAATTTCGCCAAAAGTATAAATTTAACAACAGTTCTTTTTATCATGGATGTAATGGTCTCCTAACTAAATGTGTTTCTTGGAGTCATATCTTATCAATATAATTATTAAAATCTAACAGTATATTGCGCGTACAAGATTACCTCCTTGCAGAAGATAGCTATTTATA
Organism: Stegodyphus dumicola; assembly: GCF_044657685.1. Lineage (NCBI taxonomy): Eukaryota > Metazoa > Arthropoda > Arachnida > Araneae > Eresidae > Stegodyphus > Stegodyphus dumicola. Next base: position 26,497,557 of record NC_140777.1, read on the forward strand.
TAAGAATGAACTCAGAGATATACTTATCCTCAACAGACTAAATTTTATATTTGATCTTCCTCTTGATTTACAGGTAATTCTGAAAAACGATTTACCATTCTCGAAAACGTATTTTTGGTTTCTTCGTGTTGAAATCTGAAGTAAAGTTTCTTCTTTAAATTCATTTAAATTCTAAATATTTGAAACATTTCTAAATTATTTAATTCCAAATTTATACTGTTACAGTTTAAAAAACAGAGTATATCTCTTAATGCGCGTCTGAATTAGTAGTTAAATGGTATTAAAAATCTTAAAATAAATTATAATAACTGATTTTAACAAAAAAACCCTATCAGAAAAAATGTAGTTTATATTTTTTGATACATCAAACCATCACACATTTTTCTCTGAAACATTTACTCTAATTTACTATTTCTCGTACAGTGCTAAATCATTTTGCATGTGATGTTACATATGTGATTTTGTTACATAAATTAATTTTATATAGTTACGTTACAGAATGCGTGCATAAGTTATTCCAAAAATAAGCAAGCAAACAATTTTTAAGCTTTATGCATGTTTGTTGTGCAGTATTTGACAGAAAAGTGATAAATGAAGAGTAATATCTCCAAGCAATGTGCATAATGACCAAAATCGTCAAACGGGAAAGTGTATTATTATCTTGAACGTTATGTTTAATAATCTACTAGCAATTCTAAAAATAGTTCCCACAATCCTATTTTGCTCATAATAGCTAGTTAATTCGTATTTTAATTTTTTTTCTTTCCCCCCCCCCCCTTTTTTTTTTTTTTTTTTTTTTTTTACTACCTTTTTTTGCATATATCGCCTGCTGAATAATGTTATACTATCACTACAAATGGATATTTTCAAGCAGAAAAAGAAACAATATTAATGTATATTAAGAAGCTTTATCCCAAGCTCTGAAAACTTGATTAGTGTTGGAAGAACAATTATTTGCAAGGTACCTAATGAATTCCTAAATTTAAATGGACAAGGACAAAGCCTAAATTCAAGGCCTGGACAAAGCGGCTTGATTTGAAATAAAATACAAAACTGTAGAAAATTAAATACTAGTTTATTGTCATTCCCTTAAAAGTATTGTTTGATAGCTATGATGGATTAAGAATTGATTTAGTACTAAGTAGTTGCTCATGATCAATTTGTTATTCATATTGCTTAAGATAAAATCTCAAAGCTTGAAGATAATTTTATTCAAATTATAATGCGTATTTCTCAAAGTGTTGATTTTCTTTTGCTATATCCGTTAACCTCAGGAAATGCTTTTGGCTTTTCCCATATACCAGATACCAGCCAATATAAATAAAACAATACTTAAATTCATGATATACATGTATTAGAATAATATCATATTTCAAAAACCTGAACAGATGAGGTATTATACGATCTAATAAGATATTATATCAAATTCATACCGTACAGTCTAGACTAAGAATATTGCTATACGTAACGATAACGTAGTAATAGTACATATTAATTAGGGAAAAAGCGATTAAATCTTTGCAGAATAGTAGATACATTAATCCAACTCCAAATGATGTACATCCATCTAGAATAATATAATGAATTAAAGTATTCGTTTTATATCTATCATTATTGGTCCATAAAGATCTAATATACGTGTCTTTCGCATTTAATCGGGAAAGAAGTCTGAGTTGAAATGTAAGATCCCTGTACTAAAAGTGCATACGTAAATTAATTTATACATATATAATGTTTCTAATACCCAAACAGCTTAAATATCTGTGAAGGGTATTACGTTAAAAATAAATTTCATTTAGATTAGTAGACATTACACAATCTCATTAGCTCATACTTTGAAAAGTACTTAAGCGTCCATTTAACGTTATCATCATTACATCATCGCTTTTGAGGTAAATTTCGTAGTTTTTATTTTTGTAATGATATAATAACTGTTTTAGAGAAATTTTAACATCAAAGTAGATTCTATTTGTAAAATATTATTTGGTTATTGCACCCCGTATTTCATCAGCTTTAACGGAGAAATGACACTTAAACCAATTAAAAACAAAATTTTGCTTTTCAAATATCAAACAATTTATTTGAATTTTCAAAAAGAGTACCTCAGGATGTGGAACATTTGATTTTCTCATGCCTTACATTTGATGGCACTGTATGCTTGCGGAAAGATTTGAAAATGTTCGAAATGACTTGCCCAGTGAACTTATCTGTTTTCGTGAAGTCCAGACTGCTGTTCTCTGCTTTTGTTCATTTTATTTATGCATGTAACTTTTAATGTTTTAGTTAACTTACTTCTGTAAGTCCCGTGTTGAACATATGTGGTGCACGGGGAGTCCGTATGTTTTCAAATAAAAAATATACCAAACTTCTTTCAAATAACAGTAAAAATCTTGTACTGTGTGTGAAATTTATTAATAGCCTTTAGTCCAGCTTGACTGTCTACAGAAAAATGCTAATATTAAACACGTAAACACATATATTAGATATTTTGAATATATATTAGATATATATGAAATGTAAAATCTCATACATTATTTGTGTTGTGCAGCCGGGGCAACAGGAATGAGACAAATTTGGGAATATAAAGCGATACGTTTATTTTAGCATCCATCTCACAAGCGTTTCTTCTTGTACCTTGAGGAGAAGCCCTATTTATAGATATGTGTGCGTCATGGTGCTCATCCAATCAGCGATATTAATTGAAATCATGAAGTGACGCTATCTTCTCATCAAGAGTGTTCTTAACGACTTTATGTAATATGACAGATTTATGAGTTTGGCGATTTGGCGGGCGCCAACAGGTTAATATAATTTATAATAAAGAAAGGATTTCGCTAAATTTTAAGAACAGGGATGCAATTTAGGTAGAGAATCGCCAACACATTATTAAGCAATATGATTAGAATTTAATTTAATCAAGTGATTTAAAAATATCATTACATACATGTTCTCACACATGTAATAGATCTTTTGAATCAGTTAAAAACATGACTAAATTCTTAGCTTCAAATGTGTTTAAATATTCATTGATAGTTAAAATAATGTGCAAGTTCAAATTTTCCGTCCCTAAAATCACAAATTCTACAGCCAGCATGGGAAATTAGTTTGAGATACAAATGAAAATTGAAGTACTATCTTCGTAAGTAAATAAACATTACGACTGAATTTTAATTGCAGGCACTGCCTAGCTGCTCCACTTCACAAAGAAGTCTCAGTTTCCAACTGTTATTTGTTTTTCAGTGTATAAAACGAATATTAACAAGCTTAAATTAAGCAACCACCTAGAATCGTAAAGCAAAATCATTTTAGCCAATCACAAATAAAAAGAAAATGAATCAAGTTCTTAGTAATAATTTTAATTTATGACATCGCTATTACTTTTTCGGTTTTGTTTGCTGCTATATTTTCATTTAAGTACTGCGCTTTTTACTGTTTCGTGGAGAATGAACAGTAACTCTACATAAAATTCTCGGAAATGGAATACGATTTTTATGACTATTTTTGAGTATATGAGCGAATATGAATTTTTGTTAGTACGCTAAAGACTTTTAAAGATCGTAAAAATAAGCAATGAAAAATTTGAATGCGAACATTTTGGTTATTAATACAAAATATCTATAAAGTTTGGTTAAATCTGATGTCAGTTTCTTAAAAAAAAACAATATTAATTGTCATGACTCTAAACACGTTTCCGTAGCTTTATATAGTTACTTTTAATTCGCTCTATATTTTATGTCAAGTTGATTTTGTCATTAGCTCTGAACTTGAGTTTTGTAAACATAAAAATTAAGTTTTATGCATTTAAGTGTAATAAACAGAATGCATCAAATCTTCTAATATTGGCTTAACTCCAAATTGCAATTTACACATAACATAGCTGGTTTATCATATTTAAGTTTTTAAAACTATAACTCGGAAATTTAAAACTTTTTTCTCTTTTTTATTTCTTACTTAACGTTTTAAACAGGGATGTGCACTTTTGGGAAAAATCTTGTAATGCCATAACTATAAAATGAAATGATATGCTTTGAATGAGCAAATACCTCAAAAACCTAATCATGATATTTAACATTATGAACAAAGATGAAAAACGCTTTGAACAGAGTTGTGATATTAAATAACATATGAAATGCTCAAATAATATAAAAATCTCTAAATAATAAAGGTATTTTGCAGTTAATGGGCGCCACTTAGCTTCGAACATAAATTTTGGTACAAAATCTAACTAGATGCTAGCAGGCCTGACAATTACTAAAGCTTCATGAAAAAGCATGAACTTGTAATAATAGTAATATATCAGAAAACATAATATATATAAAACATTTAATGTGCGCATTAATGTAGAAAATAGTTTTCCTGTGTAAACAGAGTTCTATTTTTGCTTAAAACTGCATCAGATAGTTTCAAAAATTCACCATCGCACAAAGGCTTGACAAGATGCGCCTTAAATATTGCAGAGCTATTCATGAGGTGACAAAATAGCCTACTAGCACTTTGGCATTTCCGCTCCTGACGTTCTGCTAATAGAGAAGTACTGAAGAGATGTATGACTGATTGTATTACACACAGACATTCATTTTTGAATTTGAATCATGTTCTTTAATCTATTGAGGAAAAGTTTGCTAGGGATAAAAGTGTATCTTTTTGAAACACTATCTAAAGGAAACCTCCTCGTATTTATTTTATAGATTGTAAAATCAAACAATAGTCTGTTCCCCAGGATTCGAACCCCGCTGGAACTATAACGGTGTACAGTGGTCTTCATGATTCGGCCACTTGGGCACTGCAGTTAAGATCCATTCGGTAGTACTTCAAACACGATTGTACTTTTTGAAAAATGGAATTTGTTTATTCTCACAATTTCATACATATTTCCTCCGATACACTTCTATAGAATTTCATATTTATTTTGCAATTCAGGTGTAGATTTTTCAGTTATAATGATATCAAATATCGGCCAGTGTGAATTTGCATAAGAGTTTCGCTTCATTAAGTGGCGACACCCAAGGATAAAATATATATCTCCATTCTTGTCTACTGCAGGCGAGTTATAGATGGCAAATGACAGCAAATAGGTAACCTTCGAGTAGCTGTGCAGAGGCGTATTAACTTCCAGAAATGGAGAACAGGAGTCATGAGTCTTCAATAAATGCAACATATAGAATATAACACGGCAGCATTTCCCACCTAACACAAAAGTTTCCATGAGTAGAATTTTCTTCTGCTTTGCCTTTCAGCTTTTTTCGCATAAGATTATATCTATTTTTAAGAAATAAAGCAACTTTTAGCTGAATCAGCTGTATTTTCCATCCTACAAATCTGATCATTTTTTAAACGAGAGGGAAGTGAGTTTGTTTAAAGTTCTAACAACATTGGCTTAAAATTTTGCGTTCTAGCGTATTTAAAACAAGTGTTTGATTAAAAGAAAGCTATCGTTCAACTATGTGCACTAGTTAATGGAAAATTATCTCCCTGACTGAACAGTTTCTCGTTAGAACATCTGATATTAGTAAGTAAGAATAACGAGCAAACGGAATTTATAAAGTAGATTTACTATTCAGGAAAATGGCATAGTGATTTCATTAGTTCTCTAAGCTTTGCTTTAATAATATTTAACCGCTCAATGACAACTAACGTTACTTCTTAGCTAATAATACTTCTTAGCTAATAAAAGACTTAATCAAATAAAAACTCTCCTTATTTACTGTTTCTGAGCCGATATCTTACAAGACTATGCAATTCCATCAAGGCAGGTGCGATCAATTTCCGTTGTTGTGTGGTTAGTATGGTGAAAAATGCGTGCTTAAATGAGCTTGGACCAGTACTTAGAATTCACTTTTAAAATTCTAACTCTAACAAATACGTTTCAAGCATACCATATGAACGAGTTTACAATATATAAATGTATTTTAAGTTCATTAAAAGGAAAATGCGACCAGTATCTTGACTGATAACGGATTAGTCAGGATAGAAGAGGCATTAGATGAAAGATGATGTCATGATTATCGAAATCCATACCATATCATTCAAAAGATAACTTCTTTTAAAGAAGAAACATTTTTCGTTCTAATATATTTAACAATGCATTTTTAATAAACGCGTGAGAATATTCAACAAAAGACAAACAAGGAACCTCGGCATGGGTATAGCATACTCCAAAAAATTTATCATATTTTAAATAGATTAAAATGTCTTAAATTAATTGTGTTAAATAAATTAAACCTTAAATAATTTTAAACAATTTGAAAGGGTTATTGCCTGTGTTTCTCTTTCTTGATATTAGGCGTACCTTTGCACTGGTTTTTGTGAAGATTATATACATCACCGACTTTTTTAAACCCAGCAGGTGAACAATCACACTCATAGTAAATGGAAAAGAATTATACGTTACGTCGTAATGGGTGTAAAGGACTTATTCACGACTGTGTTCCTGAGATGAAAATGATTTTTTTTAACAAATCAATTAAAATATCATAATATGCACATGCTTAACCATACTTCCGTATTTCTACAACATATGCCTTTCAAGGCGCCATGCAAGCGTTTTACAAAGCCAAGTTCTAGCAGGTCATTTAGTGCGGTTGCAGATATCAGCACTGCACAGTCCTGAAGATATCAGCACTGAACAGTCCTGCAGAGAAAATGTAATTTGAGCATTATTTGCGTAGACACATGAAGACTAAAATATGATTTGTTCAAAACTCAGAGACCTTTTTCTTTGTGATACGTAGCTGGGAATCAAAATGCCCAAATACATTTTGGTACTGCAAATAAAAACTTGGAAAAAATAAAAAGAAAAAAAAAAAAAAAAAAAAAAGAGAAGAGTAAAATGTTAAAAATTAAAAATTCCTAACTATAACATATTTTACAAGTAGAAATTTTTGTTCTTACCTTGAGCTATACAATGCATTGCATACAACTTCTAATATCGTACTATGTGCATGCAATATTCTACTATTTATGTCATTCAAAAGGCTGGCTTGCAGCTAATTTGAAATTAAAATATAGTAATAATAGTACATCTACTGATTTATTTATTAAATTATTATACCGTGTTCCCAGAAAATTTTGTTTTTAATCATAATGATAGTAATGGGAATTACTATCATTAAGCTATTATGAATCTCAAACTAACAACTTCGCAGCTTTAACTAACAACTATGCATCTCTAACTAAAAACTTTGGAAACTGCCAAACAATCTGTGGGTGTCTATGTACAATTCTCCTCCCAACTTGTTTAAATTAAATTCACTTGCTCCATTACCAACCTTCCTCCGAGAATGAACTAACCTTCTGTTTATGTGATATTTTGCACCATAAACACTATGCCGTTCCTCCACTTGCCCCACATCCTGCAAAAGATGGCGCTAAAGAGATCAGCAGAGAGCGGACGAGCATCCCTTGGCACAATATGTGCTAAGCTGATAACGGGCTATTCTAACAAGTTGATATAAGGTCCACTGAGAGCCAGCGAGTGGAGAGATATCAAGTGAGCCATAGCTGGTGGCACAGCTTCGGAACTGTCCTTGTATAACAGAAGTGCGTTTTTCTTTATTATTTGCTCTTTGCCTTCTGGCGCCATGATTAATTGGTAGCAGTCACTCCCCCTGTATTTTTATTATTATTATTTCACGTGCGAGCTGCACATTTTTTTTTTGTTTGTTTATTTGTCTGGAGATGATTCCGTACTTAATTGCGTAGTGCTCCATGCGTCGTTAATCAAATGTCAATAGCTTGGAGGTTTAGCGAACCCCTTTAATGGTTTTTTTGAAAGTTTTTATGAATAGTTTAAAGATTCAAGAAAAAAAGGATTTAGAATTCGAGATGATGAATAAGTGTAATGAGCTTTCTCGTCATTAAAAAAAAATCGCACGTGAAATAAAAACATTTTTAATTAATTATTTCACTTTAAATAAAGTATTTTACTGTCGCCCACAGGTAATCATGAAAAGGAAATAAATTATTTCAGTATGAACATTATAAGAAATTCCTTTACACATTAAATAAAAAATACGTTCTTTTCTTTTCCTTTTTGGTTTGGTAAAAGGTTTCTTCGGAGTTTGATGGCATAGATTCCAAAAGGAAAGCCTTTTTTTTTATATGAAATTAATTAGCTAAGGTAAAATGCATTTGTCTGTGTTTAAAAATAGCATAAAATGTGCAGAAATAGATTATTTGACATTAATACGAAGGGCACTTTTCTTCAAAAAACAAAACGGTTTGAAAAGAAAAGGATTTCATATCCTCTCAAAAAAGAAAATAACAGCGAGTATATTTCGATTTTTTCCGGTACACATTTTTTAAATTCAGCTAAATCTGCCATATTAAGCATGCTAAATTTCGCCATTAGCAGCTTAGTTTTATTTATTTATTTAATTTAAAGATTTTCAGTGACGCAGTCGGTATTGCCCTCAATACGGCTTCTCAGGCGTCTTGTCAATAATGTAAGCAACTGTGGTATGGTTCCATATCATTTATATTGTTTCCTGTGGGTTATTTGCTTAAGAAACGAGATTTACAATTATTTTTTAAATAGTTTATTGTTTACTTATAGGAACAATACTTACTTATAGGAAAGTCGGAAGATTATTTTTCACTAGATTTTATATTTTGATCTAGCGGTGGTAATAAGAAAAATTATTCTACCAGAAATCAATTTTTGTTATTCGTAAGGAAATAAACAATGTGTAATTAAATGACTCATAAGGAACATTCGATTCATTTTGAGTACCCCTTTTAAAACTTGTTAAAGTCTCAACACACATTCTTCATCAAACAAATATCACCAACTTCATTGCTTATCAGAGGAAAATGTTCACAATTCTGTGAAAAGCATAGAAACATAAACAGCAAAAGCTCTGTAGGTAGAGCTATTATCTTATTTTGTATCAGACATCAGAATCTTAATATTACATTTCTAAAAGATTTAAATTAGGCTTATGTTTGCTAAATTCCAATAACAGGTGTTCCCTCCGAGTACCATGGCTGTTTGAATCGGTTTATAAACCACTATGTTCAAACAGCATTTATTGTTCGTATTTAAACAATACCTCTTTGATAGATACGTAGCTGGTCGAATAGTCGTGCATGACTTTCAAAACTTGGGGAACTTCCAAAAGGGGTATTATTTGCAAATTTATTTCATTAGAATATAGCCCTGTACTGTTATAAGTATTTCATCATTTAAAATTTCAGTTATAATTTAGGCTATCAAATCTGAAAACCATTTCCCTGATATTTAATGAATACGAGTTTTTACCAAGCAGAACGAATATTTTGTAATCGAGCATTACTTTGTAGCGTGAATTTGATGCCATCCTTTTCATACTCTGTGTTGGTGATTACAAGACTACATATCTGCATGGAGGTAGGACGTAAGAAGGAGAAGCCCTAACCCACTGATGGCAAACCTATGGCCCGCGTGCCACAGTCGGCACGCAGAGCCTCATCAGCCGGCACGAGACTTAAATATTACTTCCTTAATCAATAATCACAATAAAATGATACTATGTAATTCAAATAAGTGTTTAAATCTGTTCTTGAACGTTTTACTCACTGACATATCGCATAATGCCACTGGCATAGGGAATAAGTTTAGATATACGATTTTAATATATCGCCATAGAAATGATATACATATTTATTGACCCAATTTGTGACGTTTCAGTTATACGCCAGTGTTGAAGCAGCTAATGTTTGCTAAACGAATTCAAATTTATTGCAGACTACCGGTGAATTTTAATGTTTTCATTGTTAAATTGATTAACGCTTTCAGATCTAAGCATTTTTAGGTAACTTATGACTAATTCTAATTTAATATCTTAAAGAGAATGGCACGCTATGGCAAAATTCCATTTGGCACGGAATGGAAAAACTTCATCTTGGGTACGCGGCCCCAAAACGGTTCGCCACCCCTGCCCTAACCGGTTCCCCAAGTACACTACTTTGAAGCACTGGCGATCCCTTCGTGGTGACCAAAACATTGGGTCATTTACCATTAAAAGTGCAATGGGTTTTGACACAATCGGATGTAAATATTTTGTAATTACGTTGTAAATATACATATAAATGCATATATTTTCTTTTTCTACAACATTTCAGAGTCCAAAGTACATTAAAAAGAATACCTTTTTAAACAACATTTCATTCTGAACGGAATTAAATGTTATACGTTTCACAGAACAGTTTGCTCAAAATGGTTTAATTTGAATGAAATATTTTCACAAGTTTTCGTTACATTAGGAAAAAAAAATTAAGGTAATTCTATTTTATTCGGTTAAGGCTTACAAAAATTTAAGTTTGTTGTATTATTAATATTAAAATTATGCATTATTTCTTTTCTACTTATAGAGCTTCTTCCTAAAATACTTTCTCAAAACTGACATGAATTTTTAGGCATCTTTTAAATCGAAAAATCTAAGTCACTTTATAATTAATGCTCTATTCGGTCCATTTCAAATTAGAGCACCTTTTATTTTAATAGCGAAATACGTTAAAAAGTTCTTAACTTTCTCTGAACATTTCTGAAAGGGAATAAAAAAGACTTTTTTTGAAATATTATTTAAAACTTGTAACTGAGTTATTATAAAATGTAAGGGAATAATTCTTTTAATTACACTTATCGGATTTTTTAACCTTAATTTCAACAATACATATTCTAAAACTTTATGCGTACTTGAGGAAGTAATTGTCTTTATTATTTCTTCAAATACGCATCTCATAGAATTTGCTTTACAGAGCCTTTTAACAGATTGCTTTCCAGTACGAATAATTCTTGCTTAAATACTTTTATAACGTATTTGTCAACAGGATTTCGATTCATGTTTACAATGTTAAGGTTATTATATATTTAGATAATATTTATAATCATTATAAATTTACATACATTTAATAATTAGAAATCTACACAGTAACTTTCATATGTGTTTTTGAATGAATAAATCCTTCATTTCAAATACATTTATAAATAATTTAATAAATGTTTACGTATTTTATTAAAGGCAGATGCATGCTTTTTGCAAGCATACGCATAAATAACCATACATATTTCATATTTTTCATTTCCGGCATGTGCAAATCTTTAATTTCTGTCCATTCCCTATATTTTTCGAGTAAAGTAATTTACAATAATTTAGCATATACCCGACATTTTTACATAATAAATATGTATAAATATAATTTGAAGGAAAATTACATGCATTATTTTTAATACCAAGTCAAAGGTAAGTTTTTCTTCGAAATTCCTCCACGATGGCATCTCTCTCTTTAGGCAGAGGTATGAGGGACTTTAAATATGCGGCGAGCTGAAAAATCCTCTCTAGAGGTTCGTGGTAGGGAAAGAGGGGAGAGCCTCGGACTCATCCCCTTGTGTTGTTCTCCACCGAAATGTGGGCGGAAGAGCTAAATCCCACTGTCACCTTTAAGGTGCTTAAGGTTGTTGCCAACGGCAGACATATCTTCCCGTCCTTGTCCCCAGGAATTTCGTGGGATTGGTCTGACTATAGGTCAGACAAGTGAGCATTAGTCAACAACAACAACAAGAACAAAACTATTCTCGTGCTTTTCAAATGACACTTCGACCTCGAAGCTTTAATTTTAATGCGAAAATAAGTAGTAGTTACACCATGATAAACCTACGCCAGAAGATTACGGCACACGCTACACCCTTTTACTATCCAAATTTTGAGCAATGATGTTAGAAAGTTGAAAGTTTGCATTATTTAGATGTCAAGAACCAATTCTATTCGTTAAAGACTACATTCGTTACACATTATTACGACAAATCTAATCTAAATCACCCATCGCCTACAGTGTTATTTATGTTAGACACGGTATAGAAGAAACAAAGTGTACTGCTTCCAGTTAAGACAATGTGAAAGCATTTAATTATTCGTCATTTGATAGTTTGGAAACAGTCTATTAAATATCATCTCAAGTGTTATTTAAAGTCTTAATAACTGAGGTTAACGGGTAATAAGGTAGTATGTAACCCATGCTGAAACTACTGCGTCATAATTCAGACCTTAAGGAACCGAGCACTGTTCTGTTAGACGGTCTTCACCAAGCATCAATAGAGAATGTAAAGAATTAACGCATCCGCAGTATTTGATTTCAGGGTGTAAATGCCCCTGCTGGTAACTAAAGCTTCATGAACCGAATATCGGTCAAGATGGTGTCCTGCTTCCCCTGCAAGAAAATCTAATAGTTTCTACAAATTTATCTCTCCTTTCTGGTGTCAATGAAGAAGAAATTATAAACTATCTAGACTTTCATGCAATTAAGTCTAACTTTACTAGAGTGTCAAACAACAGGCTGATAAAATATCACTGCCAACTTACCATCTTCTGAAAAGACATAAGCAAAAAAGGATATAAGACGAGAAGACCACCATACGTATTAATTAGCTCTCTTTTTTCCTTCTGCGTATATTCTAGTTCCTGTCAATGGGTATCTCAAAATTCGCATATTTGAACACTTGAGGCAAAAAGGCGGATATGATAGGGAAAAATTAAGTAAAAGGATTTAGGCTAGTAAAACTCTGCGTTACAAATAAAGTATACATATTTTTCTTGTCATAGAGTTCTCTTTTATTAAACTAGTTTTTCCAAAAGAAAAATGCGCAATAATATCAATCATTTCTAGTCATTTTCTACCTAAACATTTTTTGAATTTGCAAGATTTGCGAGTATTTTCTGTACTAACATTATTTAATATTCTAATGTATTCAATTCACTAGTGGCAATGCATTTATGCCTTTGATTGAATTTTATTATGTACACTGCATAAAGAAAAGGAACAGTTCTATATCCCATTGTACTAGGCCGATTGACGAAATTCAAATTGCGTTTTTCAAGTCTCGAAAGCGCGACTTAGGATATGTATTAGATTTATATATAGCATAATTCTAATATAGATATTTTGACACAAAATCGGACGTTTTCTGAAATGACATGTCAATTTTTTCCATATTTCGGTTCAACGACTCAAATTACACCTAAATAATAAATTTTGTAAAATGGGTTACGAAATTGACGAAGAAATTCAAAAATGTATCTTGGGGAATTTTTCAGTTTTTACCAAGGATAATTTACTTGGCAAACGTCTTAATTTATAGCAACCTAGTTTCCTTTCTGTCCAAAGAGGCATTTTGCCCAGAAGGACTATTAATTTCGTTTTGGCATTTTGCGTCGATTCACTTTCTGCATCGTTTCACTTTTCAAATTGTTACACCAAATATTATCGCCCGCCCTGTATTATATTAAAAAATTAAATAATGAAGAATCTGCATAAATGTATGTATGTTTCTCGCATTGTAATAAAACAACGGTACCTAGAGCCATCAAATTTTGAATGTAATCTTTCACCGAATATGGGCATCTGATAACCCTAATTTGGAATTTGTTCTATTATCGATTTCATATTTCGTAAACCTTTAAAGAATTTTTGATTAGCAAACTCAAGGATTTCAAAGAGAAAAAAAAATATCTCCAGCGCGCGAGATTGTGTATCCGAAATTCTAATGACATGTTCATTTTAAAATTATTTTGCGATATTGCTGTTCAGCTGAATTTTATGGTTTAAGTGCGAAGAACATTAAGAATAAATAATATTAAGAAGAAGCATATTTAATAAATGAAGGTAACACACGAAACGTTAAAAAAACACACCTTTGGAAGTAATTTAAAATCCGAAACCTTTTAGTTTGTTTCAGTTTCAGTTTGATAATTTTTTTTTTACTGTAGACGAGCGGAAAAAAATGTCCTCATTCATAGTTTCAAATAATTTCAATAGAGTGCGTAAACCACATTTGTCGTTATTATCCCTCAAAAAAAAATTATAAGATGCCAAATTTCAAACCTCTCCATTATGTAAATTCATGTATGTCTTAGGAATTTTGAATAAAAAACTCTTTTTTTTTTTTTTTTTTTTTTTTTTTTTTTGCATGTGTGTTAAAAATAGATGTATTTTAAGATGATGGTAAAAATTGTATAGGTTATAATTTGAAATTGTTTTCGAAAAATTTATAAAAATTACTTTAAAATAATTTTTAAAATCAGTCATAAAAAATGTCGGAATTATATTTGGATTAAGCCTAAATTTCGAATTCTGGAAGAAGGAATCAAGTACGTTTAATAAAAAAGAGATATTAATAAATATATACCAAATTCAATTAACACTGAGAAGCTAAAGTTTTGAGAGTTAATTTTTTAAAAACTACTGGTGCGATTTTTACAAAACATGGCAGTTATGCATAATTTGAGTCGTAGAATCTATATATTGAAAACAAATTCCATGTCATTTCATTAAACGTCCGATTTTGTGTCAAAATATCCATATTAAAACAACGCTATACATAAATCTACACTCATGTCCATAAATTAAGGATAATTCGGAGTCACGCGGAAATCGAACTCTAAAATATATATATCACCTGTAAAATCACTACACACATCTTCAAGAATCATATGCAAATTTCAGGAAGTAACCAGATGACACCGATGGTACGTCATTATGACGAGAGTGTAAGAGAGTAATATATAAGGAATACAGGCAAAGAAGTAAAATTGTTCGCAGTCGCTTTATAAGCATTTCAGTGCAATAACCGAATAGTTATGACACAAAGGACGCATTTGGGTGATTTTTTACGTGGTAGAATTATCGGCCGTCTGGAATGTGGGCGTACCCAACTGGAAGTATCAGACGAACTTGGAATTGCCCAGAGTGTTATCTCCAGGCTTTGGCAACGATTCCAAGATGATGGTAATGTGAGAAGATGTTACAGCACAGGTCGCCCCAGAGTTACAACGCCGAATGAGGACCGGTATTTGGCAGTTACTGCCAAAAGAAACAGGCGGAGCACAGCCTCAGACCTGTCTCGTCAGCTCTCATCAGCCACTGGTACGACAATTTCAAGGCAGACCGTGTACAGACGCTTAGGGCAGATTGGTATATATGCTCGTAGATGCGTTCCTGTCAGATCCGTTCCACTTACTGCAACTCACTGTCGTCTGCGGCTAGCCTGGAGTAGAGAGCATGCATTGTGGACACCGCAAGAGTGGGCTTGTGTGATGTTTTCCGACGAGTCCAGGTTTAGCTTGCAGTCTGATTCTCGCCGGACTTTCATATGCAGAGTTCCAGGTACCCGTTACCGCCAAGAAAACATCATTGAACGACACCGTTACGGTGGTGCAGGAGTGCTCGTTTGGGGTGGATTTATTCTGGGTTCCATAACTGACCTGCATGTTTAAATTGGAACCATGACTAGCCAAATCTATCGGGACGTCATTCTGGAACAACATGTACGTTTGTTTCGGGGCGCCATGCGCGCACAATTTGTGTTTATGGATGACAATGCCCGTCCTCACCGTGCAAACATCGTAAGCGAACGCCTTCAAACGGAGGATATCACCCGTATGGACTGGCCAGCATTCTCACCGGACTTGAATCCAGTAGAGCACGTGTGGGACATGCTTGGCCGACGAGTTTCAGCCCGTCAACCTCCTCCTACATGTCTACCGGAACTTCGGAGAGCATTGCTTTTTGAGTGGTGTAATATTCCCCAAGATCAGATCGATAATTTGATACTCAGCATGCCTAGGCGTTGTACGGACTGTATTGCATCGTCTGGGAGACATACAATGTATTAAAAATCATACCAATCATGTAATATTGTTTTTTTTGTAAAAAGTGTTTTTTTTTTTTTTCGGTAATTTGCTCCATGGAGAAAAAATCGCTAATTTTTTTAATAATATCAAACATATAGCATCTTGTTTTGCTCTTTACCTTTTGTTTAATAAATAAGCTTTACAAATAAGTCAAATTTGTTTTGCTTCTAACTCTTCTTTTGCCTCATTTTGCATTATCCTTAATTTATGGACATGAGTGTAATACAAATTCTAAGTCCGAAACATGAAAACCGCAAGTTGAATTTCGTCAGTCGGCCCAGTGGAACGGGAGATACAGAACTGTCCTATTTTTTTCGCAGTGTACATGTGAGTAGCGCGCTTTCGATTTATTTTAATGTTGTCAACAGTATGAATATTCCGGGTATATTTAATAAAGTTTAATGTAAATGACTTTTGTGCTTTTATTTCCTATGGCAAACCAAACATTTTACAGATTCATAGTAATCTTGATATATTTCTGTTGTCTGCAATGAATAAAACATAAATTCATTTTAATACCTCTGCATAGAGTCATTGTATTATTAAAACACTAAATTACCAGAATTAATATTGGAATGAGATGACATCGCATATCATGGAAATTTTGAAATAAGTAACAATAAAAATAAATTTTCAAACTCTGCTTTCTTAACACAAAATTAAAATTTCATATTCCATTCCTTATTATAATAAAATCAAACTGTGACGTACAGGTGGTCATGAAAAAACTTCCTAGTTACATGACCCCTAGCGGCCTATCCGCTCATAAAATCGAAATGAAATTTGAGGTATTTTTATTTGAAAGTAAGCGCTCGAGATTGTGAGGATTTAAAAGAATAGAGCTCTCAAGGTTACGGTTACAGTTACCGTTACGGCTATATAGCACGTAAACCAGCAAATAGGGTTGGATGCCAAGTGAAATAAAATAATGCTAGAATACTAGAACATAACAATAAAGATAATCCATGTGATTTGAAATCCAGAAGGCTTTTGAAAAGTGTTCAAGAAACAAAATGTCATTTTGGCTGAATATGCAAAAGTGAAAAAATGCAATTACCTTCCTCCGGCATTTTGATGTAGGATGACAATACGGGACATGGCCCACTATGGTGGCGATGCAAGATTCCATACGTCGTTCCAGGCTTTGCACAACATTATCCAGAAGTTACTGTAGTAACTTATCGCATTCCTCTGTCAGTGTACAGATGAAGGAGTTCTTGTTTATTGAAGGGTATTGTCGATCAACAAGACCCCTCCCCAATCATTTTCAGTCGGATTCAAATCTGGGAAACGTGCTGTCCATACGAAGCGTTCAATAGACTACCTGTATAGACACTCCTGGACAGAGACTATTCGATGAAATATTGCGTTGTCATCTATGGAGCATTTATCACCGACAGCACGATGGAACATATAAATATGAGGCATTAATAAATCGTAGGCCAGATAGTTCAAATTGGATGCACCTAGCGCGACGTACGGCGTTGATCTTGAACCCAGCCATACCATGAGACTAATTGTAGGATATCAGTCTCTCTCCTGTATTTTTACCGGACTATGCAGTACCATTCTTCCGCAACATCGGTTGTTGTTTACATTCAGACGACAAACTGAACCTACTTTCATCGGAGAATAGTACACAACCCCAGTCGTCTTTATTCCAGTTGCGATGAGACAGCATTACAAACGGGCGGAACGCTAACGACTAGACATTGGAATGCACACAACCAGGTGAGCATATAGTCATACTTGATGCAAAAATCTGCTTACAATTGTTTGGAAGATTCGCTTACCAGTAACAGAAAGTAACTGATTTGCAACCTAAGTAATTGTGCTGCGCCAGTTCATTTTCGTAGATCGCGCTATGTATCTATTTTCTGTAGGCTTCGTACTACAAACACGACCTCACATGAGTTATTTGCTACACATTCCGTTTGTTTGAAATTATTTCCAAAGCTTTAAAACATGACTGTGGCTGACCTGGCATTTTCTAGGAACATCTGTTGTTTTTCGTCTTTCGTCAGTCTTGCTAATAATACGCCCATGCGTGAAATCATCTAAGTGATGTTGGAAGACATAAAAAATTCAAAGTTCGTCAAATAACTCTAGCTGGATAAATTTTGCTTTTGAACAACGATGGTCAGTACGCATCAGATCCATTATATGTCTTATCAGCGGTATCACGTGACGAAAAACTTTAGTAATCCAGAATTTGCATACTCTCAACACGTCTTATTGTATTCCGTACATATGTTAATTTCCACATTTTCCTGCTTCCATTTTTGTAGTTGTTATCACTGCTAGTTTTATACCTCGTTATCAATTATTCACCAGTGTAATAAGACTTTTCTGCCGGTGAAATTTTATTCTATGTAGCTAAAACCTTCACTTATGTATCCTTAAATGACTCAATTCATGTAAAGATTCTAAACTATTTACAATTCCGTCATGTCCTGTGCTTTAAGTTAAATTCTTGGGCTGCTTAGACATGGGTTAGTTTATATCAGATATTTCTGTTTGTAAATTCATTCAAAGCCTTGCATATTCATTCAGAAGCTACACACATTTTGAAGTAGAAAGTGATAACAGTTAAGACATTATCATATCTCACACAGATTCGATATTTTTGCATTAAAAATAGGCGTTTTTGTCTAGCTGAATATTTTAGGTATATAGAGAAAGAATAAGAGAATTACAAGCACAGTAAAAGAACTAAAATAAAGGTGGATTTAGTTGAAGTTATAAACCACTTTTCATTTTACTTTCGAAACATGTTTTACACGCCAGTCTGAAAATGCAACGGATCCATTTTTGATTTTCATGTAACAACATGAATTTATTTTTAACAACTTTAGCTATTTTCAGTTAACGAATTTAGCTATTTTCGAAGCTAGTCTTCCTAAAGCATGTTTTAATTTTTGCACCTGCAAGAAACTGTATTGCGTTCACTTACATGTCAAATACTGACCTCAAAATATATAATCTAAGCGTGCCTTGGAAACTAATGAATGAGAATTACAGAAAGAAGCTCACTTTAATAACTTTTACCACTGCTACAAACATAAGAGTTTTAATTTGTCATCCATACATCCTCCGGCATAGCTGATTTTGAAAAATTTAAATAACTTTAATTTAGAAGTCAAACAGCAAAAATCAGCGTTGTATTTGCAAATTTTCCAGCAGCAGATTAGATGATTTTACGGAATCACCTGCCTCTGCTGCCGTAGTGCATTTGCACTTTGGTAATCTGGAGCAAATTTTCAGTTTAGTAATCTTTGTAATCTGGAGATTTTAGCCTTCAATTTATTTAGTTATTTATATATGCATTACATAAAAGACTAATTTTGAAATAGGAAACTGGTACAGAATCATGTAAAAAATTTATAATGTTTTACGTACTCATTTTGTTTTGGAAATTTTAATCATAACCTCTTCTTTTAAGTCTAGATTGTAATCTGGAAATTTTAGTATTAAATTTATTTAGTTATTTATGTATTTATTAAAAAAAACTTTTGCTCTTTTTAGGAAAAAAAAAAAAAAAAAAAGACTTTTTGAACAAATTCATGATGAAGTCTTCTCTAACGTTAATTTAGATCATTTCTTTGTTAACGAGATAATCAGACTCCCATTTTATGACTATAAAACAGTTTGAAATTCAGCGCAGTCCATATAATAGCTCTTGATAATGATAAAAAAGTAACTCAGATACAGTAAAAACAATTAATTCTTCTTATAGAGAAGAAAACAACAACCAGCGAGGGAATGAATTATTATTTTATTCTTGTTATAAGCAGGAGTGATCTGCTAAACAAAAAGTAATGAAAATATTCCAGCTGCACGTAAATAAAACAATAGTGAACAAAGATGTATCGGTTGCATTACGAAAAAGTTCGAGTTCTTTTATTTTTTTTTCCTCTTTTTGTAGGAGTTTGATCGATGGATCAAAGCTTTTACAATTAACAGCTGTAATAACACAAAAGGAGAAAGATTGTCCATTAATCAAGTAAATGTTAGCTCGAATGGAAAGAAAAAAGAAACCATGAAACGCAATTTTATGTTCTAAACTTTTTCGTTTTATTTTAGTGATAAGGTAATTAAAGAATAAATAACATTACACTTAATAGAAAAATTGTTTCAAATTATTTGTTCATCTTGATTAAGTCATGTGCTATATTCTTTAACGAATATAATACATTTTCGAAGAATAACATCGGAATAGAAGACCAAATCTCTCTAATTATCGGTAATTCCAATTATCCGGATCGTTAACTCTTCCTTCAAATTCAAATAAAATGATTTTTTGAATTTATTACTTTTCATTTATCTAAATGACAATGATAATCAGTAGAGTATTTATTTTTAAGAAGCTAATAATTTGCTTTTGGTATATGTATCTGATACGTATTGATTTAAAACTGTCATTACATCCTGTAAATATTAATAATAATGTGCGTATGCTCTATAGAACGATGTGCTATCTTTGTTTAGTGCGTGTCATTGCTTATTTATAACATATAATACTTCTTTTATAAAATACTTCGAACAAATTCAACTTGTGTTAATTTTTCTTTTAAAGCAAGAAGTTTCTGCCTTTAATTAAAAATATAGCAAATTTATTTTGAATTGGATTTTGAATAAAATTTAAATTTCGAGGCAAGATAGTAGAAATATACATATGATATAATAGAAGCATATTTTCATCGGAGTCACTAAAATCATTTGGACGCTTGCATTACGTTACGCTAACACGAATACATAATCCACTCGTCTTGACAAGTGTTGCTTTTTCTTGGAAAAGTAGTTGCTCAACTAATCAGGTACTAGTCTGAGGCATAAATAATTCTCAAAATTTTCCCATTCAATAAAACCTAAGATATGGAAGGAAAGTAAAAAGGACATGTACACTGCTCAAAAAAAAAAAAAAAAAAAAAAAAAAAAAAAAATGGGACAGTCCTATATCTCCCGATCTACTGGGCCGATTGACAAAATTCAAATTGCGTTCTTCATGTTTCGAAAGCGCGACTTAGGATTTATATATAGCACTATTCTAACATAGGTATTTTGACACAAAATCGGACTTCTGAAATAACATACCATTTTTTTTAACATATTTCGATTCTACGACTCAAATTACGCCTAAATATGAAATTTTGTAAAATTTGGAGCGAAATTTACGGAGAAATTCACAAATTTATGTTGGCACTTTTTTGTCAGTTTGCGCCAAGAATACTTTACTTGGCGAACTTCTTAATATATGGCAACCTAGTTTCCTTAGGAAAAAAAGTCACCATCGTTCCCTTTTTCCAAATAATATTCTTTATATTATATTTTTCATTATAACTTATTATTTTAAGTAATTTTTTCTTTTCGAATTTCATTTTAATTGTTTAAGTTGCACTTTTTTTTTTTTTTTCGAATAACTGTTTTAAAAATTTCTATTTACCTATTCGAACTGCGTAAATAATGGTGCAGCGTTTACTTATTATTTTTTTTTTCAAATAGTTTTCTTTATATATATTTTTCGTCATAGCTATTATTTTAGGTCATTTTTAAATTTTTATACTTTTATTTTAATTGCTTGTGTTGCATTGTCTCTTCAGATAATTGTTTTAAAATTTTCTATTTATTCCTTCGAACTGAGCATTTTAAATATATTTATTAATATCAATTTTCCAGAATTTGATTTTATTTATTTGAACTGCGTTTTTTTCGGAAGAATACTTTGTAACCCAGACTACGATGCGTTTGAAAACTGCATACTATATTAAAAGAGAAAATACAGTAAAGCACAGTTTTACACGCCTTTCAATGTTCCGTTCAGAAAAAATATATATAAATAAGAGAGATGTATAACCGATATTTTAACTTAGGATGACTTGCATGCACTGCTTTAAACAGTTTTATCATTGTGCCCACTGCTTTACACAATTTTATCCTACATTTGGTTTCTTAAAATGTTATTCATATTTTAGTCAAATATTTTATTTTTGAAATCGCAAGAATCAAATATCATAAGATTGAAAAGTTTTAAATTTAAAAAAAATACGAATACTAAATTTTACGAAAAAATTTATTTTTCTTCTCTGTTTCTTTAAGCATTCTGAAAGTATATTGAAAAGTATCCAACTTTTCGAAACATTTTGGTATTTCTGACAATCATTTTAAATACAGTTATCGCCTTCCATTTCATAAAGGCCCACAAACGGCCGAGCGGTAAAGTTGCTGAACACTGGTAGTTCACTCCGGGGTTCGAACCCCGGTAAACGGGCTGGTTGCATGGGCGTTTTCGTGGATTTTCTCATGTGTACCGCGTATGACAGCTGGTTTCCCTTAGAAAGTTCTTCACGAAGTATTTCGTCAGAGCCTTTATCAGTCTTTAGAGGCTAAACATTTTGAAGCTATGAGATGAAAGGAAAGACTGGTTTCATCAAAAGGTTTTGGTTTATTTTATTATGACAAAGCACACTACGGCTATCTGCCTAAGGGGAGGGATGCCTTCCTGGAGGACTTTCTAAGGGAAACTGGCTCGCATACACGTTACACATGGGAAAAACCACGAAAACGCCCATGCAGCCAGCCCGTTCGCGGGATTCAAACCTCGGACCGAACTACCAGTGTTCAGCGACTTTACCGCTCGGCCGCTAGTTCATCAGGAAGGGAAAAAATCATCTTTAAGTGACATCCACATACATCACTGGATAAACTCCTGAATCTTCAAATAATTCGACTGAGGAAATCATGGGATTCACCATTTATGATACGATATGATGTTCTATAACGTAATTTACACAACCATATAGTTTAAAACCAGTCGCTCTTCACTTTAATGTGCAATGATATCGTTTTGTCTTTTCTGTTAACACAAACTCAATTGATGGAATAGTGTGTGTGTGTGTGTATTTAATTATGGCAAAGCACACTAGTGCTATCTGCCTAAGAGGAGGGATGCCTTTCGTGGAGGACTTTCTAAGGGAAACTGGCTCGTATACACGTTACACATGGGGAAAACCACGAAAACACCCATGCAGCCAGCCCGTTCGCGGGATTCGAACCTCGGACCGAACTACCAGCGTTCAGCGACTTTACCGCTCGGCCGCTGGTGGGCCCTCAATTGATGGTATTTGCTGGTGTACTCGTCCAAGAGTTTTCTCTTTGAACACCTAAATTCTTTGAAGTATCCTGAAAGTATATTCGAAAGCGTCCAACTTTTTGAACATCTTGGTACGTCTGACAGCCAAATTTCCCTGCAAATTTTTGCTTACTTTTCTCCCTAATTTTCTTCTTTCCTTCTACAGTTATTTTCAGTGCTCACACAAGAAAATTAAGATTTTTCGACTGCTAGACTTCCATACATTTTGCATTCTTGTCAATTTTTTAAAATATCAATTATATGAATTGCGTTTCAGCTAAAGACAGCTTTTCATTTTTTAGTCATTTTAGCTATAAATAAAGTTTAAAGCGAAGTCCAAAGGATAAATAATTTAATTAAAAGATTTTTGCTAAATGCAAAGAAATAAAACAGTCCAGCAGGGTTTATTCTGTACCACAGAGTAACCCGATTCTTATATCGGCTGAAACAATCTAAATCATATTAAAGATCATGTTTTTTTATACAATCTATAACGCGAGAGAAAAAATTAGCTTCTTAAAACATGCTTTCTAAGAGAATTAATATAAAAATTTATATTTATATATATATTTTTTAAAGTTGGGACTTGAACCAAACTGTCAGACTTTTAAAGCTTATTTTACATGGTGGTTATTATTAAAGTTCCACTTTGAAATGGTCATAAAAGGAAAACTACCGGACCAAATGTTATCAAACTTGGGAATCGTGTAAAGGAGGTTATAAGAATTTATTTTCGGCGGAAAAAAAAAGAGTTCAAAAACTCACCATCAGGGGAAAAATGGCGCTGTATACAATATTGTTAAATGAAATAAGACACGAAAACATCTGTTTAAAATGTGTTTAATATTTTCCGAAACGTGTTACAAAGCATGTTCAATGTAGCGTCCAGCATTTTCCGAAAGCAAGTTAAATCATGTTACTTACTGCATTCTCAAAAGCAGCTCTTAGCATATCAGGTTTGGTTTTGGTTTGGTTTATTAGATTACGGCAAAGCACTCGAGGGCTATCTGCCTTAAGGGAGGGATGCCTTCGTGGAGGACGTTTTAAGGGAAACTGGCTCGTATACACGTTACACATAGCATATCAGGAGGAATGTTATCAGTGTATCACATTTTTCATTTCTGCCAAATTGTTTAGATTATCACCATAAACAGTGCTTTTGAGATAACCTCATAGACAAAAGTCACAGTGGTTGAGGTCTGGTGGGAAGAGGGGAAGTGTTGGCCTATAAGACGTTCATTTGTGAAATGTTGCCTAAGTAACTATGCGACACTCTTGAGGTGGTGCCCAGCCCTGCATAAAAATTGTAGTATCTAAAATGCCACGTTACTGCAGTTCATGTATCACGAAACATTTTAATATTGGCTCTAAGGAACTGCAATCGCAGTGGTCCAGCTGTCGACTGCTCTTCAGAAAAAAATGGTTCAGTTATAAAACTAGCTGTCATTCAAGAGTAAACGGTGTGAAATGACTGTTATGCAATCGAATGCAGTAGGAGAATGCAATGGAACTAGATAGATAACATGAGAGATTTCTTTGGCCCAAATCGATTAAAAGCATTTTGAATCAGTATCTTCATGTTTTAGTGCCGAATTCAGGCTTAAAAAATTACAAATTAGCGATCTGTAAGAAAACGATTTCCAGATTGTACGCACTTGTGAGAGTGATTTGCGATCTTACATTTTCTAATCGCTAATTTGTGGTTTTCACGGACGAAATTCTTACTTACAGGGATGGCGCACTCGACATTTATCGAATTTAACGTCTTTAAATGGTAATTTGCCTACTTCAAAGTTTCTTAAGGGTATACAACATATTAAACCCGTTTAACAAAAGGTTAAGTTAGATTCCGACCCATATTTCGTTTAACAATATTGCATACAGCGCCATTTCCCTCCCTGGTGGTGAGGTTTCGAACTTCCTTTTTTTCGCGGAAAATAAATTCCCATGACCTCCTTTACACGATTTCCAAGTTTGATAACATTTGATCCAGTAGTTTTATGACCGTTTCAATGTGGAACTTTAATTATAACCACTCTGTATATTATTAAATTTTAACTTGAAGCTATGCGTTATATGTATACCATGCGTAAAATTTTCGCTTTTATGGAAAAATAAAAAATCGAAGCAAATATACTTAGTATAATGGACCAAAACTGAAAACATTTCCCCTCCCTCCGAAAATAAAATATTGAAATTTCGAACTTGAATTTACTGGGTTATCGAAATATTTAATTTGACTTATCTTCTAAGTCCTAGTTCCGACAACAATTCCGTCAAAAATTCCGAATTAATTAAGCTAAAGTTAAAGATTTAGTATATATTCACTGTATGTTAATAAAGTAATCAGAGTGTAATAAAAATAGATTCTAGAATTTACGCTGATGTAACATTTTGTCTGACTGCACAACATGTAATGGAAGAGAAGGTTTGTAGAGATCTGTTTTTCACATGCCTCTAAAAGTAGATGTCATATTAATTTTGTCTCTTCAATGTCAAAAAACGTTCCTTTGAGAGGCAACTTTAGTTTTTGAGAAAGAAAAAAAATCACAAGAAGACAAATTTGAAGAACATGCAGGACGATTGAATATACATACTTATTTTCCGAACACAAGCGGTTCTCCGACTGGTTATTGAATAATGAAAAGATGCATTGTCATGCAATACAAAACATTTGGAATACGTTTTCTGGCTGAATAACGTAAGATTAAAAGTCATCTGCTTAATTCACAGCCATTTACAAGTCAACTACTCGGGCAATTGCAGAATCGTTTTGATCCTGAGCTTATAAGACAAACCTAATATCACTGGATTTAAACACTTCTTTAATCATCCGAGAACGTTCCTTCTTTAGCTCATATTCCAAGAATATTAAGTGAATACAATTATTGCCAAAGAAATTGAATATTCATTTGCACTACGGCTTGGTAGTTTACTAACGAGTTAACAAAACTTAAATTCTGCTTTTTCTGT
The DNA here is from genome assembly GCF_044657685.1 of Stegodyphus dumicola. Lineage (NCBI taxonomy): Eukaryota > Metazoa > Arthropoda > Arachnida > Araneae > Eresidae > Stegodyphus > Stegodyphus dumicola. The sequence goes on from NC_140777.1 coordinate 26,523,324, forward strand.
CAAAGAATACAACAATATTTTAAATATTTACAAATAAAATATTAAATTGGAGATTTAATTGGAGCCTCATCAGTTGCCTAGCATTTGAAAAAGAAAATATTGTTAAATACTAATTGTTTGCTGCTCAGTCTAACCCAGGCTGCATGGTTGGTTTTCGTAGTTTTTTAGGTTCTCTTTACAAAGATTCTCTATGAAAGCATCTTAATCAAATAGCTCCCATGTTCTTTCTATGTTCAAATAACCAACTAACTTAGTTTAAGAGCGATTTCCAAGTGAAGTTACTAGTAAAATCCGAATACTCATTAAAAATCCTGTAGCTAGCCAATCGGGAGTAACATGAAAGATACGGAACCAATAATTGAAATGTTTTTACAGTACGCTGTTTCTTAACTTAGATGGTCATTCCTTAATTAAATAGCCCACCAACAGCCGAGCGGTAAAGACGCTGAACACTGGTAGTTCGGTTCGAGTTTCGAATCCCGCGAACGGGCTGGCCGCATGGGCGGTTTCGTGGTTTTCCCCATGTGTAACGAGTATACGAGCCAGTTTCCCTTAGAAAGTCTTCCACGAAGGCATCCCTCCCTTTAGGCAGATAGCCCTCGTGTGCTTTGCCATAATTAAATAATCCAATTCAATCCTTAATTAAATATAATTGATTTGTAAATTCTACTAGAACTGACGGTAAGAATTGAAGTGGAAATAAGTAATATGGTGTGCAATCTTGATTAATATAAAATTTAAAATATTTGCATAGAAAAATGTTTGCATTCAGACAGAAAGTTTTTTGAAATATTTGCAATTACTTTATAAGAAGGATTTATTAATAACAGCAATAATTACTTATTATATTACTAATGATTAAGATTCAGTTCTTGACAATTACATTCTAAATTAGAATTTTAAGGATATAATGAAAATACGCTACGCACAAAAATACATTTTAGGAAAAAAATGAGTTGATTTTTTGTTTTAAAACTTCTTAATTCATTTAGTAAACATCGTATCCTCGTTGTTTATTGAATCCAGAATGTTGGTGTCGTTTATATAATTATTCTTACTTGTCCACAGAATCTGCTGACTTATCCAGCCATTACGTAGCTGCAGATCATTTCTACATAACCATTGAACTTCCATTAATTCAGTCTCTAGAGGGTTGTATGTTTATATCATAATTTGACTTTTATAAAAAATGATTATTCTAAATATTATGTTTCTATAAAAATATATTGTGCTTTAAAAATATGGATAATAGTATCAGCCGCTCTTTCAGCCACTTCAAAAGCAACAGTTTGTTTAGAAATAAATTATGCAGTTAATGTCATAAAATTCAAATAAATATCAAACGAAAATTCTCAGTTTTAGACAATTCGATTTAAACGAAGTAAAGTAGCAGACGATAAAACGCGGAAGGTAAAAATTTACTCTTACAAAAACTTACTCTTAAACTTTTTAAAAAAAGAAAAGATACGAGAGAAATTTAAAAAAAAAATAGTTAAAAATTTGAATAATATCATCTATAATTTAAAAAAATAGCCTTTCATATAGTATTAATAAATATTTATTACGCATCATTCAGGGAAAAATGTCATATAATTAATTCTCCGTAAAATTTTACTTGAAGTATAAGGTTAAAAATAGCTGTGGCAATTCAGTGTAACAAAAATCCATAGACCACATTTGGTGTTATTATCGCTCAAAAAAAAGGTGCCAAATTTCAAAACGCGAAATTATGTAAATTTGTGTATATCTTAGAAAATTTTGAGTAAAAAAGTCTAATTTTTTGCAGATATGCTTAAAAATACACCTACTTTAAGATGATGGTAAAAATTTTATAGGTTATAATTCAAAATTTTTTTCGAAAAATCTATAGAAATTATTTAAAAATAAAAATTTAAAAAAATAAAACGCAAAAAATGGGTAAATTTTATTTGGAATGAACCAAAATTTCGAAATATGAGAGAAAAAATCAGAAAAGTTTAATAAAAAAAGAGATATTAATAAATATTTGCCAAATTCAATTAACATTGAGGAGCTAAAATTTTGAGAGCTAATATTTTAAAAACTATTCGTACGATTTTTACAAAACTTGGTATTCTGGCATAATTTGAGTCGTAGAATCGAAATATGTAAAAAAATTGGTATGTTATTTCAGAAAAAGTCCGATTTTGTGTCAAAATACCTATGTTAGAATAGTACTATATATAAATCTAATATATATCCTAGGTCGCGCTTTCGAGACATGAAAAACGTAGTTTGAATTTTGTCAATCGCCCCAGTAGAACGGGAGATATAGCACAGTCCCATTTTTTTTTTTTTTTTTTTTTTTGAGCAGTGTACCTGTTGCCATACAAAATGGGACACTCCCAAAAAAAAATAAAAACAAAACCCTCCTCTCCTGTTAAGGGGACGGTGGACTTTAAAATAGCTAAAAATCAACTTAAATGACTCAATTCTTGAAAAATATATATTAAATTTGATTATTAAATTTGATTATATTAAATTTATAAATATTAAATTTGATTTTTTACTCTCGTAATATTCCATATACGTAACTACATCGTATGCAAAAAACCGAATTCAAATATTCTAATGTTTAGAAGTTACAAGCATTCAAAATGTATAAAGAACGTAAACTTTGCCGTACACGAAACAACGTAAGCTTTTAAACTTGGTAAAATACTAAACAGAAAAAAATAAACTTCATACTAATTTGCATGAATGCTAACAAAGAACAATAAATACATTCTGCTTCACAAAATAAGAAAAAAAATAAAAGAAATGGCACGAATGTAAAAAAGGGATATGAAATACACGATTAACACATGAGGTAGAGGTTGCGTAGCCAAAAGAAAATATGCAACGAAAATTAGCATAAAGCGCAATCCGCAAGTCACACCACCACAACGCCTTAAAAAGGTACACTGCTCAAAAAAAAAAAAAAAAAAAAAAAAAAAAAAAAGGGACAGTCCTATATCTCCCGATCTACTGAGCCGATTGACAAAATTCAAATTGCGTTCTTCATGTCTCGAAAGCGCGACTTAGGATATATATTAGATTTATATATAGCACTATTCTAACATAGGTATTTTGACACAAAATCGGACTTTTTCTGAAATAACATACCATTTTTTTTTTTACATATTTCGATTCTACGACTCAAATTACGCCTAAATATGAAATTTTGTAAAATTTGGAGCGAAATTTACGGAGAAATTCACAAATTTATGTTGGCACTTTTTTGTCAGTTTGCGCCAAGAATACTTCACTTGGCGAACTTCTTAATATATGGCAAGCTAGTTTCCTTAGGAAAAAAAGTCACCATCGTTCCTTTTTTCCAAATAATATTTTTTATATTATATTTTTAATTATAACTTATTATTTTAAGTAATTTTTTCTTTTTCGAATTTCATTTTAATTGTTTAAGTTGCACTTTTTTTTTTTTTTTTTTCGAATAACTGTTTTAAAAATTTCTATTTACCTACTCGAACTGCGTAAATAAAGGTGCAGCGTTTATTTATTTTTTTTTTCAAATAGTTTTCTTTATATATATTTTTCGTCATAGCTATTATTTTAGGTCATTTTTAAATTTTTATACTTTTATTTTAATTGTTTGTGTTGCATTGTCTCTTCAGATAATTGTTTCAAAATTTTCTATTTATTTCTTCGAACTGAGCATTTTAAATATATTTATTAATATCAATTTTCCAGAATTTGATTTTATTTATTTGAACTGCGTTTTTTTCGGAAGAATACTTTGTAACCCAGACTACGATGCATTTGAAAACTGCATACTATATTAAAAGAGAAAATACAGTAAAGCACAGTTTTACACGCCTTTCAATGTTCCGTTCAGAAAAAATATATATAAATAAGAGAGATGTATAACCGATATTTTAAGTTAGGATGATTTGCATACACTGCTTGCAAAACAGGAAAGCATTTTTACCTAGTGCTTAAAGAATAATGTTTAAATCGTTACATTTCTTTTACTCTCATTACCATATCTAGCTTGTAACAGTTTTATCAGTTACAGTAACAGTTTTATCATTGTGCCCATTGCTTTACACAATTTTATCCTACATTTGGTTTCTTAAAATGTTATTAATATTTTAGTCAAGCCCACCAGCGGCCGAGCGGTAAAGTCGCTGAACACTGGTAGTTCGGTCCGAGGTTCGAATCCCGCGAACGGGCTGGCTGCATGGGCGTTTTCGTGGTTTTCCCCATGTGTAACGTGTATACGAGCCAGTTTCCCTTAGAAAGTCCTCTACGAAGGCATCCCTCCCTTTAGGCAGATAGCCCTCGTGTGCTTTGCCATAATTAAATAATCCAATCAAATCCTTAATTAAATACAATTGATTTGTAAATTCTACTAGAACTGACGGTAAGAATTGAAGTGGAAATAAATAATATGGTTTGCAATCTTGATTAATATAAAATTAAAAAAAATTGCATAGAAAAATGCTTGCATTCAGACAGAAAGCTTTTTGAAATATTTGCAATTGCTTTATAAGAAAGATTTATTAATAACCGTAATAATTACTTATTATATTACTGATGATTAGGATTCAGTTCTTGACAATTACATTTTAAATTAGAATTTTAAGGATATAATGAAAATACGCTACGCACAAAAATACATTTTAGGAAAAAATGAGTTGATTTTTTATGTTTTAAAACTTCTTAAATTCATTTAGTAAACATCGTATCCTCGTTGTTTATTGAATCCAGAATGTTGGTGTCGTTTATATAATTATTCTTACTTGTCCACAGAATCTGCTGACTTATCCAGCCATTAAGTAGCTGCAAATCATTTCTACATAACCATTGAACTTCCATTAATTCAGTCTCTAGAGGGTTGTATGTTTATATCATAATTTGACTTTTATAAAAAATGATTATTCTAAATATTATGTTTCTATAAAAATATATTGTGCTTTAAAAATATGGATAATAGTATCAGCCGCTCATTCAGCCACTTCCAAAGCAACAGTTTGTTTAGAAATAAACTATGCAGTTAATGTCATAAAATTCAAATAAATATCAAACGAAAATTCTCAGTTTTAGACAATTCGATTTAAACGAAGTAAAGTAGCAGACGATAAAACGCCGAAGGTAAAAATTTACTCTTACAAAAGCTTACTGTTAAATTTTTTAAAAAAAGAAAAGATACGAGAGAAATTTAAAAAAAAAATAGTTAAAAATTTGATCATCTATAATTTAAAAAAATAGCCTTTCATATAGTATTAATAAATATTTATTAGGTATCATTGAGGAAAAAATGTCATATAATTAATTCTCCGTAAAATTTTACTTGAAGTTTAAGGTTAAAAATAGCTGTGGCAATTCAGTGTAACAAAAATCCATAGACCACATTCGGCGTTATTATCGCTCAAAAACAAGGTGCCAAATTTCAAAACGCAAAATTATGTAAATTCGTGTATATCTTAGAAAATTTTGAATAAAAAAGTCTAATTTTTTGCAGATATGCTTAAAAATACACCTACTTTAAGATGATGGTAAAAATTTTATAGGTTATAATTCAAAATTTTTTTCGAAAAATCTATAGAAATTATTTAAAAATAGAAATTTAAAAAAAAACGCAAAAAATGGGTAAATTTTATTTGGAATGAACCAAAATTTCGAAATATGAGAGAAAAAATCAGAAAAGTTTAATAAAAAGAGAGATATTAATAAATATTTGCCAAATTCAATTAACATTGAGGAGCTAAAATTTTGAGAGCTAATATTTTAAAAACTATTCGTACGATTTTTACAAAACTTGGTATTCTGGCATAATTTGAGTCGTAGAATCGAAATATGTAAAAAAATTGGTATGTTATTTCAGAAAAAGTCCGATTTTGTGTCAAAATACCTATGTTAGAATAGTACTATATATAAATCTAATATATATCCTAGGTCGCGCTTTCGAGACATGAAAAACGTAGTTTGAATTTTGTCAATCGCCCCAGTAGAACGGGAGATATAGCACAGTCCCATTTTTTTTTTTTTTTTTTTTTGAGCAGTGTACATGCTGGACTTAGCCGGACATTCCAATAGCATTCAATATTTCCACAACACCATCACACTGGGGATGATAATTAGTCCTAGTATGTTTGATTACTTCCAGTGACTCATACGCTTCCATTATCGCCTGTGAAATAAGATTGGTACCCTTATCAGTAACAATACGTTGTGGCACCCCACATGAAGAAATGAACTGCTGCAATATTTCTTTTGTTGTGTCTGTTGTGGTTTTCTGTAACGGATAATCCTTAGGCCATCTAGGAAAATAATCGGTTACGACCAAACTAAATTTATTACATGTCAATGCACTGGAAGAAGCCCAGTTATACTCATCGAAGTTCCCTCAACAGGGCTGTTAGCCTCGGGCAATGTAATAAGAGCAGCCTTATGATGTCTTTGGCCTCGCCTTTGGATACAGTAGTAACATGATTTTTCATAATAGTAAATTTGTTTATGCGTTCCCATACAGAAAAATGAATTTGAATGTGGTGTAGAGTATCCTATACTAACCTGAGTGTGGAGCTGTAGATGAGTCATGATTCTCCTATAAAATCCTTAGCACTATCGTTTCAGGAACTATTAGTCTATTCTGCCTCTGCCAAAGAGAACTTGGCCTATTGTATTTACAGTATAAAATATCCCGTTGTATAAAAAAATGAGTAGTCCTAGAAGAGTTGTCTTTTTATTTCTCTTATAATTTGTAACTCTGGTGTAATTGAAGTCTTAACAATATGTGTGGCATTTACTATGAGATAAATAATCTGCAATTAAATTTAATTTACCTGGCTTGCGAACAATTCTGCAACTAGACTGGGATAAAACCATAATCCAACCTGCAGTTCCAGAAGTGGGATCTTTAAATTTTAAGACATGAAATAATGAAACCTGATGATAGAATACGATAAATTGTCTTCCTAATAAATATTGCTTAAAGCATACAATACCCAAACAACTTCCGAAGCCCGAACAACTTTCAAAACTTCTCTTTCCACTGTACTACACCTAGTTTCAGGTCCTTTTAATTTGCGAGTAGTATAACAAACTGGCTACTAGAAACCCTTTACATGCTCTTGACATAAAACAAAACAATTCTAGTGCATAATTAGAAGCATCAGTACACAGCCAAAAGATTTAGCAAAATCTGGTATAGCCAAAATAGGGTTATTTAGAAATTCAGATTTTTTAGAGTATCAGAAGCTTGCTCAGCTTCTTGTGACCAAAGAAAAGGAAATGTATTTTTTGTTAACTGAGCTAAAGGAAGTGCCTTTTCGGAGAGATCTGGGATGAACTCTCGATAAAATATCTTAAAATCGTGGGCACTGTTTTTAAGTTCCTATTATCACGTTATATTATACCTTTAGAGACATTAAAACCTAAGTATGTGATCTCTTTCTTTAAAATCGATGCATTTAGAAGTTTTAATTTTGAAACTATTCTCTTTCAGACTATCAAATACAATTTTTAATTTTTCTAAATGTTATTCAAATGTCTTGGAAGCAGTAACGCTATTAACTTTGTAAACCTTATTTTAAGGGTTGAAAGAATGACTAAAATAATTGACATTAACCTGTGAAAAGAGCTAAAAGCATTACGCCTAGCAGATGGAGTTCTTAACCACGCATAGTGCGCAGGAAAAGTAGAGGAACAACTTTTGAAATTATCACCTGAATGAATATTCATTTGAAAAACCCTGAAGTACAATCAAGTGTGGAAAAATAATTATCATCTGAGTGGATATTCATATGAAAAACACTGAAGTTTAATCGAATGTGGGAAAATAATTATCAAATTCCAAGTGTTGAATGAGCTCAATCGTGTTAGATAAAAGAAAACTGTTTTCTCATTTAATTTATGAAAGTTATGAATAAACGGTAAATATCACTAGCCCTTTTTTACAAATAATATTCAATCAGTATAGGGGCTATTACATTCTTGTACGATGTTTGCTTCAAGAAGTTCAGCTACGTTTTTGCCAAGTTCCTCTATAAGGTGAAAAGGCACTTTATAAGCTTTTTGCCTAAAAGGAATATTATCTCCTAAATTTATGTTGCGAAGAATAGTGTCACGTCCGGTAATGTGATTTAACACTAAGAAAATAAAAATTTTTGCATTATTGAGAATAATGCGCAATTGCTATAATATTGCACTTTTTTAGAGATATTTAGGAACTCGCAACTAATCTCTTTTATATATATATAATTTTGTTTTAGATGTGCATTAGTAATGTTAGCAGTGCTTTAAATAGTAGCGTAATAATGTTTTCAATAACTTTTATAAGTATTTGCGTTACACATTTACAATTCATTTGCACTAATTTTATCCTACACAACCTTCCTGCACAAATCCTAGTATAATACTGAATTTCGATGTGGGTTCACCCAAATTCTGACTTCCAGAGCGTTTACAATCTACCAATCCGTTATACAAGGACCATCGTTCAGCAAATGTACACATATTTGTTTCACAAAAATGCATTCATGATATTTTCATATTTTCAAATGATTTCACAGAATAAATGTTCAAATGATGAAGCGGCATAAATTCTCGTGACTATACTTATTCCCCCATACTGTGGCACAAAGATAAGTGACTCGATATAGTTTTCATGACGTAAGGAATTTCAACTTGCATCACAAAGCAATCATTCTTGATCACTGGTTTAATTTTCACTTGACGTGATAGCTAAGATCTAATGCATTATATACTCTATTGATTCACAGTTACTTGCTACGATAAATATAAATGTGCAATATGATAATTCTTCTTAAAACGAGGGAATTAATAAACTGAAATTGTGTTGGTCATTTGCTGGGTAGTTGGTATATTGTCTTAGTAAAAATAAACTAATTCGCCTAAACTATCTGGCAATAGAGTTCCTACATGAATTGTTTACTGATTTGCTGCTAGGAAAGGGTACAAACGTTTTAGAAAAGTACTCCACTTTATCTAAAAGCGCTTTCAAATATATCTTTAGAATATTTCAAGAAATAATATGTTATTATATGTATTATATTGTTTCTCAGAGATAACTAACTGCTTCCAATGCTTAAATTCAGCGGCAGCCCAGCTGAACTCCATTTAAAAAATTCCAGCCGGAACGTACATGATCTCCAAATAAGATAAGCTCCCTTAAGTAATGTTGTTATTGCAATTATGTTATTTAATTTTATATTCTTTAATTTAGCAGCAATAGAAACTGATTTTTTATACTAGAAATTAAAAACATGTCTCATTTTGTTTTCTGGGAGCGACGCTAAAATAGGAAAGCATTTTTACCTAGTGCTTAAAGAATAATGTTTAAATCGTTACATTTCTTTTACTCTCATTACCATATCTAGCTTGTAAGATCTATCTCTACTTGTCCACATACAATAACTTAGATCCTACAATAAACCTGGCGAATTCTAGGACAGGCGTGAATTAAATACCAGCACAGAAGAAGGGTGCAAAATAATCCCTTATTGAATCAAACTAATTTAACAGAAAGAACGGACTTCGTGCGTTACAAAAACACCGTTCACTTGCAACGGTAACTAAACGTAGACTAATAAATCAAATCTGAAAAATAAACGAGTGCAAGAAGATACTTCAAAAATTACTCCTAAGAGATAGACTCACAGAAATCTAACCGGCGTGATAGTAAACTATAAGGCCAAGAGGCTTATTAGCGTGACGCCAAATAACAACGAAACGTGCGCTATGCTAGCGAAACACGCTCTGAATAAACTGAGAATAATCACACGTTTAAATAGCACTTCACGTAACTTTAAATTTACATCCTGGCGAGAGAATGTGAGGGGAAGTTTGAGAAGTTAAGAACAATAAAACTTAAAATAAATTTGTTATGCAAAATAAGAAAATCCCTACAAGCTACTATCAATTTATTCTCATTTGTTATATTATTTTGTTATTTTTATTACCCTTCTTTATTTTACTAATAATTTATTCACTTTATTCGTGCATAATTTTATTTTAATAATATTTAAATTATTACTTATTTATTAGTAAGAGAATGTATTAAAGCTTTATTTTATTGCTTTATGTTTATTTAACATAAATTAAACATAAATTATTTTTTTTATTTTTATTTATTTATCGCCTTCTTTACATATTTTTAGGCCCATCAGCGGCCGAGCGATGAAGTCGCTAAACATTGGTAGTTCGGTCCGAGCTTCGAATCCCGCGAGTGGGTTGGCTGCATGGGCGTTTTCGTGGTTTTCCCCATGTTGAACGTGTATACGAGCCTGTTTCCCTTAGAAAGTCCTCCGCGAAGGCATCCCTTCCCTTAGGCAGATAGCCCTAGTGTGCTTTGCCATAATTAAATAAACCAAACCAATCTTTACATATTTTTATTTATTTACTGCTTATTCATTAATGTCCGTAGATCTTTGGAGCTTCTAATTTTAGAAATCAATCCCTGCCTGAAAAAGAATAACTGTTTTACTTGATGAATATCTTATATTCATACAAACATACATTATAATAAATGGCAATAATCTAAAAATATTAAAATAAGACCTAAATATGAATTACTCAGAAGTAAATTACATTGTTTGAGAAAGAAATTGAGAGATAAGAACTGTTCATTTTGTAGAATTTTACAGTAAAGTTCTCGAAAACATATAACCCATTTTGAGCTAAATTAAATCATAATAAGATAAGGCCATCAAACGAAGATAACTATTTAATTAATTTAAAGCTCTGAGTTTCGAAATTAAGAAATGTAAATGATAAAATCGCTCAAAATCCACTAACTAATTTATGCTTAACTCCTAACTTTAATTCTTAAATATATATTATTTCTTTAATTCATTCTCGGTTGAATTACGGAAACATAATCGATAATTTCAAAGTGAGAAATCACGATATCAGAATTAGATTTTTGAGATATTTAAATCCCTCCAATCTAAGTCTGATACGATCAGATGAAAAAGAAAATAAACGTATTATTTTCAAGAATCTAGGTTTATGATTCTATAACCTAAGTTACTACTTTTACATATTTTACCGGAACTTAATATAATTTAATTCCATAAACATTATATTTAAAAAGGGGAATCATGGTATGTAAATATTATATCTAATTTAATGCCAGAAAAAAAATATGAAATCACGTCATATAATTAACATTTAAAGGATTTAAATGTTCTCTTCCACCCTTCCACCCTTGTCTATCCTCTGGAAGAGGGTGTCCACAGGGTGTCTAAGTACAGAAAATTTACAATGTAGTACACGTAAATAACGACGTATATCGCTAATGTATTATTTAAGTTACATATATATCGGAAAACAAATTGTATAAGTATGGACATAATTTATTTATGTTCATACTTATACAAATTGTTTTCTATCCCTGCTATTGAGAAGAATTATCTCTTCCTCATTTAGCGTAATAGGATCAAAATTATCAAATTTTGGAAATAAATGATAAAGGAAATGATATAAAATATTAGATTTTAAACAAAGTGCGAAGAAATATAACATAAGCCGATAACTACGTTTCATTTTTAATTTAAGACATACAGAAAGAAATTCAAGGCATCAAACGGGGATCGGCCAACCTTTCTCATAAAGGGTCAGAATGTAAAAGGTTTAGATTCGGTAGGCCACAAAAAAGAGGTGGTTTAAAAATGCTTTAGGAAATGATATTTTGCATAATAGTTATACACGTTTTGCTGACAGTTGCATACACACATTTACAAAACTCAATAAATTTATTATAGAACAAGCTATAGGGTTCCAACTTTGGATTTACCGTTATGTGTGTGGAACTTTGAGAACCGGTAAGCGAACAATTGCTTTAGCTCAGGAAATAGAAACATAAACTGAAGAAGGGTTAATTGTCTGTTATTGCTCAAAATAAGGATTAACAGATGGCCCTTTTCGGTTAATCTTCGGATTATGGTAACTTGGCGATTTTTACCGAAAATTTGGCGGCCAACCCTGCTACAGCAACCTGCTAGTTTTTTTTCTTTTGGTCGCCATTTTGTTTCCACGAAGTAAAGGCCCCCCCGCGCCCTTTTTTTTAACTCAACATTTTTTTTCCAACAATCTGCTAGCCAAATTACTCTTATGCTAGAACTATTATGGAACAAAAGTGCTTAATTGTGACGAAGATTAGGTCCGAAATTGGGAGAAAGTGCAGAATCGCCCACCGCTTGCCGCGTTTTTAAGAATTGCACATACGCGGTATCCATGTACACGTCAACCTATTTTCACTTAAAAAAACATCCCAGAATTACACAAAAATGACATTGCGCACACTCTTGACTTTATCCATGTACACTGCTAAAGTACTAGCTAGTAACCTTTATCGCTTTACCAAAATGTCGCCAAACTACCTGTTACCATATTCCAAAGATTAGCCCCCTTTTCTCAGAACGTACAGTAAAGCCTCCACTTGGGCTTGAACTCAAGAATACTAAGAAAATCAAACTTGACTAGTGCTTTACTAAAAAGATATATTCGAAGCTATTAAAATTCTACAGGAATTGGTCCCTAAATGCTAACTAAACGGCGAGGCTATCAAGGGCATGAAATACGGCCGAGTGTTAGTAATAGCTTAGAGAGAATATAGCCAAAAGGGAAACGCGCGCTAGTCAGAATCTCTGCCTCTCTAACAAAGTCAGTGAAATTTCCGACTTAACTGCCGCTATACCTTCATTTGCATTAACCACGATTTTAAAAACACACTCTTTCATGAAATTTGTAAGCTGAAATTAGAAAGAACAAGAAAGTAGCTTTAACTAAAAATAACTGTTAAAAACTTAGGCTAAACCTTACAAAGTTAAATGTTATACTAATGCAATAAATGTAATTGTGTTCGCTGAAATATTATTTCATCATACTAAAATTCGTAGTTAGTAGTTAATATCACTTAACATTGTTTGCAAATGGTCATCTGTTCATAAGTATCTTTACAGACTTCATTTTCGAAAATGTTCTTTCACGTTGGTAAGTACTCCTAAGTGTAGACATAAATCCACGTGCAGATGAATTTAATTGATCGTATTTATCTTCCGAAAGATATGTATAGAACTGGGGTTCATCAGTTTCTTTGAAGGTCATTTTTTTAGTACATTATGATTTGAAAGATGAGTTCCTTCCAACTGAAGGTCCGACTGAAGTGCCTTTGTTTTAATTAATTTACTGTTAAATATGTTTTGAACTATGCAAATGTCCTTTGCACTTACCTTAAGATCTAATAAACATTGTTTTAACTGTAATTTAAATTCAGAAAATATGTCCGTCTCGAATTTTTCGGGAAAAAAAAATTCGTTAATAACTGATTTTTTACAGCATGGAAAATGATCAAACTTGTTTAATATTATTTGTGTTTCAAACAATGAGATTGTTCCGCTGTATGACTTAAAAGTATAATACATTTCACATATAAGCTTTTTTTTTTTACCCTGTAATTTTAATTTTCTAAAATATACCCCATTATTTCTTCAACAAAAACTAATTTCCATAGCCATTAATCATTAGGTAATAGTGCTTGTGGACAGTTTCTCTCCTTTAGGAAAATTTCTGTTACTTTTCCGAGTTAAAAAAAGTTCCATTTACCAGAGCTAATAAAGTTAATTGTTGACACAAATTTTTCAATAACACATGAAAGATCAAGGTTTTCACAACGAGAGGATCTTGGTGAATAATACAGTGAATAATCAAAGGTTTTGAACGTTATGCTTCTTCACAAGCCTTAAACATTTATTCAAATAATCCTTTAATCCTTTCCAAATGCCACAAATACTCTTTCACAATTAGTTGTGACACATTTTAACTGCTTTCATTGCAAATTGTACTGTGTTAGCGTTTTCCTTAATATACTGATTTCTTAACATTGCTTCTGAATGCAACGTGGAGTAGTTAAAATTTTATGTAACATTCATTAATGATACGAAAAATAACAAACATAATTCAATAGTTCAGCACTGATGTTTCTCGCAAAAGTAAAAACTATATGTCATGATAACCGACTTATTAACCAAGTACTTTAGGTAACAAGCACTTGGATAATTAGTTGGTACCTTGTTAAGAATAAGTTATGTTTCATAAAACTGAACGCTTTCTCATTCCGCACTTGTGACGTCATCAAAATATTGTTAATTGCCTATTTTTGCCTAACTTTGACACTCTACGCTCAACCACATTTGACATTCTACTGTGGCATTCTAAATTTCATTTTTTAAAAATTTTGTAATGGTTTCCTTTAATTGCGAAATAAGCATAAACGAAATCTATACTTCGGGTGTTATTGAGATGTGTTTTACCGAGACGTGTTTTGCGTCTTAAAATTTTTTATCCCTGAGACCGTCATTGGGGAACGTAGTCCTACTTTGAAAATCTTTGTAAACAAATACAATATATTGAAATATCTGAGGAACGAATGAACATTTCTTCTTTGACCTGGAACATTGCTCAAAAGGCACATGGGGTAAATCCCCAAACTGTTCATGCAGCCAACGTGTTCGCTAAGATTAAAAACATTTTCCAGCTATCAGGATTAAGCTTAATGCATTTAAATACATTGTGCTCTCGATTATCCGGGTTCGGATTATGCGATTTGCAAATTATCCGCGCCTGCCGCTGTCCCATACGCACACTCAATATTATACACGACAGTGTGTAAGAAATAAACACGCAGAAGTCTGAGAATGCTTAAAAAACTTTAAATTACATCTGTACAATAATATAGTTGAGGGCATTTGATTATACAGATTGAGTTTCTTTCATATTTGTGTGCATATTTTCTGCTTATTCTGTTACAAATAGATTTAGTATTTTAGAACTAAAAATTAACAACGATCACTGCAAGTACAAGCGCAAGAAAGTTGTCTTGACATCAAAACAAAAACTTACATTAATCGAAAGATTTTAACATGGCGGATTTTAACAAGCTCACCGAAGAATTTAGAATTTGAGCTTAAATTGTGGGTTCGTTTGAGACGGCAAAGTCTTTGTTGAAGCATTATTGTATTTTGTAAACAAAGGGGATTCGAATGCAATGATAAAGTAGCACGGTGTGAAATTCGACAAACGTTTAGACGTTTTGAAGAACAAAGTGAAATTACTGAATTTTCTAAGAAACAAACGCATACAATATGCATGAAAATTGATAGCTTGGATTATACGTATGATTTATATTTGAGATTTCAGTACTTGAGCATTCCGGAATATCACTAAGAGAAATGGAGCACAGATTCATTACAATAATTTAAACATTACAATAATGCATTTAATAATACTTAATTATCGGCGTATATAGTTTTTCTCGATGCGAACAATGTTATAGATAGTTTTAGAATATCGCATACAATTTGAAATAAATTAATGTTACTTTCTTAAAACGGAATTTAAACAAGGAAATGATCGAGTGGATGTGTTTATTGTTACATTGTAATTAAACATCATTTACGGGAAACGACTGGTAAAGCGTAATAAGGGGCTACGTAGCAAATGTCAAAATTTATAGGAGCAAAAATAAATTATCGCATTCCTTACAAGATTGTCACATGACGTTCGAAAAAAGCTGAATTACATGGATCCTAGTTACATCGATCTCATAATTGTTTGTTGGAAACGTCTGACATTCTGTTGAGGAATGGGATAATATTTTTGTTGTTCCTGTAAAATTTGAATTTTGTGACATAGCCCCTTTCTACAACTTCCGATTTAAATGGCAGTGTAATAGCTAACCAAAATAAAACAAGTAGTATGAAACCAGGTATATACATGTTACACCTTGTTAAACTATATGACTCACGGTGAGAAAGCATACACGAGGTTATCGGTGTTAGAAACATATTTTGTGGTGGAGACATTAAAAGAGAAAATATATCACATTTTATGTTGTTCTGAATAACATATAAACAACCTATTTCAATGAGTTTATTTTATCCTGTGAAAATCCAGCACAAAGAGACTTTGATGAAATCTAAAGATACTTTCCAGTTAACACCTGACAATTTCTTCAAATGAAGCACATAAAGTAGACGGAACTAGTACCATTTTAGAGGAAAATATAACTTTCTTCTATAACAAAATATTTTAAATTAGTTGAAAATGGTGCATGTTCTGTTTCAAAATGTGTGAAAGTAGCTCTTCGGCTTAGAGTGCCGATAGAGAGCTCTAGGTGTAAAAGAATATAGCATGTGCTTTCAGTGTTCCTAAACATGTTCCTAAATGTTCCTGAAGACTTAAAAGAGAAACTGTTCTGCATCTATTGAGACGATGTCAATCAATGTAATGATTTAGGGCTTTACAGAATTAGGAAAGCTGCATCGCTTCTTTGTTAACTATAAATACCAGCCTGTTTCCTTTTTCTAATAATGTCGTAATTAACCTTACATCCATGGAATACCTATATTACTTGCTTTTACGCTCAAACAAGGATGATGTACCTCATAGATGCAGTTTATACAGTCTAGATATCTATAATGATTATTTGTCTTATTACTAGAATTTAAACTTAGTTTATTTTTGTGTCAACCTAACATATTTCGCTTCATATCGTTAAATAATTCTCTGAACACTGAATGCAAGGTGGTGCCCAACCTTATATTTTCTGTAGTACAGAACGCAGATACAGCTCATGCGCCTCTTCGTTAGTTTAAAAAAGGTAAGAGGTGAAAATTTGTTAAATAGGAGGTTACACAATTACATCTGTCATTTTGAATTAATATGCTAAGCAAATTTATTATTATGAATGCTGTTCAAATCAATATCAATATTTTAGACTAATAAGCAGCCGTATAATTTAGAGTTTCTCATATATTTTTAAATCAAAGAAATACTATTATTTTAATTTATTAACAAAGTAACAATTAAAATAAAAATAAACAAGGGATCATCACACTATCCACTTACTTCCTTCCGTAATTCAAAGGAATGAACTAAAACGCATAAAGGAAATTATTAACATTTAGATTACTGCAAGAGATATGTCTCGAAAAATAAGAGAAAATACTGTAAAGTATTTGTAAATATTTTAATCCTTTTTTTATTTTATTTTTGATTTTCTATTTTGTAGTATTCCGTATTGCTTTATTTGCTTATTTATTGCATTTTATTTATTTAATCTTTTTAGAAGGTAATTTTATGGTTTATACTTTTAATAAAATTTCTTGCAGCCTGTCTTGAATTTGAGTGTTTATTTTAGCATAGAATTGTAGAGCTTTTGACTCTGATTGCAACTGTTTTAGAATTGTAAAAATAGCCCAATTAAAACTCGAGATATGGGAAATGAAGTGATATCTGGCGATTTCTCGCCAACTTGGAGTCTTTTTTTAAAATTCACGAAAACACATTTTCGAAGCCTTACGACCTGTTCTTTCAAAAGTTCCCAGAGCCCACGCTGCAGGATATAAATATGGGTCAGAAAGCCGCAGAGAACTACATGTTAGGGTTTACCCTGGGAGTGATATGAGGAACTTTGCGATTTATTTGTGTGCTAAGGAAGAGCTGCTGAATACCCCTGTTCTCTTCAGCGATGACCAGCCATCATTACGCTGTGTCTACCATTTATTTTTTTCTATTTTCCATAATAAACTGTTCATGTTTTCTGCTTATCTCGATTCATTAATTAAAGAAACATCAACTACCCCGTAACGCAGAACAATATATAATACCTAGTGGGAAAGAGCGGACTAAATTCGCCATATTATTTAAATATTTTCATTATGTAGGAAAATGCTAAATCGCAAATTTGTGTATTTCTTGCAATTACGTTAATAATATTCTCAATTGTCTGCAAATTAAAATTAAAAATTCTAAAAGAAACGGCGTTCTGTTCAAAATTGAAGGCAGTTTTGAGTATTATTACACTTCCTTACCGACATTCCTTACCGATTTAAATCGATAACTTAATGTAAGAGTAACTGCTTGTGAGAGTCTGTAAACATGTCTCGCAAATTTTCAGATTCGATATAAGTACAGTAAAGTTATTATATTCATACTTTATGGCTTGAGCTCTAACTTGGATCGCTTAATGATTTTGCATAAAGAATTAAAGATATTTCTGAAATTTTAATTTTCATTTAGTTTTAATAGGTTCGGATTAGTTTTATTTTAGATACGTGTTTGCGTAAATATAAAAGTATTAACGAAGTTATGCTTTTGGAAATGTTACAGAACAGCAGTTTCACAACAGGTGATCATCGGTTCATCTTACTAAGCCACAATTTCAAAATTACCATTCAGATTTCAATGATGGCATTTAAATTACATCCAGGCAGATATGGAATGATGTTATCGAATATGCGTGAATTCGAATAATTTATGCTGTCACTCATTTCCTCCGGCAGCTGGTGCCATATATTGGGGGAAGTGGAAATTGAGGACTAAGCTTGGAATGCGTTCCTACATAACTTTCACAGTTAGAGAGCAGAGTGGTAATCAATAGACGATGCTTCATCTGAGCCAATATTGGCGCATCACAATGGGACTGCTATTATACAAATGCCATGTTCAGTGCTAAAAAACGTCTTTAAGTGACTTGATTAAGAGATAATATTATTATTATGAGATAATAATTTAACGAGAAACTTGAACGTGCATGTTGTGAAAAACAGAGATATTTCTAAAGGACTTTTGTATTAATTCAGAAACTTCTTTTAAGTGCATGAGAATCATAGAAAAAATTTTAATTAGATAATTAGTCACAGAAGGATTTTACTAAAACGAACCTACGAAAGATAGCTGTATATTAATCTATGTTCTGCAGATTCATTTCAGTGAAAATATGGATATTTTGTAGCAAATAAAGATTGTCAAAAAAACAAAAAAGAACAGTTCGCTTACTGAAAGATTTAAAGTAAAGAGTAGAAAGTAAAAAGTTAAAGAGTTAGAAAAACCAATAAAATTCAGAAACTACATAAAATAACAAAATAAAATTCATTTGAAAATTTATAAAATCTAGACACATAGAGTAATCGGAAACATGAGTTAATATTGTTCTGTATTAGTATAGAACATTTTAACATAAGACATTTACAATAGATACTACTAAACATCATAACTGTGTAATAGAAAATTTATAGCAGTTAGTGTGTATAAGCCAATATTGAAATGGTACATAGATGTCCAATATCAGTAACTATATTTCAAGAGTAATTCATGTGAATAAATATTATAGCAATACAAGTATACAAATATAAATGGAATTGCCTTGTGTCACAAATAAGGTGCAAAACTCATTCGGTAAAGACTACATAAAATATACATGGTCCAGTGTAAAAAATTAAATAAAATTAAATACAATACAGAGTAAGTAAAATCAAACTAACGTTTATTCATGGTGACACGTTTAAGAATACAAGTTACATTTTAAATTGGTGGTGACTGGTCATCTAAATATCTGAAGAAACAAACGGAAAAATAATTTGTAAAACATACCTTCTTTAACATATATAAAAGTTTCACAGTTCACTTGATACATTTACTTGATACAGGTGAAAACAATGACACGATAACAATCTCGTCGCAGGACATAATTACTATACTTCGGGAAAATCATCTGTAAGAAGAAAACAGTATGAGATAAAATTAGTCAAAGGCAACTGTTTCGGAGGCCAGGCTTCCCTCCTTTCTGCCGCTTCCAACCGGTAGGACACCGGTCTTCCCAAATCCACAGGCCATTCTTGAGTCAGGAAATAAGCAAGGATTATTGTATCAGTTCGCCTTTCTTCTGTGCAGGTTGTTTAAACGTTCGTCACATTCACGTCTCCGAAGCTACTGGCCTCCACGCTGCACCATAGAAGTGTCATCTTTTTGTCTCGAACGGCTAACCGAAATTTCTTTTTCCCGTCTCCGTCTCTCGTCCAAACTGCTCAGCAACTTTTATACTCGGCAAGATCTTGAAAAAATTGACGAAGTATAATGATCGGAAGAACGCCAAGCACAGCAACCTTAAACTAAGGAACATTGAAATCTTCACGGGAAGGGGCGAACGACGCTTCCATTTGGCGAAGGACGCAGTTCAACAGTGCACCCTTTATGACCACTCTACTGGGTCAACCTCCTCTCTGCTGATGTAAGGGGGAAAAGCACTAGCCTCACCTGGGGTGCAACTCCAATATAGCGAGGAACCTATTCGACGACCTTTCACTCCCGTAAACCATCTCCCCATAGAACATTTCCCTGCTAGAGATGTCACAGCAAACAGGGTCCCGTTTAAGTAAAACGCCAGATGGTGCAATCATCAGAACATGTGTTAAAACTCTTGGCGAAAGAGTTTCGGGATGTCGAAATCCCCAGATAAGGAATTCTGAGAAACGGATTCCCAGCCGACAACTTTGGATGTGAAAAATTACATAACCAATGAATAGTTTTTCAACACAATAAACAAATTCAGTACAGTAAAAATTAAACTATTATTTAACAATTCAGTTCATTAGAATGTTATCGCAATATAAATTTTTTCTTCAGCAGAAATTAAGTATACACACTCATTATCCAGATTGAGTTCAATTACAATTGATTTACCTTACCACCAGTCAGAAAATATGAATTCGATAAACTTTAGTAGAAAGAGGGGTAAAAATTAAGTTAAATAAAATTTAAAAAATTAAATTAGCACACCAATAGTGCAGCAACAAAACTTAAATTAAATTAAATAATTAAAGTTAAATTAAAGTTAATTAAAAGAAATAATTAAAGTTAAAAGTTAAACAACTTTAAGGGTCAAAACAACAAAACAACAAAAACCAAGTAAACTTAAGTCCCTAAACTCAAATCAAAATAAACCACTTAAGAAAACTTTTGAAGCAACCATACTTAAATTTAAAGTTTACAGAGTTACAGTTTAAACTTACAACCAACATTAAACAACTAAAGCGAAATTAATAATTTTAATTACTGATCAAAAGTGAATTAAGTAAGCAAATAACTTAAAGCTTACAAATAATAACAATTAATACATAACAATATTTATGCCACGATGTTTGATAAGATATGAATAAATGATAAAAGAAATCTTATGATTTTGATTACATTTAGAAGTGCTTAGGAATAAGAATTTCCCTCTTTTCTTCTAAGAGTTTCTCTGGCTACAGAAAAATTAAGTTCAGAGATATTATTCAAAAACAGCTAACAGACAGATTTAAAAGGGCACTTCTTTACACTTTCGATGATTTCGTTGATTTTATATGCATAGTATTAACGTGTAAAATTACTAAATTTAGGTTAACAAACTGGTATTGTAAATGACATTACATTTTTCAATCAGTGAGATGACATATGTTTCTCGCCACTTTGTTCAGTGCTGACTGGAATGTCACGAATGTTCTTTATGATGTTGCAAATCGTTCAACTACTAACAGAACAAATATCTGTTATTGATCAAAACATAATGGCGTAGTACTATCTGTTTTTTTTTCAACCTACCGTTTACTGTGCTTGATATTCCGTGCTGTAAGGCTTATCAGACCTTCACAAAGGGTCCCTTTCATTCACACAAAAAACAGTATTCACAAATGCATTCTATTGTTAAAAGCAATCATATTTATCATGAGAGTTCGGAGCCTTCTATACAATCCTATATTTCACAGATAAAGATTTTAATGTTCTTAAAATTCCAACCAGTCTTCGCTCTATATGAAACGGTTCGTTTGCATATTCCTTGTACTATATTTTTCTAAAAAAATTTAGTTCTTAAAATACATACGTTGCAGATGTTCGGTACTTATTTTTATCCTCTTTTAATATAATTGATCTTCATGTGTAGGCATTGGTAGGGCTGCTATTAATCCGGGAAATATGTTAAAGTTCTGTAGGCCTTATTAGACAAGAGAGCGAGTTATCGCCATGTCTGAAATATGATCACAAAGCTTAAGAAGATTTAAAAAAACCCTTTTTTTATATTATCCGAAATCTTGACATAAAAGGCACAATTTTTGCTAAAGACAAACCTCCACTTTAGCCTATGTAAAAAGCAATAATAAAAAATTCATTTCAAACGTTGATAACTTAGTCAAAGATACACGATCAAATGAATAATCTATAATGTCTCAATTAATTTTACCGGCGCGTACGTTTAAAGCATCGGCTAACCAGAAAATGCAGAATCTGGTATAATAACTTTTAGATAGAGATAGATAAATTCTAAAAGCGCGACGATAATGCCAGAAACTCTTTCTTTCTAATATTCAGAATCCTCAGCTTATATACTCTCAAAGCTAATTTCTATCCTTGTAAGGAATATGGAAAGATGAAGTTATAATACAGATCAAAACCGAAACAACTGGTAATTAACATAGGAATCGTATAAAATGATTACAGCACCTAAATAAACGAAACAGAATATTTATGTGTAAATTTACCAAGTTAGTAAATAAAATTAATGAAAAAAATAATGATATGTAATTCCTTCAGTGCACAGACCTTTCGGATAAACTACCAACGAAACAAAGAATAAAGTGAGTAACATGAAAATATTTTTTAAATAGTTTATACGCCGTAGGCTTATTCAAAAATTTAAACAGTTTTTGAATCAGATGACTTTACAAAACCATTATGTTTTAATTATTAATTTTCAAAATAAGTTCTCCCTGAATTACAAGTTTCATAGAGTTCCATGCACAGTTCAAAAACAGCTAGCGAGGGATCTCTTTAACACCATATTCGTCAGAGTTTTCAGCTTCTTATTTAAAGAAAATTCTACGCTCAATTGACTTTTCAATAGTAAGAATGCTCATAAATCACCTGATGCTAAGTCTACCTTTATGGAGGGTGTCTAGCCATCGATTTTAGACACAGCATTCAATGTTGCAGAAGCAACAGGATATCGGACGTTGATCTAAGGGTAGGGAAGCTAGGTTTCTTGAATAAATCCGATCTTCCCGTCTTCAAAGTTTTTTAAAAAGAAATTTTCGAGGTGTTTTCACAATAATCAGAGCTCATTTGTCTCCCACAGTGTTGAAATGCTAATAATCGAAAATGAAATGGAAAACAGGTCAGAATACTTTCTTTCATGATTACTTCTCAATCACTTGTGTAATACCGACTATGAAGTAACCTACACCACTTAAATACTGATACACAATTAAAAGTTTCATTATCATTCGTATTTCATAATATTTAAAGTATTTTTTCATTACCAAGACTAACCTGGATATCATTATTTTTGATTGAACAATAGTTAGAAACTACGCTTAGAAAAATACGTATGGAATTTAAAACTTGTGAATGATTTCAAATCTGCAAATTAGAAAAACCAAAATTATTAGAGTTGAGAACAAATATCCTCAGAATGTTTGACAACGGAAGTCCTCTGGAAAATACAATATTAATATCCTCAGTATGTGAAACTGGTGAAGCCCTCGGGACATCTGGAATCTACATCTTCAGAACAACCTCATATATCCAGGTACATAGCGACTTAAACAAGATATCATCAGGATGTTAAAGCACAGTGTCATAAAGGCATCTGAGAATCAACATAATATAGATATCCTAAGTATATCCCTCGACATTCCTACGTATAAAGGACATGCTGAAGATATTTTGTGCTACAGGGGCTTTCCCTAAGATTAATATAAAATAAATCACACTTTCTTCGTATCCACCATCTTCCTCATCCACCACAACAAAGCGTGCTGGATACATGCCCTTTTTGTCCCATAATACTGAAGAGTTTGGCTGCTCAAATGCAGATACAGACATGTCAGTATACGAATTTGTCAAAATCTAATGCTATTAAGAAAAACAGAGACGATCTAAAAACATTTCAACCAGCTCTTATGGGATAATACAGTTCGCGTTTCAGCACATAAGGTTAACAACTTAAGTAGGTGAACGAGAGTATTTAAACGAGTGAACGAAAAGATCAGACAGCACGTGATTTCGCTAGTGAAGCGCACGTTTGCTATTTTATCCTCCAGCTGTTAATCAGAGTAGCGGCTACACATTCTAGACATGTAAGTTAGTCTGTAGCCGGTGTAGGTTTCCAAGTCAGCCTGTTAGATTAAATTAAACTGTATAGTGTAGCACTAGATCTTTACCTTTTGCATTTATTGTTAAATTTCTTTTAAGTTATAAGGTATTTCTCCCGCCTTCCTGACATGCCTTTGTGGTGTAGTGGTTCTTCACGTTGACGTCTCACGTCTAGAGTTCACGTTCTCACGTCTAGAGGTCCGTGGTTTTATTCCAGGCGAAGGCGATTGCTCATTTTTCATCCTGCCTGTTTAAAAAAAATACTTATGTCTCTACAAAGTTATCACTGCAAGTAGCCGGTGCTGTTGTATGCATGCAAGTCCGTGCGCTTCTGTTAAAGAGTTGTGATTAATAAAAGGACTTTTACACCCTTTCCCAGTTCCAGGTAATTGCTGCGTTTTCATGTTTTGTGATGCTATCATCAGAAAATGCATCTTGCAAAGTCTTTTGATAGCAGTGTTATTTTTTTTTACCTATCGATCACAATTAAATAAACAGTGCTGAAAATCGTACACAACACTTAGAATAATTGCTTCTTTTAGGAAAACAAAGTTAAACATCATTTTAAAATTACCATACATGGAAATTATGAATTTCTTCGTTGGATGGCATATAACGTTGAATAGCTGCTTGCTTGCAAAGTGTCATCGTAGATTTAAAAATTCGCTGTGTACACAATGAGCTTTCATAACATCATGTACGGAAATAAATAAATATTTTTTCGGGCAATATGGAAGCCCGCAATTTCATCGTTAGCGTATTTCCATGTCAAGTTCTTGGTCCGCGTATTGTCTTTATCTTTATCCTCTCCTCATCATCATCTTCGTTCTTTCTCAATGCTTGCCCGATTATTTTCGTTGTCCCCTTCAGCGAGTGCGACGTAAAACAAACTTGTTTACATACATCCAAGTCTGCATCTTCTCTATACTAGCACTAATGTACTTCCTCTATGTAAGTAAATCTAAGACTTCTAACATCTGAAAGACTTGTTTTAAATCCAAAATAATTTTTGCCATTCATATTCGTCACCTATGAAAATGATTACAGCCAGTCAACGGCGACGTAAAGTAATGTTCTTTATATCTCTCTAGTAAAGAGAAAACTTTGAAAAGGCATCCTTCAGCGCCAATTGATTCTGAAAATCATAAGTATTACTTTAAATGTTCAATCTTCTCACAAGGATACATAGAAATGGTTTGATAATTTATCTTTATATTCGAGATAATTCCTTGATTCATTCGTGCGATCGTTAGTCTGATACGTTGCGAGGCAGAAACATAACACAAACGTTTTCAACATATCTTCAGATTGAGCCTCTAACTTAAGTTTTTACCCAATAGGCCTAAATTTCGGATTCAAATCTAGTGCCACTATTTTTATGCTGCCAATTAACTGGATGCCAGTTATGATGAATTTGACTGTAATTTGAAAAATACTAAAAATGCTTATAATAAAACAAAAGGAAGTAACTGTTGGTAAGTAAGCCGTATTACAAAATTTGGAAACCATTGTTTTTTAAATTGCACCAATTTCCTATGCATAGAATGATATTAAAAAATTTTATCTGTCTCTTAATGTTTGATTTAAAAATAAAACATTTAATTAATTTTCTTCAAAAAATGAAACATAGACTATTACTTGAATTCATTTATTACATTTAATTCAAATGAATGTAGTTTTATCGGGAAAACTTTCCTATCTGTATGTTAAAAAACAAAAGGTACGTTTCATATCTCCGAACGAAAAATTGATAATTTGAGATATCTTTTCAGTGTTATCAGTACCACTCAAGTTTATCAATGTTTTGCAGGGTATAGTTTTATGTTACTACTAATAATGGAAAAAGCCAAATTACCTAATGACTACTTTTGACTGTTCAAACATAATTAAATGTAAAATTCATTTTGAAATGCTGTCAGCTAGCTGTCAAATTCAGCTGAATAGATATAGTAATAATTAACATAGGTATACATTACATGATAATAATTAATGCAGTATGAAAGCTGAATGAGAGAAACATGATTGCGTGTGAAGAGAAAATGAGATGAGAGAATCATGCGTATGAAGAAACATGAGTGCAATCGAATGAAATAAACATAAATTTTGCGTGAAATAAAAGGCATCATGCATTAGAAAAAGCAGATATTTAGCGGCCTTAAACTAGGTTTTTTTTAAACTAGTACTTTGAGATTTACTATATAGAAGTGTGCAAACAATAAAATTTATATCTAAGCCTTCTTACTTTTCTAGTTAGTTCTCAAGTTATTGGCAGGTATTTCCTACAACATTCACCCAATTCCTGCTACTCACTTCCAAACCTAACTTTTGAATCTCTAGGGTCGAGAGTGAGGAGAAGCTAGCAGAGAATTTCGTGCTAATGGTCAGCCGCTCTTGATTAACCTCGTTCCGGATAATAGTGCTTTCTTATGACTTCTACCGATTGATATTTGGCCATCTAATGCTCTGAAGCGGGTCGAAGATTTCGATTGCGACCTGACCCACCTTTATGAGATCAGAGTGGTTTCATTAGAAGCCTTCTGTTTTTATTGAATTCGTGCATTCAGTTTTGTGTTAAGGGGACTCATACACCTTAAAACCCGTAAGATCTTCGAATATGTGACTGTTACAGGAATTGAGGTAACTTATTTATTTTGAAATCAATTACTTCCAACTTTTTACAGCTGACTACATAATATAGCTGCTTTCTTAAATAGTAATCAGAAAGTTTGTGTTGCCACAAATATTTTTATAATTTAATCCGCTTTGTGACAAAATGTTTCGTCATGTTTCCACCTTGCGCGCACAGTTTAAAACATTTCGTTGCATAATTTAATTCCATATTTAATATATAGCTTTTATAACATTTGGAAAATACTGTGAACCAAAAATTCTAAGAATTTCATATTAAATTTTTATTTTATTTGGAGTTGAGGTTATAAAATGTATTTTTTATTAAAAGATCTGTAATATTTTTGTCCATAAAATTTTTTAATATTAAAATATTCATCATATTTTTAGTTCAGTTAGATAATAGTGCCTATATAAAGAATTCCATCAAATTTCAAGTATGTACTACGAGCCATTTTTAAAATATCATGCGCGCAAGGTGAAAACATGTCGAAAAATTTTGTCGCAAAGCGGATTAAATTACAAAAATATTTGTGGCAACACAAACTTTCTGATTACTATTCAAGAAAGCAGCTATATTATGTAGTCGGCTGTAAAAAGTTGGAAGTAATTGATTTTAAAATAAATACAATATCCCAATTCTTGCATCAGTCACATATTCGAAGATCATAAGGGGTTTAAGGTGTATGAGCCCCCTTAACATTGTTTTCCTATGTTAACATGCAATTTGAACTGATGAATGAATAGGGTACATCCCTGAGCTGAATTCTTACAGCAAAGAAATACCAAATGAGATGGATACATATTGTTAATTAATATTTTAAGGAATATTTATAATACTAGTAGGCTATAAAATAAAGTATTTTGCAAATAGAAGAATATATCCTTTCAGTATCTGATCATCTAAGTATATAGGCACAACAGTACACATAAATTCTAGCACATTTCATGAATTTCAGTTCTTCTTCTCGTTTAGTTTTCGTCATACACGGTTTTAATTTTAAAGCAAAAGCTTATTTATAATGAATTATTGTCATTCAGAAAATACTACATGTTTGGAAACTTATAAGATATCAGAAGTGGTAACAGAATGCTGGATATATTTCTATCTTATTCGAAAAATTTTTGTAGTAGTACTTGTTAGTAGAAACATATGTGCATGCGGAAACCAAACCAAGGATGGGCGAGAAGATAAAACTGTATTTATTGATGACGATCAAATACTAACTGAATGTCTCATTTAAAAGATATATATATATATATATATATATATATATATATATATATATATATATATATATATATATATATATATATATAAATTGTATCATCTGTAAAATTATGAGACTATAACTTTATAACTGAATTTTATAACTTTATAATTTTAATTTAACTATACAATGTAAGTTATGTGGTACAAAAGCATAATAAACTTTACTCGAGTTAAAACATCATATGAGTAAAAACATGTGTTACTTTTGAAAACAAATATCGTGGTAAAAGTAATGAATCAAATTTACGACGAAGCATTTTAAAAAGCAATACTTTTTGTGTACCGTTGGAAACACTGTCGAAAGGAATATAAATCAGCATTTGAAAAATCATATGCGTGATAGCAGTGGACAAGTTTTATTTTTAAATATATTTAAGCCCGAAAGTACAAGAAAAATTTTTCAAATCTTTAACCATTGCAAATGAGTCATCTACATCGCTATAGGGCTCACTTCATAAAGACGTTACTGTTAGAAATAAGTTGTATTTAGTATTCTAAATGTCTAATCAATCTAAAAATGCATTTTTTGGGAAGTTCGTAAAACTTCAGGATATTTTCATGGAAGCTGAATGTTGGATACTCGTATGTTCATCTTCTTTAGGATCTTCTAAAATTCTGAAGTACAATTAAAATTTTCGTTTAATGTAAGGTTTCTATTCAGTTAACAGAAGAAATCGCTACGTTTTCAGGCAAAGCAATATCCAAGGAAAGTTCCATTATTATTACGCATTTATGAGCTTATCTACATTTGCATTCTCCAAAGAAACAAAGAACCGTCCATTACTTAATTTTGCCTTTAACAAGCTAATGTAATGATTTCATTAAGTAGATCTCAAAAAACGATGTTCAGAAAGAAGAAAGTAGACAAAAATATATCTTCTTAAGACAAAATTCCTTGTGAATTACTCCTTCCTAAAGATAAATAAATGAACGGAATTTAAATTCTCCTTCCACCAGAGATAATGATGATCCTCGTTCTATGTGCGGGTTACAAATAAAACAGTAGCTCACTGCAATAAATTGTTAGAAACATTCACGGTTACGGGTGTTAAATCGTCAAATTCTTACTGCTTTTCATTTTTTGGACCTTTAATTTCCCAACAGCAATTATTGGCTGAAGGAAATAATTCGCCTTTTCTTAAGGCGAACGGATTAAGTTCCAAAACTAATATTATTAATACAATTATTTTTTCGAACGTCTATTGCGAATGACCGGAAAAATGCAGTCGTTAAACTTGATAGATGCATTTTAAGTAAAAGGTGAAAGGAAAATTTTGCAGAATGTCCTATTATTAATGCATATATACATGTGTTGTCAAAATAATAGAATTGTATAAAAGTACATAGAATAATGTACCCATTAACATGTACAATTTTAGTATCAGATATTGCTTGAAACGATTTTGGAATGGAGACGCGGACTGGAGGTGACAAGTAATTTATAACACTTTGCTAGTCCAAACAAATGTTATTGTTTGAGAGCTGCTGGGAGTGAAAAGAAAAATTACTCGTGTTTTCAGCACAGACGACAGTAGTTCATTGATATGTAAATCTGCTGATTATGCAGGTAGGATAAAATTTTTGTGTCCGTCAGTCTACGATTGCAGTATTTAACATCGATGATGAAAAAATTATCATCTTGAGAGATCCCTTATTCAAAGGAAACAGTGCTTGCGCCATTGAATGGACATGCTCCCTTAAAATGATTATGTTGACAAAGCTATTTGTTCTTTCTTAGAAAGAGATAATTGTACCTGTTGTAAATGAAGTAACTAATCGGAGCATAAATGAACCACAACTGTTTTTTACTGCTTGAAACAGATGGTCGTGATCTTAATAAGCACCACACATATTTAGATAAGAAATAATTCACTCATCAGATAACAGTTTTTATTGCTGTTGATCAATGTGCAATGTTCTGTACTTCTGGCGTCACTGCAGTCTCTATTTTGCATTTATATGTATATAGATAGAGACATTAGGTATTTCATTTGGAATCAGGAAAGATGAAAAATTAGCAACGCCTTCGCTAGGAATCGAACCACGGACCTCTGGAATACGCACCCAGCATGCTGACCACCACACCACAAAGGCGAAAGAAATATCTTATATACTCCCCCTTTTAAGGGAGACTGGGGTTTCTAAGGAACCCAGTCACCAAACCCTGGGTGGGGAGAGTCATCATCCACCACCCTTTCAGCTCGGGCGCCACTTTAGAGACTTAGGTATTTTTCTAGAAGCAAGAAAGATGAAAAAGTAGCAACTTCTTCGCCGGGAATCGAACCGCGGACCTCTGGAATTCGTGGTATGGTGCAGACCACCACACCACGAAGTTATGCCAAGAAAGGCGGAAGAAATACCTTATATGTGAACCAAGAAGTTTTTATATAAGAGAGTTATAACTTAAATATTTACTTATTCCGCTTTTCCTTGTACTGTATGGGTTAAAACTTGCTTTTTAAATAAAGATCGAGTTCAGAAGTCATTGTTCTTTCAGTACATTTTCTTTCAGACATAAATTCCTTTTAACGTTCTTCTGGCTCTATCAGTAAGTTTCATTTTGCACTCACAATTGTGTCTCTTAGAGATTATTTTGCCGAGAAGATTGTGTGATGTCATAACTGTATTGACTTACTTTTAGATGTCCAGAATAATTTTACAGTAAATTAAGATACCCACTAATAAGCCAGGTACCAACAATTACATCTCTTTGAAACCTAGTCAAGTCACTCACTTTTCTGCAATGGAAACTAAGTTTGCAAATCACACTTTTGCAACTTGGAATATATGCAAAATAGTCATGGAAAAATTTAGTTACTATTTTCTCGGAATATTATATAATTAATGAAAATGCATCCCGTTTTCGAATGATAGATTTACTTTAAATTCAATGACTCTGTGCTCTTAAGTACTTAAAATTAAGCTAATAATTTCATTAAAATCCAAAGATGCATATGGAAATTTTCTGTTATAACTCTGATATTATACTCTATATGATGGTCTTACGCACAGCTATTCCAATTAGGTTAATATTTGCAAACATTTCTTAAGTTTATTTAGTTTCGGTTGTAAATTACATTTTAATCTAAAATCTGTATAATACAAAATATTCAATAACATACAAACCGTATGTAAATAAAGTGACTTGACTTCATGAGGATTGCGAAATTTCAGCAGACACTTCTCTCAAACACTGCATCTGGCTATTTTAAACGAAGCACTTAAAATCACCAATGCGCGGGATTTCTATAGCCTACAAAAGGCGCTAAGCTTTTTCGAGTATACAACACTCACTTAGATAAAAATGAGTTGCAATTACTTATTTACATTTTTAATTCCCATGCGCGTATTCTTAATTAACTCTTAATGTATATATATTATTTTCTATAGTAATTATATATAAGGTTTGGGATTTTATATTTTGTGATTCTCGTCCTCACTATTTCATTAACATTTCTTGAAGTCTTTTATCTTATTTTGAAAACTTTCATAGAACTAAAAAGAGGAAAATGTACAATAATATCCTTTAACATCCTCTGCAACGCAGCGAAAACGTAAACTAATTTATAGTTAAGAAAATTAACGATATAAAAAAATGTGTATATAAATGTGTTATGTTGAAACGTAACAGAACATATTCTATTTATGCGATTCTTTTGCATAATGGACGCTTATTAAAATTACCTCATTTGTGCTACTGAGGAAGAATATTATAATGAGTCGTCCTTACAGGGAAGATGCCTTAAAACACCATTTGCTTTGAAGAATATTTTTATTATTCTCTAAACAGTTCAAATTATGAATTTTAAAAGCCGTCTTGATCGGTATAGTGGTTAGCGTTACTGGCTGCCGTTTCTTTGGACTCGGGCATAAATTCCTAAAAAGGTGTGGGTGATTTAAGGGTATAGTGGCTGGCAGCATGGAGATACTTAAAGCACCGACTCGCCGAAATTTCTGTCGAGATAAGACAACAGTGGTTGTGATAATGTAATAGGGACCCTTCTCCCTATGCTGGCAAAACTTGGCAAAATCAGTATCACCTACAAGTGGCCGATACAAAACGATTGAAATAATTATGCCTCCTCGAAATGGTTAAATTCGTGAACTTATTCTGATGTTACTTTCAGATAAGTGAGATAATTTGCATTAACTAGAATTTGAAATAAATTCGGTTTAGAGAATTGTATCTATAAAACGCGGAAGCATTTTTTTCTCTGTAACTGTATTTTGTGTTAAGAAGCGCAAAGCTGTAAGATTATTAATTTTGTAAATCGTGTCTTCGTCTAATTCGGAAAGAATTTTTCTCAAATGCAGCATTTTATAATTACTGTTAAAACTCAAGGGAATTTCTTAGGCTAGAGACTGAATAATACATGTAATGTTTGATAGGATATCTTCCACTCTTATGAAGTTTAAACTGTTGAATTTGGAATGGATATCATAATTCTCTAGCATTACATTTTGGTTTTTTGAGCCTCTTGCATTTTCAGTTTCTTTGTCTTTTGTTTATTCAGACAGTATAGTTGTTCGTCCAAAATACTTGCCATCAGCCACACTTTTAATTATTTCAGTGAACAATTAATAAAATTTTAATGTCTTTAATGCAGCTGGATTTCTGGTGTTAATAGTCACTAAAAATTTAAGATTTCTTTATACAACATATTAATGCATATTAGAAGTTTTACTTGCTGTCAGTATTCGTCTATCTGCTTTAAATTTGATGTTTAAAGAATAAAGATTTCTCAGGTTTAAAAAAATTAAAAATGTCATCAGCATATTCCAATGCTGATGGAATCCAAATGTAGCTACGGCGCACTTTCCAATTATCTCTTTAGTTAGCTTTTTTTTCTTCTGCTTGCATCAGCTGTACAGCAGAGGAAAGCCACGATCAAAGACGTTCTTGACAGATGTTCGTTTCTAGAAACACTTGGCATGTTAATTGAATTTGGACATTGGATTGGAATAAATGATTCTGGTAGTCATCATATGGGTAAAACATAATATTAGAATAAACTGATAAATATCTGAAATATTTTGCAATGGTTATTATAATAGAAAGCTTGGCTAATATAAGTAACCGTTTTAGAGACTCAACAATACAGAGTGAGCTTGCGAAGTAACATATATAAAGATTTTTGTTATATTATAAATTATGCTGTAAAGATCACAGACGTTTATGCCAGATTTATACCAAGATTTCATAGAATTTTTGGTGTAAATCAAGTTAAACCCTTTCTGATAGAAAATGGTTTCTTATCCAACAATATACCGGAGTTATCATGTTAACATTCAATCCCATACTTGTTGGGGCAGCTTAATTTGTTGGCTTTTAATTCTACGCTTCACTCAGACAATCTCTTAATGCTGCTTTATACTCTAACCACTTTACTTTTCAGAAAAAATCCCACAAGGAAGCGATTTCGCTTCAATTTCTTAATGGAATAAGTTGTAATTCGGAAGTAAAGTTTATGAAGGCTTCGCACTTAATGAAATGAAATACTTCACATGTATCCGGAAATTACTTTTGAAGAGAATTCGCTTGTTTCTTCTTGAAATAATTTCCGCTTCAGTTTTTTTAGCCTTATTATTATTAGATGCCTCTCCATTTCAAAGATCTCATCATTGTCGATCAAAGAACGAAAGAATTTTATCTCAAGTACAATGATCTATCATCTTTAACAAATACGTTTTATTGCTCTCCAATATAATATTGGAAAGCCGTCAAACGTTTCTTTCATGAGGTAGATAGAAGAAATCTTCTTTATTGCAAGCAGATTTCTAGTACATAAAATACAGTGTTTCTATAACTCTCCTTTATCACGGAAGCACGCATTTCTTGGATGCTCAAGGTATGTTTTGCAAGAGCTCGAGTATTTATATGTGCAGTAAAATGTAACATTTGTTAAATTATAGCGGTATTTAATAAAATGACTGTATTTTAAAATGCGCAAGCTTTTGTTGCTATAAGGAATGACTTTGCTAAATCGAAACAATTGATTTTGTGCTTGGATACAAATATATAGAAAGTTTTGAGCAAGTGGTGTATCTTCACGTCTCATTCAAACTAAGCTCTCAACATAATTTTCTAAGTATAATTTACAGTTATAGCTGTTCCAACGGTTTTTAAATTTTTTCAGTTCCATGGATTTGATAAATACTACAAATACTTCAAAATTTCATTCGAGATAAAAAAAAAGTGTTTTTGATGCCTATCGATTTTTTCATTCGATTATACTAAAGTCCTGAATTCAGTGAAGTGAAACTCGGGAGAACGTTAAAAGGACTTTACGACAATTAAATAACTTAATACAGTTCCAAGTTTCAACAATTCAAAAATATCCTTTATGTAAAGCATATGATATATGTAGTTCGAGCTTTCATATCCTAAAAACAAAATATGTATTTAATACAATTTTTATTATCTTTTACCTCACATTTTTAGAATGTTACTCACTTATTATTTGGCATATGTAATATCCATACATTGCTTTCTTTTTGCCTTAGTTTTTTTTTTTTTTTTCTCATTTTTCATTTCTTCTTGTCCTGCTTTTCATATATGCAACAGAATTGTGTACCTCTGATTTTAAGGATTTTTGTGTACCTCTGATTTTAAGGAGAAAGGTATCTAATAGCCGATATTTCTGTTGTGTGGTTTTCAACGAGATCTATTTATATCTGCCTGGGGAACCTTGTCTATTCTTCGATTAAAAAAAATAATGCTTTATTTTTTTCTCTCAAATCATGTGCGAAATCGTATGTTTGCAATACTTAAATAAACTTCCAGTGTTATATATTATAGTTTAAAAATAAAGGTCAGTAACAGTGTTTTATTTCGTCAAATTATCATTGCTTGAATAGTATTTTACAGAATTTCCTTTAGAACAGTTTTAAAATAAGTTGCTTTGCTGTTCTATTACATAAATCAATATTAGATTGATTGTAAAACAGAAAACTAATTATCAGATGAACAAAATATCTTTGAATAATTTATTCATCGCTCTGTCATTTCGATAAACTGATTTATGTAATTTTGTAAATTACAAATGGACCTTTTTTAATAAATAAATTATTTCGGAATCCTAAAATCAGATTTAATGTTTGAAATTTCACGAACCTCTTAAATCTATTGCTCTATGAGATATAGGCAAGATAACAAAAATATTCACGTAATGCTACAGGAAAAGGTAAAATATACGGAGTTGACGATATGCAATTTCATAAACTGAAGATAATGAGAAGTTCAAAAATCTCTTTCTTGAAAACGTAGTAATGGTCAAACTTTACCGAGTTAAGAGAAGAGAGAGGTATAAGTTAAGTAATGTTTAGATTCTTCTACTTAACCGAAAGAATATTTATAGAATATTTATATTCGGGTTAGTAATTTGTATGCTAGAATTTGGTAAATAGAAAAACAGAACTGCGTCTGCACTCCAGAACTGTTCCTGAACCTATTTATTTCTTTCTGGAAAATAATAAAAATTATAAATAAATCAGTTTGAGAAATAATTTGGTTCTTCGCATTACTTATGAGAAACCACAATATTTGTTGTTTAGTAGCCAAAATTACTGCTCACACTAATTCATCATTCAGTTTGGTTTTTCTAAACCAAACTGAATAGTTTTAGAACCAAACTGGTTCTAAAACTTTCAGAAATATTTCAGTGAGATGATACCGGATGCGTTACCAAATCTGTTCGCTTATGATGCAACAATCCAAGCTGCACTACAATTTTAATAAGCTAGGCAGTGTTTATGGTACTACATATGCTTTAAGTGTTAGCTCAGTTCCAATGAAACTGCAATCTAGTGGTATTTTCACCTTTATTTGCTCTTATTCTGAAGGCTTCTTTTCTTCACTTATTTTTTTAAAATCTTTTCGTTGTCTGTGATTGCCTAGGAATAATTTCATTTAGTTTTAATTTAGTTGCCCCTTTTTGTCAGTCTTCTTGAAGTAGCTATAGTAAATTATGTTTTCATAATCTTCGTTCTCATTTTAATTCCATTTGCATTTAAAACTACATCTCTGATTTAAAAAAAAATTAAAATATTTATGCTCATGGAAATTTTCTAATAAAGGCAGTTTCAATTTATTTGATTAGAAAAAAATCTTTAATTTACTTAGAATAAGAATTATTTTCTTTTGTTTTTACAGAACCATTTCAAAGGCTCACTACAATTTGCATTTAATCCTTTAATTGCACAAAATATTAAGGTAAATATACGGCACGCTGCCTTTTTCCTTTACTTTAATTACTTTTTCCTTTACTTTAATTCCCAACTTAAATATTGATGTAATTTGGAATGTAACACTTGGTTCATTTACTCACATTTCGTCTGTTATTAATTTCGTACTTATAATTTTATGTTTTAATTTAATAAAATTGCGAAACCTTTTTAAGCCTAATCGAATCCACTACAGAATACAGTTAATGATTCTTCAAAATAATGAAATTATACAAAATTCGCCTACATTATCCATTGAATGATCCTATTTAGAAACAGTGGATGTAAAATTTTGCATTAATTTTACATTTTTCAATACATTTGTTTAATCTGAAAAGTAGTATAAATGTACTGAAAATTCATTAAAGCAATTTAAGTATTCTTGCAATACTCTGTTTCTCTAAATGACATATCCTTAATTTTTGATATAGAAATTTTATCGTTGTTTCGAAACATTTTACTCCTGAGCGTTATATTTTCCTCCAAAATAGTCTCCAAATTGCTGATATATGTTATTCACTTAAAGCATTTTTAGATATCGAAGTCGTTATAAGTATTCTTTTTTCCAAGATTTATGCATTAAGCATAATAAATAAATTTCTATGTGAACAATATTGTAAAAACAAAAATATGTATAATTACATAATGATGACCCACACATGACTCAGTGATTAACACTGCTGCATACTGGTATTTCGATCTGGTTAGGGCTCCATCCTAGGCCAACAGACTGGCTGATGCATGATAAGATTTTCCTATGTGCAACTTAAATGCAAACTAGTTTCCCTAGAGAGTTCACGACAAAGAAATCATTCTTCTTAGACAGATAAACTCAGTGGCTTTGCCACATTCAAATAACTTAACATAATTAAATAAAGATCTGTGTTTTCATAAAAATTCTTTTTAAAGAATGATATAACATTGGTAATAGTTATTCATTTCCTTTGAAAAAGTAGAATTAATGGTGGGTAAATTGATACACAAAAGAAAAATTAAATTTGCAGGGATATCGCTAATGATACGTTTCAAATTTAGTTCATATTTCTACATGCTATAATTACACACTCATAAGACAGAGGGTAGCCTTTTAAATTTTTTTAAACTTGTGAGTCTAATTTAAAACAGGACTTAATATAATGTTATAAAATATTACTTTTTTAAATTTGAAGTAAACAAAGTTTTAGAAAATATGTAAATGCATTCCTTGGCGTTTCAGGCACTAATATACCTTTTAAAAACTATTGATAATATTAGTAAATTTGTGGTCCATTTAATTGTTTAAGTATCTTGTATAAAATGAAAAAGGAAATATGGTAAAGCGTCAGTGATGTATGAATCCATTATGAAAATTTTGCTTTATATTTAAATAAAATGTAGTAATATGTATTAAAATACCTTGTTTCAAATGATAAACTTAAAAAAATACTGCGAACAGATTGAGATAAGAATAGCAGTAGCACTAAAGATATTGATGCAAAAACATATTTTTCCCCAGAGCAGCTGAAGAAGCTCAAAATAAAACTTATTTGTGTTGAAAATTTTTTGTGCATCGTTTTAGAGTCCTTAGGCACATTTATGTTTAAAATTTTCACATCTTATGTTTTAAGATAATACTTTCTGAAGTATTCTGATAATATGTTTATATAAAAAAGTCAAAATCTATAATTTAGTTAAATCGTTTTCGTTGAAAAGTGATCATTGAATTCTAAAGAAATCGTGGAATAATTACAAAGATATGTTTGGCACGCAAAACAAGGAAAGAACATAAAGTTATTACTGTGATGCTCATCTCTGAACCATCTGTTAGGAAATGTAAAGAAGTGATTTTCTTTTACCTTTATGAGTATTTTCTGTGTTTTAAGAGATCATGAAACTCACTGTTCACAGCTCCACTCAAGTATATGTAACGGCGAATACCTCTGGGTGAGTAATGCATCAAATCAATGGATATGGGTGCATTTTGTCATCGATTTCATATTGAAAGAGATAGCGAGATACATTCTTCTCTAGCAGAAACGAGCAGAAAGTATCACCATTTGAAAATCTCTGTGTCCATATCGAAGAAATGCATGCTAGTGTGTCGACAGCTGTCGGCTTTCCAAGAGCAGCCATCAATACCGAGCAGACTTTTATTTGTTATGGATTTTCATGGTTTACGAAACTGTCTTGTAATCATGAAACATGAATATATTTCAAAGGAATATTTCAGTCCATCCTTGCTGTACACCTGGTTTGAAAACATTTGGAACGAGAAATAACGGAAGAGCTCTACTTTTTATTTCGAAATTAAAATCTATTTGAATTATAAAAAACAAAATGACGAATTAAGAAATTTTGTTTCCTATCAGTTTCAAATAAAGTTGAATAAGGGATTGGATTTGGTTAATGAATATATCAAACGAAGCTATAGATTTGGGTGTAAGAGCTCGAATGCTTTTATGGAGAATTTTCGAAATGAAACTGACTTGTATTAACAATATTATTTGAGATAACACACAAAGCGTGTGTAAAAGTCTATTCCGTTCTCTAGCATAGGTCTTTAGGTATTAATTACTTCATTATGAAAGATTTCTATGTTAAGCACTGTAGCAATATAATACGAATTTGGCATATTTTAGAGCTAAGCGAATTGTAGAACGCAACATTTTTTTCACTGTTTAGCAAAATGTGATACTATTATTAAATGTCCATAACCTTAGATAAATGTGAGGAGAACTTATATAGTTAAAAATAATATAATTTATAACTAAATCCCTGTGATAATAAATCATTATCTGAAAACCTCTTTTGCATTGGCATACTTAAACGCAGAAGGATTCGAAACTCTTTACAGGATTTTAATGTGCAGACTACTCAAATAACTATGTTTATGTGCCCCGATGTAATGACAAAGATAAAACCTTTAAAGGCTTAAAAATATTGCTGCGCGTCAGGCCAAGAATTTAATTTCCGCGATCAGTTTTCTTAATGTGGACTTATACAAGTAATTCATACAAGTAATTCAGAACGTTTCGAAAAGTTGACATACAAACAGTCACGTAACGCTCTGGTTCTGCGACTGCAAACGCAGATATAATATTTATAGTCCAATTCCCGGACCATTGAACAATATGATGTTTGCATCGCCAGTGCTGTGATAGTGAAACATTCCGTATCAATGTACACCTGCAGTAAAACTTTTTTTTTGCAATGTTTGCAAATTTTGCAACATGGATTCAAAAACAGGCAAAGCATATTCATTACTTACTAGAAATACTAATTGTAAGTTTCTAATAATATGTAAAGGTATACTCAGTGGTGCACACAATTTTCTCGAGAACTAATTATCAACTACAACTGTAGAAGAACTAATTATCAATTACAATTGTAGAACTGTAGAAGTTGGGTTGCTAGCTTTGATAATGTTTCGATAGCAAATGAGGATATAATAATTTGGAATTCAAATGAAGTAAAAAATTTAAAAAAATTATTAAATGTGTGTGTGTGATTATTAAGCCTCGAGGGCTAACTGCCTAAGGGAAGGGATGTCTTCGTGGAGGACTTTCTAAGGGAAACTGGCTCGTATACACGTTACACATGGGGAAAACCACGAAAACGGCCATGCAACCATGCCTGTTCGAGGGATTCGAACCTCGGACCGAACTACCAGTGTTCAGCGACTTTACCGCTCGGCCGCATTATTAAATGCTAGCAATGATAGATTACATACGCATATATTAATAAAAGCTGCAGACAGTAAGTTGGCATGCTGAAAGGAGGAGGAAAACAAATTATATAGTCCCCCTTTTAAAGGACGACTAGAGATTAGGGGTCCCAGTCGCCAAATCCTAGTGGTAGCGAATTATCGTTCCCCAACTTTTCATTCGGTGCCACTTCAGAGTTATTAGGTTGTTTTGAAGCAGGAGACATGAGAAATGAGCAATGCCCTAGCCAAGACTCGAATATGGACCTCTCAAGTACGATACACCACGAAAGCATGCTGGAAGGAGGGAAAACGTACCTTATAGGCTAACCATAGGATTACCTTAACTTATTGGCAAATTATCGCAAGACAATTTTTGAGTGAATATTTGACACGAGACAAATCAAAATCTAAATAAAGATTTCGTGGATTTCAATCTTCGTGGATTAGAATTGAAATATCAACACAATCTAAATCACTTAGCGCATAAGAATTTTACACAATGGCCCTACCTGCCTTGATAATATGTCGATTATTTACAAAGTAAGATTCAAAAAGCTAAAATACTTGGTTGGCAACATTAGGTTATGAAAACTCATCAAACATTTGCCAACTACACAGCGAAATGTGTTTTAGCCTTTCATGAACATAATAGGCACTCTATAAACTCTGTTTTTTTAAACTATGGTAACTATTTTTAAATCTGAATAACTTTATTGTCTGAGCGAACATTGTGACAGGAGCTAAGAGCGATAGGTTAGAATTTAACAACGATCTAACAGTTAATAATCACGAGGACGCAGTTAGTGTTAAACCAGTATCACATCTATTACCTATCATCAACAGTGCGTCAAATGATATCTGATTGAGTGACTTACACGAAAACCATTTCTTTTGGAAAAAATACAAGCGGCCCAGCTTTCAGCAAAGTATTTTTAACAAAACACACACACAACACACATCGGGGTCAGCAAAACATGTTTCATCTAGGAATCCTCCAGTGGTATGAGGTGGAGATGCTTTTTTCGTGGAAATGTTTTTCTGGTTTTAATTCGTTGTTAAATTTCATAATTCCATTAAATAGTAATAGAATTCTGTATTCATCTAAATGACTATTGTTTCACAAGTTTAAAAGATC
Source organism: Stegodyphus dumicola (assembly GCF_044657685.1). Lineage (NCBI taxonomy): Eukaryota > Metazoa > Arthropoda > Arachnida > Araneae > Eresidae > Stegodyphus > Stegodyphus dumicola. Next base: position 26,564,223 of record NC_140777.1, read on the forward strand.
TTTTTTCCTTAACTTTCGAAATGAAAACGAAGAAAACAAAATATGCCTACGTGAGCACAGCAGAGAAAAATTTTGAGAATATTTTACTATATGATTAAAAGCGAAGTCGCTGTCGTCATATGCTGACTGGAAAGAAAATGGAAAGCTCCAAAAAATTAATTCTTGAAACGGTGATAGAAAATAATTAAAATGAAACATTAACCAAAATCGAAAGTTTTTTGTGGGTTTTAAATGCCTTCATGAAATCCAGTTATAAATTAAATTGTCTCTTAGTTACTTTTCTTTTATTCTTTTGTTACAGGATGGCGGTTATAGTGTTACTTTCAATAATTTAACTGGAATGCACTCAATGTTTTCCTATGGTACCTGTTGGCATCAAATAACTGTTTTAGCCATTCAAGTTTTAATTGCATTCCTTTGGTAAGGTTAAGGCGACAATAAGGTTATATTGACTAATTGTGAATGTTTGATTTTGAGTACGTTTTTCATATTAGATATTATATGATTTTCTTATGTTCTTTTGTAATGGAAAATTTAATTTGTTTTTTGTAAAGAACTGAACTACCTCAGAGAATAGTGGGTCTCCAAGATTACTGCCTGTTTTTGATTCTCCTCAACCATATACTCCTTCGTTTGCCTGGAATCCTCTTTGTGGTTTAATATTACCATTACTAGGAATGCAAAAATTAGAAAGATGCAATAGTACGTCTTTCTTCTTTTGATTTAACAATATTTCTTCTTCAAACTTGCATCTGAAGTACCACAGATTTACAGTGTTAGATTAGTTCAAACAAAACTACAATAAGAATATTTTTATCTTTACTTTGCTAATTGTTACGCAGAATTGCATTTTTCTTAGTTTAATTAGCAAAGAAATGTTTTTTATCAAACATTTATAACTTAATAACAATATTAAAATGTTTATTTTATATTTAAAATATGGCTTTTGAAGTTAAGATATAGAAATGACGGTAGACCTAGAAGCTATTATGTCCCGATCATGTATCTATATGAAACAAAAAAGTAGAAACTTACATGCTACTGTTCAAGTGCGAAAATAAATGTTCACATTAATTAGGTAATTTTTAGATTACTTGATTTGTTTCGTAAAAGTGCGGAATTATTTATAAAATAAAAACTTTTCTTCAGTTTATGTAGATACTATATACATTATATTATTCTGAATCGTTGAAATACAAAAGTTTTTTTTTATTATTATTTTCTTCCCCTGCATGATAAAGTAAATACCTTAGTACAAAAAAGATTTTAAAAAACTGAGGCTGAAAATCTAATTGTGCTACAAATAGCTATAGAAGACAACCTGTGTAACACCAGTCATTAAATGGCGCTTATCATATTTTTGGCAAATTAATTTCCTTATTTTTAACTATTTAAATGAATCATTACATTCTAATTTATTCATTGATAAATTATATGAAATATTTATTCTGTTCATTACCTCATTCTGCCAACTTAACAATTCAGATACTGAAAACTTAAACATACGTAAATGTTATGTTGCAATAATTGTCAACATTTTTACTTACAATCTGTTGATTATTACCCCAATTTAATCAAGAAATAGATATTAATTTGTTTCCACATTTCTCTGTGCATTTCAAATAAAATGTCTTGATATATGTAATTAGTATATGAAATTAACAAATATTTTGCAGTAACTATTACTAAATATTACTGACTTGTTTGCTGAGTATTGATTTAAGCGTACAAAAACGTTACTGTTGTTCGACTGAAAATCATATTTTCAATTTAACGAGTGTCCAGTAGGGAATGTGCAGATAAGCTAGGTAATCTGGAGATTAACTGCGTTCCAAAATGTTACTTTTGTTCAAGCAATTTTAACGAGTGGCTAGTAGGTAAAGTACATGTCATCTAGGAAAATCAATATGAACTGCGTACAAAAACATTGCAGTTATTTGAGTGAAGCATTAGTTTCAATTTAATGGAGTTTCTAGTAGGAAATGTGCAAATTACCTAGGTCAGAGATGTCAAACGGCTGGTGTCCGAAAAAACTTTATACCGTCCGCGAACATATTTTTCGTAAAAGTAGCATAATTTTGATAAAATTTTGTAGAAAAAAATTTAAAATTTTTGATGATATAGATCCCAATTTTATGCTATTTCCATTAGCAAACAGTTAACAAACAGAATCAAGAGACTCCCAATGAAACCTTAGAAAACCTACAAATGAAGCTAATTAATTTACCTTAAGATATAAATCTTATACACAGATCTGAAGATAAAAAATGAATTAACTTTTATATGAACAGCGTTTTTACGTAGTTGAAAATTAATAAAAAAAATGTCGATGAGTATTTAAATTCCTTATGAAGATAAATTTAGAATTTTTCTCCAATATTACAAATGTGATCAAAATATATACCCTATCAGGTATTGTAACTAAAAGCTGCAGTAAGAAATAAAAACGTTTATAATTATTTACATTAAAATATGTATTTTTTCTGTATAGGTCATATTAAAATATAATAAATAAATGAAAGATAAGAATTGTCATTATTTATTTTGTCCCATATGAGAAGTTTTCTTAATCGGTTTATTTCAGTTTAAGGTAAAAGTAAGTTATTTAGTGATTACTTGAATATATCTGAATTAATGCCAGACTGAAAGTTTAATGTTTAACCGTCGATGTTTCTGAATTACAAAGTGTAAGTTTAAGAAGTGACTTAGAGATATAGGCCAGAATATTTCAGATAGAATTAGAATATTTCAGATAGAATTAGAATATTTCAGATAGAATTAGAATATTTCAGATAGAAAATAAATATAAATTGGAATTTTTTGCGTCATTATTACTACTTTTATGCATTACTGGATAAATATTTAATAAATAAAATTTTAAATTTAATTTAAAACATTTAACATTGTAGAGCCATTAGGTTATTTTTGGAAGAAGGCAAGATGAATAATTAGCGACGCCTTCGCCGGAAATCGAACCGTGGACGTCTGGAAAACGCACCCGTCGTGCAGACCACCACACCATGAAGGCATACGAAGAAAGCGGGAGAAGTACCTTATAACATTTCTCCCGCCCTTTTTCCCGGTTTCCCGGCACTTCGCAAAAAGAGACAGAGTTCGGGCACTTCGCAGAACAGCACAATCCACGGTAGATCCATATCTACGGCAACTCAATCTGATAACATACAATAAAGCTAGAGCTTTATATAAAAGAAAAATTAAAGAGGCCAAGTTAATCTCATGGAGAACTTACTGTAATAATGTCACTAAAGCCTTTGACCTACTCAAAAGATAACATATAACAAGGTGTTTCGTCCTACGACCCTTTCGCCTATGGTGAATAGCACTGCCTCATCCAACATCGAAGTAATCAGTGAAATCATAAATGCAGTTTTTCCTGATGATGATGAAGAGAATTTCTTAGAGGAGCAAGAGGAAGCGAGAAAAACCTACAGTATGAAAAGTTACCAGAAGTGATGAACCCCCTCCTACGCAAATGGAAGTGAATAACATCATACGTACTCTGGCACCCAAAAAAGCTCCAGGTCCGGATGGAATTGATAATGTCATCATTAGAGAGATACACCGGGAATTCCCAAAACTATTCCTTGCGGTCATTTCAGCTTGCTGGAAGCATCAGTAATTCCTAAAAATATGAAGGTGTCAGAAGTGGCGTTATTCCTAAAATGAGGCAAAACTCCGGCAGAACCTTCATCTTACAGGCCAGTCTGTCTACTGCCAGCGTTCGATAAGGTATTGGAAAGAGTAATTCTTTACAGACTGGACTTCTTCCTGCAAAGGAACAACCTATATGGATTCCGAATGGGCAACTCAACTGAGCATGCCATAAAAGACTTAGTGACCACTATCAAACAGAACAAGGATAAAATTTGCACTCACTGGCAATAGCCATTGACATCAAGAGAGCTTTTGACTCTCTTTGGTGGCCAGACGTAATAAATTTGCTACACAAGATGGCCTGCCCAACAACCATTATTACTATCCTTCGCTCGTATCTTCAAGATCAAAGTGTACAAGTAACATCAGACAGCGGCATTTATGTCAAAAATGTCTTTAGAGGGTGCCCACAGGGGTCATGCCTTGGACAAACACTGTGGAATATAGTGGAAAATTCAGCATTTCGTCAGTTCGAGAGCGTAGAATACGCTCGAATCATAGCCTATGCGGACGATTTTATGCTAGTTGTGGCAGGAAGGAGTAACCTCGAAATGAGATCTCAATACTGTCTTGATCTGTTCTCCCAATGGGCCAGAGCACATAAGCTTCAGATTTCGGCAGAGAAAACTAAAGCTTTACTCATAGGACGCAGCAGGCAGCTAAGACGCGCAACCCAAGCATTAAACTCCATGGGATACCGGTAAAATGTTTCCCCCAATTGAAATATCTTGGGCTATTACTCGACAACAGACTTTCTTGGATGCCACATGTCAGGAATCTTAAGACGCTAATTAGCATTCTAAGCAACAACATGAGACGCATGAGTTCACATAAATGGGATATCTCATCTAAGCTACTAAAATTTTGGCATAGAACCATTACAGAAAGAGTAATAACTTACGGTGCAGCAATCTGGGGTGGCGAACTTACCTCTCATATGGATTTGGATTTGGATTATTCAGTTATGGCAAAGCACACGAGGGCTATCTGCCTAAAGGGAGGGATGCCTTTCGTGGAGAACTTTCTAAGGGAAACTGGCTCGTATACACGTTACACATGGGGAAAACCACGAAAACGCCCATGCAGCCAGCCGGTTCGCGGGATTCGAGCCTCAGACCGAACTACCAGTGTTCAGCGTCTTTACCGCTCGGCCGCTGGTGGGCTTTACCTCTCATATGAAAAGATCCCTGCTCTCTATTCAGAGACAGCAGCTACTTCAAGTATGCAGGGACTACCGTACCACGTCAACACTAGCCCTACAACAACTGGCAGGAATTCCTCCCCTAGATTTGATAGTAGAAAGGGAGGCAGCTATCATAAGGGTTACCAGGCTGGGTCAAACGTCAACACTCTGGGGTCATAGTTATCACCACTCGGACTACGAGGAGCAAAACAACTGCAATAACTTTCACCCAGCAGCTTTTAATCTCTCCGACGGTATCAGCATAAACGACCAACCAATTCAGAGGTACAGTAATAACCTTTTCACAGATGGCTCCAAAACTGAGAACGGCACGGGTAGCGCCTTCTGTAGACTGGAAAATGGAGTGGAAAAGGAAAATAGGCTTGAACAACTCGGTATACCAAGCAGAGCTTCTAGGTATCAGTGCTGCAATTAGATATGCGAACACATGTCAACAGGAGAAATTCTCCATACTCAGTGATTCGGCATCAAGTCTGGCGGCTATCGCAAGTCAAAACAGCCGGAGTCCTTTGGTATACCGAATTCAGAAACAGCTTCTGACAATGTCTATTTCGCAAATACCCACTTTAAAATGAGTTCCCGCTCACACAGGGATTCAAGGCAATGAAGCCGCCGACCTACTGACCAAGCAGGCAGCCAGCTGCACTGATATATTAGAAAGACCAACTAAACTTCCTTGGTCTCATATTAAGCGAACAACTTTGACAAGTCTGCGACAAAATTGGCAAAGTAGATGGACAGAGGCAGAGGTAGTACGAAGGACATTTCGCTTACTGCCAAAAGTTAACATGGAAATAAAGACCCATTGTGTTAGCCTAACACAGTTCTTGACAGGTTAAGGGCCATTCTTAGTATACCTGAACAGATTCAGACTTAGGGATACTCCTTTCTGAGAATTCAGAGAGAAAGTCGACACGGACCATTATTACTTCCATTGTGTACATACAAGAACCTGGCACTTGAAGAAACCAGCGGACTTTGCCTGGGCAATGTCTAGCATACTCAAAAACAGAATAGCCCTTGATAACATAGAGAAAATCTCAAGACACTGCCTAAGCAGAAACAACCGTGAATAATATTATGTTTCAAATGTTCAAACCTTAAAGCAGATAACCAGAATATGTAAAAACTGTTATCAATATGTAAAAACTGTTATTAGTATGCAATATTCAACCTTGTTACTTTGGAGTCTTCCCCGCCGTGATGGTATATAATTCCGTTTGGTTCATGTTCGTGGTCGGAAGCCATCATAGCGGTGCACTCACTCACTCACTCACCTTATAACATGAAGGTAAGTATACGTTTGAACGATTCCTCTGCGTCATTATTACTATGGTTTATGCATGCTTCGACAAATATGTAGCAGGAACATTTAATTTAATTAAAAAAAGTGCTAAGAAAACATGATCTGCCAGATACTTTAATATCTTTCAGATTTGACTTGGGCGCTAATTTGATTAAGACCACTAATCTTAGTAATCAGAATATTAACTGGATAAAAGTCAGAAAATGAATACTATTACGCATTTTTTGGCTTAATTATCAGAAAGTTATCTAGGTAATCTGCACAATAACTGATTTTCGCATTTTAGCGATCTAATTTCTGCATTTCCGCACATGCAGTTTAATATTTCGATATTTCAGTATTATTAATATTTCTTGTTTCAGGTATTATTTAGCCTTCGAGATACAATGCTTCTCTGCCAAAATTGGGAAGTTAAAGCGTTTACATTTTAAAATTACTTCGCCACTCTATCGGGCATCAATCATTCATACACCTGTTATGCAGCCAGTTCTTGCGATCTCCAATTCACTTGGCATAAAATATTTGATATAATCTGAAGAATAGCTCAATCTGTGATGTTTGCCATTCAAGCCTCCATTTTTGTTTTATAAAATTTATCTTTTAAATGAAAGCCGTAAATTGCTTAGCAAACTACACGATATAAAATTAATATGTACTTCTTAAAAAAGTGCATCTGTATTTTGATCAATGCATAATTTTGATATAAACTGAAGCATAAAGAACCGCTTAGTAAATTTTGACGAAGCATGTTATGACTGGGAGAAATGGCTTCATAATTGATTGTTTGAAAAACATTTTCGGATTCAGGTTATAATACTTTAGGGAAATCATAAAATTTCATATAGCTAGCTTGTTTACTAGGAACATAATTTCGGATGAATTAGCATTGTTCAGAAGAGTTGCCCACTTAACATCGTTGCTTATATTGTAACACTTTTGATATAACACTAGCGTAAAATTGTTTTTATTATTATGCTAGCATATTTTTTAACATACAAGTAGAACTTGTTTGTAACACTGCAATATTATTTATAGTTGTTTCCAATGAAACCACTACATGGTTACAAAATACTCTTTTGTCTGGGCACATCAGCGACCGAGCGGAGTCGCTGAACTTTAGTTCGGTTCCGCAAACGGGCTGGCTGCATGGGCGGTTTCGTGAGTTTCTTCATGTGTAACGTGCAAGTTTCCCTTAAAACGTCCTCCACACAGGCATCCATTCTTAGGCAGATATCCGTCAAGGCATTGTCTGAATCACATAAACCAAACCAAACCTATCTTATCTACTTAAGAAGAAGTATTTAGTATTTATCTCTTTCTTGTTTGCTTTTTAATATGAAATATTGAATCATATCTAGTTTAGGAAACTTAATTAAATATAAATATTCTACACTAAAATTTAATGTGGTTGCCCGCTTGCAGCGAGAAATATAACAGCAGACAAAAGAAATTGAAATTATTTGCTGTTCTTTGTTTTTATGCTTTTCAGTGAAATTGTTTCTAATCAGCTTTAAGAATTTCAACAAAGAGGGCATTGAGTTTCCTTCCTTACAATCTTACTTTAGTGAATCCCTGAAGATGACTAGAATGCATCTAAAATTTAATTATTTCAAAGAGACAGAAAACGTACTGCGACAACTTAATTTAATATTTGAACGAATTACGGTTTCGTTACGAAATCAGTTTTCCACTATACTTCTAAATTAATGAAACTCCTTTTAAGTTGCTGCTAATTCAGTTTTAAACCGCATCACAAAAGCCTAAATGAAGACGAGGCATTTGGATCAGGCTAAAGTAAATTATACTTCATTCACATATAAAATTTTAACAAATTTGAATTCTTAAGACTTTTTGGCGATTCTGTCCAGAGGTATCTGAAGAAATTTCCTGAACATATTTATTTCTTTCCGTAAAATAAAAATAAAAATAAATCGATTATTTTAATGCTAAATATTCACTATTTATTATCTACTTGTTTCCTTCCTTTAATTCAGAATATCCATTCTTTTTTTGTCAAATGCAATAATACATGTGCCTACAAATTTAAAACTTCGAAGAATTAGTTGTTTTCAATATTATTTCGATAGATGAATTCTATATAATGCGGAATTTATCAAAGGCGCATTATCTGGTGATTGTTTTATCAAGTGTTAATTACTGGATGTTATGAATATTAGTAGTATTATTAAAATTACATTTATTGGTTAAATTAAATTCTAATGACAAAAAATGAAAAATCTGCATGTTTTATTCCTCTTTTTTTAATTTGCCACGTTTATAAAGTGAATTAAGTCTAAGTTGGCTTTGCTTTCATAATTTGAAAAACATACATATATTGGCTATTTTATAGACCTTAAAAAATTATAAGAATTTGCAATTATTCCCAACAAATGTAAAATAAGATAGTTCTTAAGATTTATTATATAAGAGAGAGCAGAGACGTAATGCTTTTTAGTTAACATAATACCCTCACTTCCAAACGTTAAGCAGGAAGATGTAAAATGCAAAAAAATCAACAAATACTGCTTTGATTGACACAACATTAGGCAGGAAAGTAGCATATATATTTACGCATAAAGCAAAATCAATAATTATATACAGAAATGAAAACAATATTAAATTTTTGTAAGTTATCAGATAATGACATACTGGAGACTTAAACAGAATTATGTATGCATGTTTATTAAGTGAAAATAAACAGCATAAAATGGAAAAAAGGACATTAATAGGGTATGTAATATCCCCCTCATCTGTATACAAAGCTTACACCTTGTGACCATGCTTTCAATTAGGTGGTCAACCACCGCAGAATTAAGCAATCTCCATTCTTCTTGTAGAGCAACTTCCAGCTGAATAAGAGTGGCTGGAGGTGGGAAACGTGAAGATACAGCACGGCCGAGAGCATCACATAGATTTTCAATGGGATTAAGGTCGGGCTAATATGCTGGCCACGCCATACGCGCAATCCCTTTGCTCTCTAGGTAGTCATCGACGATGTCAGCTCCATGGAACGTGCGTTATCGTCCATTAAAACAAAAGTAGGGCCAGCTGCTGCAGCGTACAATCTCACAATAGGTTCTAGGATTTAACATCGGTACCGGACAGCCGTCAAAGAACCCCGTTTAAAGATGTGCAGGTCGGTGCGGTATTCTAATAAAATCCCTGCCCACGCCATAATGCTTCCGCTTCGAAATGCGTGATGTTCGGTGATGTTTTGTGACGGATTGCGTGTTAGTTTCTCATGCCATATCCTTACACGCTTGTCATTTGGCTCCAGAGCAAATCTTGACTCATCAGTAAACATGACATTGCCCCAGTCAGACACATTCCAATTGGCATGTTCCCGGCACCACTGTAATCGTGCCCCTCTTGATTAGATGGCTGTTACTTAACATATTTGCATACTTCCATCTACCTCTGCAGTGAATTGCATCATCTTCAATTCCGGGTGGCTTCCGAAAATTAGCATTGTCCTCTCCGTGCTTAACTTTTGGAAGTGTGTGTTTCAAAAACACGAGGAATTTATTAAAACGTTGAATATCGCACCATGTTGAATATCGCACCACGTTGAATGTCATCAGCAGAATCTATCATACCATGGTCATTTTTGAAAGACATCATCATTGCCCACCATACAGTAGACCTAAGGTATCTGCCACTTCTGAAACATGGGGCTATTTTCGGGCATCATCTTTAAAACCGTCTCTTTCTGCTTAAAAATGGCCATTGACGAACCAAAACTGCGAATTTTGTGAAATGGGTACAAATAGTTGCACAAAACTGATGTGCAGGGCTATGTGAACGTTACGGCGCAAATTTTGTCTTTTTTTTGGAAGCCACATTTCGGACAACAGCTCTGGAAATGGAAGGATATATATATCATCCCCATGTAAGCGACAATCAAATACTTGCATCCCAAGTGGTTTCTTTTGAGCTTATTAGTAAGGGTCTACAAAAATGTCATATTATTATTGCGCCAGTAACAGATGTACGCTTAGTATTACATGCTGGTAAACTATTTCATAATAATTTAAAAGCGAAAACAGTAACCGTCACTTTTCCTGTTTCCATCATAATGTGGGTCTTCTCCCGAGATGTACTTAACACATTTGCTTTTAGAAATGTACATTTATACCCAACATCAGGAATAAGAATGGTTTTTCGATATCTCTTATTGAAATTTCTTAAACACATGTATCTACCAGTATTTATTTTTATACAGCAATTTAACAATCTTTAAACCTCTTTCTCTCAAATGCAATCATTTTACAGAATGGTGGATACAGCGAAATTCATATCATCTCCACTAGTTCATCCACTATTACTCTACAATCTACTCGAACAACGACAGCGGCTATGTTTACTGTCCTAGGAGTTGCACTAAAAGCCCTTTGCAGTTAATACATTTATGAAAGTGGATGAAATATTAAGCCTTATACAAAGAGATTACATTCCTTTCAGAAATCGAAAGTCATGATTTAATTGTTCTCATGGATATGCGTCTATTATCATTCTAGGTTTCATTACAAGGTTTTGAACAGCAGAATTTTAAAGCCAATTTGTGACATGAGCTATTTTCCAAATGATATGAGATAGGTACATAATAAAAAATCAGAATTCTGTTTTACGTTCTCCGCTTTTTCTAGATACGTTAAAAATATGCGAATTCAACTTATGCGAATTTCACATAGATCTTGTTAACAATACTTAGAGACCAAAATTTCCTGTTCATACTTTCGATATTCAGTTTATATTTGGGCTTAATTATTTTCTGGATAGTGTCGGCTTGTGAAAAGTAATCCAGGAATCAAGATTTAGAATTCTTAAGAAGGAACTCTAAATGCCATATCAACGAATTGTTTTTCGTATCTATTTTATTATCTGTAACACAAAAATGGCTTTTCCTAATTCTACCGTGATAAGCGATATAGGGAAAGAGAAAGGAAACAGCTTTTACTTTGTCTTTCCATGTTAGTTTCTGCTTATAGTTACAAACGTAATTTCGGTTAATGAGACCACACGTAGCCCCATCTGTATAATTAGGTGAGTTCAGATTTGCTTTCCCAAATTCTCTCAAATTTAACAAATGGTCAAATTTAAAACCTCCGGTGCTGCAATGAACTTCTAACCAACTAATGAACTGGAATCCGAAAGAGGCATTGCTTATTACTCAATTAAATTTTTCTTTAGAGCTATTTTATCTTGCAGCCGTTTAAGACGAAGTAAATCTTACACTGTATGTAAATGATTCCTAAGCATTCATCATGTAAAATAATAAGATTTAATATTGGAATACAGACAGTTTTTCATATGCATGAAAAAAGGAACACTTGTAGTGCAAAGTGCAGTAATGTATATTTAGGTAAATGAAAATTTTATCAGTTTGTAGGGATCATGGTGATCTAGAGACATTTTTTCAGTTTCAGACATAAAGGATTTTGCGTTTCTCCGTGAATGTTTCTGATTAAATTTTGAAAACACAATAAGAAACTTAAAATTCGTGTAGGAATGTCATCCTTATAATGCAGTGGTTCTGAACTACTTTTGCCCCATGTACCCCTTTTACCATTGCTTGACCCCTCCTTTCCAAAACACGAAACATATATACACATTTATGTAAATTAAAATTATTTTTTACTGTGTTTTAAAACTTAAACAAGAAAAGGTATAGAAAATATTGATAAGTAAAAAAAAAAAAACTTGAGAAAAGAGTATTTTGTTTATATTCATAAACTAAAACTAAATACCTTGTAGGCAAATAGAAGTCTAACCGTGCTTTTCCCCTGAAACTATCATATTTTACTCTGATTGAGAACACCTGTTATAATTCATAGAACTATTACTTCTTATTTATTTACCCAAATATTTTCCAACAGATGTTCATCATGTTGCATTAGCGAGAAAAAAGTTTATTGATATAGATAAAATTAGTATTACATAGAAAACAATTTTGAGTACTCCTGTGAAAATGGAACTAGCTTTCAATTTGAAACAGTTTATAATTGACATAAATGTTGACGACAACTGAAAGGACACTGATTAAGATTTAGAGTGATACGTTTACTAAAGAATTTTGTTTTCCACTGGATTTATAAGTTTGCAATATTAATATTAATATTTAATCCCTTCTACAACTATATTCACAGCTGAAGGAATAACTCCAAATAACACACGATTTGAAATAGTTAATTTTGAAAATATTGCACATAAAAACACACGATTTGAAATAATTAATAGTTTTGAAATATACAAATATCTTTTAAATCTTAGTTATACGTTCTAAACTATATGTAAAAATATAATCAGATGAATAAAATTTCTTACAGTTCTAAAAGATAAACGAGGTTTACATGTCTTATGATTGCAAATTTGTATTAATACTGTGTAAAGTAACGAATGGTTCCTTGTGAAAGGTTAAATTTCCAGCTTGAAAGTAATTTATATGATTTAGAATTCAAGAGCAGGTTATTATCAAATTCTTCGCCATTTAAATCGTTGAACTAAATATTATAAGAACAAACATAATACATTAATTCAGAAGTCAAACAACAAAAATCTGCTTTATATTTACAAAATTTTCACAGGACTAGTTTGGATGGTTTTACCGAACCACCATCCTCAGCTGCAAAACCGCAAATGAACAAGATAGGAAATAATGATTAGATAAGATAAGAAAGCCTGGACAAGAATAAGCAAGTGGCGCCATCTGTTGGTGAAACCAGAACTAAAACATAATTTCTTTAAAGACCGAAGGCAAAGTTGGATTGGAATTAGGATCGTTAACTAGAACAGAAAGATTTTTATAAATGTGAAATGCCTCTAGAAAATCCGATTCTCCAATGGAAGATGTTTTTTGAATAATTTTGGCAGCAGAAAAATTGAAAGTGTGATTTTCGGACCAACAATGTTGAGCAACAGAAGACTTCTGTGTTTCCTTTTCTCTAACATATGCCTCATGTTCCTTGACGCGAAATTTTAAGGCTCTCTTAGTTTGGCCAATGTAAATCAAACCACACTGGCAAGGAATCCTATAAATACCCCAGGAATTCATATCCGGAATGGGGTCCTTGAGTATGAAACTCGGAATTTTATTGATGGGAGAATAAACAACCCGAAAGTTAAATTTCTGCAAAATATGTGAAACTTTATAGCTAATTGATGGAAAGAAGGGAATGACAACAGAATTTTTATAATCTTCTAAAACAAGACTGTGCCTTTTAGTGTGTTGAGATGAGAATTTTTTAACTGCTTGATTAATAATGTTGGGTGAAAAGCCCCTGTCAATAGCTATTGCTTTTAAATAATTTAGTCTTCATCAAGGGCTAGTTTGGAGGAGCAAACTTGAAGAGCACGGAAAACATAGGAATAAAATGAAGCTAACTTTTGTTTAGTCGGATGACATGATTTAAAGTGTGGTGGAAGGCAAACCGATGAAGGTTTACGGTAAACCGTAGTACTGAAATTATTCTTGTCCAGGCTTTCTTATCTTATCTAATCATTATTTCATATCTTGTTCATTTGCGGTTTTGCAGCTGAGGATGGTGGTTCGGTAAAACTATCGAAACTAGTCCTGTGAAAATTTTGTAAATATAACGCTGATTTTTGTTGTTTGACTTCTGAATTAGTATTTATTCGGCGTGTTATTGTGTCTTAATTATAGAAGACCCAAACGGGCTTATTTTTTGCTTTCTTTTTTGCAGGTGGTGTGGCTGCCATTTTGTGATTGCATGGGTTTCGGTAAGTACATTTTTGCAATTTTCAAGTTCTGTTTATGTTTTTTATATTTGGACATTGTGCTTTGCTTGTCTGATTTCATGCATTTTGCTTACAAACGTTTTGTTTTCGATTCATTTCAGTGAGGGATTTTTCTGCTGTTTTGTGTGTGCTTTATTATTGCTTAGTTAATTTAGTTTGATTTTCTGCTTTGTTTATCATGCCTTCATCCGTTAATCGTTTCACTAAATTACGCCTGAAACGGCAAAAATTCCTGAATCATCTTGACATTTTACTTAAATTTAAATGTAAAAAATTGATCTCCAATTTTATTCAAATCAAATCTAATCGAAAACCTTCGAGTCGCGTTCCAAGAATTCTGTTAAATTGCAAGATTGTCTTACTTCGGTCCATCATAAGGGATACACGTCAACAATTGTCCAAAGCTGAACATGAACTCTATAAGCTTCATCTGAAACTCTCTAAATCATATCCAAAATTCACTGCCCTTGAACAACACTCTTGGTCCAGAACGGAGAATGCAGTTAACCGTCATCAAAACACCCTTGCAGTTAAATTCGAAAAACTTCTTTTACAGTCTTCCAGTTCAAGTAGTTCAAAAAATCTTCCCATTGTAAACATCAAGCCAATAGTTAATATTTCTAATGTTAGTCTTTCAGAAGAACAAGAGAGAATTCTAAAATATAATTTTAACTTCTCTCAAACCTGTAAACCCTCGCTTCCAAACATTTTGGCTCCTATCGAAAAAGCTTCCAAGTTCAGTAAAGTTTCAGATTCACAGAAAGAAATGATTAGGCATCTTATCGCTCATAATGTGAAATTCAATAATAAACCTTTGAAACCAAATCTAACTGCGAGAGAAAGAGCTGCAATGCGCGAAATTCATTCTAAGCCGGATATTATCATTTCAAAGGCCGACAAAGGTGGCCAGATAGGCGTCATGGATAAGAACACTTACATCGATGGTGTCACTAAACTCTTAAACGAAGGACCGTATAATCCGATCCCTAAAGATCCTTCACCTTCGGACTTGTCAAAAATAAAAACTGCGATCAAATCTTCGCAAATCATTTCAAGCAGCTTAAAACATTCGCTTATCCCATCTGTTGCGAATTGTGCCAGATTATATGCTCTTCCCAAAATTCATAAAAGTGGTATTCCTTTCCGCCTATTGTATCAAATTTAGGTACTGCCTCGTATCCATTAGCTAAATATTTAGTTTCTAGATTTTCAACTCTATTAGACAATAACATTTACATCATACAAAATTCAACAGAGTTTGTAAAAAAGGTTAAAAACATTTCTCCTAGTAATTTACTCATGGTTTCTTATGATGTAAAATCATTATTCACCAATGTCCCAGTGGAGGGTGCATTAAGATGTCTAGAAACCAGACTTCGCGAATTTCATTTCTCTTGCATCGAAATTGATGAGCTAATTTCTCTCACTCAACTTTGTTTGAAACAAACACATTTTGTTTTCCAAAATAAGTATTACAAGCAAACTGAAGGATTAGCCATGGGAAGCCCCGTCAGTCCCATCCTGGCTGATATCTACATGCATTATTATGAATCAAAATTGTTTGAAACTTTAAAGTTCCCGGCATGGTTCCGCTACGTACACGATACTTTTACTCTGTGTGAAGGTAATAAAGATGATTTAAATAAAGTTCTTTCAACAATGAATTCTATTGATCCTGCTATTCAGTTCACTTTTGAACTTGAGACTTGCAATTCTCTTCCGTTTCTCGACATTCTGGTCACGCGTAACACATCCAACTTCAGTACTACGGTTTACCGTAAACCTTCATCGGTTTGCCTTCCACCACACTTTAAATCATGTCATCCGACTAAACAAAAGTTAGCTTCATTTTATTCCTATGTTTTCCGTGCTCTTCAAGTTTGCTCCTCCAAACTAGCCCTTGATGAAGAAGTAAATTATTTAAAAGCAATAGCTATTGACAGGGGCTTTTCACCCAACATTATTAATCAAGCAGTTAAAAAATTCTCATTTCAACACACTAAAAGGCACAGTCTTGTCTTAGGAGATTATAAAAATTCTGTTATCATTCCCTTCTTTCCATCAATTAGCTATAAAGTTTCACATATTTTGCAGAAATTTAACTTTCGGGTTGTTTATTCTCCCATCAATAAAATTCCGAGTTCCATACTCAAGGACCCCATTCCGGATATGAATTCCTAGGGTATTTATAAGATTCCTTGCCAGTGTGGTGTAATTTACATTGGCCAAACTAAGAGAGCCTTAAAATTTCGCGTCAAGAAACATGAGGCATATGTTAGAAAAAAGGAAGCACAGAAGTCTTCTGTTGCTCAACATTGTTGGTCCGAAAATCACACTTTCAATTTTTCTGCTGCCAAAATTATTCAAAAAACATCTTCCATTGGAGAACTGGATTTTCTAGAGGCATTTCACATTCATAAAAATCTTTCTGTTCTAGTTAACGATCCTAATTTCAATCCAACTTTGCCTTCGGCCTTTAAAGAAATTATGTTTTAGTTCTGGTTTCACCAACAGATGGCGCCACTTGCTTATTCTTGTCCAGGCTTTCTTATCTTATATAATCATTATTTCCTATCTTGTTCATTTGCGGTTTTGCAGCTGAGGATAGTGGGAGGAAACCATCGAATCTAGTCCTGTGAAAATTTTGTAAATATAACGCTAAGTTTTGTTGTTTGACTTCTGAATTAGTATTTATTCGGCGTGTTATTGTACTTAATTAAACATGGTATAAGTTTTTAGCAAAGAAAAACAGTTAAAATAAATATATGTTCTATCTATACATAATAATTAAAAATATTTTTAAATGAAGACAGTTTAATTATTATTCCCTTTTCTGTTTTAAATCTTTCCATACATTAAGTAACTCACATTGTCTCTGCTTTGGCTAACAACAGTAGTCCTTGTGAACGGAATTCTTATGAAGGGCTTCATTAATATCACAGAAATAATCATACAGATTCAGCACTTTACTTTCAAACATACAGGAAAATTCAATTTCCTTAAAATAATTCGAAAGATAATAATCCTTTCTAACGTAATCGCTATGCTCCTTAATTTCAATAATATAACTAAATCTCTATTGTCGTCAATAGAAGTTAATCCGTCCGCTAAAGAGCTAATTGAAGAAAACCTTTTTTCTTTGCCCTTTATGTTTCTCCTTCTTTAAGTAATTTTGCGATAGAAGAAATGCAAATCCTCGTTGTTTTACTTTTATTGATGTTATTGATACAGAAGTGCAAGTAAATTTCACTGTGCTGGGTTAAACAAACAATCTTCTTAAACGATAAAAGACAAAGATTTTTACCGTTGTCTTTCTTAAACAGTTGGGTAATTTCCCAATTGTTTTAGATCTGATTGAGATCACTAGCGGTAAGTGTTGCTAAAACATTCATTGAAGCATTTAATTCGAATTTATATATAAGTTCAAAGTACGTTTTTCCATTCCGTCTTCAACAATGGAGCTTTAATCTCCTTCTTAAATTTAAAATGAATGTTTTTAAGTTGAAAAAGTATTTGATAATAGAGATTTAATCAAAATAGCTTATAAAAATTAAAAAAAAAAGAACAGTTTTGTTTAGAGTGAAAGCTAAGCATAGACTTCTTAAATAAGATATTCTTAAGAGTTTAGGAAACAAAAATGAATTTATGTTCTCACTCAAGTGTAAATAATCAGGTATTTAAAATATTTACGGGCATCTGTAGCTTAACTGCATTTTAGAAGACATTATCTAATACAAATAAAGTAGGAGCAGGATTTGTAGAAATCCAAACATTATGTTAATTCTTATTAATTTCACAAATAAACTTCAAAAATCCAGTTTCTTGTTTTTTAGTACCTTACGGATTGTTTAAATTTTAAAGGGAGAAATTTCGGGCCACAAGAATATAATCCCAAACGTAAAAATTTGATGTTTCATAATGAAATGATTTTCGTTTTCTTCTCTTCTCCTCATTGTTGCTTTCCAATAATCCATTCCATTATTAAATAATGCGGCAACTTTCTAAAATGTATTTAAAGTGTTCCTACGAAGAATATAATAGTCTTACCGCTAAAAAAAAACTATCAGATATCGCCAGCAGAGTATAAGAACACGCACATGTCTTAAATTCCGATTAATTTACAACGGTCATATATAAATTTCGGTGTGGTTTAAAAATTTTAATTTTAATTAAATTATTCTAATAAACGTAATAATTCATAAGGAATTATTATCTAAATATTTATAAGGAAATTCATGGGCACAGAATAGCCAAAATGCTCATCGTAGTTTTAATGTGAAACTGAAAGGTAGTACTTGGCTTGGAGTAGTTTTAAATAAATCTCTATCAGTTTCGAAGCCATTTAAACAAAAGTACCTCTTCTTCATCCTTGTTCCTGAAGAAAAGGTACGAGCATTTGATCGCCTTCAAAACGAAGACAGTTTTACACAAACTCTACTCCAAACTAAGGTTAAATTTTCCATTAACATGATTCTTTCCCAATTTGATTCCCTTTTTGCTAAGAGTTTCAAAATAATGTTAAAGATCCTAAATTTTCAAATAATTATAAAGATTTGAGTCTAATAAAGAAAGATTAGTTGCTGATACGAGTATATACCTATATATCTGCCGGTATTTCCATGCTGAGTGGCTATTTTGTTTGTACCGTCAGTGGTATAGTCGCATATAATGTACTGCAATAATAACACAATATGTAAGAAGAACAATCGAAAAAGGCATAGAAAGATACAGTAATGATGTTAAATATACTTCTGAAAATGACCTTCTACAAATAATTGGCGCGATATAGCAGCTGAAGTATGTTAATAGATTTCATTACAGCTTAAAGCGTTGAGAGAAAGAATAATAAAAATTTTGCTTTAATTGAATACTACAAATATAGCTAAGGTGTTTTAAAATTTTACAAAGTAACTGAAGCTTTAGCTTTCCCTGACTTTTCTATTCTCGTTCTTTTTTTCAGTTATATCGCTAGAGCAAAATTATGTAGAGTGTTTCATAACGTAGTTATGTTGTGGATTGCGCCGCCTTTTTTTCTAAAGTTGTCTAAAGTTTCTGAAATGAATGTTTTATAAAATAGGTTGTGGATTCCGCCACTTTTTTCTAAGGTTGTCTGCACTGTTCTTATCAATTTCGTTACCCAGCATCACTTGCTTAGTTCCTGGTCAGTTCGAATAAATGAGAGTTGGTTATTCCTCTGTTTAGATGTCAGTGAAAGGTAATATAAGGAGCAACACGCCACAGCTCTGAACGCTCTTTACAGAAACGAAAAGTGTTATTTGGAAACATTTCGTAAATTTTGTGCCATATTTGTGTCTGTTCTGGATAAAATGGTCATCATGAATGTATGATGTCAGATATGGAATATATGGATAATTTCATGAAAAATGTCCTAAATGCAGGATATGATTTCTTGGAGTGCCTTGCATTGCACTGATAAACAGAAATGGCTTGTAAGATCTTGTGATTTCTCAACTTGCAACTTGTTTTTTATGAGTTGATATTAAATGTTATAGAATTTCACTTGATTTGGGACCATAAACTATTTAAAATTCCTAACAGATGTAAAGCGAATCATTGCTGCATTTGAAATTAACATCAGAGATTTAAAAATGTTTTGAACAAGCCTTTGTATTAAAACAGATATATGAACATACATAAACTTCTCGTACTAAAGTAATCAAATATCACTTGTTTCGATATAATTGACATAACAGTCAAATTCAAATTTAAAACCCTGACTAGTACTCAAAGACCACACAATTAAATAAAAATCTAAACTGGTTCAAGAACTCTAACAGGCGTATCAAATTAAATGTCAGCAGCAATAAATGAAAGGTCGAAATTTAACAGAGATGGCAGAACTAACACTATATGCTCCCGAGTGGCAGAAACACTCTCTGTCTTACAGTCCAAAACCTTAGCTTAAATACCATCTAACTGATTTGTTTTCTGGTGAGGAAACTGAAAGGAGAAGATACAGTGAAAGCTGAAATTATAAATAACTAGTTACATTCAAATAATGACCTTATAAGGTATTTCTCCCGCCTTCTTAGCGAGCCTTCGTGGTGTAGTGGTCTGCACGATGGGCACGTAATCCAGAAGTCCCGGTTCGATTCCCGGCGAAGGCTTTGCTAATTTTTCATCTTTCCTGCTTCCAAAATACCTAATGTCTCTATAACCTTATAATGTATACGTAGGTAAACCGCAATCAGTTCTCGAATTAAAAACGAAATTCCACGGGCCGTTGGCGAAATCAGCAAAGACGTGGTTGAAAAGCTTGCCGTAAACCTCACTATCAGAATAACTGTCTACGGCAAACAAATATCATTGAGTTCAAAACCGAACTATACATGAAAGGGAATAAAAGAAAAATTTTGCTTTTCATGTAGCTTTCACTTATTTATAGCATTTTGTATACCTGTGTAATTTATGAAATACGTTACATAAATTAAATTTGTATAAAAACGCGAAGACGTTAAGACATGTCAAAAAATATCTGTCGCAAACCTTTCTCAACATAACTCTCAAAATTATCCCTAAAATGTATCAAGTTTCTTATAATATTATTCATTTTATCGAAATATAATGCTTTCTTATAACAACTGCGCATTTGATGATTTTTTTTTCTATTTGCTAGCCTTTCTAAAAAGATCACCTTCGAAAGTGACAAATATTTTTGAGTACATAAACAAATATCTATACTAAAAATTATCTCTCTAAAAACAACTTCATTTAGAATAGAAATAAGAATCGTTAGAAATCATCTTAGAAAGATTTTACTGTATTCAAATTGTTGTGAAATGTAAATTGCATTTAATGCTGCGCATAGTAGCAAGTCATTATATTAATAACGTTTATTTAAAAGTATTTTACGGTTGAAAACACTCAAGATTATAATTTTACTTCACTAATACAATGATTGTTAAATATTTATAAATCTATTAAAAATCAAATTCATTGAACGTTAACATTGGCATTTCATTATAAGGAAACCGCACATGAAATAAATAATACAGTTAATGATTAAGATTTTGTATTTGGAGCCCGTGCTTCAAAACTAGTAATATCCATTTGTCTAAAAGCAATGCGTTCCAAGACACATCGCGATTATGTGAAATAATGGATTACGGTAAACATGTAACGTAAAATTGATGTAATTTGCATTAATACATTACGACATAATTGGAAACTAAGCGCAGTAATCAATTATCATTACTAAATAAAGTAAAAATTAAGCGAGCTTACAGTATATTAAGCCTTTACATTAAATTTCTCTTACATAAATGGGAAAAAAAATCTCTCTTTTTAATTTAAAACACGGAGATTAAAATAGGAATAAAAGTACTTTATCTGTACTATATAATAACATGAAATGTTCGAACGAAAGCAGATTAATGAAACTGAAGCATATAGGTTAACGCACAGCATAAACAATTAAATATCAGTGCGAATCGAACGTAAGATTTTAGGCTCATAAAAATTATGCTTTTTTTAAACAATTCTAGGGATATTTTTGCTGTAGTACTCGTATATCACCATATTTTACCCTGTTCTTAACTATTGCAAGTATTTTGCTGATGAATTGCTTATTTTAATTTATTGTATTTCAATCGATTATTTAAATACAAAAAACAAGAACACATCTATCTTGAGATATTTATCCATAGTGCTTAACGATTTTGATTCTATCATCAATAGAATATAGGTATATAACAAACAATCTGAAAATAATCAGCATAACCAGTGTGAGTATTATGGAAAATAAAATATAATCGTCAAAATAAGTTCAGTGCAAAAGGTAGAATTGCAAAGGTAAAGTTAATTAATTTATCATCCACTCTAACAAACCTCCATACTATTAACATCAGGATCTTTTAACACTTCGTTTGATTAAATTTTTTACATTAATGGTGCCCCTTAATAGCGGTACTCAAAATATGTGACATTCTGTCGGTAAATGTATTCAGCCTATATATTCACATTAGCAAAGACAGCAAAAACATTTGCTGTTATCGAATACTCTATTATGTGAAGATCCACACACGCAGACTTCAGAGAAGAGAATCGGACAATACGGTCCATCAGGATGCATTAATCACTACCGTTAAGCTATTGGTCATTGATGAATGTGAGCTGATTCCTAGGATCAATTCAGGCGTAATCAACTCCGGGTGAATTTACAGCTCCCATGACGGGATCAGTCTTGGAAAGCGAAATAGCGCGTCACACATAATAGACTGCGCCGAGAGTTTTGCCTATGGTACAAAGATAAGAAGAATTTCTTCAAAGTGTATTTAATCAGCTTGTCCATTCCCGTGCCCACTTTATTCATTGAGTTTGTCTTTACTTTTCATTGAGTTTGTCTTGAGAATACTTAAATGCTTTGGAATAACAGGCTTAGAGACACAATGCATTGTATAAAAATGCATTTGTAAAACATTTCTTAGAAAACAAATTACAATAACAGAACACTGAATTTTCATTACTTTGAACAGTAATTTTCTGCGTACCCAAATTTTAAACTAGATTATCCGATTTTCCACCTTAGATTAACAGTAAATAAAGTTTAACAGTATAAAGAATTAGTACCCTTATTTGTAAAACCGTTCTTTTTACTTTTCAAAGGATGGAGTTTATCATAATTTCTTAATAAAATTTTAATATTACAGAATGCCCCCAGTGCGATAATGGTTAGTGATTCTGTCTTGCGTACCGAAGGTTGCGGGTTGAAACCTGGAAGAAGCATGGACATTTATAAATATATAGTAGCTTCGCGCCGGGGGCACTTTAAATAGTATATGGCGATCCGAAAGTTCTCTTATGTGGTTTGTGGTAGGGAAGAGAGATGGGAGGCTGTAGGGCAAAGGTTCCCCGAAGAGCTCTTTCAAAAAATTGGGATGGGAATAGAAGCCCAACATTCTTGAGGTTCTTGAGGTTTGATTATTATGAATCAAAGTTATTTGAAGCTTTAAATTTCCCGGTATGGTTCCGCTACGTAGACGATACTTTTACCCTGTTTGACGGTAATAAAGATGACTTAAAGAGTTCTTTCAACAATGAATTCCATTGATCCTGCTGTTGAGTTCACTTTTGAACTTGATACATGCAATTCTCTTCCGTTCTTAGAAATTTTGGTCACACGTAACACATCCAACTTCAGTACTGCAGTTTACCGTAAACCTTCATCGGTTTGCCTTCCACCAAACTTCAAATCATGTCTACCGACTAAACAAAAGTTAGCTTCATTTTATTTCTATGTTTTCCTTGCATTTCAAGTTTGCTGCTCCAAATTGGTTCTTGATCAAGAACTTAATTATTTAAAAGCAGTAGCTAATGACAGGGGTTTTCACCCAACGTTATTAATCAAGCATTTGCAAAATTCTCATCTCAACACACCAAAGGCACACTCTTGTTTTAAGAGATTATAAGAATTCTATTATCATCCCTTCCTTTCCATCAATTAACTGTAAAATTGTACGTAATTTAGAGAAATTTAACTTTCAGGTCGTTTATTCTCCTATCAATAAAATTCCGAATTCCACATTCAAGGACCCCATTCAGTATTTGAATTGTTGGGGTATTTACAGGAATCTTGCCAATGTAGTTTAATTTATATTCGTGAAACTAAGAGAGCCTTAAAATTTCGCATTGAGGAACATGAGGCAGATGTTAGAAAAAAAGACACACAGAAGTCTCCTCTGTTGCCCAGCATTGTTGGTCCGAAAATCACACTTTCAATTTTGCGGCAGCCAAACGTATTCAAAAAACTTCTTCCATTGGTGAATTAGATTTTGTAGAAGTGTTTCACATTTAAAAAAAAAAAAAAAAAAAAAAAAAAAAAAAAAAAAAAAAGCGCCTTTTTGTTCTAGTTAATGGCCCTAATTCCAATTCATCTTTGCTTTCAGCATTTAAGGAAATTATGTTTTAGTTCTCGTTTCATCAATAGATGGCACCAGTAGATTAACTCGTGTCTTACCATTCTTATCTTATTTAATCACTATATCTTATCTTTTTCATTTGCGCTTTGACAGCTGAGGATGATGATTCTCCTATACACTCAGTTCTATAATTTCTTGATGTAAACCACATTAATTGCTTAGTAAAATGTAAACTATTTTGAAGTTTGCTGCTCCTTCTTTTTTTTTCTTTCAAGCGTCTTAGTATATGCATTTCCTTCAAATGAGGTGAGTATTCTTTTTTAAAATCCGTGTTGTAATTCACCGTAAATATAATTTATTTTTTTAAAATAGGAAATTATAGTTTATGCTACAGTTGGTAAAGCTTAGTTATTATACATTGAGAATTATTGTCGTTACTGCATATCTTAATCACTGTCACACGATCAGCATAAAGTTTTCAAATTGGAAGGCCTGCAGTCAATTGGGTGAAGCAGAAAATAAAGACACTTGGGTAAGCAATAAGCAATATGCTGCGGCACACCAATGTAGCTTAAAAATCTCCGGTCATGTCATTTACAAAACCAAATGCATGGATAGCAGCTCTGCAAGAGTTAGCTACATTTTCCATTTTAAGTTCAAAACTGATGATTCCTTAAAGCTGTTTCTGTCATTTATTTTGGATTATCTGTTCATATCTCTCTTTTTCTGTCTACTTGAATCAATCTTTGCAAGTCATTAATGTTTTTCTGTAGTATATCTTCTAGCCTTTAAAATGAGACAATCATTCTTACACGCATGCTCTTGTACCTTAGAAATTTATCACTTAATGTTTTCGATGCAGTTTCTTCTATGTCCATCCATTTCCCTTGATGCTTGCGTTTACTCGAGCTGAAAATAAACAACCAATCAGTCCAGAGAATCTAAAGATGCTTTCGTCACTTTGTTTAATCATGTTTGTTTCACTTTTGTTTAAATCAAGTGTCGAAAGATCTTTGGTTCTAGAAAGAGAGTCCAGAAAGTCGTCAGTTCCAAGAAGAGGGTAGCTGTCTTTCTTCGTAACCTCAAACCAACCGGCGACAGTTGAATGGGAGATGCCCATAAACTTGCTGAAGGCTGGATGTTGTCGCTTTCTTGCATGTCCTTTAAAAGTGTTCTTACTTCTTCCTGTATAGCAATCGGTAGACGTCTTGGATGCTGCTTGTTTTTGAGTGATAATCGGTGTCAATTCATCTTGAAGATCTTGAATGACACGTTCCGTAACATTCCTCTCTCCATCGCTTAACTGCGCATTCTGCAATAACTCCGATTTAATGCTTTCTGAAGACACGGATTCTGGGATGTTACTCTTTCTTTCAACGCTGGTTACTGCAGTACATGCTGCAACCACTGCACCTTTGTTAATAACTCTCTCCTTGTCAGATACATTGGCAACTCTCAACCGGATAACGACCCTTGATAGGTCGACGAGTGCTGAGGTTACTAGTACTCCTTTCGGGCTATCACAGTTGATGCCGTAGCGGAAATTTCTATTTCCCGCTAAGGATCCAGGAAGTAAAAATTCGGTTCTTGCTGGTACTGTGATATCGTCTTGAGTTATGATTTTGTGGAAAGATTTGACTCATTCATCATTAATTCCGCAGAGGGCTATCTCCTTACAGGCAGAATGCAATTCGTTGTTTTTAAAGTCGAAGGAAAAATGGAATTTCCTTAGAAAGCCGAATCCTGCTAGGCAAGGATCTGTATTCTCTGCCACATATGCCGTGTGATGATAGGCGGCACCTCCAAACGTGATGTTAATGTTTACGTTTCCGTCAATGTCGATCTTCTCGCCGGACGCAATATGGAAGGTAACGCAGAGCAGTTATAAGTGTACCTTCCAGTTGCTGAACCAAATCTTTTTGGAAGCTGGTAACGTTGGCTCCTGTACCTATGGTCAAACTGTAGGGAACTCCATTGATATGGCACGTACGTGCTATTTAGCACCGCAGTTTTAGCACTTTAGTAAGAGTTTCGTCTCGGCTCTATTCCGTATCAAAGCATTGACTTCTGTAGTTAAATCATCTAAACGAGCAGTAACTTGATCTACTGGTTCTTGGACTTGAGAAGGTTTGATTGGGCTGCGATGTCTTGAAGTTACTTGCTGTCTGCCTCAAATTTCAAGGCGCACACTAGAGCGCTTTTTAAATCGTTTACTTCCGCCATTCGTAGAGCTTTCTGTATTTCAAGATCCCGTGTGTCGTCGATGAAGTACTGCAGGGACAGGAATTTCCTTGTTTCTGTCGGGCATTCTGAAAAAGTAATATGAAACAGCCTTTCAACATTCGTAGCATGTTCCTGGAGTATTTGCGTGCACTCTGTTTACGGAATTTAACTGAAGCCTACTGTAGCCTTAAACATTTCTCCCAAAAGCGCAGCTCTAACGCTTAAAGCTTCGAAATCTAGCCTTTGATTTTCGGAAGCGTCTGAAATATATCCGCTGCGTCTGTTCTCAAAGAAGCGGCGAGATAGCAAGCCTTAGCTTGGGAGTCCCATCCATTCGCGTCCGCCACTGTAGAAAATTGTGTCTTATAAACTTGCCAGGAGGTCTTATCATTACAAGTGGATAACTTCAAAGAGGAATGAGAAGGCACGGGTAAAAATTTAAATCCATTAGAATTGATCCCTGCCGCCACTACAAATTTCTTTATCAACTTCTTTGGCAACCGCAGAAACCGTGTCATCAATTCGTTGTTCCAAGGCAGAAAACTCTTTCTTCTATTTGTTCTTTCACAGAACAAGCTCTATAATCGATTTATTGTTCCACGGCAGAAACTCTCTCTTCTATTTGCTCTTTGACAGAAGAAACATTTTCGTCAATTTGTCCACCTTTACTTTCATCCACATCTACTCTGTTTTCCTTAGCTTCAAATTTGTTTTCTATTATGCAGGTAATTTCGCTATTTATTTCTCTCTTGAACGGCTTGCTCCTCTTTTTTAACTGATCCTTGTCCAGCTTCAATCTTTCTTTAACTGATTCTTGACTCCATCAATTTTTCAAACGCAGCAAAGACTGACACCAGTTGCCTTAATTGTTATTCGATCGCACTTGTCACTGGCATTGAATCCCACCTCTGCCACCAAAAATGTGCGTACCGGTTCGTAAATGGTTTAAGGCACAAGTCTGATAAAAGGGTAGTAATTTTTTTCTTATCGAAAGAAACATAATAAACGCTGGAATTTTGCTCGGAGATATTCGTACAAGTGTTCACGATATCAGGCAGTAATAATCAATAGAACGTAAATACGTTAAATAGAACGCAATACAACCAGTAGCTATACTTTAAACGTTAGATTACAACGTAGTTCAAAGAGAAACAGAAGGCTAATTCAAGTATCTCTGTTGGCGCGGAACTAACACAAATCGCAGTAACAGTAAGTAACAACTGAGCTGAGCCAATGCCAATGATTAAGCATTTCGGAGTGCCTATGGTTCTAAATCATGCATCTCTACATCATAAAAATATGTAAGTAATGAGCAGAAATAGGAAAACTGCAAAAATAGTTAGTTTGATGCAAGCTAGAGGGAGCCACATAAGCTTAGAGAGCTTAGGTATAGGAGAAATTTATAAATTCAAAAAAAAAAAAAAATGTTGTAATTTTTTTGGTTTTTATTTATTTATTTATTTATTTATTTATTTTTGTATTTTGTAATTTTTGGGGAGTATTTTATATTTTTATAACATAAATAAAACACAAAAGCAAAAGGCGGAAAGATTTTACAGATTAAGAGGCTCATTGGCCCATGGCGCTAAATGAGAATGTAGTAAAGTTTGTGAAAACGCGAGGACTTATCCAAGGCAGAAATTAATTCTGCGTGCATGATGTGAAATTTACGCGAATCGATTGATAACAGTGCAAAGAAGGCCATTTACCAGTTGAACTTGAGTAGAATATAGCAATTTGGCATAGTCAGTGAAAAACAGCAAATTTAGAAGATTAAGACTTTCGTCCTTCACGGCGCGGGGTTGGAATTGAGGAGGCGGGCGCTTGTCTACGTCTTTTATTAGGAGGATAGATGCCGTAGTCTCGGCTCATGATGAAACTGAACTCAGATGTCTCTCTCTGGCTTTTTAAAGCTTTCAATGGGTCACGAGAGAGTACTAGTAATTTCTATGCTTCTACAGATTTCTAGAAACCAAAAAGAGGATGGAATTACGGCTACAGCTAACACAGTAGTCAATTACATTTATTCAATATCAATACCGATTAAAGAGTTACAATAATGAAAATGAAGGAAAAAAAATAGAAACAGGATTCAAAACATTTAAATAATATCAAACATGAAAATATTGTTGGAATTATAATTACTTATATAGCATTTATATATTAGTAAATAAAATCTTACAGCATAACCCCAATGATTCGGATTAGTCGGAAATTTCGACATCGTGATACTCGTTTCGGCTAGGTAAGTAAAATTAAGACGTTTAAATTTATTTTTTAATTCAAATTTTTCATTGATTTAAATAATATAAATGTAACTTATACGTATTTTGAAGAAGCTAATAAATTATTTGGATGCAAAAGCGTTTAAAATAAAACAATTAAAAGCAATAATTTACAAATGTACTTTCTGAAACTCTCGTACTCGTTGCATAGCCATAACAAGGATCGTTCGCTAAATGAAGATTAAAGAAATTGGGTAAATTTCTCTCTTTCTCCAAAACAGAGATGTTTGTTTCCGCAAAAAATAAAGAAATAAACAAAACAAAATTTAAAAAAAAAAAAAAAAAAACTTTTTTTCATTTTGTGCAATAAAAGTAAAATTAATGTCCTATGTGCAGTTTTAGGGCTTAAGCAAATAAAAGATAATTCCTCTGCTTAATTCAAACATTCTTCAATTTAAAATGGGCCATGTATTTAGGCAAATAAAAATTAATTCCATTGCTTAATTTTGACAAGAAAATATGTGTTTTGTATTTAGCTAAACAGAAAAAAGAGAGATTAATAGATACTTTATTAAAATAAAATGAAATGCTAATAAATGGAAACCAAAATTATTTATACTTTCAGATTTTATATTAGGAACAAAGAGACATTACACGTTACGAGGGCATCTGGATTAAAAATATTTAAAAACATCCTGTCTTTAGAGCTTCAGATAGACAGTCTCGCGCGCAGGAGACAAACTTTTTTTTTTTTTTTTTTTTTTTGTTCGTACAGTGTAGCATTGCTCGCTTTGAAATCACTGAGTTTGTTAATCAAAAATTCGTACGTTTTACAAAATTTGAAATGCACAAGGTAGTCTCAGGCACGAGATAAAAGTGTTTTTTTTTTTTGTGCAGTGCTCCGATTGTTCTCTTTGAAATCGTTGAGTCTGTTAATTGAAAATTTACAAAAGACAATGCTGTGGCTATTTACAAGTTTACAATCCAAAATTACAAGTTTTACAAAATATGAAATCCACAATAAAACAAATTAGAAATTCTAAATTTGAGCTTCGAGGAGTCCATATTTGGCTGGAGGATTACGTTGTTCAAAATTAGAACATGATGAAAAAAATGGCACAACGAAGTGAAATTTACGACGAGACTGTCACAGCTTATGGCGGAAGGAAGGTGATAGGAAAAAAAAACTGTAAAAAACCCCCTTTCTATAT
Organism: Stegodyphus dumicola; assembly: GCF_044657685.1. Classification (NCBI taxonomy): domain Eukaryota; kingdom Metazoa; phylum Arthropoda; class Arachnida; order Araneae; family Eresidae; genus Stegodyphus; species Stegodyphus dumicola. The sequence goes on from NC_140777.1 coordinate 26,593,700, forward strand.
TCTGCAATCAATACCGAAGATTTTGGTTAAAGTATAAATCATTTCCAGAATTCAATATTTTGGGTAATAATTTAAACGTAGTTTTTAGAAATAGAAAAAAAAATGAGTTAAAACATCTTTATTTCGTTTTAAAACAATTATATTTTGTAGACGAATGTGTAATCTTGTTAGCATAAATTTAGGTATTTTGCATAATGAAACTCGAAAGGCATACGAAACGAACGTGCGCCAAGGTATATATTGGCGAGAGAAAGTAAAGCTCGTGTGCAATGCAGTATATTTGATTTTCACCCTAGCTACTTGTACCTGGCCAAAGGTCTAATCCAGTAGTACTTTCTTCTCTTTCAGGTACGATGGCAAAGTATGTTCCTGTTTATTTTTCTTATTGCATAATATAGGTAAGCCTGATGATATTTAGTACTGATGATGATTCTGTGTAAGTTATTCTTTTGAATGCTTCAATTTTAATGTCCTTGAACATTATTACTTTTTGTTATGCTTAAGTTAAGCAAAATTATCCTATTTTATTAAATAAAGATTTCGTAGTTAATCTTTTGACTTATGATTCTTTAATTCTGTGCTTGAGGAAACGTACTCATTACGCCTTCAGTGTTAATGCCCAACCAACAAAAGATTATGAGACTGAGAAATTGAAATTTTGTAATGTTGTAAGATTCCAGGGGCATAAAGTGTTAAAACTGTTTGTTGAAAAAAAAACTAGTTACAAAGTTTATAAGAATAATTGTAACAAGTAATGATGTCTATTCTAAAAGAATCAATTTGTATAGAAAAATTAACAGATGAAAATTATTCAGTGTGGAAATTTAAAATAAAACAACTTCTAATAAAAGAAGGTTTAGATGATGTTGTATTCGAAGAAAAACCGGAAACTGATACTGATATTTGGTTAAAGAATGATCGTAAAGCTAAAGCTTTAATATGTCTAAACATTTCGGATTCGCAAATTATCCATGTTTTACATAGTAAATCTGCAAAAGAAATTTGGCAGAAGTTAAAATGTGTCCATGAACGTGTAAATTTAACAAATAAGTTATTTCTTCTTAGAAAACTATATTCCATTAGATATAATGAAAGTTCTAAAATGCAGGAACATATCAAAGGAGTACTAGAATTGGCTGAAAAGCTGCGTAGTATAGGTGAAGAAATTAAAGAAAATAACTTAATAGCAATACTACTATGTTCTTTACCAAATTCATACAACTCCTTAATAACTGCAATAGAAAGTAAATCGGAAGCTGAATTGTCGCTAGAATATGTTAAAAACAAACTAATAGATGAGTATCGTAGACGTGTGGAAACTAAGAAAGTTCAAAAGTACGATTCAATTGCTTTAAAAAGTAAAAGCGAAAATAAACCAAAGTATGTTACACAATTTTGTACTTATTGTAAGAGAAATAACCATACGATAAATGACTGTTTTCATTTAAAACGCAACGCTAGAACTTCCCCGAAAACAGATGTAAATAATAGTAAAATAAGAAATTAATCTCAAAATTATAAAAGTAATGCATGCCAAATAGCAAGTACACAAAGTGTAGAAAACATAACAAAATTTAAAGAAAATAAGTATCTTAAAAGTATTGAAACTGAAAATACAGAATCAGTTTAATCAAGTTCTAAAAGTGGAAAATAAACATGAAAACACGCAAACGCAAGAATGGGTTATCGACTCGGGAGCCTCCACTCATATGACGAGTGATAAGAAATTTTTCTATCAGTTAAATGACTCTAATAAACAAATAGTAACTGTAGCCAATGGTGCTAAATTAAATTCTTATGGTATTGGTGAAGGTTATTTTAAAGTTCAAAACTTAAAGGGTCAGATTACACAAATAAAATTGGAAAATGTATTGTATGTACCAGGTTTAGATAGTAATTTACTTTCTGTTCAATCTGTTACCAATAAAGGTTGCATTGTTACATTTGATAGTAATAAGTTTTACATAAAGCGTAACAATATACTCGTAGCCGACGGCAACGCTCAGCAAGGTTTATTTATATAAATTGATCGTAAACCCAATTGATGAGAAAGCATACTTAGCTAATAATGTTTCATGTTCAAATACGAACTGTATACTAAAATGGCATCAAAGATTAGGCCACAGAAATATAGATGCCATAAAAACACTTGAGAAAAATGATTTCGCAGACGGCATTAAACTTGGTAAATGCACTCATAGTGTGGAATGTTCTATTTGTGTAAAAGCGAAACTAACTGAAACACCTTATCCCAAAACTAGTTTTAGATCTAAAAATCCACTGGATTTAGTGCACACAGGTGTGTGTGGGCCAATTGAAGTCAACAGCTTAGGAGGGAAAAGATATTTCGTAACTTTCATTGATGATTATTCGCGTTATACTCAAATTTATTTTATTACTTCAAAAGATGAAGTACTCGACAAACTTAAACAGTATGTTGCATCGACAACAAATAAATTTAGAAAGAAAATAAAGGTTCTCAGATCCGACAACGGTACAGAATACTGTAACGAAAGTACTGAAAATTATTTAAAGAAACTCGGCATTTTTCACCAAACTTCGGTTCCTTATTGTCCGGCACAGAACGGCGTCGCAGAAAGGAAAAATCGCTCTTTAATAGACATGACAAAAGCTATGCTAATAAACTCTAAATTACCGAAAGGATTCTGGGCTGAAGCAGCAGCTACTGCTGCATATCTTCAAAATAGGTTACCGACTAAAGCCACAGATAGAACACCATATGAATTTTGGAATGGTAGAAAACCAAACTTAAGTCACTTACGAGTATTTGGCTGTACAGCATTTTATTATGTGAACAAACAAAAACGGCGTAAATTCGACAACAGACCTGAAGAAGGAATATTCGTAGGATACGATTTACGAAGTAAGGGATACAGGATTTATGTAGGTGGAAGAAAAATAATAGTAAGTAGAACTGTTAAATTTTCAGAAAACGCGTCTTTACCTGACAAACTTGCAGAAAATAATGCTGAAGATTTAGAATTAATTCACTTCAATAACTCGCAAGATGATGAAGAAAATAATGAAGAAACATCTCTTCGCGATGATTTTACAGAAGATTCAAAAAGTTCCGAAGAGTTAATTAAATGTGAAGAAAATGTAGAAAGAAGGGTTTCTAGCAGATCAACCAAAGGGGTTCCACCGGAAAGATTCTGTTATAAAGCAGAAGACGAAGAATCAATCTTACCTAAAAATAAAGATCCAGAAAACTTTGAAGAAATTCTAAACTTACCAAAACGTGAACAAGAAGCTTGGATCAAAGCTATGCAAGAAGAAATACATTCTCTAAAAGAAAATTAAACCTATAAACTTACAGAATTACCACCAGGAAAACATGCAGTAGGCAGCAAATGGGTGTTTAAGACAAAATATGATGAAACTGGTAAAAATATAAAATACAAAGCACGCTTAGTAGCCAAAGGATTTACTCAAAAATACGGCAGTGATTATGATGAAACATTTTCACCAGTAGTGAAACACACTACGGTAAGAGTTTTCTTAGCATGGGCAGCGTATAATATTGCCAAGGTACATCAACTAGATGTTAAAACAGCTTTTTTTTATGGCAACTTAAATGAAGAAATGTATATGGAACAACCAGAAGCATTCGTGGTTCCGGAAGAAAGACATAAAGTTTGTAAATTACAGAAGTCGATTTATGGTCTCGAACAAGCAGCTAGGTGCTGGAATGCAGAAATTGAAAATACACTGAAGAATCTGGGGTTCAGTCAAAGCAAAGCAGATCCGTGTCTTTTCACAAAAGTGGTTCGTGATAAAAGAATAAATTTAATAGTGTATGTTGATGACATCCTAATAAGTTCTACAGAAGGACTAATTCTTCAAACAATTAATGATTTAAAGAAACGTTACCAAATAACGCATCTTGGTGAAGCTAAATATTTCTTAGGCATGGAAATAAATCGCAAGGAAGATGAAAGTTATCTCTTATCACAGAAAAATAAAATAAATCTACTTGTCAAGCAATTTCAACTTGAAGAAGCGAAACACGCTAGCACACCAATGGAAACGAACTATTATAACCTAAACAAGGAAGAAAATCTCCTAACTTCAAATGATAAATTTCGCCAAGCTATTGGAAGTCTTTTGTATATATCGTCCATCACAAGACCAGATATCACAGCTTCAACTCACATACTCAGCAGAAGGTGTAATAATCCACGTCAAAAGGACTGGAATGCTGTTAAAAGAATCTTTAGATACTTAAACACGACAAAGAACCTATCCTTACAAATTTCGTCGAGTGAAGAACCTAATATTACAGTTTATTCAGATGCTGATTGGGGACAAGATATTGAAGATAGAAAATCTACACCCGGAAGTGTTATTTTATTAGGAAGGAACTGTATTTCATGGTTTTCAAGAAAACAAACTTGTGTTTCTTTATCCTCAGCAGAAGCTGAATATGTTGCACTATCGCAAGCTACGCAAGAACTATTATGGCTATTAAAATTAACAGAAGATTTCAATCTACCCCAAACTCTACCGATAAAGGTATTTGAAGATAATCAGTCTACTATAAGACTCGTAGAATCTGAAAAATTGAGTTCACGCACTAAACATATTGATACAAAAGTTCATCATATACGCGACTTGAATAACAAAGGAATAGTAAAACTTGCTTATCTTTCAACAGAGGAAATGGTTGCTGATATTATGACTAAACCAATTCCTAAAGCTAAATTTCAGTTTTGCAGGAATGAATTACAATTGGTATGAGTTTCATTAGCAAAACAGGGGCAATGTTAGCATAAATTTAGGTATTTTGCATAATGAAACTCGAAAGGCATATGAAACGAACGTGCGCCAAGGTATATATTGGCGAGAGAAAGTAAAGCTCGTGTGCAATGCAGTATATTTGATTTTCACCCTAGCTACTTGTACCTGGCCAAAGGTCTAATCCAGTAGTACTTTCTTCTCTTTCAGGTACGATGGCAAAGTATGTTCCTGTTTATTTTTCTTATTGCATAATATAGGTAAGCCTTATGATATTTAGTACTGATGATGATTCTATGTAAGTTATTCTTTTGAATGCTTCAATTTTAATGTCCTTGAACATTATTACTTTTTGTTATGCTTAAGTTAAGCAAAATTATCCTATTTTATTAAATAAAGATTTCGTAGTTAATCTTTTGACTTATGATTCTTTAATTCTGTGCTTGAGGAAACTTACTCATTACGCCTTCAGTGCTAATGCACAACCAACAAATCTTTATGAAATATTTTCATATTCTGCATTATTAAAATCGAATTTGCTATTTTATTTCACTCATAAACTACATGTTTATCTAGAACAATAAAGTTCTACATTACGTTTCTTACTTATTTCAGAAATCAGAAAGTACCAAATGTTGAATCAAGCCAACTAAGCATTGAAAGCCGTACATGATCCATGCTCACACTACTACTTGTTTACGAATTTTGTTATCCAGCAACTGATTGATTACCTCTCTACATTACACTTTTAAAATAGATATCAATTGCCAAATCTGAAATAAAAAATCCAAAAACAAATACCTATTTAAAAAAAGAAAAAAAAAACACTGAATTCTTCTGTAAATAAAAAGGTAATCATCTAATCCACTATGGCCATGTATGATTATGTTATTTCTAAATGTTGTTTAAATGCAAAATTTTCAGAAGTTTTAACGAAGCAGGCTTGTGAAATCATGATGCTATAGAACATGCACATGGACAGCAAGTCTTTGCAACAAAGCAAACAGTGAACGTTTTTTTACTTTATTTTCTCTCGTAAAATACTGATTTAAGCAAATACTGCAAGAACAGCAAAAACTTACTATGCATTTGCAAATTTTTAAATCTTTCTGTTCTGTGAACATATGTTTTTATAGATCTGCTGAAAAGTTAATGCGAGTTTACATCGAGTAATTTCTGCAGTTTCGCTTAGAACTTTTTTTCTTTCCTATTTATGGCAGAAAACAATTTTCTTTTATGGTGAGTGGTTCTTTCATATTATGCTTTCTGGCTTGGGGATTTTTTTTTAATATTCACTTCTTTGTTTTTCATTGCTGTTATTGCTTTAATATTTTGCTTCCTTCTTTGGTTTAAATGTCTTCAAAGTTCACCGAAGGATTTTAGGATTTAGAAATTTGTACCCTTGCCAGGATTCGAACCACGGATCCTTCCGTTGCGAGCTGGACACCCCCACGAATATGCACTTATCTCGAGAAAATTTTCATGAACACTCGGAGAAACTTAAAATTGCAACGAATATACAACTTACGACACGTAGTGTAGTTTATAATGATCAGAAAGTATGTAACCAATAAACACTGATGCAAAATCATTTATATGCTATATACAGGTCTATTGTTCTTTGTTTTTTCCATGATTCATAGCATAGTCATAATAAAGTCTCTGTTCGATGTAAATTTAATATTTGCATTTCTTCCTTTTTTCTTTTGCCTTATTTATTTTCTCACTGTTTAATTTTATGTTATAGTTTACAATAACCTTGTTACTGGCAACCTGCTTTATTTTACTGTTGAGTTTGTGTGAATGGCAACAGTTGTTCATGTTTATGTTTCAGCAGAATAACATTCTTATTCGCACTGTGCTGCATGCAATTTTTCTGTTAAAGAATTTCAGGTTTTAGAACATCAATAAAGTTTGTTATAATTTTTTAAAATTTTGACGGCATGTAACATGATTCTTCTTTTCTAAGGAACATTCTTTTCTAATATAGACATCTCAAAAAATGCAGCCCAGACGGTATAGTGGTTACCGGGGGGGGGGGCTAATGAGGTACCGTAGGATCGGGTTCGAATCCTGGAGAAGGCACAGATGTTTGTAAATATATAATGTCTTTGCGGAATGAGGGCACTCTAAATGTATGTTTAGCCGAAATTCCTCTCGTGTGGGTTTGTGGTAGAGGAGAGGAGTGAGACTTTCAGACTCCCCTCCCGGAGTGTTCTTCCTCAAAACTGGGGTGGAAATAGAAGTCCAACCACCTTGACGCTCTGGCAACCAGTCTTCCATGCAATTGATGGACGAGACAACAAGAACATCGCTAAAATAGTAAAGGGTCTCGAATCGCAAATTTTCCATCTTGCTAATTGTTCAAAAGCAAAAAATTATTCTAAGTATCTACTTCAAATAAGTCATTGTCATGAATAAGTGTCTGTGACAAAGAAAATAGTTATTTGATATAGTTTAAGGGATTTTTCAAATAATTTATTTGCTTCAAATAAAAGACGAATTATCTATTAATAGCACTGAAATGAAGGGCTTCATCAGCGAATAAAAGACGTCTTGGAATCAAAATAATATAATATAATACAATAAAATCAGCTCAAAATAACAAAATATTTTAAAATGGTACATTTTGTACGTGTTATGCAATTCATTTAGCTTTCAGTATAAGAAGCATCCATCCTTATTTGTTCTGCTTACCAGAAAAGCAATATCTACCAACTAGTAAATATATTACAATGGTACTTCTGAAGAAATCATTCCAGTCTACGATATACTTAAATCTTACTGACGTAAAACGGAAGATTTTTAATGTACGCTTCAGATCTATTAAATTTTTTATTGCCCTTTGTAAGTGAAGTTAAAGAATCTTTGCTTTGGAACAATTTTCTCACAAATCTCGTAAATCTCTCCTTCGTTTCGAGGAGAAAAACATTCCATTTACCATAAAATTGGATAAACGTTACAAGTTGTAAAAATAAATAAATGTCTTCCTTTTTTCTGCCAAGTTTTGAATTCTTCAGTTATTGGTCAGTAAAAGCACTATAAAACAGTTAATCACAGTGAAATATTTTCGAGAACCACGGTGCTTTGTGTAAGAAATTTTCTTAATCATTTGATTACTCCTTTGAAATAAAACTAGACCTTTTATTTTAACAAAACTACATTTTTAGTTTCTTTTCAAAGTTTATTACTTTGAAAACTATTTTCGAACATTAATCATATAACCTGAGATAAACATTAATCATGGTTTATCTCAAGTTTTGTAGAAGGTATCTCCTAAGCACTTGCAGAAAGACGGTAAAAATAATAAAAGAAAAAAAATCTTAAAGGTTTCAGATTTTAAATTACGTCCAAAGGGGCGTTTTTTTAACGTTTTGTGTGTTACCTTTATTTATTAAATAGGTACTATTCCGTTTTGAGGACAGTAAAAAATAATTATTGTTGGTGCTAGTGATGCCAAAAATAATTGCGGCAACCGTAACGCAAGAAAGGAAGTATAATAGTAAATAACTATCTAAAGAATATTGTTTTAATTTCGACGAAAGGTTAATTTCATATAATACATTTTTATTATTATAATTTATATAAAAAAAGATAAACATAACTGAATAGAAGCATAAGAGTAAATAACTATTTCAGATCATTATTATAATTTATATCAAAAAGATTAAACATAACTGCATGGATTCCTGCATCTCTCTTTCGCTACCGTGTTATCCCTAAAGCATAATTTCATCTCGTTGGTTGTTCAAACATAATTTTCTATAATGAATGATGCCTTTTCTTTAAAAAAAATTCTATTGTAGACTTTTCGTCATGAGTAGTTCCCAAATTTTTAAATCCATAGAATATCAAAAAAGGATTTAAAATAAAAAAAGGATTTAAAATATAAACTAGTATTTCAATGGCGTCTTAAGAAATATAGAACTATCTAAACTTACGCAATTTGAAATCAGCGCGATTAATCGCTGAATAGATTAATCGCTGTAAAATGGGCGCACTTGCTAGATTTGGCGCTTTTACGCATGCATTTTCGTTGCATTTTTTTATGGTCCTCAAAACGGAAAAGTACCATTGAGGTATGTTCTTCGCACTTAAACCATAAAATTAAATTCAATGTCGCGAAATAATTTTAAAATGAGCCTATTTTTAAAATTTCCGATACACATTTTCGCGCGCTGGATTTAAAAAGGTTTCCCCCCCTCACGTAGATTGTTGCCATTGCTCGCTTCCAAATCGTTGAGTTTGTTACTCAAAAATTCGTTAAAGTTTTACAAAATATGAAATCGATAATAAAACAAATTCCAAACTTCAAATTTGGGCTTCCACATGCCCATATTCGCAGTAAGATTACGTCATTCAAACTCGATGGCTCTGTGTACCGTTGTTTTATCACAATGTGAGACATATACATACATTTATGCAGATTTTTCATTTGTAATTTCTTCAAATATAATGCAGGACTCTAACATATGGTGGCAACAGTTTGAAAAGGGAGACGGACATTTATAATGATTAAACGCAAAATCGCAAAACAAAAACAGTAGTCCTTCAGGGACAAAGCCCCTTTGGACTAATTACCTTTCGTATTATTCCTGCAGGCGATTGAAACTGCGGACTTATTCGTTTAGATGTCAGAAAGAATGATAAAAGCGTTCTTTGGTTTATGTAATATTAACAGAATTCATTACCTTTGGAAACGTAAATAAAGGAATTAGAAATTATTACCAATCCACCACATGCATGACAAGGATATTTTTCACAACATGCATATTAATGGCAAATTTACAATACACGTAATGCATACATTTCGAGTTAACTCAACTGAATGCCCTTTTTCCTCACATACTATCATATTTTTCTAACTAAACTACAATGGCGTTTTTAACCTCAAAACGTTGGTTTATCAGCTTATAACAACAATAAGCTCAGTTTTTATCTGCGTCATTTAAAAATTCTAAAACATGACATCGAGTTTGAAAACATTTATGAAAGTAAAAAAAAACATTAATATTAACGGAGTTTTTGTTACTTCACATAATGTCTGTTAGAACAATCGCTCTTCAATGATAAAACAGAGAGGTATATATTTCATTTAAATCAAAGACAAGTTTATTTGATTTACAACTTTTTTTTTTTTGTATATTGCATTTGCATAATGTTGGAAAAATTTTCAGGTTGTTTCATTATGACTTGAACTCAAATGTTCTAGCAATTTTAGGCCAGTACTTTATCTCGAAGATTAAAATGTTTCTTTTCCTTAATATCTTCACATTCGAAAGAGCTTGGATCTCTATTAGCCAAAATCTAAATTTTATTAAAAGGATAGGGTGCAATAGTGAAAAGGAACATTGTGCTCTAAACGAGACAGCAGGCCTGTTATGCATAACTAAACGTGAAAGATAATAATATAATTCACCGTCTCTCAAATAACTCGAAAACACATTATAAAGTTAAGACTTTAGCTTTTATTTCACATTTCTGGTATTCTCTGAACACTTACGCCACAATGACGGGAACTCACTCGTTTCTCAAAAGCGAGAACACTCTGGGTTTTTCCCGTTTTGCCCAGCACTGCCCTCTGGAGGCATTTTCTACATTTTGCAGTTCATAAACCAAGGAGGTAAGACTGGACATCCTCCCGCCCATTGGAATTGCACATTTCAGCATCAGAATAACGCAACAATGTTTGCAAAATTTGAATAAAAATAATATCTAATAAAATTAGAATAACACTGTATAAAAACCTAAATGAAACTAATTGTAACATAGTGAATACTGCACAATTACAATAATGCCATATAATCTAACTATTGATTTGGCAAGATACATATGTGACGACCACTTCTTTTAAGAAATTTTCCATCTGATAACCGTAAATTGACAACTCTTATCTTTCCGTCTTTGCCTGGAAATATCTCAGCAATTCTAGCAACCAACCATTTGGTTGGTGGAAGATTTTGATCTTTTATAAGTGCACCAGTTCCAACATTAACATTATTTTTATCTTTGAAGTAAATTACTAAGATAATCTTGTCGCCACAACTGTCAATTTTTTTAACATAATTAGTTATTTTGTGCCACTTGAAAAGTCTGTTTTCGGGCTGTTAAATTAGGCTCAGATAGAGATGATTTCTCTGTCGATCAAAGTGTTTGGGTACAAAACTCTAAAACCATTAGGATCGGAAGACATGGGAGAAAGAGGGCGCTAATTCAGAAAAATTTCGATTCGTATTACGATTGTTAAAAACTCATCTATACTTAAATTAGTATTTCCCACAACACGTTTCAAATGGAGTTTGAATGACATTACGCCAGCGTCCCAAATACCGCCAAAATTGGGAGTCTTTGGAGGAATGAACTTCCAGTCAACACCTTCAGAAGATAAAAAATTCACCTAGAAGATAAAAGTTGTAAGAAGTTCATCAGCAGAATTCACCATACTAAACAATCTGTTTATCTCTACTCCCGCAGCTACAAATGTTTGTGCGTTATCCGCAATACGTTTTCTAGATTTGCCTCTTTGAGGGAAAAAAAAACATTTTAGGACAAGAAATAAAACTTTGTGTCGTTAGATCCAAATGAATTCCAAATGAATTGCACGGGTTGCGAGGAAATCAAATACGGCAACATAAACTTTGTTAAATACACCTTTACGTTGCTTTTTGTATTTTACACTAAAGTGTCCACAAATTCGATGTCTGTATCATTAAATGCAAAACTTATATTAAGACGCTCAGATGGAAGATTTCCCATTAACTAAGAAGTAGAATGATTTGCCTTTAAACAAGCAACGCATTGATGGTAAATTTTCCGCTAATATTTCTCCTATTTACGAGCCAATAGTTTTCTCTCACATAATATGATAAAGTCTGTGGTCCCACGTGAAAGCAATTTTGGGAAAATACATTACAATTAAATCTGTTATTTTTTTTTTTTTTTTTTTTTTTTCCGTAGAAGCACCACATGATGTTTTTTACAGAACACAAGATTAGAATTTTATATTCGACTACCAACTCTAATGAAAGAATTTTTATCAATAAAAAGGGCTGAAATTTTAGCTTACTATTGAAGGATACTTAGTTTACCCTTAGATAAACTTTGCAGCTCTGTGGCAAAAATTCTTGAGCCTTGTACTTGTCTGATATTAAGAAAATCTCTGCTTGCTCTAGTTCAGCAGCGATTACATAATCTAACCTTTTGTTGTTAGGGTTTCTTCAATTAGAGATGAACCTGAAAAGAGAACTTTAAACACGTAAAATGTGGATAAAATGATTACTTAAGTCATAAATACGATTTAAAAAGTTAAAATCCAGTGTTATACCAATGAGCTCCAAAGAGTCAATATTATCAGTCTTTTTTTCAGTTCATTAAAATACTCATCCTCTGTGACACTAAGTTCTGGAGGCTCAGGAGTAATTTCGTTTAGGAAGGCAGGCATAGTCCACCAATTATTTATAAGAGAATGGCTATTTGCACCACGGGTAAGTAAATCGGCTGGATTGTCCTTGCCAAGACAATGTCACGTAGCCTCAGTTGTCAAGCCTTGTAGCTTCTTCACACGACTTGATACAAATTGTTTTGAATCCAGTATAAGGTGACATTCGAATCACGCCAAAAAATGTTTCGCTATCTGTTTTTTGTCAATAATTGGTTTCAGTTCACTAGCTAATCTTGCTGCAAGTAAAGCACCCATAAGCTCAAGTCTTGGCAGTGACAGCTTCTTTAACGGATCCACTTTGAATTTTGAAGCCACAAGATTGATTAATATTTCGTTTTCAAACAACTGCTTCATAAGCCTTAGTACTAGCATCCGAAAATGTATGAATTTCCAGTTCTGCATCTTGATCGATAAAAGAACCAACTATATATCTCAGAACCTTTAAAGTTTTAAGTTTTGGAGCTTCTTTACACCATCTCATCATCCACTCCTCGCTTATATCAGGAGGTAAAGCTTCGTCCCCAAAACGGTTTCTTTGTCAGGTCTCCTAGAACAGGCATTTGAAACGGATAGTAAAAGAAGTCACCAGACCCAAAGGGTCGTAGATTCTTCTAGCAGCCATTATTAGAAACCGCTTGGTGTTCCTTTCCTGTTGGAGAAATTATAGCAAACTATTAATTTCTAAGGGGAGGTAATCACTACATAGATCCCATAAGAGACCAAGGACTCTGTGTAATTTATTCTTTAAATCTACTGGACATAACTGTGCTTAAATCACACAGCTTTCCACTCCTTTATTAAACTTTCAGAATTTGAAATCAACATCCTTAAGGATATCCCAGCATCTCTCATTATGTTTTCGGTACTTAAGAAATTTCAAAGACAGATGGAATGTCGTCATTTTCTGTGATAAGGTCATCTACATAAAAACAGGTATCAAACGTTTATTCTGTAGCAGGAAAGTCCTTAATGCACTTCTCTATATGGTTTTTAATAGTTACCGCCAATAAAAAGGGACTTGCATTTACTCGAAAAATTATCCTTTTGAATTTATATACACATACATTATTCATAATGTCAATGGAAAGAAATCTCACTGCGCCTCTGTCTCTTTCGAGTAAAAAATTTGCAAGAAAGCTTTCTCTATATCTGCCAAGAAGGCGATCTTGTTCAAGCGAAATAATATCAATAAATGAAATATATTTGGGTTTAAATTAACTCCTTGATATAAACAATCATTTAGAGATAATTGCCCTGGTTCATGCGAACTTCCGTCAAAAACAGTCCTTACCCTAGTAATTAAGCCCTCCTGCCCTCTGATGCACAAAACAATAAACTTATTAATAAAGGGTTAAAAATAAACCGCTTGCGTACAAAAATGCATGTAAATTCTGGGATGCAGAACTGATTAATAAAAGGCATAAAATAAATTTCTGACTAAATACTTGAAATATTGTCATTTACATCTTGATTAAACAAGAAAAAATTTCTGACAAGAGGAAAAATATGATAATAGCACAAACAATGCCCTGAATCTCCGGAATTCTCCAAATGAAGTATAGAAATCATGATTTAGAATGATGAAGTGCGCTGCAAGAGGTCTAATATCAAAGACCTCATCTAGAAACTTACTGTTAATTAAGTGCGAATAGTTCGCAAATTAACTTATGACTGCCTTTCTGCAAATTTTCTCGTTAAGGTGTTTTTAATTTTGTTCATTAATCTCTCTTTCCATATTTTGATGGAGCAAGCATTTACGTATCAGGTAGAGGGAAATATTCATTAGACGTTAAAATTTATTTCCTATTATGGGAAGTGGACTAGTGTCTGATTTTCAAGCAGCGCTCCACCCCGGTAAAGCGTAAGCTAGGATGGGCTTAAGGTAGTCACTGTCTGTCCATTTTCAGTATCAAATTTGAAAATTTTGAAATTAGTAGCAATCTACGGCAGGCATTTTTAATATGTGAAGTTGGCTTTAAATCTTGAGAAATAGCTGTCTCATGGTACTGAATCTTGTTAACAACGGGAACTTAATTATTCAACAAATAAAGATTCTTATGATTTGTTTTCTGCATTTTTTATATCTCCGAATTATCAGATGAGGCCGTGATCGATATAATGATTAGCGACGTCAACTGCCGTGACGATGGGCAGCGCTCAAATTCTGGAGAAGGAATTCATGTTTATACGTATATAGTGTCTGTGCAGTATAGGGATACTCAAAGTACTGGCAAGTCGAAAGTCCTCTCGATTTGTTTGGTGTTAGGGGAAGAAAGATTGGGACTTGCTTGCAATGATACTACCTCTCCATTTTCAACACCAGTGTTCGATTTCAGGCGTGAGTAAATGTAATATTTTAATTGCGTGGATTATGAGTTGTAGATTTAACAGATATCTTTCTGTCATATGAGAGTCAATTAAGTAATAATATTCTGCATAAAATTTGGGAAATTTGTGGTATAATTTAATTACAGTATAGAACCCTAGAGAACTCTGCCTTGATGTCTACCTCTATTCTCTATTTCGCAGAAAATTTATTTTTATACAGTCACTTAACATTTATCATATAAGGCAAAGTAATCTAAATATTCGGCAGTTTTCTAACTGAATAAACTGCGTTTGCCATAAATTGCACCCCTTTCTGGTTTGTTTTCATTATTATATAAGAATCGAAACTGTTTTGACAAAACTTCCAGAATTTTCTAAAAGGAAGATGAAGGTTTAAACCCGTAACTCGATGAGAAAACTGCACTTTTATTCTAATATCATCACGATTTGTTTTAAATACTTATTTAAAAATATTTGAAACAAACTCTCCAAAAAATTCCTAAATTACAAATGGAATTTCGCCAGTTGATAATGTTTTAGATATTCGATTGAGCTAATGGTTAATCTTACACAAAAATAAATTTTAACAAAAAATTAAAAAAAATAGTTAATTTGCTTTTAAATAGACATTTTCAATAACTATTTTTATAATCACAGCACAAATATTACTGTCACTTTATTAAGAAACTGCATTAACTGCCTTAAAGTTAAGAAATTCGGACTTTTTTTTTATTATTTTTTTTTATTTCCTCTATCCTGAGTTTTAAATAAAAGTGATATAAAATGTTAGTGCTACAAACTATAAATTTAAAAAAAAATATTTTCCCTCTTAAACTGTTAACTAAATTAGATTCTTTCTTGATTATTTAACACATGTTAACAGTTTTGAAATGTAAGTCTGAAGAATTGAAATCAAAGAAATTAATTTTAGTAAGGTATTAGAGATAAATAAATAAAACTTACACCACTAAATTCTAATATCATAGATAAACTTTGATGAACGTGCAGCCGAGATATGCTGTACGAGGAAAAGTAACGCTGTGACAAAGAGGATTAGACACGGATTTAATAAAGTTCAGTTTCCGCAGGAATGTTCTTCCGAATTACTTCGATTGCGTCGTGGTAAGAATTATGGACCCACTGGCAATGCCGAAGGACTGTGACACCGCTATTGTCAGATTAATGTATTATCCCAAACTTCCAAATTTGCTCCGTGACTGGAAAACGGAAACAACATTCTTCACAGAAAGTATTACTTGTCACCCAAATGTGGGTTGCTTTGGTAACCTGAACAATTTTGGAAAAAAAGTTACTTTCTTTAGAGTTGTGTTTACTAACAATAAATCGAGGATATTGTTAATCTTGATTGTATTTTGGTGTTTCGGGAAAGGCCGGAAAAGTACTGAATAAGAAAGTGTTAATTTAGACTCTTGATTCTTTCGTCCGCTTTCAAGAATATTTCTGACACAGGAATTTAAAATTGCAAAATAATTTTCGAGCTTATCGCTAATATTTATTTAAGATTATAATATCTTGTTAACTGAATGTCCTTAGTACATATACCATTTTACAATTTTTCTGTATCGTGGTTATGATTAATATATAATAATAACAAGAGACTGACTGAATCTGCACCCCTCTTGTTGCATTAACATTTCATTTTCGCATTATTGATAATGATAATAATGCAACGAATATTGATGAATAACTGATTATTAAATAGAGTGATTTCCTTCTGATGATAAAATAAAATAAATAATAGTTGTATTATAGCCATCTAATCCTGGTTAATTTTAGAAGAAAGTAGCTATTTTGCACATGTGATACTTATTCAGTATAGTAGAACATACCATACTATTTAAGATAGCCGAACGTGACGTTATCAGTCAGAAAAGTAAGAATAAAATTTGTACTGTCATTAACTTTGTTCTATGTAGTAGAGTAATGCAACATCGGATTTCTCTAATACGTAGTCCAACTCCCACCGTAACCGATAATTATGGTGCTACTTTTGAAGCTTCATATAAACGTGGTTTAAGATACGGAAAAACATGCGGGTAAGAAACGCGATTTCAGGCGAAATATAGACACATACAGGATGGCAATAAAGAAACTTCTCCGATGTAACCCGTAGCAACTTCTCTGTTCAATCAATAGAAATGAAGTTTTAGATATGTGCTGGAGATTGTGCTAATTTAAATTATTAGCTGCGATTACGGTTACACTACACACAGCTACGGTTACAGTGAAAGAATTTCGAAATTTTAGAGCGGCAACAAAAAACGTTTTTTGAAATTTAGAGTTTTCATCGTGCCCACTTTCGCATAAAGCATTGCATGCTGGAGATTACTGACAAAAATGACGAACGTAGCATCGTACAAGAAACCTATATAACTCCTCGCTTTATACATCTTTCAATTCTGGCAAATCTCGTGGATCTGATTTGCAAAATTTGTGGTTGGTATTTCAGATAATCGCGGTACCAGAAATCCATAGAAGCGAGGTCAGGTCATCGCTGTGCCATTAAACTGGAAAGTTACTTGAGGTGCCTAAATCTCGAAAGTATTGTGCTCGATTTATAGAAAGAGTTCCATCTTGAATCCATACAATGTCATTAACGATATTTCGCTGCTGCAGTTATGAAATTCCGTAATTCTGCAACAATGTTGTATACCGATCTCTTATGATTGAGCACGTTTTCATACCTATGAAAGTGACCTCTCCAAAGAAGTACGAATCTAGAAGGAATGTGGCTGCGTTCCCTCACCATTCAGCCACTTAAGCTTCGTGAAAAGTTGCTGGTGCCCCATTGTGAAAATTTTGTCAGCCCAGTGAATGCAGTTCTTAGACTTTACGTTTCCAGTTAAAGTCAAATGCGCCTCATCTATAATATCCACTGCAGCCACCTGCTATCTTCATCGCATCTGATGAGGAAAAATTTCGCAAAGTCGGCACACTGTTGCAATATCTGGACACACTTGGCATCTATAAGGAAACATCCGCAGAACAGAGTGCAGAAGCGTGAAAACTATGGCTTTCGGTACATCCAAACTACGAGTAAGACTTTAAGTATGCAATGGACCTGCAATATTCGAATTATGCAATCCGCAACAACTGCAACAGGAAATCATGGATCTGGTATGTCAGATGTGCATCCACTTGCTTTAAATTTGTTCAAATCACGTACAGGTTAGACAGAACATGACCCTCTTCTTAGCCTATGATTTTGCCGATAAACCTGCACTGCTTCGGCAACATTAAATAAAATAGCTTTATAGATGCACCTTGTGTTTTCCCTATAAGTGCCACATTGTAAACATTTTCAAACACCTGTCTGAAGAAACAGTCTTCCCGCACTCTTTATTAAAAATTTTACACAAGCAGAACTTTGCTCATGGTGTTCTGTGATTTGCGATTGTACTGTATAACCTTACAAATTACGCAATGTGCATTCACTACAGTTCCTGTCTGTGTTGTCATTAGTCCTTTTACAATGCTTTTCTTTGCAAAAGTTTTACACTAGCAGTTTTCATCATATGTGTACCATCCCAACGCCATATATGATTTTTCATGATCAATATGCTCAGGAAAATTAGTGTTGCTATTTGAAAATTTCGAAATGTTTCCACAAAAACCGTAACTATGTGAGCTGTATTGTTTTGAATCCATCAAAATCTTCAGCACTACCTTCAACTAACAATACCTGAAATTTCATTTCGATTGCCTGAGCTCATAGGTCGCTAGGGCTTCATACGTCAGGGAATTTTTTGAAGATGACCCTGTATATGTATATATATATATATATATATATAGAAACACACATACACAAAGATATATACAGGATGTTTCAGCAAACCGATTATAAACTTTCAGGAGGGATAGAGTGCATCTACACAATGGGAAATCACATAGCACTGCATGGTCAGAAACTTTTTTCTGGCAAGGGGACGTAACACCATAAA
This sequence comes from Stegodyphus dumicola, assembly GCF_044657685.1. Taxonomy (NCBI): domain Eukaryota; kingdom Metazoa; phylum Arthropoda; class Arachnida; order Araneae; family Eresidae; genus Stegodyphus; species Stegodyphus dumicola. Next base: position 26,612,186 of record NC_140777.1, read on the forward strand.
ACACAAGAAAGGAAGGACACAAACATTGTGGGAATATACGTTTATTTTATGCTTTATGCAGCGGAAATTAAGAAATAAGAACAAAAGCAGGAGATTGCTGTCAAAGAAGACTTTCGAAATTACGTTCGAAACGTATTCTCAATATGGGATCGGCAAGGGTCGGTCGGTAGCAGGATCGCCAGACCTCACTTGCATTGTCTACTTCCTGTGGGGGTACGTCAAGACACTGGTCTACGAAACGTCCGTTGCAAGTGCTGAAGAACTTGATGCATGCATTGTGGCAGCTGCTGGGGATATACGGGTCATGTCCGGTATTTTCCAGAACATAAAATCTTCCATATGCCGGAGATGTGAGGCCTGCATCAGGGTCTGGAGTAGTAATTACGAATACCTTTTTTGATGACGATTCGTTGTCTATTTTGGTTTCATATCCTGTTCATGTTCTTCCTTTCTTGTGTTTTGTATTGTTACTACTGCGTCTGGAAAAAACCTGTGTGATTTTCCATTGTTTAGGTGTACTTTATCTCTCCCGAAAGTTTGTAACCGATTTGCTGCAGCACCCTGTATATCTTAATATTATTACTCTTTTTTAGTGAGAAGAAAGCACTTCTCAGCAGATGAGAAATTTTTCGCATTTCTTAAAAATTTACCTTTGTACATTTCTAAACTGTTCACCGTATTTATTACGCATACGAGATAAAATATTGTCTAATTTATTTTTATTTATTAATATTAGATTATTTTTTTAGATTATTGTATTTTTCCAAATGCTTGGCATTCTTAACCTGATTAACAAGTATCTTAATCGCTGCTTAGTTGCATTTTAAAAATATAATTGTCATAGTTGTTAATGAAATAATGGCTGGAAATTGTGTGTTTTACAAATTAATTCTAATCCACCTGATATTCTATAAACATATACAGTCAAATAATTGTAAGCTCATCATTACTTTTTAGGTTTTCCACTCAAACTGTCCTTACGAACCATTTTGGCATTGACAATATTTGAGAATACACAATTTTTCTGTCATCTCAAAATTGACGTATCCCGAGTGCTCCAGACAAGTACGACGACTACTGGTGCCGCATATATTTGATCAGTTTGTTTTTCCTTTTATATTTTTTCATCCTTTGTGAAATGTGCATGTGATATATTTCGGTAAAGAAACGTTTATTAATTTTAAGGATGGTTTTTGGATTTGATGCTATTTTCTCGCTCACAGCTTATAGCTAGGGTCGGTAAATCATTTTTAGATAGGTCCAGATAGTGAAAATTTTACACTCGGCAGGCCCTCTTAAAGGAACAAAGCTAAAAAACGTTTTAGGATGTAATATTTAAAAATAATATTGTACACATTTTGCTGACTCACACAAAAAAAGTGGGGCTAAAATATTTTCGTTTATTCATAAATGCATTATAGAATAATTTAAAGGAGATACTAATCTGATGAACGCAATTGTTTCTTCTGACAAAATATTTATTTCATCATATTGAATTTCGGAATTACTATCATTAGTGTTGTTTGACAATGATCATCTTTTAATAATTAATTTTATACTTCATTTTCAAAAATGCGCTTCCACTTTGATAAGTACTTCTTAATAAAGATATACATCCGCATAAATGTAATTTCATTTGACCATATTTAACTCCCCGAACGATATTTAGAATAATATTTGATCCCCTTCTTTAAAAATCTTTTTCTAGTATGTCAGTTTTCTTTCATTCTAACTTCCTTGATGACAACAGCAGACAACAAAATGAGAATATGCGATATCAGTAGCGCCATTTGAAGTCGGTATTGACAACTTTTCAGCTGGACTATGGCAATTACGTTCGTGAGTATTACGTTCGTGATTTACTTAAAAACTGTTTCATGTAAAAACAATATTAAGTCGCGAGCCGGATTTGGCGTGCAGACCGTAGTCGCTGACCCTTGCCATGTAGGGATTAAACAGAGCTACATTTCTGCATTTTTCGTGTCAGCAGCATGTTATTTCCATTCTCGATATGTATACATCTCATGATAGCAAAAACTATTTTAATTTTAATCAGAAAATATTTATCATAAAGACAAATATTTTCTGATGAATAAAATTAAAACTGATACCAATTCCAAATTTAAGAGCTCTGAAGTTTGCTTATGCATTTGAGATTAATGTAAATTGGTATAAATAAAAAAAATTACTAAAACATTTTAGAAAAACTGTAATGTCTGTAGTGAAAAAGAATACATATATAATAAAGATTTTAGAAATCTTTATTAGGACTCCCTCACTTTAAAACTACAATAAAGCAATGTGACCCTTACACTTGTTCTGCCTTCAGCAACGAGATAATAGCGATTAATGAGGGGCTTGATGCTATCTTGGCTTATGATTGTGATTTTGGAAAATTATGGGTTTTATTGGATAGCCGCAGTGTACTACAACATCTTGGTGGCTGGTCGTCCACAAACGATGAAACCAGCATATCTATTCTGCTCAAACTGAGGAAGCCCTCTCAGATCTTCGACGTCCACCTCCAGTGGATCCAATCACATGTTAATATTAGTGGTAAGGAGATAGCTGATAGATTGGCAAAAGAAGGCAGTGAAAATTAAACAGTCACTGGCTCTTCGCGTACTTACCAAGAACATTACTCAAATGAAAAATCTAAATATAATATGGCGTATTCCACCTACTCACCAATGATACACAAGACCATTCCCTGGCCAGTGCATCTCGAAGCGATTTTTTCAAAATTCGAATGAGTTTTTTATTTTATGTTTTTTTGATGAAACCGCATCAAATCGATAATTCTCATTATATCAGCAACAATGACACGCAGCTATTGTTGCTGATATATCACTGTTGCCTTCGTTGCTTTTATCAGCACTCTTGCCACTCGGAAAAAAGAGGCATCTAATTTTGCGCAGTTTTTTAAATTTAATGTTACTCTTGGATACTGGACGTTTGTCCAGAAAAGGCAACGGGAAGTTATTTAATTTATTTGTTAGAATAATTAATATTTGTATTATATTGCTTATTTCATTGTATTTTTGTATATTTAATAAATTTTTTGACTTTTTTTATAAAGTTTTCTGCAGAGTAAAATTCTGTGTAGTTTTTAAATTTTATGTTTGGTGTTCCCTTTAAACATTTTTCCGGTACATTTAAAAGCCAGTAATAAAATTTAGAGACAGTAAGAGAATTTAGAGTTATAATCTGTAGGATCGGTACTTACTGTCTAGGAATATGATGTCTGTAAACTTACTTCTTAGGTGGTTGTCTAGGGGCTAATAAACTAGTCCGATTTATGGAAAACTTGATAATTTAATGAAACATGAATAGTTACAACAAACTACAAAGTAATTACATACGTAGAAGGAAATAGATGATATTTACAGGTGAAGAGAATCGACCGTCTTTTACATGTAAACATCTTTCAGTTGCATCGTCGTCTTAACGGTGGAATCGTCTGATTTCTATCATCGGAAAAGTAAAAGATTTATTCTCACAGCTTGTCGCGTCATCCTATTATAATTAACGATGCCATCCCACATTATCAAAACACAAGAATGAAATAGAGCAAAATAACGGAATGCGAGAAACTTGGATGCAGCAACAATATTACAACGATCATTTTAATTGAAGCTGAAACGAAAAAATGAATATCGCTAATTCATCAGTAGATGCGCTAACATTGTGAACTTCGTCATTAAGAGCGCCAATACGGCAAATTGAAAAACAATTTTTTTTGGAGAGAAGCGCTCTTTTTTCTCCGTTGCTTCAATTTAACAATCTGTGAAAATTTCAAAACTTTATATATGGTATATTTTAAAATTTTAAAATCGTAATCTTCAAACTATCTAAAAAACTCAACGATTTTCGAAAATTTAAAAATGAAATTTACTTTTCTTGGGTATCTGAAAATATATTTTTCTACTGCATTTCATGGTAAAATCCCGGTATGTTTCGTTTGCTCGTTAAACGTAGATCTGTTCGAAAAAGTCATTTAAACATCAAATAAAAGAATTTAAGTCGAATTTCGAAACAAATCTCTTTACTGCGTTGTATTGTTATCAACGAACCGTGTACAAGGGGCGTAACCAGAAAGAGCAAGGGAGGCATTTGTCCCCGGGCCCAGCTTCCTGTGGACGCCAAACTTGATGTTACGAATTTTTAGAATGAAATGTTTTCCACTTCTGGCAAATAGGACGGGGACGCGAGATCATCGGTTGTCCGCTGGCACTGAAAACCCTAGTTACAGCTCTGCATATGTACGTATCAAATTTGAACTCGATAGCTTCCCAGAGAGTTGCTTAGAAATTGGTGACAAAATACGAACCAATGTAACTAAATAAAAGTGAACCAAATAAAAGCTTATAATAAGAATTATATTACGGAGATATAAAAGTATCACAATAAAAGTGTTAAAACTAATGCGTGCTTAAGTAGCTAATGTGAATATTATATTTTCTCGTCCATATACACAATCTTGTAGCTATGTAATTTTATAAAATCATTCGCAATAAATTACATAAATATAATTTCAAGTATAATCACGTGAGGTTTTGAATTGAAGCTGCTAACTCGGAGTTCTTGTGATCCTACTCATGTGATCTAGAACATCACCCAATCCTAGCGATTATCAAAGTCGTGTTGCTAAGTTCTTCTCTCTTTCAAAAGATAAATTACCATCGGCTTTCTTTGCAATTCTAATTTCTCGGTGCAAAACATAGTAGTATATGTTTAGGTGCTTAGTCTAAATATAAACTACAGAGCTATATCGTCAGTCATTATCCAACGTAAGTTTCCACTTTTAAAACATATATTAAGTACATATTATGTTTTCATGGCTACTATATTTATTTTTTTTTCTTATTTTTCTCTTATGAATGCTAGTAATTTGCAATATTTATCATGGAGTTTTTTAATATTGTTTTTGTGTATAAATTTTGGTTTGAAGTTTCCACTTAAAAAATTCAGTTCATTTACATACTATGCCATTTTCTATATTCTATGACCCACCAAACGCATTACAATAATATTTAATTATATTTTAAACCATCTAATCTTGCATAAAGGACGCTATCGTTGTTATCGATCTAATTTTCATGCTCTTTTATATTAAGTTTGGTTTATTTGATTACGGCAAACCATTCGAAGGCTAGGTGAGAAAAGTCTTCGTGGAGGATTTTCTAAAGGGGGCTGGTTCATATACACGTTGCACTACGAAGGACAACCACGAAGATAAATCACGAAGATGTCCATGCAGTTATTCGCTGGTATTCGAACCTTGGACCGAACTATTAGTGTCCAGCGACGTTATCGCTCGGCCGTTGATGGGTCTGCACTTTTCTAACTATGCAGTTTATTCATTCAAATACAAAAACATCACAATGAAATATTGAGAAAATATATTACGTAAATTGAATAATTCTTTCTTGTTTAATAAACCCAAAAAGGCAGAGAAATAATTCAGGAAGTTTCAATCCCCCCACTACCCTCTTTCCTAGTGTAGAACTGTCAACAGAATATTTGTCAACGTGTAATTACAGTTTACACTTCCTCGACAAGAATCAAGTCGAAGCTCCACAAGGGGATACATTTCAGCATCAACCAGAATTCTGGAAGCATTTCATAATTAAATAATTTATCACTTGGCTGCAATTAAATTATCCCGCTACCACGGAAGCTAGGGAACTCTGACTTAAAATAGAGCCTACTTACTAATTTGTATTAATTTGCCTTGCAGTGTCTGAAAATTTATTTTGTTTGTAAACTGCGTTTCGGGTATAGTTCCTTGAAATGACGATTTATGGCTTCACAACTTCTGTTTCTGATGTAGCCGCAGGAAATATTTAAACTTCCTCACAAAAACAAATAATGACGATTAGGGTAGCAATGCTATCGTAGTTAAAAAACGCAGAATTCCTGGAGCGCTCGCGAGATAAATAACGAAAACTCTTTGCTAGTATTTACACTGCAATTGTCGCCGGCGAGATTTTCAATAAAATTTCCGAAAATTGTCTACTAGGCACCAGCGGATGGATTAAACAAGTAGTATTTAAATAAAAGATCATTATATTATTTACTTTTTAGTATAATAATACAATCAAACTACAGGAATATTACAAAGTTCAAAAATCCATTCAGATGGATGGTGATTTTTGACAGTTTGTTTCGTATATACGCATGTGTTTTGTGCATTGTGTACAGATGTACAGGTGTTAGATGCTGTTCTGTGTTTTATTCAACATGAACAGTCTGGCGAATAATAACAAAAAATGAATGAGGATTTCGCATAGCGTACGAAAATAACGTTTTTGCAATTTCATAAATCTTGATATGGTATCACTTATACTGTAAATAATTTCTTTCCAACTTTAGACAGAAATTCCACGTTTTAGTTTATGCTTATTTTCTAACATATCTATAAGGCTGGAAACAAATAAATTATCGTTGTCTGTTAAAATTTCGAAAAAACTTAAAATGGGCTGTATCAAATATTACCACGATTATAGACTAAAATTCGGCAAAGCAGCAATCATATCTTGGTGCAATTTTTAAACAAAACTCTAGAAGGCAGGTCCTTCTTTTTAATCAGCGAAACAATAACGCCTCAAAAATTTTATTCAATTCGAAGACTCTTTCCCCCCCCCTCCTGAAAACGTGCCTGGTTTCCCGAGAAATCGGTAGAGTTTTTTTTTTTTTTTTTTTTTTAAATCTCTGTTAAAATAAGACTGTCTTTTTGCCTAATATTAAGTTTTATGCTGATGTGATTCTCTTTCTTTGTGATGATTTGGGAGAAGTTGTAGAGTCGTAAGTTCTTTTGAAGCCCTGGATTTCTCGAATACGTGTCGAGTATGCTTCAAATTACACCACGAAGGCAGGCGGAAAGGAGGAAGAAAATTCCTTGTATACTCCCCCTTTTACTGGGAATTAAGGGACCCATCGCCAAATCCTGGTGGTGACGAATTATTTTCCTCCACCTTTTAGTTCGGGCGCCACTGTAGTGTCATTAATTTATTTTGAAGCAGAAAACGTGAAAAGTAGGCATTGCCCTCCCGGGACTCGGACCCTGGACCCCTTAATTACGCCTTGAGTATTCAATTACACCTCGAAGACATGTGGAAAAATGGAAGAAATACCTTATAAAGATGCTGTTGACTGTAAAATGCATGATGTAACTCTAAAATGCAAAAGCCAGAAGTAACGACGACCTTAAGTTGCAACTGAAGAAGAGGAGAGTGTTTTGAATCCCTAAAAGTACGTTTTTCTTGAATAAAATGTTAATGAACGTTTATTTTCTTATAATTTAATTTAGTTTACTGAGCATTCCTTTTCATTACTGAAAAAATTCATTTTATGTAAATACATACAGTGCATCTATTTCAAATTCTTCCACATTTTAAACATTCATCTTTCTTATATTCAATGCATTTATTAAGGTATCACTGTTCTAAGTTTTACGCTATCATTCTTTTTTATTCTAGGAAATTTCTTGCATGCTTTTAAAATATTAACTCTTCTAAGCCGTTTTTTTTTTCTCTTATATTCTGTAATTTAAATTGTCACTATATATTAAGTTTACCAAAATTTTCAATTTATGTCATAACTTCTGCATACGTATGTCATATATTTAAGTTACAATATATGTGTGGTTTTATCATACAATGTGTGAAATAAATATTGACAAACGTAAAAAAGCATGCATTACTTTATTCAATAAAATCTAACAACATATTCTTAAACGAGACTGTTATCATCTTTATACTGGAAGTATTATCCCGATGTTATTAACTATTCATAAGCAAATTATTATTATGCAAGCATATAAATACGATACAATTTATTTTTAATACGTTCTCGGTATCTAAAGAAATATTTATGTCTGTTTTAAATGCTGCCTTTGCGATGGCGCTTACTTCTTCAGTACTGATGTTGAGCAAGTCGTGTATTAAATTTACATTTATTACGTTTATTAAAATTTTCAATTATTTTAATAGTATTTGTGCATAATTTTAATTTATTTGCAGTTAAAATCTTTGCGGCTTTGGCGTAAAACGTGTGAAATGAACTAATGCAAAATTTTAGACACACGTGCATTTTCGAAATTAATTTTGTAACTTGTGCAGAAACGAGATTGTACAGTCTATAAGGCTTAAAAACACGAACATTCAGGATAACCTGGCCAGGATTCAGATCTTTCGATTACTAGTCGAATGTACTAGAATTTACACTGTGAAGAGATGCAGAAGCGAAAGCGAAAATTCCTTATATTCTTCCATTTTAGATGTAATTGGGAAGGAAGGAAACCCAGTCTTCATATTGTTACACCACAAAGACACGTAGTGGGGAAGGTAAAAACTCCTTAGATTCTACCCCATGTAAAAGGCGACTTGCTATAGAAGCCCGAGATCCAGCTGAAAAATCCTGTCTGTTACGAATCATCGGCCACCGCATTTTAGTCAGGAACCACAGTAGAGGATTTTAGAAATTTGGTGGCAGGATAGGAGTCAAATCAGTTATGCCCTTCTCGGGATTTTAAATACAGACCTTTTCGATTAATAACTGCACTTGATAACCCTTCACTCCACAAAAGAACGGAGTAAGGAAAGAGAAAACGCCTAACAAGGCTATCCTCATCTTTGAATTTGAAACATCTTTGTTAGTTTACTGTATTATCAAGCACTACGTTTATTATGCGGACATTCTGCAGTACTGAAATAATATTTTTATATTGCTCCAAAAACTGGCTTTTCGTAATTTCCGTATTTCCTTTATTTAAAGCCAAATTAATTAGTAATTGTACATTTAGATCGATTCCAGAAAAATTGCTTTAAATTTTTACGGTTTGGTAATTATTGTGTGCAGAATTTCTTAAGAGGCGTTTGTGTTTTCCTTAGGTCTTAAAACACTGAGATCCTCAAGTTATATGCTTTATAAGGAGACATTATTAGTGGTTTATATCTTAAGTCTCGATGATTTAAATGCGCAGCTACCTTTGATCTTTATGAGAGAAAAATTCGCTTCCCTAACGAATATGAACTTGTTTAGGAAAAAAATAAAGCTGTCAGAAACTTCAATGAACAAAATTTGTATAATCATTTTTTTTTCTTATATGAAAACACGAAAATGCTTAAAAATAAATAAAAAGGCAAGAATACTATAGTCTAAAAATGCTAAGAATACTAAAGGTCTTAAAAACACAGAGATAAAAATGGAAATCACACAGAGATAATCTTGGAAACGTAGGGAGGAATATATATTTTTTCTCAGCTAATTTATTAGAGAATTAGCCTTCAATCTTTTACGATTGCTCTATTAATAACTTCCTTAGTCTAAAAGTGCATTATACGGATTTCAGGGAGTAAATATTCAAGAAATCATTCTTATAGTTTTCAGCCTCAACTAGAGTATAAGAAAATGCTAGAAGATTGGATTTTTCCCTGAAAAGCTTCTGGTGTTTAAAAATAAAGTCTGTCAAAAGCAAAATAAAATCTTTCATTTAATGAAGAAGCGACCAAATTAACGTTATTATTATTAGACGTTCTTCGTTTTATTTTGATCTTTTAAAGCTTTCCAAATAGACTTGTTTCAAAACAGAAAAGAAACACACCAAAGTCAAACATAAAATTAGAAAGCAGTAACCTTATTAACGTAGATTCTTGACTAAATCAATGCCGAACACACTTTACTAATTGTAAATAGACAAGGTTTTTTAAAACCTTTTTTTATAAATTTTGTTATCTCTGGGTCTAACTGCTCTTTTCGTAATAGCGGATACGTGTTCCCGACAAATTTTCGTCAAATGTTACTTCCCAGCCACAAACAACGCACTTCAGTCACATTTGCTGAAGGTGCCGGACGAAAACATCGCGAGCGTAAACGTCTCGGAGAAAACAATGCATGGCGAAACCATTGTCATCAACATCGTGTTAGAAAAGGAAGTAAGGAGAAAAATGCACAGTTATAAAATATAGTGATATAAACATGGCTCATTTACAACTTAAACATAGAAAAACACATGTGTGTGATGTTATAATCATGGAATTATTTGTAGGTTCTTTATTTTTAACCACGATGTTTTTACGACCATAAGTTCTTATTTATGCTTTAAAACAGCGATGTTTTTGAATCGCTTTATATTTGGCGACGATGTTTTTAATATTACTTAGTATTAGAACTGAGATGTTTTCTCTATGCTTTTGTTTCTACCACGAGGATTTGTGCGACAATATTTTATCTTTACATTGTTTTATTCGCGATGTTTTCGCCCGCAATATTTTGCCGCTATGTTTTCGCTAGTAACCACGCTGAAATATCAAGTAAAATATCTCTGTTTGCTCATAATGCGTTCGAGGATAAGGCTTGATAATGCAGCATATGCCGGTGACGGACCAGTCAAATACTGATTCAAAAAGAAATTAGTACTTTTCAAATCGTATTTTACTTGTGCTTAAAATTCTGGATCTTCTGCATTCAATTATCCCATCAGTTTAACATTGTTTATTCCCTATAGTATTCTTTTATTTGGTAAGATATGATCTTAGCTACTTTATGTTTAACGTTATGGCAATATTTTTATGGGCTACTACATTTGCTGGGCATACATGAGACGAGCGCTTGTATTCTTGACATTCTTCTCCACTAGAAATCAAACCCAGGCGGTCATCTGCCACATATTAATCCGGTTGCCCCTATAGACATTGTTGACCTTTTTGTAAATGGGAATTTTGCTAATCACTGTACTATCGTCAGAAACTGAGCCACCGACCTTCAAGTTTCTAAATGGATGTGCTAATCGCTGCACGAAAGGATACATCCTACGAGATTGCTAAGTTTTATTGCATTAATTTCCTACTTCCTTCACTTAATATACGTGAAGAAAATATTCACATAAAGTATACGTGATTATTTTAAAGCTGAAATTTAAAAGTAAAGCAAACAGATTATGCTTAATTTTTTAAACATATTTTGATATATATTGACTTCTTTACTCTGCTATGATCATTGTAATTTTTTAGTAGCCACAGGAGCAAAATGCCCAGAAAGACTATTAATTTCCTTTTTGCATTTTGCATTGGTTCACTCTAAACTGCGTTTCACTTTTCAAATTATTGCAATCAAATATTAGACAACTGAATTATATTAAAAAATTAAATAATGAAGAATCTGCATGAATGTTTGTATGTTTTTAGTACTGTGAAAAAACTACGGTACCTAGAGACATGAAAGTTTGAATAATGTAGTTATCCACTCGAATACGGGCATCTCGAAACACAAATCTGGAATTTGGAATTCGTTTTATTATCGATTTCGTATTTTGCAAAACTTTAACGAATTTTTGATTACCAAAGACAATGATTTCAAAGCGAGTAATGGCAACACTGTACAGAAAAAAATAAAAATTTTTTATCTCCAGCGCGCGAGACTGTGTATCGGAAATTCTAAAGGTATGCTCTATGCTGTGATATTGCTGTTGAATTGACTTTTATATTTTACATGATATTTAATAAATGAAGGTAACACACAAAACGTTAAAAAACGCCCCTTTCGGCGTAATATAAAATCTGTGAAAGCTTTCAAACTTTAAAAAAATTTTCCCTTATTTAAAAATATATGTAACGCATATGCCTGTATTCTTAAGTATTGGCATAAGTACTGAAAATAAAGACGAAACAAAAATTCAGGTTTTTTTCAATATTAAAAAAGGAACTGAAACGAATCGTTTATGTATTACGATAAAAAATTATCAAGTATTGGAGACTGACTATAAACATGGTTTACTGCAAGCTCACACTATAGCATATCACAGAACTGATTTTCTTTCACAAGTTATATAAGAAGCAAAGATATTTTACGTGATTATCTTTATTTTGAATTCTGTCCAAATAACTTCAACGGGATCTAGTCTCATAGTACTAAACAGCATAAAATTGCCATTATGAATGTGTCTGCAAGATACATCATACTTTTTCTTGTGCTTTAACAATAGGAAATAGAAAGATTTAATTATAGATAAAAGTTCTGCCCGATGTCTAAGGCGGAAGAGAAAGTAGGGAAGATGCAAAAGAAAGGAAGTAATTACGTACAAAGCCGGAAGCACTTTAGTTGAGAATAAATTTGTGATAAGAAAGAATTGACTATTATCAACAAAGAGATTTGAGAGTAAAAGCGAAATCTATAAACCAGATTAACAACATTACAACATGTCTGAATATTAGTAAATTGCAGGGTGGGAATAATACTGGTTCTTCTCATTTTTATTTATGAAAATGGCTCTGATTAAGACCGATTAGTAAACTAAGTGGTTCTAAAAGTTACAAAAAATACATTGGATTTTATTAAAACTATGCACATCCAGTTAACCGCACTCCATTTTTCTTGAACTTCAATTACCTTTAACGTTTATTTTTCGTTCTGAATCGAAAGATGTTATTTATGTAGAATTTGACTTAATTCACAGCATGAGAGCACGAAGTAATATTTAAATGGTTTATTTAATAGAAAGAAATAAAAGTAAATAAGAAAAGTAAATAAAGATGAAGTTAACGGTTGCGGTATGCAGGATTAACATAATGATGCACCAACACTCCTCTTACACCTAAAGGCATAACATCAAAAGCACAATCTAAATTCATAAACTCTTGAAGACGTATGAGCCGTCTGCTCACGTCCGCCCTCCACTCTCGACCAGGTCTCAGCGCTGTCTGGGATGATTCTTACTGCGCTGGGTGATGCTATACTGATGACGTCATAACGCGCAATTCTAATTCAGCATTGGACGTTGTGATTTCCCACAGCTTCGGCCAGCCTGAAGAGGCATCGTCCTCGATGTCTGTTGACTGGACATCACTATCATGTACCTGCAAAGAGAATAAAAAAAAAAGAAAGAAAGAAAAAAAAAAGAAAGAAAAAGAAAAAAGAGTATCAGGTCCTTAGGTTTTGAGCTGATACAAACATCAAATCAATTTGACCATGGCTTCATATGGTCAGCCGCAGTAGATGTCAAATTCGGTCCTTCATGGCATCCTACTTTCTTGACTTCATATCTGTCATTTGATCGAACAGCTATGATTTTATACGGTCCATGAAACTCAGGTCGTAGTTTCAAACCAGTCCCATATTGAGTTCTCTGAATGGCTACCAAGTCGCCAATCTTGTATAGTTTCGGTTTCTTACGTTTCTTGTTGAATTGTTTTCGATTCTCTTCTTGAATCTTCAAAATGTTGTTTTTCGCATCTTCTCTCATTTCATCACGTTCTTGCATCAATAGTTTTAGATACTCTTCATTCAATATCTCACTAATTCTCAAATCTTCTTTGTTCTTCATTTTTGTGCCTATGAGAAGCTCAAACGGTGAATATTTCGTACTTCTCGTAGTCGTACTGTTGATTATTCTCTGAACATCTGGAACATACTTAAACCATTTCGTTGAATCTTCATGTGATAATTTTGACAAAACAGGAATCAAAATTCTATGAATTCGCTCAATTTGTCCGTTACCTCTTGGAATACCGGTAGTAATTTTGACATGTTCTATACCTTCTTCAGTACAATACGCTGAAAATTCTTTCGATGTAAAGGCACTACCTCGATCTGAAATGACTCTGGCTGGATTTCCAAATACAGTCTGTTGTTGCTTCAATTTTGAAATAACTTCTTGCGTAGTTGGTGATTTCACTGGATAGAACCAAGTAAATTTCGTAAAAGCGTCCACAACAGTTAGAATGTGTTGGTATCTCTTGTTCGTTGATGGAAGAGGTCCAATAAAGTCGATATGATACGTACTCAAGGGAACGTTTCTTTCGGTACAGGATGAAGAAATCCTTCTGCTTTTCCTTGCTTCTTGTTGTACAGTATACATTCAATACAGTTAGCAATTACTTTTTCAACTTTACATTTCAGTCTGGGAATATAGAATTCTTGCTCTACGGCATTCACAGTTTTATCTACAGCAAAGTGACATTTTTTATGTACCTTCTGTATGATTTCATTCTGTAAGGATTCTGGCACTACTAGAAGATCTTTACCATTTTCAAATTTGTACAAAATATCATTTCTCACGAAGAATCCATTTTCTTCTCCCATCTCAACTAAATTCTTTATCAATTTCACATGTTCATCTTCATTCTGTTGTTGTGCTAACCGAATCTTCTCAGTTACATCGGATGTGTATGATGTTAAAATTAAAGCATTTCTACTTAAAGCATCAGCATGTTTCATTTGGCTTCCTGAACGATGTACAATTTCATAATCGAATTCTTCAATAAACATTGCCCATCTTGCAATCTTAGGAGTTAAATCTTTCTTATCTAAAATTTTCTGAAAAGCACTACAATCAGTTACAATTTTGAATTTAGTCCCTAACAAATAGTTTCGAAATTTCTTCAGAGCTTCTATTACTGCAAGGGCTTCTAATTCGAAACTACAGAGTTTCTCTTGCTGCGGTGAAGTCTTCTTACTCATATACTGGATTGGGTGATAATTACCATCATCAGACAATTGGAGTAATACCGCACCAAAGCCTTGACTACTAGCATCAGTATAGAGTTCTAATGGATATCCTTGCCTAAATATGCGTAGAACAGGTGCTTGAGAGAGAATTTATTTTAATCTGCAAAACGCTTCCTGTTGTTCGGAATCGAACTTAAAACCAATACCTTTTCTAAGCAAGTCGCTAAGAGGTTTAGCTATTTTAGCATACTGAGGAATGAATTTACGAAAATATCCCGTTAGTCCTAAAAAGCTTTGTAGTTGTTTACAGTTACGCGGTTGTGGAAAGTTTCGAACAGCAACAGTTTTGGAAGGTGATGGTCGAATAGTTCCGTTTTCAATTACATGTCCCAAAAATTCAATTTTACGTTTTAAGAATTGACACTTTTTGAAATTTATTTGTAATCCGTATTCCGAAGCAGTTTTGAATACTCTTTCTAATTTGTCTAAACATTCAGCTTCATCATTAGCCGGTATGACTATATCATCCATATAAATAATTAGTACACCTTCATTTAACAAGTTACGAATTACTGAATAAATATACCTTTGAAAAACATTTGGACTAATACATAAACCAAAAGGAGCTTTAAGAAATTCGTAGATACCATTATGTGTTACAAAAGCGGTATATTTGGTGCAATTTTCGTCTATGTCTACATGGAAAAAGCCATTTTTCAAATCTAGCGTCGTGAAGACTTTTGACTGTTCTAAGCGATCAAGTATTTCCGGAATTAAAGGCAGTGGAAATTTGTCTTTAATAATCTTCTTATTCAATTTCCGATAGTCCACGCATAAACGTTTCGAATTATCACACTTGTTACACAAAACAATAGGCGCCGAATAATTAGAATTGCTAGGCTTTATTATGCCCTCTTTCAACCATTCCTTAATTTGATCGTCAACAATTTTTTGTTCCGCAAAAGACATGTACCTTCTATTTTGACAGACAGGAATATCATCGCATAAATTTATTTGCATCTTGAAGTCAGATTGTCTATTTTTCCGAGGCTGGTACGAATTAATTAAATTACACAGTCTTTCTTTATGTTCTGCATTCGAAATATGCGATAAATCAATCTCGTTGACAGAAATATCATTCACCAGATGTGAAAGGTAATTAAACGTCGCGCTACTTCCGCTTTCGGGACTTTTGTTTACATTAACAGAGACGCCAGACGATTGCGAAGGATCATAAGCATTCTTCAATGAGACAGCAATATTCAAATTTCCCATAACGCAACGAACGTTAGAATTTCGATATGACTCAGCAGTTATCAAGTTTACATTACTTTTATTCCGATGAGAAATTATTTGAAGGCCATTCTCGGTAAAAGAGAAGTTAAACTGATTCAATACATCCAAACCTAATACAATTTGATTACATAACGACTTAACAACATAAATTTTCGTACAAAGTGAAAAACTATCAATTGAAATATCAGAAATGAAAAAGCCGATGGGGTACGTTTGCTGTGATTCAATTCCGTTTAATGTGATATCGCTACAATTTAAATTAGGAGAACCAATCTGCTTGTGTAACTCTGCGCTGCATATCGTTACATCTGAACCAGTGTCAACTAAACTATCAACTAAATGATTATTTATTCCTACAGTCTTCATAATTCTATCTTTGTCGGAAATTCGTTGAATTAAATCTGCTTGTTTCTCGTGGGTCTGATCTGGACAGTCAGTTGAATAATGCCCATACTTTTTACATTTTATACATTTTACACCCTTTGATTTGTTTACACAATGCTTTGAATAATGCCCGAATTCCTGGCAATTAAAACATTTGACCTTATTAACGTTAGATTGATTTCGGTTTGATGACGAAAGCTTTCTTCTATCTTTATCTACTTTCGGTTTCGGATTTTTAAACTTATCATTGTCCGATCTCATTTTAACATAAATTTTAAGCCTTTGTTTAAATTCAGTTATTGTTTCGCAACCATATAGTATAGTTTTCCTCAGTACAGAATCGGGAATACCATCAATAACATATTTAATTAATGAAGCGTCTTCAATGTTACCTCGCGAACACATTTCTTTCATTTTCAAAAAATACTCATCTAAAGATTCATTAGGCATTAATTTACGCTTACATAACATTTCATGCAATTCAGCAGAATTAAAAGCTTTACCATATTCAGATTTCAAAAGATTTTTAACTTACATCAATCATTAACTTTAGGTTCACTCTGAATAAATAGTTTCGCTTTACCTTTTAATGATCTTTTAGCAAAAACTAATTTATGCAAATCACTCAATTTTAAAGAATTTATAACGTCTTCAAATTCATCAATCCATTTATCAACATTTTCATATGCATTACCAGAAAAAGGATTTAACAATATTTCAATATCCGAAAACCTAAGATGAGGTTTAAAATTATCTTGAATTGGAAGCTGCATACTGTTGTTTACTTGAGTCTCATTAAAACCAGGATTGTCTCTTTGATTATCATCAAGCATTACTTCAGAAATTTTATTAATGGTTTCATCTTCAATATCACTAGTTTCTTCATGCAAAATATTTTCAAATAGTACAGATAAATCACATAGGAAAGAGACAATTCGGGTTACGACTTCCGTTTTTAAACCTTCTGAATTTATGCACAGTACATTGCAAACTTTAATTAACTCATTCAAAGTAAAACTATTCTGCACTGTATCTATTTTCTTATTAAATTCTTCAGAATCTGGTTTAAATATAAAGCCAGAAAATTCACGTAATCTTTTCCGGTTATTTCGATCTCCATCAGTATTAAAAATAAGCTTATGCAAACTTTTGATTTCAGAACTTTTACTATTCTTTAAAGCTGCTTCCAATTCTGGAATTTCTACTAACTTCATATTGGAAAGAAAGTTTTGTACTCACCCGACAGATGATGTCGTCAATTGGGTAATCCACACTTTATACGAGTAATCCAATAAATCGAATAACTTTCACTCAGTAGTTCAAAGGACAGTTCTACTACTCGCACATTTTGGAATTCGAGGCCCCACGTTGGGCGCCATATTTTTTGTAGAATTTGACTTAATTCACAGCATGAGAGCACGAAATAATATTTAAATGGTTTATTTAATAGAAAGAAATAAAAGTAAATAAGAAAAGTAAATAAAGATGAAGTTAACGGTATGCAGGATTAACATAGTGATGCACCAAGAGTCCTTTTACACCTAAAGGCATAACATCAAAAGCACAATCTAAATTCATAAACTCTTGAAGACATATGAGCCGTCTGCTCACGTCCGCCCTCCACTCTCGACCAGGTCTCAGCGCTGTCTGGGATGATTCTTACTGCGCTGGGTGATGCTATACTGATGACGTCATAACGGGCAATTCTAATTCAGCATTGGACGTTGTGATTTCCCACATTTATGCTTTACTTTCTTCCTTCATTTATGTACGTTATATTCCGGCCTATAAACATACACCTTTGATTTCAAACTATATCTTTTAATTTTAAAATACATTCGCCGTATAACGAACTGCTTTTTTTTTTTTTACGAAGAAAGATACATGTGCGATGTTTTTGTTCTTTGAAATCATTCATTTGAAGATTTTGCCAGACTTCCAAACAGTGGTATACAAATTTTTCCAAGGCTCTTAAACAGTGGTATACAGAATTGGTCCCAGGCAAGCATAAACACATCGTTAAAGTGCTCTATGGGTCAAAATGAGTTTGGTATGCTATAACAATATGTTTTGTTAAATATAAGGGTCTAAAGAATAGTAGGTGTACTAGTTTTTCATAATAATAAAAATATCATGGAATTTAAAAGTGCATTTTACTTGAATTCCATGTGTATCATCTAATAAAAGTATGCTTATTTGCTTAAACATTGAGCTCTGTATTGAATTAAAAAAAGTTGTTATGTCTAAATTTATAATTATTATTTTCAAAAATAAATACTATCATTGTTACAAAATAACGTCAATATTGTTTTCGCCTACTATAAAATACCATCTTGGTAAAACTGAAAAAAAGGAAGTATGGAAAGAATATTTGTAAGAAAGGTAAACATTTTTCAGCCTTATAAAGATGAAATAGTGCTAAGTAGTGAAAATTTGATAAGATGTAAGGCTGTATTCTTATAGTACACTGTGCGAAATTTTATGAATTTGACCGGTTTTCTCTGCATTTTTCAGGAGAAAAATGAATGAAGTGGCAGAGAAAAAGAGTGGATGAATGGGGCGTAGTTCGGTATCTCTGCCGGAACGACCTCATAGTAATAGAAATTCACGAGTACATGTAATAGATTTCGGAGTTAAAGCATCTGCAACTGTTAAATGCTCATTGAGGTTGCCATTTACTAATGTGAGACTCAGGGAAAATAATTCTTTGAAATGACTGTTAAGAAACTAAGCTCAGAAAGTATACAGCACGGCTTTGAAGGAGAGGGTGGCTATGTGTAGAATAAATCAATGTTTATTATTATTATTTACGTCTTCTTCCCTAGGGCACTACATTAAAAGGAGGGATACCTTCGTGGAGGAATTTATAAGAAAAGGTGGCTCATGTTAACATGTTACACATGCGGAAAACCACGAAAACGTCCATGCAGACAGGCCGTTCGCGGAATCCGAACCTTGGACCGAACTATAAGTGTTCAGGGAATTTACCGCTCGGCCACTGTCGGGCCATTAATCAATTTTTGTACGCCACTACTGTACCTTAGTGCAGTTGTGGCTGCTTACCTATCTCTACTTTTAGTATTGGACGAGAAAGGCGTATTTACAGGTTCCCAGTGGGAATAAAATCGTGAACTTTAACTTTTCGAACTGATTTCCAGTGAATGAGATTAAGATTTTCTAACCAGACCAAATGTCTGAGAACAAAAATTACCTCTCAGACACACTACGAAGGGTGCAAAGTTTATGAAACCAACGAAAAGGCTAGTTGTCTGATTATCCATTCCGGTAGATGACGCCACTACCCTTGAGGATAGTATAGCCTACTCTTCTGAACAGTAGGAGCCGAACTCGCATATTTTATGTCCCCAGAGCTAAGTCTACCAGATTGTAGTATCAAACGTATCTTTCAATCTGAGGTCTAAAACATTTCATCCTTTCCTCTTAGAAGCAGTCATAGCAAGTGTTGCCACACCTCTGCTTCATCTTTTATACGTCCTTGCACATACAGCGCATTCATAGCTTAAGATTTGCATTATATTTTTCATATTTAATCCGCCTGTTATTGGTAAACAGATGGAGAGAATTAAAAGCAATGTGTTGTCACTGTATATAAACCAAAAGTCTTCAGTTTAACTTTCATACGCCCTCGCAGTCATCTATTCTCAGTATGTTGACTTCTGCGCACCGAAAATCATTAATTTAACAAAGTTCTTAACAATTTTAATCTTTATTTTACTTTTTTAACAATAAATTATATTGATACAAAAAGAAAAGAATTAAATTTAGAGTATATACAATTCGGAGTAATTAATGTAAGACGTTTCTAAGGCTACATGATCCGTAATTTGATATATGATCTTATATTGTCATGCTCTCCATCTTTATATTTACAGCAACAATGAGGAATCGGTGAACAAACACGTAAGTTGATCATGCTGGATGCTGATCAAAGATGGTGGTACATGCAGCCACCAGATTTTGAACACATGTAGTCTTATATCCGAACAAATGCACATCATAGCCCAGGATTAGAACTATGAATTTTTTTGTTTATTCCATATTTGGGGCTATTTAACGAAATTCATATTAAGGAAATCAATGCATATGTATTATTTTCTCAAACGCATTGTTATAATAACGCTTGCATCTTTTATGACCACAAACACGAACAATTAAAATTTAAAAATTACATAGAATTAAAAGTCTATGTATCAAAAATGGTTTTAAGAGAAAATGTTTTCTGTATTTTAATTATGTAAAACGGAAGCTTTCACTATAAATACTATGCTTTCATTTGCGATAAGTTACTAACATTACTTCATGTTATTTTTAATGCATAAAAGCCTCTCATTCCTTCACAGTTAAATAATGAGAACGAGATTCACATCTGCTTATTTCTTTTCTTCAAATATTTTGAAATATGTTGATACTATTTTTATATCTTGATATATTTTCTTTATGTTTAGGTACTACTAATGTAATAAGATGAACTATCGATTGTGCAGTATTTTCTTTTGTTTTTATTGAAGAATTCAATGGTAGGAGACGCAGTAGTCGTTGTGTAGCGGTCTTCTTATATATTATTTCGATACTTAAATTATTTTTCTTTATCTCTTTAGCAATGCAAAGAAACCCTATGAAAAGTTCTAAAAGAACATCAAAAAATAAAAAGAGTAGCTGAAATATAATATTATAGCATAAATTGAGTAATTTCCATACAATTATTAGAATGTATCCAGTTAGGTATTTAGATACTCTTTTTACATATTTGCACGACGTAAAGGAAATATTGCAATCTCATAAAAGTTCGCTTTTGAGATTTCAAAGGAAATAACTATTTTGACAGTTTCTGAATCAATTTTGACTATTTCTTTGTGCGAGATCTGTACGTAAGGAAAAATAAAAGAATCTTTATTTCAAAACGTATCGCAAAATGGATTCAAAATTGACTTTTCGTGAAGTCTATGTACATACATATATACGCAGAACGTTGAAATTTTGTATATGAGACTGCTATAAAATCTAATTGTGTACTAAGATAGGCCAAAAAAACACTTTTCTTATTTTTCTATCGCTATACACCTGAAACGATGCCTATCGCTTATCTATGGAAAAAAAAAAGTTTTTATACAAAAATATATCATGTGTCAGTGCATCCCACTCAAAGTTTCGAAAAATAACGACATTTTGCTGTTTTCCGTCAGTTTTTTATAATTACTAAACTCTTTACTTACGAAATGTAATTGTTCCTAAAAGAGTATTAAAGGGCGTATGGTACACGGAAAATAATTAAAACCTGTAATTTAAAATAATTTATTATGTGTGCAAAAAGCTAAAATATGTTTTGTAAAAATAGCAATACTTCCTAGATTCTGATAATTTTAATTTTTCGTTTTTTAATAAACAAACAGTGAATATATTTCTCATTTAAAAATTTTATTTCTCATAAGATTACACCTTAAAGTTAATTGTTTGGGAAAATACTGGTATAATACATCTTGACAGGAGGCCGATATATCCTGATGTCCTAATCAAGCCGTCTGTTTCGTCAGCGCTACAACGTTTTTAGATGTTTCGGTCATAAGTTTCACACACCTTTCTATAGCCTGCGTCTGACAATAAAAAATAAAAGCTTTGGAAATGCAGTCGTTACAATATGCCAGTCTTAAATAGCTTTTTGATATATTCATCCCTGATGTTGCTTAACAGTGAATAGATATTGCGTCTCTCACACCAAATGAAGTTGACATAGTCTGTTGGATCGTAATTCAGTTTTGGCGTTGTGAAGTATTGAATATTCTTACCCTTAGAAAGTTCTACAGCTTTCATAATGGACACAACACCAGTTCTCTGGTATCTTCTTTCATTTACAATCATTGCAAGAATTAAATTTTTGGGATGAGCAAAGAAAGCATTCCGTTGAATTAATGGACTAATAACATGCAGTAAATTTTGAGTTAGATATCACGATCTTCTGATACCTACAGAAGCTACACTTGGTAGATCTTTGCTGGTTTAGATTTTGAACCAGAGAAGCTTGTAACAATTAAGAATAAAAATGCATCACCTTCCTAATTTCATCAATATGTTTTTTGAGCTCAAGTCAAGTCTCAGAATTGAGTGCAAAAGCTGACCAAGATGAGAAACAAGTTGAATTTTCTAGAATTTCACCTGATTTAATAACAGCGGAAATGTCTGCTCAAGTCTGTGAAGGAAGTATAATTCATACTTGCTCAACAGTTCTCTGACAAGTTGAGAAATGCAGAATGCAACACGTTTAAAGTTAACTCGTGGATGTTTTTCACAGGCAGCGAAATTTTCCTCGATTGGTCAACTTAGGAATTTTGGCCCTGTGGTAACACCATCCAAGTGATAAAATAGGTGGCGAAACTGCAGTTAAATGAAGCCTGAGAAACATATAGCTAGCCCACTGCAGTGATCTCCAAACATGCAAACCCATCTAGTGGATGATATTATTTTTCGAACTAGTATTAATTACAGGTCTATTCCTCCTATCGATCAAGATTTTAAAGAGAAATCTCATGTGTGATTAAATGGTACTTTATAGTGGAAGCTATATCTTTAGCAAATTCCGCAGAGGAAGAAATGTGGCTGATATATTCTGGTTCTGGCATTCTTGTTGCTGTGATTAATCTCACTTGCTCGACCTAATCAGAATAAGTACATGAATTTCATCGTGGCAAGGAGTACAAGATTGTGTCTGTCATTGGTAAAACTGCGTCTATCTTGACTTGGGCAAATGGAGTGTAAGATTGCTTCTGCTCAAGGATAAGCACCATACAGGCGACAGTCCAGTTCCGCCTCAGTTTTAAGCACTGTGAGAAGGGACACGGGGGACAAATTAGATACTATCCCAACCCTCTTTTACCTTCAAAATACGGAGAAGATTCTCGATTCGCCGGACATTCTGAGTGCCTTCATCCCGCCCAGACAATATACATTTACAAACAACCACGCCTTTTCCGAGATTCGAACGCGAAGCCTTCGGTACAGCAATTCAGTATTATTAACAATTTTCTCTCTGACTTCTGTTTCTTTTATGAAATAGTACTGGTCTTTCAGTTATTCGAAAACGCTTTGAATTAATTTCTTTGATTACCATCGTTTCATCTTTTCTTTCATCAAAGTACAGGCCCATAGTGTTTCCTTAATGGATTGATTATCCAAATCATATCTGTTATTACTTCTTCATCTTCTTATTTTTTTTCAGTCAACGATGTCGGGATATTCCGAATCAATTATCACATAAATGGTTGTCTAATGTTAACATGGTACATAATATTGAAAATTAGACAAGACAGTTACATAATATTTGCTAATTATAATCACGGCTTGAAAATGCTTGTAGCAAAAATTACGAAATATTGCATTTTTAGAGGAAAACAAAATGTGATTTTTGAGCTTTCTGCGCAAACAATAAACGATTTGAAATTATAGGTTTTAAACTTTATTTCCTGGTCCTCTTGCCAAAAATTCCCATTAGCACCTACAGCATTTCAGTAAAAACTGACCAAAAATATCAAAAATTTCACCCATTGTCAAGACTGAGTTCAATGAGCAGACAAGAGATATAATTTTATTTAAAATATATTTTTTTGTCATTTTGCTCATCAATAAACAGCTTTTTTCTGGGTATAGCGATAAAAAATAATAAAAATTGTACTTTTTGACCAACCTCCTGGGCACCTATATTTTTTATTGCAATCGGCGGTACCAAAAGTATATATATGTATGTATAATATATATCCTATTTTCTTTATACATGGTTTCTCAAAAGGTCGTTTGCAAATTTCACGAGCTAGTCTATCAGACCATGACGAACAAGCATAACACAAAATGCTGTGTACGAAACCGTGACTAGTCGTCGGCGCTAGAGAGGCAGTGTTCACTGGCGTATTGGAAAGCTATATCATTCCAGGTAAGGCTGTTGAAGGAGTAGCATGCATTTATGGTACCTTGGATGGAAGTTGACAAGTTCTTCCTAAACAAATGTTTGCCAAATCATCCATAGTTTGACCAACTGAATCTCAGATTTAGTGAGATTAGAGCTGAGTAAGAATTCACATCTCTCGGCAATGTACTATACACACAACTGCCATAGAGGGAGTTGCGCTACGAGCAATTTAGAGACTACCACGATCCGTTCATTTACCCATATGGATTTCTCCATGTGAGGTCCCTGGTATACTCCCACTTTTAACATTTGACATTGACTTCGTCGTCATGATACTTGACGTGGCGTGGTGGCACTTGTCCATGACTCACCTGGTCAATTTGAACGAGCCATGAATCTATTCGTTGACATTGTGAAACATACGTTGCGGTGTATTGAAGGAATTTTGAACGTTTTCTGAAACCATGATTATTTCTTTCGCCTGTATCGCGAAGTGTTTTATTTTAATTTTTAATAGTAAATTCGTGTTAAAGCCTCTTTGTTTGCATATTGGTCACATTGCTGTAGCAACGTACGGTTTGATTTTACAGACACAACTTCCTATGTAAAACTTGTTCTTCATGGTCTGACCCACCATCACGTAAAGTATATAAACGGCCTTGTGGGAAACATGAATAATCTTCAGGTTTTACACATTTTTATTACATTATTCTAAATATTTAAGTGTCCATTGTGATTTTTTAGTTAATAAACTGTTGTTTAACAAAAAAACAAAAAAAAAATTATGAAAACACATTGCTGAAATTGTACGTGATTTGTTCTTTTCTCACAAACGATTCACGCTGCAATGAAATAAACTTAATCTGAAACTGAAGCTGAAAAGGACTATCCGTAATGGCGTTGTCTTGTGTTCTATATTTTCTGTTGAGATGATTTACCTCTTGCTTACCTTACGTTATGTTTTATGCCGTAATGTCTAATTGTGACACGATGTTTCTGCAATGGGTTTTTGGATTTTTCTCCTCCTAATGTTTTCCGCAAACACTTCTACAGATCAACAATCTGATCAATGGGTCAGAGCTCGATGTTCGCGAGAACAATAGATGGGAAAAACGAGATCTAGTGAAAAGGCAAAATTAATTTTATGACACTAGATTCGATACTTAGTATAGGATTAAAAATAGTATTTAAAATACTTCGTTAGATATTGTTTTTATATTTCTTCAGTTTTATCAATTGTCAGCTTTAGTGTGAATAATTTAAACCTCAATATGCTTCTGTCTAATTGAAAGCTCATATTTCTATGAATATGTAGCGCTATGTCTGTTGCATATTGTTATGTTCTGAATTTCTATTTTATCTATTAAACTCAGATAGTTGTGGCCGAATATTCATACATCTTCGTGAAATGGATGACAAGCTATATCTCCTCGAAGTGCATAGAATTTTTTAAAGCAAACTGCAAGTTTAAATTTCAGTAATTTTAAATCAAGAAGATGATATTTATTTTGCTCTTTTCTGGTCTTTAGGAAAGTAAATATTTATGATGACTTCTGAATAATCAACAGATATACAAAGGGGAAGCTTTGTGCATTAAGAACAATATTAAGTAAAAGTTGTTCTCGGGGTAACGTGACTATACACACTTATAGTTATGCTTCAGAATTTGTAAAGCATCTGGTGTGTAAATGAATTATTGAGTACAAGTATGTTAGAAACAAACATTATTTACCTAGGAACTCTAAATAATAGGCATGAAACTGTTCTTTGAAATAAATGTTGCAATGGTAAAAGCAAAAGTATTTGTGAAATTCGCGGGTTGTTCTGATGAAACCTGTTATGATTTACATGCTCATCAATATCTGTATTACAGCTATGTACACTTGTTTGGATATGAACGCATGTCAGATAATTTCAAGGTTGTATTAAATTTCAGAATTTAGATTCAGTTGAAAAGACATGTAGTATAAAATCAAAACTCGAATTATTTTCACTGCTGTAATCAAGTAGGGGTAGTATTAGAAATAATAGTTAAATGCATTTTTTGAAAGCTTCTAATAACCCTACAATTAATACAATTAGAAAAAAGATTGTGCGTAACTTAAAGCCTTCTGTTTCACTGCAGTGCTGAACAACAACATTCTTTTTATGCCTTAGCCGAAATGGCGAAAAATATTCTCCTTTTGAGGAATTGAATGTACTATAGTGGAAATTTCAACTCTGTCATTCAAACACCTGCCAAACAGTCAACTAGGCATGTAAAAGACGTTGGAGCTACTTAAAAGGCATGCGATTCTGAAAGAATTTTCACATTGCGAATATACTATGCAGTTGAAGGTAGATGGTACAAAACCAAAAAAAAAAAAAAAAAAGGTGTAGATGTTAGAAGAAGAAAGTTTCGATGCCCAGAGTTTCAATATATTTTTGTCCATAGACCCAAGAAATCGCCAAATCGGCGCCAAAATCGGCGTATATGAGCTATATCTTTGTGAGGATTTTTGGCATGCTGAACAGTCCCACCCACTTCAGGCTCTTCCGAAGTTGACTCCTACCATACTTTTTTTTTTTTTTTTTCAGAAATGTTGCATCATAGGTGAAAATGGTTACAATTGAGCCTACGTTTAAAACATTGTTTATATGTAAGCCTTGAAAAGAATTTGCTCAAAATTAAAGGACTAAATAAAATTAATAAAATGACGTCTTTTAACGAAGGAAAAATTCGACAAATGAAATCCTAACGAATATGTGAGTGAACAATTTGACCATGGTTAGTTTTCATCACTAATGAGATATTCCACCCTCTGAGTTATTTTATACTTATAAGGGATGCAAAACTGAATTCGTTGGTTGTACATATATTCAGCTTTATCTTTTCTATCTAAAGCAAACAATAACTTTATACGCATTGTGCTGTTGCTAGGAAAAGAAAGGTTTTTAAGTGCAAAAAAAGATGTGAATTTAATGTATCCTAGCAAATAAGCAAGTCGTTTGGAAAGATAAAAATTTTCTCCCCAGGCTATCAGAATGCTAAGAATGCTTTTGCGTTTTTGCGTGGGCATTTTCGGAGATTCATAAGGGCTTTTGAAAAAAGGAAAATGTCAGGGTTTCTTCTAAAACATTATATTGTAAAAATTGATATTTTATTTTTCAGTGAGTTTATTTTTCAGTTTTTATTTTTCAATTAACAATTAAAAGTAATTAATTAAAAGTATTAAGTATTTAATGTGTAATCTTTACCATTAGGACTATACAATTTGAAGTTGGTCCTCTCACAGTTTTCTAATTTTTAGCTTTGATTATAACGAAATTTTGTTCATTCTGGAAAGTTCTTTTCATTGTTCTAGAGGAAGAAGTAATAAAACCGTTTGATTACGTTTTCTTCTTTAGTTGGGAAATAAAGTTCACCAGAATAATGAGCTTGTAGAAGAGTCCACTACATAGAGGGTTTTCTGAGTGAAATGACTCGTTTTATATTGCATAAAGGGGGAATATGCATTGTTCTATTAAATAACATAGATCACGATTCCAACCTATTGGAAGAAAAAAGTGCTAAAAGGACATAGTTTAATGATATTAGGATTCGTGTAGATCCCATTATTATATTTTTGTGATTTGAAAATAACTATATTATAAAATTTAAGATTGTGCTTCTCAGTAAGTGAGTAATCAAATCTGAGATAAATTAATAGCATTCTGATGTATCTAAATATTAACGACATGATGGATGTTTGTAACTGGAAGTTAATTTAGATCAAATTTTTTAACCTAATCTTATCTTTATCTAAAACTCTGTAAAAGTTGTTTAAACTGAAAAAGTGAAACTGATAATATGAGGAGAAAGAAAAATCTTGTCAAGTAACTAAAAGCACTAAGATTGCATTAAGCACAAATATGACATTTTCTCAGCCTTTAAATAAAGATTATCTGAAGACAATATTTGGATATTCTCAACGGGTACGATTAGTCTGTTCTAAGAGATACAAGCGTGGTTGCTGTATAGAGATGGTAGACGGCGAGTTGATTTGTACAAGATTTCAATAGTGTATGTGTGTTGCAATCTAAGGTAGTAAAACGTAGCATATATTGGGACGTCATTTATGTTCCTTAAAACTTTTACTATTGCTTTTATACTAGATATTGAATTTAAACTAGACGAAGTAATATAGAAGTATAAAACTATAATGTGCAAAACTAGACGAAGTAATATAGAAGTATAAAGCTATAATCTATCTACAGTATAATATTTATATTTGAATGAGAAACGAAAAAATTCCTTTTGTAATCATTTATCGTCTTTTCATGATTGTTAAGTTTCTCAATTGTTTGAAGAAAATTTTCGAGCAAGAATACTGTTCGAGAAAAGGAATAAGCGCGGTATACTGAATAAGTATGATAATCATGGTCCGGGTATTCGCGTAAAATAAAGGGGCTTAGGGTTTCGTTTTAAGAAAACGAAACCCTAAGCCCCTTTATTTTCTTTAGAAAACGAAAGTTTGAACAGAAACAAAAACTATATTAAAAATGATATCATAAAGGATAAAGAGAATAAAAGTAGGAAAAATTAAGGAATGGTTCTAAAATTATTTTTATGGGCAGCTAAAAAGCATATGAAATTTATTGCATTTTGCACTTTATTGTGAATAATTATAAATTATGAATTATAAACGCTTCATTCTAAGAATCTGAAGCAGAAATTATGAAGAGAACTTCATAGTTTCTGCTTCAAATTATGAGAATTCAATCATTTGTAATAAAATAAGGTGTAGGCATAGATAATTAATTCTAGTGCTTCAATTTCTATATCTTAATTTTAACAGTTTTTAGTGAAATGATTTTGGCAGTATTTGCAAATTCCGATAGATGACATTGTCCAGTAGGCATGTAGCAACGTTGTGGAAACCACAAGAGTTGTTGGAGATTTGTAGTATAGATAGGACTAGAGCAGAAAGCAACGTACTATGATTACAGAACAGAGTAAAGCTCTGCTTCACGTGACCAGATTGAGGAAATTGAGCATGAAAAGCTGATGCAGTATTTAATTATCTATTTCGTAAACAACATTTTGATTAGATAATAAGACAATAATATTCTTCCTCTCTGTAGTAACCACACGTAAAGGTCTTTTTGATTCTTCGAACCAAATGCTTAAGACAGTATTTTATTACCACACTGGCATTTGCAAATGTTCCTTTATATAAGATTACTTTGGTTTGTAAGTATTAGTAATTTTAAGTATTAGTATTAGTATGTAGGTATTATTTACAGTTCTTAGTGAACTTTGTACATTGCATTTATTTCTATGGTGCTTTCAATTTCTGACAAGAATTCTAACTGTTAAACATCATGGAGTCTGTAAGCACATGTAATTCATAATCATGCATTAAATTAGATATGCATGTCATAGTTTCTGTACTTATAAAAATGTTACATGTTCTTAGAATAGACTAAGCTTAAGACATTATTTAGCTCATTTTCGATTTTGTAACACAGAATTTTTGCTAGCTGTACTCCTGAAAAATTAATTTTTATATGGACTTGAGGATTAACGAAATCATATTTATGATACTTACGATAAGACTCAATTAATTGTAACATATATCTTCAGAAATATCAGACTTACAAAATAAAACTCGCTTCTTAAGTGATCCAGGATTGATGCTTAAGTTAAACTTGAATTCATCACGCACGGATTCATCACCATGTTTTTTTAAATGAAATCGAATTTATTGTAGAGGTATACGGTAATATGAGGGAAAATATTGTTTTGGCTTTAATATATGATTCAGCACAAGTGAGACTAAAACCTATTGAAACAGTGCTTAACCGGTGTCTCTTTTTTGCTTGGATAAGTAAAACCGCTCATACTGTTAAAAATATGAAGCATGAAACACATAAAGACTAAGAGCTATGAGAAACGCAAAAAGGACCCATATTAAAAAAATTGTCTATTGTATTGCAATTTTTAAGCACTTATGTCATAAGGTATGGTTACTTAGAGAAATCGAGAACGTGGCAATTGTTACAGTATATTTCACTTCAAACTCTAGAAACAAAGTATGGAAAAAATTCCAAATGTACGAATAAGCAATTGCGGAACACAAAATTTCATGAAAAGTCTTTGGATTAAATTTTTGTGATCAAGATGCAGCTTGATACCTTGATCAATACTTATTAGGTATTACCAGTTATTTTAACATATTTAGTGTTTGATTTCATGATCCATTGGGTTACCACGGAATATTTGGATAATAAAATTAAATCTGTATTTTAAAATGAGTTGAAATTCTCCAATTGCTCAACATTTTGTGTCCCGTACTGTCTTGCTATCACTAATTTAAGTACCATACATTTGATATGTAATGTAGTTTAATTTTTATAGTGTACTTATTTACTTATTTCATAACTGATTTATTCGTTTATCTTTTAAAATTTTTGTTGAATCTCAGTGAAACCTCCTTTATTGTTTATTGAAAGTAATACCTTTCATATACCTAGTTGCTGATGGGGACATTTTTCGCAGGTTTTTGAGTGAAGCTACTGCTGTGTGGTGTGATCTGCTGTAAACGATATGTAGTTTTTATTTGTACGAGAATATGAAATACCTAATTTTGCGGTATCATGACGTATATTTCGACAGATGTTATATTTTTATAATGTATCATGACATTAAATAGAAATATCTAGAAAAGAAAGAACGGGATATTAATACGATCGCTAAAAGAAATGTGCAAGGTACAGTTGATATCATAATAAAAGAAGGCTTGCCTTGAAGGATGAAATATTTTTGTAATTAATATCTAAATGCCTCCTACTAATTATACTTATCAAAATAAAATGTTAAATAATAAAGCAAACATTATTTTAAAAAAAAAATGTGAGAGTATCAGGCGAATGACGCTGAAGCTCGTATCAGCTCAGTGCAAGAACATAAAAATCCCTTTTCTCAATAAGCTGACAACTTTCTCTCCGACCACGAATCCTAGCTTCCAGTTTAAATCCTTCAGTCTATACGTTCACGCTTTATCACCGCGTCCAATGCTGTCTTCGACTGTCACATGGGAAGGAGGTTTGATTTATTAAATTTTCGCCCCGAGAATCACTTTGATTTTACACACATACTATCCACACTCACTTGTCATTTTTTATACTTAAATGGCAGAAAATAAGAAAGGTGACGTTCGCCATTTTTTTACCTGCCCATGTTCTTGACCTCGGGCGCCAGTGTCCAGACTGTGATATATAAAGCTTCACTCCACAATATTTTCGCATTATGATGTATGTTTCGGAAGGGGGAAGTCAGTTTAACTATAACGCTTCAGTATTGAAAGAATGGCATTTTTACTCATGATAAAATATGTGAAAAAATGCTTAGGTTTCTAGTAATTTTTAGGAACATGAAATATAGAGGTTAGAAAAAGGAAAGACATGTTATCAAATATTCACTTAATTTATTTCTAAATTTTGCATTCTGAGAAACTGTTCTTTCATGTATGTATTTCCTGGTAAACATAAGGAATCAATATTATTATACCAGATTTATATTTGTGCACTTTGCATATTGACTTCATCTTAAAATAATAATATAATATTTCATCTTATTGAAAAAGATAAATTTAACTTCTTACGCACATTTAACATACTTAATGTATGACACTGAGCAAATTTTACACTTATTTCGTTTTTCAGATACTTCTTTCAAGAGTATAATCGAAACTGTATCAAGCTTTTCCATTAATATCTGAAAAATATAATATGATCGCACTTTGTCTAATAAAACAGCCAAACAACTCTGCATTAGCCCTGATTTGTGCGCGCCTTGCTATATAAAAAAATTGAATTGTGTAGAATAGAATGTGTAGCAGAAATACATTTGAAAGCGTGTTGCCAATTACAAAAGATAAATAAATTTGCAAAATAATTTATCCATATTTACTAGCCGAAGTGTTTATTTTCATTATCTGCTTTTATAAGTCACCTGGTGTCCAAGGTCATCCGAATTATCTCATTATTTAAGTATGAATATGAGGGAAAACGGATCGCAAAGAATATTAGCTATCTCGCAAACTAGAAAATTTCAGTAAGATTTCCTTCCAAAGATATTGCTTAAAAGTCGTCGAATCATAAAGATAAAAAATTGCGGTTTAAAATTTTTTCCCTTTACAATTAAGATAATTCTTGATTACCTGAAAGAATAAAAACAACCGAAATTTATAATTACTTTAACGTTTTATTTGCAGAGGATAGCACATTCTCATTATGAAGATGAATGACATACATAGCCTGACCTATATTTGCATGATTTAGCTGCGAATTATTTGCGTGGATTAGTTATGTTTCCATGAATTTGTATAAATCACTGGAAGTATTTTTGTTAAATTTGTCGTGTGTTTAATTTTAACATGTCGAAATGCCAAGAGAAAAGATCCAAGCTTGAAAGAAAAAGATAAATTATAAAAATATTTTAATATTGTTGACATTCGTATCCAGAGAAAAACTACATTTAAAGTGAAAATATCCTTAACAGCATTGAGTAATCTGTTTAAAAAAGACTTTACAGTTAATGAATAACTAATAAAATTTGCAAGGGTCTCAAAGAAGAGCAAAAAAGACAGACAACCGCAAGAGGTTGAAATTAATTTTCTAGAGTAGATTTAACCTACAAAGGGAAAAAAATGTTTCTATTTGTAGAATTTTTCATTTATTACATACATGCTAAGAACGAATTTTATATCAACTGACATATGGTTCATAAGTTGAAAAAAGCGAAATCCAACAATATTCACCAAGAACTGCATGGTCACAAAACGGATCATCATCAGCTGATAACTGGATAAATCACATTTTGCAGGGGCTGCTAATTGAATACAAGCCACATGAAATTTATAATACAGACAAACTTGTATTGCATTATCAGAATACACATTAATGTTAAAAAGTGAAACAGCATTTACTAAACTATTAAGAAGATAGCACTGTTTATTGAGAAAAGCAAAAAAGCTCGATGTTTGAAGGGAGTTAAGAATGCACTTCTAGGTTACCGCAGTAACAAGGACTCATGGATAACATGGTTTTTTACTGAACTTATTTCTCTTCCTTTTTGAAATAGAACACTGGCTAAAAAATGAAAAATAGCTTTACTAGTTACATAACTGATTTCTTTCCAGAAAGTATAAATGTTTCTTCCTGCCAATACAATTTCTAAAAGTAAACCTTTACGATATGATAAAAGCTTTCAAACATTATTACAGAAAACGATGTTCTGTAAATGATGAACAGAAGTGAATTTTGTGGAAATCCGAGCACTTTGATAAATGGACTTAGTGGAAATCTCTGCTAAAGGTCGTGCGTATTATAATCAATGCAGGGGAATAATTCTGTAAAATCAGTTAAAATTGTTTTCGAAAATGGGATTTTTAATGTAGAAAAATTCTTAGATGAATTGTAGATTATAGCTAATGTTTCACATATAAGGAATAAGGATGGGAAGTTATGAAGATTAAATTTCAGAACATGTGTCAATTCTCAACAAAATTGAAACAAAGTGTATGAAAAATGACTATGAAGAGTTAGAATAACGGCTGAAACTGACAGAGAAAGTGAAAGAGCAAAACGTGACTACATCCCATCATGAATCGAATCCGAATCGAAAAGCATTGCGAATTATAAGGAAACTTCTTCAACCAAAAAATGTTGAAGAAAGCTATCAAAAGTTTTACAAAATTATTGAGAATGCAATTGAAGAAATGTTATTGAAAAATATAAAACAATCGTAGATACAATAACTGTTTGTAAGAGATAAAATTTCATCAAAAATGTAATTATGAAAATATTTCTATAAAAATATAAATTTATTTAAAAATTGCTTAAATATTTCAATTTAATATTAATCTTTATTTTATGATTAATTAATGAATTAGTTGCCCGGTATTATTTTTCTTGAAAAAAATATAAAACTTGTACTCCGGTTTGTAATATGCAAATCACTGTATATTAAACTCAACCGCTTATTAAACTCAAACATGCTTCGAACCGAAGTTATTTTAATAAACGGGGTATATTTTTTATATGTGTAATGCTTTTAATGTGCGCAGTTAATCTAATATTACGCAGTCCAGCTAGTTTAATTTCATAAAAATATTTAACAATTTTAGCAATAAACCAAAGGTATTGCTTTTTCAACAATCTAATTCAGGGTTTCCTGAAACATTTGGTGTGGGGACCCATAATACTTCTGAAAAATTTGTGGGATTTCATAAGCATTGCACTAATCCGACACACACTTGAGTGAAACTATCAGTTTCTTCATTTGTACTATAATATAATTTTAGTTTTAAGTCATTAACATTAACTTTTAATTTTAAAACATAGAACAATATGAAAACTTTAAATAAGTAACAGACTTAAAAATATAATATAGTAATAAAAATAAGTCCAATTTTTGGGGGGTAAGTTCAAACATTCATTTTTAATGGTAAATGAGTGATGTTTTCCACATTAATTCCGAATACTTTAAAAATCCATATTACTTCTTTGGCACTAAAATTTGAAGAGAAATATTTCTCAAAGTTTATTTCAAGACATCGAAGATGTTCATTTATAACTTTTAACAACTCAGCTTTTTGGTGATCTGTTTCATCATTTTCACTTAAATTATTAACAAAAGCATCAATTTTTCATTTGTATTTGAATATGTTGCAACTTTTCCCTTGAAGCGAGACATTTAGTTTATTTAGATTTTCAAATGCGTCACTCAAATAACATAGTTTTCGTAGCCATAAATTATTATGGAAGGAATTTACAAAATCTGATTTTTTTCGGTTAAAAAGAGAACTTCATCTTTTAATTTTAATAACTTTTTTAAACTGTCATTCCTGAAAGCCACCTTACCTCTGCATGTAATAATAAGCTTTTGTATTCAGGACATATGTCTTTTTAAAAGATTTGAAAACAAACGACTATTTAGAGCACCACTTATCGAGTTGACCATTTTGTCATTGACCTGAAGTACAACATCTAATTCCGTTGATACGTTTTTGGTCACCAGGGTCACTTGATGTAAAGAGTAAATGTTTTGTCTCGATTAGTAAGTATCTCAATGAGTAACTGTTATATGTTCATTGCCACTTTCCTGAACTTTATCTAGAAATCCTAATGAGTGTAACACATTATTTGAAACACGTCCATCCTGTGTTCCTACTTTTCCTTTAAGAGTTCGCCCGGTCATTGAGGAACTTTCCCTCTCTGATATGCACCCCAAAGCAGTACAGAATTTTGAAATTCCACCTTGGGAAAATTCACGGATTCAGCTTCTTGATGTTTTCAAACATCACGGGAAGGCAAGCACTAACGAGATTGTTTACAGACAACTCTTCGCTGAGCACAGGCACAAATATAGCAGTTATCATCCGATATACACAGATGGATCTAAGTCAAATGATCATGTTGGGATGGCATTTGTATTTGAAGATTACATAGAGGGCAGATGCCTGCACCATGCTTTCTCAGTTCTAACATCTGAACTAACTGCAATATATTATGGTCTTCTGTACATCTCAAAGCTCTGCCACAAAAAATTCATAGTTTATACAGACTCGTATAGTGACCTTAATACTTTGGAAGCTTTTCCGAACACTCAAAATCCTGTTGTGGTGGATGTTCTGAAAATTCATATAAACTTAAAGATACGAGGATATGAAATCCTGTACTGCTGGGTTCCCGGGCATACGGGAATAAAGGGAAACGAGCTTGCAGACATCGTGGCAAAATCTGTTGTTGAACTGTCCAGTCGCCTTATCCCTTTTAGAGACATCTGCTGTGTCATAAAGGGGAAGATACAAAAAAAAAAAAAAAAGGCAGCAAATTTGGGACGTTCAGCTGAGCAACAAGTTGCGAAATGTAAAGCCCAGAATCGAGCACTGGGATTTTGCTGGAAATCGTAAGGAGGAAATTCTTTTGACTCGCCTCAGAATTGGTCACACTAGAGTGACACATAAATGCCTTTTAAAAGCTGAGAATGAGCCTGTTTGTTTAAATTGTAATGTTTGTTTATCTGTCCGCCATATTTTAATTGAGTGTCCCCGTTTTAACAATCTTCGTCAGAAATATTTTAATACCTGTGACTTACCTCTCGACCGTTTAATCGGAAGAGAGGCCAATTGTAATTTATTTTATTATTTAAAAGAGACTGGTTTTTATTACTTAATGTAATCTGTTTTGAGGATTGTGTCTTGGATTTTAATGTCTGCTTTTACCTTGTTATTATATGACTTCATCCTCTGGATTTGTTACCTTTGTCCACTTGTTTTTATTTATTGTATTTTAATTTCATAAATTTTAATCATCTCACCTTGTGTTTGGCGCGTCATAATCATCTTTGGTTTTGCGCCAAAAACCCCAATCACTCACTCACTCTATCTAGAAATCCAATTTTTTCGCCGAACATCGCTTTAGCATCGTCTGTCCAAATGCCAAAAAAAGTTTTCCATTGCAAGCTTTCTTCAATGTAAACTTCATTAACTTTTATAAAAATGCCCTTTCTTTTTGTGTGTCGATAGAAAGAGCAACAAAACAAAAATTATTCATGAATACAAAGATATGACTAATATGCATTAATAATTGAGCGAAGCTGGTAATATCAAGTTAATTCATCCAACTGGATTGCAAACTTAGGACTCATTTTGAGCCTAGTTATTACGTGCTGATGTTGATCTTTATTAATACCCGAAATTTGATTTCAAACGGTATCGTTGGATAATGGAATTTTACGGATTTCATCCTCATACTTTTTCTGACATCTTAACAATAACCGGCAATATCAGATTTTCTCCAACAGAATACGGCTTTTTATTTTTTGCAGTTAAACAGAATGCTTCATAAGACGCAAATAAATATTTTTATTCACAGTAACAAAGTTCTCGTCGTCACATGTTTGCTGATTAGATGATTTCAAAAGTCGTTCAAAGCATTCTTTTGTTTTCTTGCATTACCTAGTATGTTTTGTATTGAGATGGCCCTTTAATTTGTCGGGTTACATGCTTCTACGAAATTTTCTTTAAAATTTAAGTATAATGACTTTTCAATTCCATCATAATTACAAGAAGTAAAACCAAATTCCAAGTACGAATCCCCATATTTTCCTTTTCTTGGTACTTCGCTCGTGCTAGGTACCAGAGAAACCTTTTCATTGTTTTTTGTCTCGTCTACCTAAATTTAACCACTTGTCCATGATTCGTAAAAATATTTGATAATAATTATTGTTGGAAAAACAAGTAGGGCTTGTTTTAAATAGATAATAAAACAAGTTATGTACTTTCTGATGAAATGAACGAAACAACTATGGCAAAAGCGATAGGACGCTTGTTTTATCGGGACATTAGCACTGTATAAAAAAGTGGTTGCCAAACTTACGAAGCTTCTGAGCTACTGTATCATTTTTTAATCCTACTGTGAGCTACCGACGAAAAGAACTATCAACTTTAAAAAACGTTACATTTGTTTATTGCCTATAAACTTAGATTTCTATTAAGTACGAAATGAATTTTAATTAAACTGTATATTAAGACACAATAACACGCCGAATAAATACTAATTGAGAAGTCAAACAACAAAAACTGTATATAACAAAAAGAAAGTGAAATTGAGTTGCACATAAGAAAGAAATTGAAGTGTAGTTAGTAATAAGTAACAAACGTAATAAGATATTTTTATCAGACTTATTAAATTAAAAAATTATTATACGAAAATTATTATTATTATTATATGAAAAGGATGGAACTTTTCATATAATAATATGAAACCTTTGGACATCAACAAGTTTTTTTAATGTTGGCAGAGTAGGTAGTGGCTGTTATTCGAATATAGTTATCCAAGTGTTCATCAGGGAGCCTATTACTGTACTAGTTTTAATAAATTTCATACTGTAAAAAGGAATTTTACACAAATATGTAGAGCCGAACATTGCCTTTACTTTGCGAAACATCTGGACCAAAATTGGGCATTTTTTTTTAGGAACAAGAGAACAAATATTTTCAGAGCTTGAAGAAAACGATTTTACTGATAAATCGTTTTGAAAATCAGACAGCGCCAACTCCACTGCGGAATTATCTTCTTGAAAATCAAAATGCCTCATGAAAGAAGTAGAGAAATATTCTGCTTCAATCTCTACAAAAGGCAAATTTACAAACTATACAACAATTCAAAACCTTTTGAAATCTTGGAAACGTTTGCAAATTCTGTAGCCAAGCCGGATCTTCTAATTCACGAAAGGTTTTTCCTCGTCCTTTCAAAAATTCAACTAAGGGAGAGAGCAACTCTTGGAAACGCTGTAAAATTGCCTTCACACAACCAACGAACCAACAAGATTACCATACTGGCAATCTAGTTCATCAGTCAGTGCTCTGAACACACATCTCTAAATTGCATGTGCTCTTAACATTAAATGGTGCTCTAAACATTAACCACTAAAACATTAAATGGAACGTAATCCAAAGAGCAGAGAAAGCGAGTTTCTCTCTAGCTTTTATAGCTTTTAAATCGGCCACGCGAGATAGTTCTAGCAATTTCTGGAAGGCATAAAGAGTAGAATTACAGTGAACATAGTAGTCGATTACATTGATTCAAATTAAATATCAATTTCAGAGATAAACTTCTATTTAATGTTAAATGCACGTCCTTTTGCATTTTTACTTTTCCGGCGTAGCTTTCTCTTAAAATTCGTCGCGCGCTGCATTGCACGGGGAAATGAAACAATTTTAATTATAATTCTACTAAAATGCCTAACTAAATACGAAATTCTTAAGAATTAATTATATACTTTGCTGAATCGGAACGCACATAAGATGGAGAGGCAAAAATATTTTATTTCCGAGAATGACAACATATTGCCTTTAGTCGAAATTTAGAAGCAATTGAAATATAACTTCTTACACTTTGTCAAATGAGAACACACTGACGAAAGGAAAATTAAAACATTTTATTTCGAGCAGTAGCAGTGCATTGGTTTTTAAATAGTTAAATTCGTTAATCAAAAATTCGTGCAAAATAAAAAATAAAAAATTTCCAAATCACTATTCGAGCTTCCAAGCATCGAACTACATATCGCACTGGAGAACTATGTCTTCAAAATTTGGTTGCTGTATTTACAGCATTTTTCCTGAATTTCCAGAAATATACGTACATATTTTTCATAATTTAGTAATAGAAAATAAGTAGCAAAATATTCTAGTAAAATTATTAACCTGTCTGAAGTACATAACATTATAGATTTATATTTAAAACTATTCCTGGTGTTAATAGATTTCTCTTTTATCTGATTACTACTACAGTGAAACCACTAGAAAATACTAGTACAAGAAATATATATCTCCATCAAGTAGGTATCACCATAACGTCGTGTTTTAAAATTGCGAATATCTAAGGTCATTAATTTGTTAACTCTTATATATTTTTTTTCTTTTCGCTGATAACTAGGTAATGTATTAAATGCATTAAATGAACATAATGAACGAATATTTTCAATTAGCTTGCGATAAAGAAACTGTTGACCAGAATGTTAATTGAAGTGCAATCCGTCTGAATTGCCAGAAATTTCGACCTTAATGCATATGTTTAACTTGTCATTTATAGAGAAAATACAAATTACTATAAAATTTCCATAAAAACATAATGTTTCCTCTGCATCCGTTGCATAATTTAAGTACCTACTTGTTTTAAAAGCTTTACAAGGAGTTGCCTTGCGCTGTTCTATGCATCACAGCTGAAATAATCTAGAGAAAACAAGCTGGTTTGAGACGTTAAAAGCTTCCATAAGGTGTTGGATTTCTTATATTTTTTTCATTGGTTTTCCTTTCTTTCTCCTTTGCCGTGCTGCTGGACATCAATTCCTATTTGCAGCGACAGTCTGCATTCGTAAATTTGAAGATAATGTTTCCCCTGGCTAAAGTATCACACTTAGACCCGACACCAGCGGCTGTTTATAAGCTATTTCAAAAAGTTTTCATATTAAGGTATAAGAAATGCTGTGTTGGATAGCTTCAGTAATTATTCAAGTATAGCGCCGCTACTGTAATTCATTAGTTCAAAGTTAGTGTAAATGCCTTACTCCTTTGTGGTGGAGGAAAATATAAATTTGCTTGAGAGCTAAGCGATAAAATGTATGACTTCTTCCTATTACAATAAATAACAAAATGTTTCCCAGGATGAGAAAGAAGGTGAAAATAGATAGAAAGAACATCATAACAAGAAATAAATTATCAACAAGTGCTTAAGATATAAATTTGTTGCTAATTTATATGCTTTCGTTTTAGCTGAACGTATAAATTTTTAATATAATGACAATTTTTGCTACTTAGGGCAGAACTCCAAATTTAGTTATATAAATGTTTTAAATTGTCGCATAACATTAAATTTATAGTATCTTAATTTTTTGGCCTTTCTTATTTACCCAAAGAAAAGAAAAGACCGAATACCCTGTAGCATTGGCACAGATCTCACGGAGGATAAAAATTAAGAAGCAATTTAGTTTTTGAGAGTTCTGTGCTCACTTTGATTAAAAATATGTGTTTGGTTACATTCACCATAGCTTAATGTATCGTTATATTGCCTCTTTTCTGTGTTATCCGCCAACAGAGTGTATTTTTATCCGATATTTGTAGAATATTACTTTGAATAAAATCACTTTAGTAGCTGCTAATTATTTATATTCATATTCTTAAACTGCAGTTTCTTATATTACAAAGAATTAAAATATTCCTTTTAAGGGTCTTGCAGCTTAGAATTTAGTATGTTTAGCTGGTTATTCGAAGGCCACATGTTTTGTCGACTTCAGTAGGTATATCGTTAAACAGTAAAGGATTTTTCACTCAAAAATCCTTAATATCATTGTTTTTTTATTACAGTGAAAAGCAATTTAATTATACTCTATCCATCACAGAAAATGCAACATCACGAAGACTCGAAAATATAATTATGCAAATTTCGCGGAATACGTAGCGGAAAGCTTCAAGCGGGTAATGTAAAATGCAAGCTGGTCACGTGATTATTGCGCGAGGTAAAAGGGAAGGTAACGGCGGATGAATCAACAATTGCTAGTTCAACTTTCCAGAAGGCACATGCGAATATAGGGATGCTTGGACGACGAACCGTCGTTTGATAAACTGCTGTGATTCAGCAAAAGGACGGTTTTATGAATGTCAAAGTGTAGGCTTACGTATGACTGGTTGGTCTTGCCGTCAATTCGCTGTTAAAGCACATGCATATCTATCCACTGCGCATAGAATTTTGTTTAGATGGATCGGTGAAGGAAATGTACGTAGTTGCGAAAGACCAAGTCCATCTAGGGTTACTACAAAGAGCATAGATCAAGCATACTAAGAGAATAAGAGAAGGGGTGGGGGCCCCACGATCGACTTCGCTGAGATTTTGAGCAACTTGCAGGGCGCTTTGGATCCACTATCTGGGAGAACAATTTTCCGAGGTTTGGCTAAAAGCGGCCTGTACACAAGCCGTCCTTTATGAAGACTATCATTAACGCCAAACCATCGACGACGTCAACGAGCCACTTGGACGTCTGCACAATGTGTCATTCAGCGACGAGTCTTGATTTTGCTTGTCTATGATAATCACTGGTAAAGAGTCTGGAGGCGTCGGGAAGATAGAACCAATCTGAATAATACTACTGAACACCACACACCTCGTCAACGTGGCATAATCGTTTGGGATGTCATCAGTCATGATAGCAGGTCACGTCACGCATCAGAAGCACATTGACTGAAATGTTGATTAAGTGCTGCAGCCGGTTAGTGTCCCATTACTTCCTTGGCCTGACATATTCCCTGAATTTTCGACGTTTGACCATATCTGGAGCGTAATTGATTTTTCTGCGCTGCCTGAGCCATTATAGGGGAAATAACTTTTGAGGTGGGTTTAGAGCATATACGCTTCTATCGCTCAGAACACCTATCAGCTCGCTAATTGAATCGGTTGTAGCTTGTATTGCCGAGAGTTGTAGTCATATTCATATAACTTACTAATTCCTTGTATGTATATTTCTTCACATTAAAAATTTATCTTTCTCTAAATAACCTCACTTATTTATATATATCCTTATGTATACCAAATGACATAACATTCTATCAGTCTGTCATGGTGTTACAGTTTCTGTGTCGGGCAGTGTATTTGGTAAATTAATATTGGAAATCTGTGAAAAGATACAGTGCTACAACGTCTCTGGATAATGAAAAAAACTCGAAATAAGTTTTTGAAGTCAAGTGCTTCTCGGCTATGATACAAATGACATAAATTTATATTTCCATTCTTTTCTTCTGCTTCAAAACATTTTCAATTACAATAATGTATTTCCATTAAAATAAAGGAAAAGCGCATATATTTCCACAAAACTGAATATTGGAAAAAAATTATTTGGTTAAGGTGAAGCGAATTACAAATAAAACAGTTATTTTTTATGGAGATTCTAAATCTAAACCAGCAATCTAGTGTTTTTTTTTCTTTTTTTGTATGAAGACAGAAAAGACAACGTCTCCACAACCTTTAGTCTGTTTATTAAAGAAGCAGTTCAAATGGCTAAGCAATGATTCCCGGAGCAAGCAAGTAGCGTGCTTATATATATATATTACTTAAATGCTTATCTTTTAATGTTTATCAGTTAGATATTTAATTAGTGATGTATGATTTAAGCTTATTGATAACATTATAATTGTATTTTATTGCATTAAGTGAAATAAATGTGCACCCTCATGTGCATCTCTTTACGCCACATTATTTTGAAAGCCAATTAACACGTCATACAGAGCCATTTATTTTAAATTAAAATCTTCTTTAAAATATATTTAAATTTTTATATTATTTATATTTAAAAAACTAAAAAGTAAATAAATTAACAGCAAAGTTTACCTTTAAATAATATTTCAAGAAGAATAAGGAATTCGGATGGTAGGGGGTCAGATAAGTGGAGTTCTACTGCAAGCCAAAACCTTTTTCTCTGATTCCT
This sequence comes from Stegodyphus dumicola, assembly GCF_044657685.1. Lineage (NCBI taxonomy): Eukaryota > Metazoa > Arthropoda > Arachnida > Araneae > Eresidae > Stegodyphus > Stegodyphus dumicola. Next base: position 26,655,235 of record NC_140777.1, read on the forward strand.
TCAGCTGTAAGCTTTAATCTTTACCTTATTTAAACTTGAATTTCTGTCAATTCTGTTATTGCTTATAATTAAAGGTGTTTTCTTATATTCATCTATTTCTGATGCTCTGTGCGTGATATCTTTCAAATGACGCCTTTTCGTTTCGCAGCTTTTTATATCGTTTGCAATAGTTTCATTTTCCCGGCATGACTCTTCCACGTATATGCTTATTTTCAACTGTCGTTATTCTTTACAATTTTAGTCGTTTCTTCCTTATTTTGACATTCATTTTTCATCCTGATCTTGAATTTCCGTAGTATTCATTTATGCGAAGAATGTAGTGTCAACTTTCTTAATTAATGTTTAAAGAATGAATATTATAAACATTGTAACATTTGATAAAAGCCGCCCATCCGAAATAGTGGTTAGCGTCGCTGACTGCCGTGCCATAGGTCTCGAGTTCGAATACCAGAGCAGGCACGGATATTTGTAAATGTATAGTGTCCGTGCGGCATGGGGGCACTCTAAATATGCGGCGAGCTGAAAGTCCTCTCGAGAGGTTAAGGTTAGGGAAAGAGAGATGGGAGACCCTCGGATCCGTTGGCCCCGCGATGCTCGCCATCAAAATTGGAGGAGGAATTGAGCTAAATCGCATTCTCACCTGTAGCTGTCTCATCTGTATGTTGTTGAGCTGTTGCCAACGACAGGCGTAAGATTGCGCCCCTTGCTACGAGGAATTTTGTGGGCTTGGTATGACTATAGGTTAGACATGTGAGCATTAGTAACAATAGCAACAACGACAACATTTGATAAATATTATTACGCTGTTGTGAATCTTTCCAGTTTTGTCCTATTTTGTTTTTGTTTTTCCTCTGCTAATATCCTTGATGGCATTACATGAATATGTTTCTAGATATATGATCCCACATATTTTATATATATTTTAGTATTATTATATAATTAGTATGTATGATTAAGATTTTTATGTATTAAACAAAATAAATATTGAAAATCAGCAATAGTTTTAATTAAAATCGATATGAAATATGAAAGCAAAGTAATAATTGCTTGCCTTAAAAAATATAAGAAAATGAAATCCTTTTCTATTCTATTTATTCCTAATAATTGCTTTAGCATACCATTTCGTTTATGTAAGTTATTAAAATCATTTTTATACCTAAATACCACAAAGCAGAACAAATAAAACTGTTTTCTTCACCATGAATATGTTTATATACAATTAATTTTAAGATTAGCCTTACAGATTTCATTAGATTTTTCAAAGCAGAAAGCACGCAAAATAAGCTATACCTTTTCGCCGATTCAAAGTCCGAATCTTATAATCACCAGTCCAACGTGTTAGTAAATTACACAACAAAGCAATGCAATGGGAAATGCGAACTTTTTTTTATAAATTTACAAGAAACAATAAATTTGGGCAAAAATGCTTCATATCGCAAATGTAGTACCGTTACACTTTATGATATTATAACCATTTTTCGAAAACTGGAGTTTACTTGCACAACATAATTTTACTTCGACCTAAGAACTGTTAGAACAAGCGAAAATGCATTAAAGAATCCTGAACAGAAAGATTCAATTAGGAGAAGTAAAACAAAAATAAGGTGCCTCAAACAGCTGATGTACTTAGAGAAGTTCAAGATATTTCTTTTAGCTGAGCCTCTCGGCAGTCTCTTCAGTTTTACTACTTCTGCTTTATTGTCCGAAGCGAGAGCTTGTGCTGCAACCGTAACTTTAAAGATAAAGAACACTTTAAAGCTGCACTTAAAAGCAAGAATTTGTGTTTCCAGCATACATTGGCAGAAAAGTTTTCCTCGTAATTTATTTTTATTACATTCCCGAATAAGTTTGTCTGCAGAAGTGAATTAAAAATTTTTAAGAGGTCAGGGTTAAACTTTTAAATGAAATCACGTTACATATTCGTCGTGAATTGCGGAAATGTGAAAAAAGCGGCTATTAAAAATATGATGATGAAAATGAACAATGAAAGTGAACCTCGCATAGAAAGCGAGGTAGTAGTCCCAGAAATATGAAAGCTAAAATATTTACTTTTCTAATATATAACTATGTTTTGGAATGAGGCTGTACTAGAGAAAAACGTATGACTTAAAGCAATACATTTGTAAAACAAATGGTGCATAGTTTTGGTTATGTGTTTGAAAGAGGCCGCGACTCATTTATTTAGATCAAAATACTTTATTTCAATGCTCATTTCGTATATAATATATATTAAAGCTATGTGTTTCAAATGTTTCGTAGATATATCGAAAATTATCCATAAAAATGGTTCATTTCCCGCAATATTAATCATTCATTCAAAGTGTTTCTTTGAAATATTAACAATACCAATAGCTAGAAATTTTAATAGTATATCAATTGGATTTTTAATAATAACTATTAATATGTGAAACATTAACAATATGGTAAAAATTGTTTTGAGTTTTTTGCGTAATGTTTCACAGCTCTGTAATAAGATTTGAATCTTTTTTTAAACTTCAACTTCTTTCATGGCAGGATCCAATACTTGAACGCTATCAAATAATTTTCCAATTAATTAAAAAAAAAGAATTACTTAAAGTTGTTAACGTTAATTCTGTTTCAATAGCTTCCATTTTGTTCTCCAAAATATAGTATTCATTTGGAATTATGAAAAGGTGTTCTAGCTTCTCTAGTGCTGTTCCTGATGTTTATACCACGAGATCATTTCTCTCACAACTATTTCGTCCACTGCTTCAAAATCTTTTTTTCCTTAATCGGCATTTAAAGTTACTATACGAGCTAATATATATTTTATATCAACTGTTTTAACGTCAGTGAAACCTTTTGATCTTACATTATGTGAACAAGCGCTGGTTGGGCAAGATTCTATTACTTGTAATTCCACGAAGCAGCACAAACTCTGTAGACTGTCGGACATTTCTGTTTCCCCCTAAGGTTAAGCTCAATTTTGTAATACAGTTCCGTTTTTTTTTTTTTTTTTTTTTTTTGTATGCGCGGGCAGTCAAAGCCCTAAACAATAAAGGCTATTTTATTATCACATGCTACAGGTTACAGTTCTTCAAAATTTTTAAATTAGCTAGGAAGATTGAATGGAAAAAACGTATATATTTCTTAAAAAAACGAGAATGATTATGAATAAAGAAAAACAGCTAAATAAACTCAATTAACCCATTAGCCGCTGGTGTTGCGTTGACGCAACGGTCAAAATAAATGCGTATATAAATATAACTACCTAAGACATTTTATACCAGCAGATGATTTTGTGTAGGGAATATTATGAAGATTATTTCTGTAAAAAATATTTGCCTTCAACAATCATTTTGTTTCTAATAATTAAACAAATAATAAAAAATTTTCTAATAATAAAACAGGTGTTGCGCTGACGCAACGTCAGCAGGAAAACGGGTAGTCAATCTCCTTTTTCATTCATTCCTTTCGATGTTCTGGTTCATGTTCTGGTTATTTAAAAATGCCTAGAACGAAGTATCTTACATTAGAAGAAGCTCTTCAAAGATTTTTCATGAAGAAACAGATGATGATAATGTTAATAATGACCAGAATGAAACTGATGTTGTTGTTGTTTCCCCAGAAATTGCAGAGGCTAGTGACGAATAAGAAAGGAATGGCAATGTTATGATAATGATATTTTACCAAATCATACTGCTGGGGAAGTTGAAACTCACGTAAGAAGTAAGTTTCAGCCTTCTAAAAGCAGTTATAGTAATACTAAAAAGTTTACAAAGCAGAAGACTGAAATCTTGAAGTGGATAAAAAAGGAACTGTTAGTTATGTCTCAGGAACAACATGAAGAAAGAGATAGAAGAGAAATTATAAAAGACAAAACACAAGGTAAAACTAGTGCACAGATTTTTCGATTTTCTTTTTGGTTTAGACATTTACTCTTTTCTCGTTGAATAGACAAATATATACGCTCAGAGAAAAAAAAAACGCCCAGAATTTATTGCATCTGAAGCCTATATGAGAATATTTATTGGAATATTATTGCTTAGAGGATATCATTCTTTACCTCAAGAAAATATGTATTGGTCTTTTGATAAGGACATATCTGTTACTGTTGTATGAGAATTAATATCACGTTTGCAATACAGGAATATGATGCAGAATTTGCATTTGACAATAGTCAAATTGACAATACTGATAAATTATATGAGATGAGACCGTATCTAAACTTACTAAATATCACCACATTTTACTACTGAAAATATAAAGTCTCTTTTAGATTCCAGACGCGAGAATGCATTATTCCTTTTGCAAACTCCTAATGAGAGTGTAGAATTAGCCAGAAATAGATCAGCAACAGGAAGACCTAGTAAATTCAGCATTCAAAAACCATTGCATGGAGATGGTAGACATTTTATCGTAAAGTCCGTTGATAACAAAAGACTTTGTTGTAAAGAGTACCATAGCCAGACTGTTTATAGTTACAGCAAAGTATGTAATGTAGCTTTACATCATGATCGTAATCAAGCTTTTCATGCTTGAATCTTTCAAATGAAATAATCTGTATTTGTAAAAGAAATACAATGTATATTTTAATATTAAATTAATCACAAGTAAAGTGATTTGTAGATTTATAAAACGTTAAACAGCTTAAAAGTAATTCTGCGCTCCACTCAAAAGAAACATCACTCGAGTACAATCCTACTCGCTAAACATCCGTAGTCTTATTCCGCTGACGTTGCGCGAACGCAACACTAGCTTTTTCCACAGGTAAGAGCATTTTTTTTTTATTTTCAATGTAAATTTATGTTATAAATGCTTAATTTAATATTTGTTATTATTTTCATGAGAAAAGAAACTTTCCTTGTAGATTTGGCGGTTAATGGGTTAATTTAAATTAGCGAGTTTTATTTTACTTTCAAAGAGTAGAATTCTGTGGACGAATTTCGGAAATTAAAAAACTGGTTGCTTTCACGTTTTCTTAAACCTCTGACCGGTCCGTACATCGCTAAGAAAACACAAATTCCCCTAAACTACCACGAGAAAAATTATTTTCTTGGTTTTTAATGCCGAAATGCCCCTGGTTCTTTATCCCTGGATCCCTGGATTTATATACTTTTAAAATATTGCCTTAACGTCTTGGACATATTTAAAGATGCATATATATATGCATACTTACAGACACCATAAAACAGTATTCTAGACTGTATATATACGGCCATGACGGTCAAAGTAATACCAATAATACCCATTTAAACTTTCAGCAACCACTAAAGGCTTACATTAAAATCACACGCCTTTAAGTTACTGTTTCAAACATTATATATAGCATTATTTTGTTAACTAATTTCAGCAGTTTGAATTTTTGCAAAGAACGTGTTTGTGACATTAATTTTGGACACCAGACTACTAATAACAATTTAAAAACTGATTCACAAATAACAAAATAAAATAAACAATTCAAAAAGCTAAAAACAAACCAAAAAATAGTAAAAGAATAAATATACATTTAAATGTTGCGGTTTATATACTTACCATTTAGTTATAATATCAAGCACTGTCGTAAAGTTTAAGAATATAAGAATGCTTATAAAAATTTACGCTAACAATGTAGGATGCTTATCTACCGCTTTTAACAATATTGATAAACGGAAGAGTTGCTTACAAAAGGCTCTAAACTATTTTAAAGTGAGCTCTTATTTTATATTAATGATTTAAGCAATCGGTTTTGAAAATTAGTCATATTTTTAATATCATATGTTTTGAACAAATTTACCTGCCTCTTTTAAATGATCGTACTAAGTTAATAAATACAGCTGTTAAAGGACTATTATTATATTATTGTTAAAGGATTATATTTAAGTAGTCTACATAAAAAAAAATCTAATGTGGACGCCACATCACTCCTTACGGCTTCTTACATTACACACATTGTCTGCTGCATTTCATTTAAACTTATTTCTTAGAATTTTATAAGAGATATATTCTAATTTAATTAGTTCAGTTCTTTTCGGCAAGGCTTCACACATAAAAACTCAAAACATCATTAAAAACTGTAAAATAAAAATAAATAAATAAATAAATAAATAAATAAATAAATAAAATCTGAAATGTTTCAGATTTTAAATTACGTCCAAAGGGGCGTTTTTTAACATTTTGTGTGTTACCTTTCTTTATTAAATATCATGTTCTTCGCACTTAAACCATAAGATCCAGTGCAACAGCAATATCGCAAAATAGTTTTAAAACGAGCATATCTTTAGAATTTCCGATACAGAGACTCACGCGCTGGAGATAAAAATGTTTTTTCTGCACAACGTTGCCATTGCTCGCTTTGAAATCCTTGAGTTTGTTAATCAAAAATTCGTCAAAGTTTTAAAAAATAGGAAATCGATCATAAAACAAATTTCAAATTTCAAATTTGGTCTTCCACATGCTCATATTCGTTGGAGGATTACGTTATTCAAAATTCGATGACTCTATGTACCGTTGTTTTATCACAATACGAGAAATATACATACATTTATGCAGATTTTTTATTATTTAATTTCTTCAAATATAATGCAGGACTCTAACATTTTGTGGCAACAGTTTGAAAAGTGAACCGACATTTATGAGTCCGACGCAAAATGCCAAAACGAAACTAATAGTCCTTCGGGATTCAAATACCTTTGGACTAATAAAATAAATCAAACACCAAACACAGTTACAGAAAAATTTACAATTAAAATTAGAGTTTCTAGGCAAAAACAAGCAATTCGGCCATCGGTCAGGAAGTCATATTTTTCTGTGCACAAAACGGAAAGTTTACTTTGGATTCTACTCGGCAAAAAGACACTGAAAAAAGTTGGTGCACAAACTGACGTAATTCTCTAATTTCATGTGTAAACAAATTCCTTCCTCTTAGGCTTAGCTCCATTTCTATTTTTAAATTGTTGATGATTCTACAGTTATTGCATGAAGATTAACAAAAGGCATGAAAACCTACACCGGAACATAAAAAGAAAATAATTCAATCACATTTAAATAAAAGAATGCCACCATCGTGTAAGAATAAAAAACTGAACCAGGTAACAGAGTGCGTATATTTATGTATACTCAGTCTCTACCTACATATACTCACCACCATTATATAATATATATAATGCTATTAATATAATAATAACAACGCATATATATGTAGATTCTTAGACATTATTGGTGTTCTGCAGCCGGGGCAACAGAAATGAGACAAAATTTGGAAATAAGTGATACGTTTATTTACCATCAAAAAAAAAAAAAAAAAAAAAAATTCCCAAGTGTTCCTCCTGTACATCGAGGAGAAGCTCTATTTATAGGTATGTGAGTGCCATGGTGCTCATCCAATCAGCGGTATTAATTGAGATTACGAGGTGACGCTATATTCTCATCAAGAGTGTTCTATGAGGACTGTATGTAATATGACAGATTTATAAGTTTGACGATTTGGCGGGCGCCAAGAGGTTTTTTAAAGTATAAGAAAGAAAGAGCTTCGCCAAAATATAGGAACAGGGATGAAAAATAGGTAGAGAATCGCCAACACATTATTATAAGGAATATGATTAGAATTTAATTTAATTAATTGATTTAAAAATATCATTACATATATGTAAACGAATATATAATATATACACACATATATAATATAATATATATATATATATATATATATATATATATATATTACGTGTTCATATATATATATATATATTACGTGTTCGTTGCGGCCGATTGTACCCAAAAAAAGAGATGCGCAGCTACATGTTGTAGCAGTCCCATGCGCAAAATTTCATCATTTGTAGCGAGACATTTTTTTAAGCGAGATACGCAAATGCGTACCTACCGAGGTTACAAAAAGAGATCTTCTGAATACACTTTACAATGCTTTTTGATGATTTTTTGGTGTAAAATCCTTTATTCTGTTCGTACGTACAGATAAAACATAAAAACATCCTTCAAATTGGTTTGAGAAAGGGTTAGACAAAGTTTAACAGGATAGGACATTTTGAACCCACGTTTCACAAGAAATACTTGACCTGCTATTGGACACTTTTAAACTTATCGCATGCTTTTTCCAAAAGGTAAAAATTTTTGCGTCTTCAAATCACCCTTGAATTCAACTTTCTTTTCCAAGGAAACAATGGAAATAAATGGTCATCTTTAGAATTAAATAAGTTTACGTTTTGTTCAATTTTTGTTTCAAATAGCTAGTGCTACAGATAAGCCATTTTTTAGCTTATTAAAGCTCAGATTAGATTTTATATTATTTATAGAAAACTCTTCTGAAAAATGTTTCGTTGTCTTGGTATTAAAAGTTTAGGATCGCATAATCGGGGGGCCACTCAATTTTTGAGTGTTGTTTAAATGACTATTTGATTTAGAGTATATTTGTTTTGCTCTTTAATCTGTAATTGCTTCTGCGTGACGGATTTACTCATAATGTTATTTGACGATTTTTTTAGATGTCATTTTACATAATTTAAAGTTTTATTGTTTTTTGAATAGTCAATTTGGCACAATGTAATGTAATGTCGTATCCTTTTTTCCAAGTGTTTCGAAAGCGTGTAGGGAAATTTTGGATACATTTGAAATTCGACTTTTCGGTTTTAAATTAATTTTGATGTCTTAAATGAAAATTTAATTGAAACGTTTTCAGTTTTTGATCTCAAATGATCCAGAAGACAATTGTGTGTGTATTTAATTATGGTAAAGCACACTAGGGCTATCTGCCTAAGGGGAGGGATGCCTTCGTGGAGGACTTTCTAAGGGAAACTGGCTCGTATACACGTTACACATGGGGAAAACCACGAAAACGCCCATGCAGCCAGCCCGTTCGCGGGATTCGAACCTCGGACCGAACTACCAGTGTTCAGCGACTTTACCGCTCGGCCGCTGGTGGGCCTGATCCAGAAGAACGAACGTATTTTCGAAACATATTAATCTAATTTTATGAAACTTAAATTCATTTTCCCAGGATGAGTTCTGAATTAAAATTTCAGTGAAAGGAGATTAATGTTTATATTTTGATAATTATGCTTGTTTTTCCCCTTTTCGCATTTTTATTTTCGAGTTTGTTCGACTGATAAACTCTTATTTTAATCTTGATATGTTTAGATACAGTGTTAACAGCTAACATTTTTTAAACAATGGACGGAGTTAGAAAAATAAACTCTGCGTGGCTAACAGCAAAGCGTTGCAGCGAAATGAAGCAGAAGAGAAGAGAAAGTTTCGACGCAATTACCTTTCACATCGAAATCCATTTCAGATCACATGACATATATATATATATAGTCTCACTCTGTTACCTGGCATGGTGAATTTAGTTTTTTATTCTTATATATTGAGTAATTGTGCATTTCGTTTTTAATTATTGAATTATGTCGTTTTTATGTCCCGGTTAAGGGTTTTATGTCTTTAGTTAATCTGCCTGCAATAGTTGTAGAATTATCAACAATTTAAAACTTTAAATGGCCACTCAAGCTTAAAGAACCCTCTTTTCTTTACATTTGAAGCTCAGTAGAATAGTTAATTAAGTCACATTCTGCACATTCGATGTCTTTTTGCCGAATGGGCGTAAACTTTCAGTTTTCCGCACAGAAAAATATGGCTTTCTACCCGATGGCCGAATTGCTTATTTTTTCACAGAAACTCTAATTTTAATTGTAAATATTGTTCTTTACGGTTTTAAATGTATTTGGTTTTTTATGCTTTTATGTATTTTACAAATTTAATGAAGATGTTTTGAGGTTTTATGTATTTTTGTTTTGCGTGAAGTGAGAACTGAATTAATTGAATGAGAAATATATCTCTTAGGAAAAATAAGTTGAAATGGAATGCTGCAAAAGGAATAATTTAATAGGCCATTCAAGGAAGTCATGTGGTGTCCACATCAGGGTTCTTAAACAAACATTCATCTTTTAACAAATACTTTAGAAATATTACAGCAATTACGAATTTTAACTCATTTTTAATTACAGGTTTGAAGTAATTAAAACAGTAAATCCCATACTACATCATTACCAAAAATGATATTGGTTCAGAAAGCCTAATAATGATAGGATTTACTAAGTGTGACACTTTAGTCCTATAACCTAATAAATATTTAGAGAACTATCGTTTTATGTGAGGTAATACGACAGAGACTTACAAATGTTTTAAAACAAGCTTTTTGTTTAAACTAAACTTCTAAGAAAACAGGGTACGACTAGTGCTACAGATAAGCCCTGCTTGTGAAAATTCTAAACAAGAACAGTCAAATCAAGTTAAACGCCGTACGTAGTCTAAGAGTACACAGATGCCACCAGTTAGCTCTTATTTAAAGGCGGTTAATTTTAGAAGTACCGGTGACGAGAGAAGATAAAGCCCAAATAAGTTACAACTAGGTAGATCTGGCCGAATCTAACCAGGCGATGCCTATGTCAGGATCATTCTCTCAAGATCCATAAACTTTAGGTTAGATATTCTACAAATTAATTTAAAATTAAAGTGAAGGTCCAAATCATAAATGATTAGTTTGAGATAAGATAATTACAAACAATAATAATAATAATGATAATAATTATAAAAAAAGACAATTAAAATTAAAAAAATAGAACTGCTGGGCATGTTACGTGTACATGCTGGTTTTCTTTATTACATTTGTCTCTAATAATTGCACGAAAATTATTTCCAGCATTTTATGTGAAATATATATTCGTTCATATTTTCGCAGTCATCACGTATTTATGTTTTCTACTTTTGCAGTTCATGCACTTATGCATGCACCTAAAAATATAAGAACATTACATAAGTTACATGTAAAACATCTGAAAATAATTTTGATAATATTGATTAAAATGTCAGTGAATTTGTCTATGGTTTTCATAGTTTTATATAAAGTATGAAACTCATATATTATATCAAGATACCCTAACTGTAGCATAAAACGAGGATCTGAATATTTGTTTTTTTTTTCAAATACGCATCAGATGACTGTTCCACTCCAAAGTAGTGCATAGGTTGGTACTTTCACTCTTATGACGCGTTAAAAGCTTTCTATGGAAGACATTTCTGTTTGTAACATGAAACATTAATGGCATCGATAGCACTTTGCATATCATAAAACTTTTATCTTAATGATGAAATTGTTGATTCTAAACGTATGATGCTTTGAAAGAAAAAATTCCATCTTATTAAGCAAAGGGAGAGCATAAGTTTACATTCCAAAAACACAAAGATGATTTTTATGATTAAAAACTTATATTAATAAAATAATTACGATTAAATAATATAATATACGATAGTAAGCTACGTACGTTAAAGTAAGCTCGCTCTTGGTTAAATAGCACACGATGAAACTTTTTGTTTCTATTTATTACTAATTTCTTTGTTATCACAAGCACATAAAAAGTAAGCGAAGAAAATAGACTATACTTAAATTTAATAAGAAATAAAACCTGATTTCCAACATTCATTTATTGAGATAATCTAATAAACATACATAACGGCAATATTTAAAAAAACGCGAATTACATAGTGTTTGAAAGAATATATACCAAACGAAAAGTAATAAAATTGCAATTTGCAGTCAATAAATAATACATAGTTTTTTTAATATTGCACAATTAGATATGACATAATTGTAGATTACAATATTTCACAGTAATGCTAATGTTTCCTTAACACTATTATGATGTACATTTCATATACTTTAAAATCATTACCCTTTTCTGCATACTATACAAAAGAAAATATACTATAGAATGTGCCTTATTATTATTTTAATGTATTGCTTTTTGTTATTACATATATCTAATTCATATTCAGTAGTCATATTAAGTACTGGTACCAATCCAATAATTTCTTTGTATTTTGAAAATAGTGAACATACCATAACAGCTTGAACTGTTGTTGCTTCTGCATTGATTGCATTTTCAGCAAAACCAGAAAATGCCTTACCGTTATATGTTATTTTTGGTTTAACATGAATTCATTCTGAGCACCAACACAGTAATTGATTAATATGAATGATATACGATATAACACTTAGGACGTTTTAAACGAATCGCCAATCCGTGTATCGAGATATTGCACCGCTGGAGCCAATGAAGATTGGAAAACACGGAAACACATAAAACACCAAAACAGAACACTATTTTACGAACACTATATTCACCATTATCATTGCGTTTGATATTTCACGTTGCATTTGATATTTTCTAAAAGATTTATCCAACTTTCGGTGTCTTCTTGTAGAGCAGATATTCGCAAACAAAATAAGCACAATTTTGGCATTTCTACGATGATTTCTCCTCAATTCAGAGGCTTCCAAACAGGAGCTCACAGCAATGCAAATTCATTCACTGAAGGCAGTTGAAGTAAGTAGATAGGGACAGAACAATTGGAAGATTCACAGTGAGTTCTTTTATTGACAGTGTATTACATTTATTTTTAATATAAGCAATATGAATTATATCAGTCACTGATTGATTCAATTTCAAGCATGAAGTCAGTCTTTTCAAATGCTTTACAGATGGCATCTTTACCAAAATACTTGAGAAAACTGCTGGAATCTCAATTAATTGCCCAGTTACTTGTTCGAATTTGGCAACTAGCCAAAGCGCGCAAGCCTCGAGCTCAGATGTTCGTTTATATAATCATCCAGTAAATAATATACATGGAATGTCCGTCTGTCGAACACCACTTGAGTGTAACTTTTCCGCTATATTTACGATTGCATTAAACCTTTCAATGGTTCTTCTGATAATTTAATAGAATCTTTTTAAAATGGCCTAGAAAAATTATTTCAGCTGAATAGAATTACGAACAATGTTCACAAGATTATGTTTACAAAAAATATTTATCGGGCTCGCTAAAATATTTTTAATGTCAATGTCGCCATATCTCGAGTGTACGGTATACTAGGATTAAACCAAGCATTTTTGAATGCGTAAAAACATCGCAAACAGTTCATCAGAATTTTTAGAGTTACTGAATTTCGCATTTTTGCTCGCAGTTTCTCTAATTTTGATGTCAACATTTATTAGTAATTTTTCAAAGCCATTAATTTTGTTGTTATCCATGAAAAGTGTTAATATTTCTTTTTACTTTTTCATTAATTTTTCCGTTCTGCGTTTCCTGACTGTCGATGAGTTCTCCGTCATATATGTTGGACAGTCATTAAAAATGCATGGATATGCATCATCTTTTAACATTGGACATTTTCTCGGAATTCATAAAATTGTCATATTTTTATCCGTGAATACATCTTCACGCACCATCATATCTTCGCGAAAATTATACTTTTTGCTCTGTATGCGCTAAAATGTTTCATATTATGTCAGCGTATTGATTCAGGTAAATTCGTCCTTACTTCAAAAGTAATCAATAAAGTCATATTTCAGCAGTGGAATAATTGCTAACATGTGATTTGCATTGATTTCGGAAATATGACTTTTTAAAATATATAAAATGCATAACTTAATAAATTTTTTGTAGAGTTCCTCACTGTGTAATTCTAAATTACTGACGGAAGTGATTAATCTTAAGAATTGATAGGCGAATAATCGCTTGAGTTCGTGTGACAGGAAACAACAAGATAGAAGGGTAAACTAACCATTTATTATTCCAACCAAAAATTTAACAAAACTCCGTCTTGGAATGTACAATAAAGGCGAAATTTGGGCTTTGAACTTAAGAGACTAAGAATAATAATAAACTAATCTAAACTAAAAATGTCTGGCAGAAGCTATCAAAATTCTAACAGAGCCAGCCCCTTAACGTTAATAGACTGCGAAGCTATCAAGGGTCTAAAGTACGACCGAACGTAATAATAGCATACGAGAGAGTAGTATAAAAACCTCTGGCATACCGGCCCAGCGTGCAGAGCCACTAAACCACTAAGGCACGCTAGGAAAGTGGGAGAAATACCTTATAAACCTAATTTAACCTTTTGAAAAGTTCTCCAGGAAAGTATCTCATGGCACATTGATCCAAATTGTTTTATCATGGCATTTACATGCAAATGTTAGAATAATTTTAATTAATAAAGTTCTCCAGGAAAGTATCTCATGGCACATTGATCCAAATTGTTTTATCATCGCACTGACATGCAAATGTTAGAATAATTTTCACCAAATAAACTCTAGACTCAAAATTTGCATTAAAATGTAGGCTTGTTAATTACATATTCCATAACTGACTGCCAAAAGATTAAATAAAAAACTCAGCTTAAAATGTATGAAAAGTGCTTTATAAAAATTAATTAATGTTAAACTTTGAATTATTTAGAAATCCCTTTAAGTGTGATTCAATATTTGACAATGAATTTTGCTATAAATGCAAGAAGAAATTAAAAAATAGAAACGTAAGTTAAGAATTGATAGGAAAGGAACTTTAACTCAATTTAAGTGTTAATAAAATTAATATAATTCTTAAAACTTTATAGATTAGTTTAATTTTTAATATTTTGCTATAATATTTATAAAAAATATTTTAAGTATCAATTATTTTAAGAAAATTTTAAACAATTATTTAGCACGTATTTTAGTACTAATTAAATTTAATGAATCAAAAGTATTAATATTAAATTTATATTTCATTAGATTGTACAGTTCCTCACTTTGTAAATGCTAATTTACAGTTGAACGTGAAGAATCTTAAGAACTGATAAGCGAATAATCGCTTGAGTTCGTGTGACAGGAAACAAAAAGGTGGAAGGGTAAATAACCCTTTATTATTCAAATAAGATTTAACAGAACTCCGTCTTGGAGTGTACAATAAAAGCCGACACTTGGGCTTGAACTTAAGAGGATAAGAAGTAAACTAAAACAAATCTAAACTAAAAAGATATAGCTGAAGCTATAAAAGTTTTAACGTAGCTGGCCCCATGAATACAATATAACTGGAAGCTAACAAGGGCCTGAGTACGGCCGAGCGTAATAACAGCTTTGAGAGAGAGTAGCGGAAAAGGCGGACTCGTGCTAATCAGAGACTCTGATTCTCTCTAACTCAGCAAGTAGAACTACGCGGCTAAATACCTCTCCTCCTCTTTATGTATTCAGACGTGATTCTAAAACTACGTTCTGGCCGGAAGTAGTAAGTTGAAGGAAGGAAAGAAGGTGACGGGAAATAAGTTTAACTCAAAATTTAACTGTTTATAAAATTAACATAAATCTTACCTTAGATTAATCTATTTAAATGAAATAAAGTAATGAAACATTGCAAAGTAAATCTTATGTGGACTTTAGATTCTTGAAAGGGCAGATTTAGTCTCTTTTCATTCTAAAAGTAACGCTGATGAACTATGAAAAAAAAATGCTAAAACGACCACGTCTAAAAGCGGTCATATCCTGACGTTTCAGCGACGTCGAAAATTGCCAACATGCAAACGCAAATATTTTGCGTCTTCGCAACGTTGTAAAGACATCGTAAAAGTTACCACGACCACTTTTCATTGTCTCAGACCAGTTTGCAACGTCGTGTGCTACTTCGGAATGCTGTCGAACACAAAGCAAAAACTATATAAACCCTGCTGGTACGGGGAAAATTAGTTAGTACCTCGTTTAGCGATCCTAGCGAGTTGATAGTCAGTCATTGAGCGAGCGTCCCGAAGTCTAGCGCAGAATTGCTCGTTGAGTGCATCGACAGAGTCTTCCAGTGTACCGCGAGTTAGTGCATCGTCGAATTTTCTCTTAGAGTGTGCTGAGTCGAGAGCTGTACTCTTGTGTATCGTCGAGTGCATCGCGTGTTGTAGTGTGGAGAGTCTCGAGAGTACGTGGGTTCTGAGAACGACCGAGGAGAGTCGGGAGCTGTACTCCGGTGCTTTGCCGTGAAGCTGTCTTCACCGTTATATCCTGATTGCCTGAAGGCTGTGTCGCTGATTGTTACAGCGTGTCTATAGTAGTTCTTCGAGTACTGTAAACGTGATTTTGGAGCTGTCCTGTTTAATATTGGCTAAATAAAGTGTGTTTCGATACTTCATCAAATGTCGTCATTATTCACTCTAAATTCACACGAACCCATACGTAACGAACGTGAAGAAAGAAAAATAAAGTAACAACTGGTATCAGAAGTGAGATTTGCGAGTAAAGCCGGACTGGAAGAGAAAAAAGGCCAGACGAGAAGAAATAAATTTTGGCCAAAGAGCGACAGCAACTCCAACAGGTGAAAGTGGATCTTAGAGAAGAAAGTGCAGCCATAAAAGACGATGTGGAAATGAGAGAAGTGGAATCTGAAATATCAAAGAATGAAGAAATGAAGGAAGTTAATGAGCTGTCTGAGGATGATCAAGAAATGAAGGATGAAACATCTACGGGATTAAAGAAAAAGAACGAAAACATGAAGAAATAAAAGACGGGAAAGAAGCTTTTGATTATCACATGCCTGAAGTAGAGATAGAAGAAAGTGAAAATGCGACCGTCAAGTTCGTAGAACCTGATGGTGAAGTTACGAAGTTAGCAAGTATTGAACCATCTGAAAGTTCATGTGACGCTGAGATGAAAGAAGCTGACGTACAGCTTAAGCTCTGTGCTCCAGTATTGAAAGCAAATTCACCCATTTCACAAACTGGGTGTGTGCCCCATAGTGCAGGCTGTGCAGACAAGAACTTGATTCTAAATTCTTGATAATACTCTGTCTTTAGTTACATTTACCTGGCTTGTATGAAAAGAGCTAACCACTGAATCGATAATAATAAGCTCCTGAAATCATTTTTCAAATTGGTCTTGAAGTAATTGAAGGTTGATGAAAAGGAGGCCAAGTCAGTTTCAGCTTCGCCTATAGTGTATGACTTCATCTGCAAACGTCATTCAAAAAACCAGAATAGATTTCAATGAATTACAAAATCCCTATCATTAAACTAAATGTTTGTCATTTCTTTGCACCTCCATATTTTAATTATTCAATTTCTTAATTGAATCGGAATTTGTAAAAAGGGACAAAAGCCAATTTTTACAGGAGCAACAAAAAAAAAAAAAAAACAACCCATCCTATCCTCACAATAATGTTAGAAGACGTTTTAAAAACGCTGAATGATATAGATCCTAATTATATCGATCTCATAATTTTTGTTATTCACTGCTGTATTCTAGTGAGGAATGAGATAATTTTTATTGCTACGCATGTAAAATTTGACTTTTCTCATACAGCTAATTTTTACACCATCCAATTTAATTATATTTGTGAGGAAACTTAAATCCGCTAGCAAGCGAAAGTACATTAGGTCAGATAAAACTTTTAATTTGTGGAATAGAGATATGTTTTATTTTCAGTTAAATTTACTAATAATGCAAGAACTTCGCTTTTGCGGAGCCAACGCATTTTTATATGCAGAAAGAGATAAGGACCTCAGGACTTTTTAGTACGACTTTGAAATCGAGATATTCCAAAGGGTCTATTCTAATGAAACATTACTATTTTTATAACTACTTTCATAATTATTGGGCATAATTCTACTATCCGAAGCTGCCTGATGAATGATACAATGATGCAACATAAAGCTTGGAAATGATTTATATTTCCAACAGAGCGAAGTAAATCCATTAATATTACTAACCATTGTTAGTGTCCCATCAGTGGTTATAGCCTATATCTTTAGCAGAAGCATGTTCATCTACTTTACATATGTTATAAATATGTTGTGGATATCCTCATCTCTTGTTCATCCTTTTATGGGTAATAATATTTTCAATAAGTCTTCTTTAGCATTAATTTTCATTCTCAGCATAACTGATAACTGTGCACTAATATATTTGCAGACTCTTCAAATTGTAATGAAAGCCAGCCACATATTTCTAAGTTACACTTGAAATGAGTTTGCATGTCTTTTGAAAAGGCATGAATTTTTCTTATGAAAGTGTTATCTGGCAAATGCAGGCCTTTTGCATCTAATATAATCTCGCGTTTATGAGATGGCACAAATAAGCCATCGGTAACAGTCAAATAATTCATCATCTTGAAAAGGATTTAAATAGTTCACTTTCATTTAATAATTCACCATCCTGAAGAAGATTTGGGGTCTTTGCTAGCATATGAAAAGATTTTACCCTGCAAAGCTATTTCCGACAGATCCATTTATCTTCAAAACTGACGACAAAATATGATTCTTCTAGTCAATATTAAAATTATAGATTCTTTCTCCTGTTATGTAGAATAAAGTGTAACTTTAAAAATAATGGATATAATAATTTAAAACTTTCTGTTAGTTATCTGAAAAAAAGAGGCTAGCTATTAAATTAACCTCACTTAGAGCCTGAAATCTAAAAAATAATGATTGAAGATATACTGAACTGTACGTAAACTCAAATATTTGTGAAGTAAAATAATTCAAAATTTAAAATCTTTAAATCAATATCAGGGATAATAAAATGAAATAATCTGTCAAAACACATTATTTTTCAATAAAAGAAAAATGCAATTCATTTAAAAAATTCTAAAATTTCAATTCCTACTAAAATGCTATTATTTTCGACTTACTTTAAAACACGCACGCCTCATATAAATGCCGAAGCATAATGATTCCTAAACTGAGAAAACTGCAAACTCATTTTCATTGTAATACAAACAAAAAAACCCTCAAGACAGCAGGGAAGGATTATCAAGTCATGAAATAATCCAATCAGCAGTTCAAATAAAATGATAATAATTCAGATCATAAGTTCAGATACATACAATTCAGTAATTCCTTAGACAAACTGCAATATGTTACCCAAATTAATTACAAGAGCGCTCTCTCTCCCTAAGGATCACATGGGGACATGGTTGATTAGTGTTAAAATAAGGATAGAAAAGAATTTACAATTAAAACACATTTAATAATCATTTGTTAACATAATTTGAGATAGCTGGCCCAGAGTATCTCTACATCCCTTGATTAAATAACATTCTAAATTATTTCTATTAGAAGCATAATTTGTATCAAAATTAGATTACAAATTTAAACATAATATGATTATTTTAAATTACTTTAAGGTATTTCGTTTTTTCCCTCTTTGATACTTGACTTTGCCTTTCTTTTGTTTAATTTAATTTTGTTTTCATTATAAGCACATTTTAAATCTCATGCATTCAACTGTTTATAGTATTCCAATACTTAGCTTACACATTACAAATCACTGTCAATCACTGTAAGATGTTAACCGAATTGTGGTTTTTATACATGCATTTTAAAGTCACTTAAGGAGAAGAAATTTTCCCTTAATTAAAATTTTAAAAAAATTGGCAATTAAGTAATATGAAATAAATCGATTTTCACTTCATAGTAAAAACAATAGTGTAAGGAAATAGCTCAAAGATGACTCACATTAGGACCACCACCTTGATGAGCCTTGCCATCTCTTTATGTTTTTCTTTTCAGGTTCGTCAGTCTCTGAACAGAAAAACGCAATTACATTCTTCCCTTCAGAAGTACTGGAGGCTAATGATGCCTAATAATTGGAAGGAGATACCGGAGTACGAAGGCCCTTTATAAGGTATTTCTCTCGCCTTCTTAGCGCGTCTTCGTGGTGTAAGGTTCTTC
Source organism: Stegodyphus dumicola (assembly GCF_044657685.1). Taxonomy (NCBI): domain Eukaryota; kingdom Metazoa; phylum Arthropoda; class Arachnida; order Araneae; family Eresidae; genus Stegodyphus; species Stegodyphus dumicola. Next base: position 26,674,709 of record NC_140777.1, read on the forward strand.
ACGCATGGCACGTATTCCATAGGTCCGAGGTTCGATTACCGAAGGCGTTGCTCATTTTTCATGACTCCTGCTTTCAAAAAATGCTTATGTCTCTACAGTGGCGGCCGAACTAAAAATGGTGGTGGATGATTTTTCTCCACACCCAGGATTTAGCGATTGGGTTCCCTAAACCCCCAGTCGCCCTCTAAAAGGGGGAGTATATAAGGTAATTCTCCCGCCTTCTTAGCATGCCTTCGTGGTGTTCTGCACGCTGGGCGCGTATTCTAGAGGTCCGTGGTTCGATTCCCGGTCAAGGCGTTGCTCAGTTTTTATGACTCCTGCTTCCAAAAAATACCTAATGTCTTTACAACTTAAGATTTAGATTTTAAACAGCCAAGCTTAAACCAAGAAGACCGAGAAAAAGAGATTTTTTCTCAATAGAAAACAGGAGTCTTAATCCATCATACGACAAAATCTTAAGAAAACAAAACTAAGCTCTTCACGATTCTTTTCTCTTTAGTGATAACTTTTTCCTTTGTTAATAGCTGATAAAACTCCATCCTCCCAAGAGACGAGGAGAACCCTAACCGCAACTTGGTCAACTCCCGCTGTTCATAAGCCACGAGGAAGCTGTATTCACTTTTTCCCCCTTCCTAATTTAAATGAGGTGAAAAAACTTTCTCTGCCTCACTTGCAACAACTTTTAAAACTTTGGCTTCTGAAACAGGAATATCGTTTATAAATCCACCATTGGATCTAATTACGGATAAATTAATCTCTATTGACTGACATCCTTTTTTAAACTTCCTCCAACCAACAGAAAAGAAAAAAAAAAATAATACCTTAAACCATTTTTCCGAGAGAAGACGTTCTATCCCTCCAAAATGTGCTCTACCCTACTTCCTGGCAAAATTTCAAGGAATATTTTTAACCGTATTTTTGTCAGAGCTGTTGCATTTGTTGTAATAAAGAATTCAGAAATTTTACATTTCACACGAAGTCGAGGTTTCTTGCAACTTGAACGAAGGAAACACGTGCTCAGAATTGAAAATTAAAGATTTACTACTGCCGACCTTTGAGCACGATTGGAGGGAAGCATAAGGAAAAGTCTCCTGCGTGTCTAGCTATGCAATACATTTCACTATCATTTTAAGAAATACAGCGCATTTAGAGAAAAACTGTGCTTAAATGATATTACACACATGTCCATAAATTAAGGATAATTCGGAATCACGCAGAAACCGAACTCTAAAATAAATATATCACCTGTAAAATAACTACACACATCTTTAAGAATCATATGCAAATTTCAGGAAGTAACCAGATGACTCCGATGGTACGTCACAATGACGAGAGTGTAAGAGAGTGACATATAAGGAATACAGGCAAAGAAGTAAAATTGTTCGCAGGCGATTTATAAGCATTTCTGTGCAATAACCGAATAGTTATGACACAAAGGACGCATTTAGATGATTTTTTACTTGGTAGAATTATCGGCCGTCTGGAATGTTGGCATACCCAACTGGAAGTATCAGACGAACTTGGAATTGCCCAGAATGTTATCTCCAGGCTTTGGCAACGATTCCAAATGATGGTAATGCAAGTAGACGTTACAGCACAGGTCGGCCGCAGAGTTACAACGCCGAATGAGGACCAGTATTTGGCAGTTCCTTCGAAAAGAATCAGGCGGAGCACAGCCTCAGACCTGTCTCGTCAGCTCTCTTCAGGCACTGGTACGACAATTTCAAGGCAGACCGTGTACAGACGCTTAGGGCAGATTGGTCTATATGCTCGTAGACCTGTCAAATGCGTTCCACGTACTGCAACTCACTGTCGCCTGCGGTTAGCCTGGAGTAGAGAGCATGCATTGTGGACACCGCAACAGTGAGCTTGTGTGATTTTTTCCGACGAGTCCAGGTTTAACTTGCATTCTGATTCTCGTCGGACATTCATATGGAGAGCTCCAGATACCCGTTACCACCAAGAAAACATCATTGAACGACACCGTTACGGTGGTGCAGGAGTGCTCGTTTGGGGTGGAATTATTCTGGGTTCCAGAACTGACCTGCATGTTCAAATTGACAAGCCAAATCTATCGGGACGTCATTGTGGTACAACATGTACGTTTGTTTCGGGGCGCCATGGGCGCCAATTTGTGTTTAAGGATGACAACGCCCGTCCTCACCGTGCAAACATCGTAAGCAAATGCCTTCAATCGGAGAATATCACCCGTATGAAATGGTCAGCATTCTCACCGGACTTGAATCCAGTAGAGCACGTGTGGGATATGCTTGGCCGACGAGTTGCAGCCCGTCAATCTCCTCCTACACGTCTACCGTAACTTTGGAGAGCATTGCTTTTTGAGTGGTGTAATATTCCCCAAGATCAGATCGATAATTTGATATTCAGCATGCCTAGGCGTTGTACGACTATATTGCATCGTCTGGGAGACGTACAATGTATTAACAATCATACCAACCATGTAATAAATAAGCTTTACAAATAAGTCAAATTTGTTTTGCTTCTAACTCTTCCTTTGCCTGATTTTGCATTATCCTTAATTTATGGACATGAGTGTATTACATTAAATGCATTATGAATTATAACACAACTTGAATTACTCATTTTGGGATTAAAATAACAAGGTATATAAAAGCGATAATATAGAAGGCACCAGCAGTAAAGGAGGAGGCACGTACACTGAAACTATAAGCATATAATTAACAATAAGTGTAATATAGCATTTAGGAGAATACCTATTAAATGGGGATACCCGTTCCTTGATGGCACCACAATGCGGAACAAATAATTCTGCTTTTTGTGTGAAACAATCAACGAACAGTGGCATACAGTACAAGAAATGTATTAAAAAATTTTATTGCGTGTTCTTTGACTTTTTTTTTTTTTTTTAATTTTTAACAGATAACCGGGATAAAAGGAAAAATTGGTTTGGATGATACCTTCAAACGGAGACAATCGCTGTCAAAACGGGAAGTCTGGACGGGACAATTTAAAATGATATACATATAATTATAACAAATTACTAAAAAAATACGCTTATATTTCTTTAATTAATTACTAACTATAAAAATGTTGCATAACTTTTTATGGAAAACCTAATTTTTTTTTTATTGTGGTATATATAAAAGCCTCCGCCAGGCGCAATGATGCTAGCATACGGCTGAAATGAAGTATTCCTTACAAATCGAAAAACCGACTATTTTTGCTAGAAGACTGAAATTCGATGCTTCCAACTCACTATAATAGATCGAGCCATTAATGTACTGACCTCAAATCACATACCCCTAGGAAAGAGAAAGTCCAGTAGCATTTATTACGTCGTAGAACATGTCGGTTTAGCTACAAGTCGGCTTTCTGAGGATGAAGCTGCTTTTCAAGATGTGAATAAGTATTTAAGTAATTTTGCCCTTCTTAGTCGTTTTTTTCTTATTTTTTGAAGGTTTGAGAGTATTTTCAAAGAAAATCAATTTGCAGATTTATGTTAGAATCCAAATTTTACAAGCTAAAATTCGAATGATTTTGGAAGTTTTTTCATTTTATTTCAGAAAACTAAATTATTTTGAAAATGAACATGCCAGCCATCATCGTGTGTCAGGCAATGCCAGCTAATCAAATACTTTTAAGATAACTTAATGTACACTGCGAAAAAAAACGACAGTTTTTTATTTCTTTTTCTATTGGGCCAATAGACGAAATTCAACTTGCATTTTTCATGTCTCGAAAGCGCGACTTCGGATATGTTTTAGATTTATATATAGCATTGTTCTAATGTAGTATTTTGACACAAAATCGGACTTCTGAAATGACATGTCAATTAATTTCTATATCTCGACTCTAGGACTCAGATTATACCAAATTGCCAAGTTTTCTAAAGATCGCACGAGTAGGTTTAAAAAAAAATTAACTTTCAAAATTTTAGCTCCTCAGTTCGATTTCGATATATATTTATTAACATATCTTTTTTATTAAACTTACATGATTCTTTATTTGATATTCCGAAATTTAGGCTCATTTCAAATAAAATTCTCCCATTTTTATGATTTATTTTAAAAATTTGTATTTTTACATAAATTTTATAAATTTTTCAAAAAAAATGTTTAATTATAATCTGTGAAATTTTTTCCACCATCTAAAAGTAGATGTATTTCTAAGAATACCTGCAAAAACTTCGAGGTTTTTTTTTTATTCAAAATTTCAGAAGATATACGTGAGTTTATATATTGGTGCGTTTTAAAATTTGGCATATTTGTTTAAAAGCGATAAAACATCCAATGTGGTTTAGGTACTTGGTCAAAATTATTCAAAAGTAGAAACGAAGTGACTTTTTTCCGCTTATGCGCAATGTAAAAAGCTAGGAATGCTGTGACCTTTTTTCCGTTTCTGCACAATGGAAGGAAAAGGAATCTGTTTAGCTAAATACATATATTAAGAATTTCACCAAGTGATTTATTCTTGGCGCAACTGAAAAAAAAAAGCGCCTACATAAATTTTTAAACTTTTTTTTAAAAATTTCGCACCAAATTTCACACAATTTAATATTTAGGCATAATTTGAGTCGTAGAATAGAAATATTGGAAAAAAAATGTATGTTATTTCAGAAAAAGTCCCATTTTGTGTCATAATGCGTAAGTTAGAAAATGCTATATAGAAATCCAATATATATCCTAAGTCGCGCTTTTGAGACATGAAAAACGCAAGTTGCATTTCGTCAATCGACCCAGTAGAACGGGAGATATAGAACTGTATTTTTTTCCTCCCGTTGTACATTAAATTTCAAAACGCCGTACTTATCTGACATTCGTAAATTCTTAATATACACTAACGCTATAAAATAGGAATGTCCAACCCACGGGCCGCATGTTGCCCAAAAAACGTATCAATGCACCCCAAGAAGCCAACGCTAAGAGCAAAACAAATATCAAGAAACTCAACCCCATGACACATTTTAAATTGTTGAGACCGTGGTTCGAGATTGAGTTTCAACATGGACAGGCGATTTATTTCATGCGCCGAATTGGAGGGAAGTAAAATGAGTCTAGATTGCAGTGGCGGTTCCAAATCTTCTTCCTACTTGTGCTCCAGATTACTTCATTTCGATGCATTGTTTGTACATATTGCAAAGGTGATATTGTCAAGAATATTGTTTCCAGCGTTATTTTTAACTACAATGAGTAACAGCGATGAAGTACTTTCAAGCGAGTCAAGGTGTGTTTAAAGTGGTATAATTCGAGCTGTGTGTGGAATTATTTCCTAAATTGTTTGTGCAGTTAAGTGAATATGTAGGTGAAAAATCAGTTTGGTGTTTCAACGTTGGATGGCATAGCGAATAATAGTGTTTGAATTATAATTTTCATTTCCTAAAATCCTCTTTTTTCTAATTTTCTTTGTTCGGAGGTTCCGCAAAGTAAAGGCGGGATGATTGCTAGTAACATGTATTTCACTGATTTTGGAAATAACGAACTACCACAGGAGTTAAAAACGAATGACCGAGAATATCCCATCTTATCCCAATCTGGCCCATGGAAGCTAAAATAACAGTTTGGGTACCTCTACTATAAAGCATTCAGCTGCATAGTAACGACACACTATTACTATTGCAGAAAATCTATCGTAAACTGGGGTACTTCTGAATCGCCAAGCATTTAATTTTAAGTATTCGATTGGGCAAAATGATACAGAGTAAAGACTTAGCTAAACAGAAATAATAATCTAAGAATTCGCATTAAAGATATTCATTCTTGTCACTTTAATTATTCAGAAAAAATTTAACTTTACTTAGAGGGGAATATTTTCCTTAAATATTTCTTTCTTGCTTTAACAGAGTTATAAATTACATATAATTTACAAGTGTCTGTAAAATTCATACAAAAAGATACAAATGCTAATAGATACATACATTTTACAATCGCGATGGTAATACAGATTGTGACAGATACATAAAATTTACAAATGACAATAGATGCATAAATTTTCAAATGCGATGTGGTAAGATACATACTGTGAGATGCAAATGGTGTCAACAAATTGGCGCTGAAATCCTGTAAAGCATGACACAGGTTCTCTTTGTCATAAAGAAATTTTAATTTTTCAGGACTTTCTATTTACTTGCAAAAGTATCCTGAAATTGTATACTATTTATTACATTTGAAACTGATGCTGTGAGTAAATAAATGTCTTTTTCACATATATATTATGTAGTACAATTATTATCCAGTTAGCAGCTGGAAATCCTCGGTTGAGAGAGTGCAAGGATTTTATTAATTTCAATGACTGTACAATATTAATATTAAAATTATTTTCGATGTTTGAAACATATAACGGTTTTAATTTAAACGAAAATTTTCTAGCATGATTTGGTACCAGTTCCTTCCAAAAGTTTGTCTGTAGAGTATTTGTTCCCATCTGGAAAAATAACGAAACTGCAAGTGTAATGCATACTTTGCATAACGTTTTAAATGATTTTTTTTAAATTCAAAGCAGATTTGAAAAATTGGAATTACTTTAAAAGTTATAGCAAGAAGAATGAGTTGACAGCTAGCGCTGTATAACTTTTGAACGAAGTCTGATATTAATGCAAGAGTAGAAAAATAAACTGCTTTCTTTGCAGTGATCATATTTTCACTTTCTTATCGGGTATAATTTGCAAAGTTTTAAACTCTAGTTGTCATTCCTTTTCAGGGATAGAGAACTTTTAGCATGAGCCTGTAGTATTTGGCGAAGTTTCTCTTTCCCTGGCGAAATAAAGAATTTCTGAACTGGATAGAAAATGATATATTGCTCTCTTGGGGCATAATGAATAATGAAATAGCCATCAATTATTTTATGTTGCTCTGTCAGCTATTCGACGTAAAATTAGACATTATTTTGTCCCAAATGCAGCGCATAATAGAAAAGCAAGTTTGCCTTCTCAATTAGAATATCTGAACTTAAATATTCAGTTACTGGGGAAAATTATAAATTATTAAATTCTCTCTTTGGGTAGTCAGTGATTTCTCTCACCGAATGATTAATAATAATTAATAAGTTTATTACTTTATTCCCACTAATAACGCATAAAGCAGCAAAATAGAATAGAGTAATTAAAGCATCACTACTTTCTAGTCTGTAATTTTATATATTGTGGGGGAAAATCCTTAAATACGAATAATCAATGTTTTTAATGCTTGAGTAATGTTGAAAATTGTTTTTGAAAGATTGTTCAGGTCACGCGCCATTATAATTTACCATTTTCTGAAAGAGTGCTGTAATTTTGAGAAATGCATATAAAAAAAAGAAGCTTTTGTAAATACACAAATCACATAAATATTTTATTGTAATCTATATATTATGCAAAGTGTGCCAGCGTAATAGCATTAGTTATTTGAAACGGGCATGCACAGTTAAGTATTATTGAGCAATGCACTAAATTAACACAGAAGGATCAAGTAAACATTAGAACTTCTCTCAGAACATGCAAGCCCATCAAACAATTAATATATCAATAACAGAGAAAACTTTTGCATCAAATTTCAATGCAGGTAGTAGAAATAATTGCGTAAATAAATTTGCAACAATGCAATATTGATTTTTACTCCGAAAAAAAAATCTGATGAGTGCACCACATGACTTCCTTGTACGGAATATTAAATTATAGTATTTCTTCTTGCATTTCATTTAAACCTATTGGATTGAATTAAATCTACTTCGTCGATAGCGCATAAGCCACAATAGAATAAATGCACTCTTTAGAACTCACTATATTTGTTTACCATAGCGAGACTAATCTAATCATTCCTACGTTTTGTATTCAAATACTTTAATAAATCTAAAACGATGTATAAAAGAAATTAAACAAAAAATATCAACAACTAGAACAACAAAAAGAAACAGTTTTTCACAGACGATTCCGTATTTCCCATTCAATTAATTCAGTTCTCACTTCGCGACAAGGCAAAAATACATTAAAACTCAAGATGTCTGGAATTAAAATTATGAAATAAATCGTAAATACTTATTTCCTCGAATAAATTCCAGAATGGATTAATCATGATTTAATTCGCAATCATAAAAGAAGGCGTTATCTTTATTGTTGCGAAGCTAAGTTTCTCTAGATTGGCAACAAATCCACTATTCTGCTGTTTCAAATGTAAACAAGCAATGGCCACCATCAAAAAAACTATTAAGCTTAGCGGTACTTTAAAATTATTGATAATTCTAAAAATATTGCATACAGATTTACTAAAGGCATAAAAAACCTTAACCGGAAGATAAGTACAACATAATTCCATCATTTTTAAAGCAAAAAAGTGCAGAATTTTCAAACATATAAGAATAAAAAATCTGAGGTCACTGAGCCGAGTAAAAGAGTGGATATATATATATATATATATATATACATATATTTATATACATTTTGGTGCGGCCGATTGCAACCAAAATACGAGGTGCCCGTGTACTTGTTATAGCAGTCCTATATACAAAATTTCATCGTTCTGAGACTACTCGTTTTTGAGTTATGCGAGATACATACGTACGTGCGTACATACGCACAGACGCCACGTAAAACTCTCTTTAGAATTCAATTTAAATTAGTTTTACAATTTGTTTTGGGAAAAAAGAGTCCTTTATCCTGTCCTTACGTACAGATGTCACGCAAAAACATCGTTAAATTGCATTCGATAGCGGTAAAAATGGATATTTGCGTTAAAATATGATGCCTGAAACTTTTTGCGATTACAATACTTCCTTTTTACTTGGTACAAGAAAATAAAAAGGTTATTCATGGCTCATTTATTTGATGCATGCGTAACACAGGTTTCATGAAGAAACATTGTTATAGTTTAAAAAATAATGTTGATATTTAATAAAGATTAGTTATTTTATTACGTCTTCGATAATTATTAGCTATTAAACTTCTTTCGGTAATTCTAATGAATAAATAACTATTTTTATTTACAAAGATAACTAAAAATGTGCATGCTTTTAATGAATTTTGTATTCCCTGCTATTATATTATACACTCATTAGGTTATTTTGAAGAAGAAGACAAGAAAAATTAGCAATGCCCTTGCTGGAAATCCAACCTGGACCTCTCGAATACGCACCGAATACCACGAATGCCTCTCGAATACCACGGAGGCAAGCGGAAAGAATGGAGAAAATACCTTATATACTCCCCTGTTTTAAAGGGCGATTTTGGATTAGGGGACACTATCGGCAAATACTGGTGGCGGCGAATTATCTTCCACCTTCTTTTAGTTTAGGCTCCACTGTAGAGTCATTAGGTTCTTTTTTAGAGGGAAAAAAATACTTATCATATTTCGAAGAATTCTATTTCATGTAATTCATTATTTTTAGCATTCCCAGTTATTTCCGAGTTTTGCGTATGTATAAGCAAGTATAACTTATTATTAAAATGATATTTGATCTCGATTACTCATGTATATATTTTCTATGTAATCAAGAGATAAAAATCAAATCAAAATTAAGTACTGAAAGGTAGATGCTACCCAAATTAAAGACGCAGAACAAAAGCATAAGCATTGAAAATATTAAAAAAAATACAAAATATTAAAAAAAATATAGAAAAAACTGGCGAAAGTCTTTAGCTTTCTTTAAGGAACAGCCGAAAAGTTTTAATAGAGCCGAGTTTTGGAATTATATCTAGATCTTTTTTAAATACGGGTAGATTTAGAAAGTTATAGAAAATATCAATTCTGTTATAGAAAATTAGTAAAAATTGAGGTAGTTAAAGTGTTTTAAAATTGAAACTAAGTAAATTTTAAAAAAATTGTAATTTAGTAATCATCAAGATATAATCTGCTCCAATTTTCCCCACAAAATTGAAAAGAAAAATTCTCGAGTAGGAAAGAGAAAGTCCAAAAATTAAAAAATTAAACCAGGAGCTACCTGTAAGCAGTCTGCATAATTAATAAACAATTTGAATAACCTTTGATAAATAAATCAAAAGCAATTCACTAATATATATATATATATATATATATATATATATATATTAGCGAATTTTATATATATATATATATATATATAGATAGATAGATATAGATACAGAAGAATCCAAAATTCATTGAGTTCGAAAATAAGTTTTCTGCTACTTGCTCAATAGCTGCAAAGTAAGATAATAATAATTAATTACTAAAGAAATATTGATTATATTATCTCCTAATATAAATTTAGTAGAATGTATTAAAATAGAGTGAACCCATATGTAGGAAGTTTAATTCCGAAAATTGTGTTTTAAAGTAACTTAAATGTAAATCATGAAAAAAACGTTTTAAGGGGACTTGAATTTAAATCATAAATAACAGAATTTAAGACTTTGAGGAAGAAATTAAAAATTAAAAAACAAGTAATTATCGCTATTGATCCAAAATTAGTTGACTTTTCAAGGGAAATAAACCAACTCCCGTTCAATGAACAATAATTAATAATTGCGAAGGTGTTTTGTCTTTTAGTCAAGTAAGAATGATGATGCCAAACTGGCAAATTAAGTTAGGCCAAAATTGTAGTTCCGTGAAGAGATGGGATTTATAATCAAAGTAGATTATCAAAGAACTCATTCTGAATGAAGCATTTTCGCTAATACAAGATTCTTTAGAAATTTTAAGTAAAAAGCCAATTTATGTAGTAAAATTTACAAAATACTTGAATGTTTACTCAAGTTACATTTTGTATTATTAAATGTTTATGTTTTCGTTTTGAGTGTTTGCTTTATGGTAGCAGCCCACCTTTCATTATTTAATTTTGATTTAATTCATTTGGCAGCATTCTTATCGATAGTAATAACATATATCATCTTAATTTTAAATTTATCAACTGTTTAACTTTCCATATATAGGTAAAGAATTAAATCATTGCTAACCGCGACTGAGCAATCTATCATGTGGTTTTTGCTGATACAAACGGCGCCAATTAAATCAAGAATCAGTAAAAATAATTATATTTTATCAAAAAGGTTCTCTAAATTTGGAAAACCAAATAAGAAAATAAACTCAAGTGAAGAATAAAATTTAAAATAATTCGAAAACAAAATCAAGCGTAATTTTTTCATCATATTTAATGTGTTTAAAAACTAAATAATAAAATGTTTAGCCCCACAAGTTTACTCCTTTATTTCTAACTCTATGCTTATTCTCGCCTTTTATCTTCATTTGCAGACTATTAGAAATGAAGGAAATAATTTGCTGTCCCAAACTGGAACCAAGTTTCTCAGTGTTATGCAAACCATAAAATTCAAATTTGTATCTAATTTCCTTGATTTGGTCAGCATTTCTTTTTCAACTGCATTGCTAAAAACCAGTAAAATGAAATAAATCACTTGCATAGTGAGAAAGTTTAATATAATAGAAATCTGCGTCATCAAAACACTATTGCACTGACTGATCGCCCCCTGTAACTTCGCATTTGTGAATACTGAAAGCGTCTGCAGTGAATCAATAACAATGGAAGAGAAAATTCATCTACAAACCGGTAAAAAATATTTATACAAATCACCATTGACTAGCCTAATCATTTTAAGACAAGCCACCACTTACATTTCCTTTTCAAGGACAATTATATTTTATTCTTCTACAAGCATTTTCAGTCTTGAGTCTGTCTCAAAATGCAAATAGTTTTTCTACGAGATAAAGATTAATGTAAACTCCAAATTTGCCGAAATTTAAACAAACGCGATACTGGACCTAACTATGCTTAATAAATATAACAGTACTAACAGGCTTATATAATATACACAAACGATAACTGAACCTAATCAAACATATATTTTATTAGACCTTAATTAAAACAAAAGTGAATAAATTTTAAGCCATAAATCCAAATAGAAAAGTACCAGCTGAATCGCAAAATTTCAAATCATAATTAACTACAAATATATTTCTTTAGAAGAATCAAATAATATATAAATCAGTAACATAATTACAGTGTTTTCAGTCTTCACTTTAAAAGTTTGATACAAAAAATGAAACAGATAGTGCAGAGAAAGTAGACTGTAAAATAAAAAAAAATCAAGATATCATCTTAGTTGCTTTAAGATGATAACGAACGGTAACAGAACACCTATTACATTGAGTTACACTGAGATCAGATATCTATCTTCAATAGACAAAAATTTATGTGATCACTAACATAATTAATATCAAAATTCGTTTTTGAAGCTGCAATTTATCCAAAATTACATAATTATCCTAAAAACAAATCCACGCAATAATAATTATATAGTAAAAAGGGGAAAAGAAGAGGATGAAGGTACGGATTCTTATAATAAACTTTATCTCAAGGAACTATTATAATTATGACTGTTGTCCTACTATTATTATATCTATTATAACTATTATAATTATATCTATTATAGTATATGATATCAATCATAATGTCAATATACTATTATGTACTATTTTAAATACTAACTTTAAAAATAAACCGAAGTGTAGTGGGACTATACCTACATTACTTATAATAAACATTGGGTGTCCCACTACACTTCCACCTGAACCTGAACCCGTTACATTGGGTTACATCAAAGTTATCATTTGAATAAATGTCGTGCTTCTCAAAGAAATAGATAATTTGGTGTCAAAAATTATCCAATTTTTTTTCACTTTCATGTATGTCAGTTTAACTTAAACATTTAATGTTAGCAACTTAATAATAATCTGATGCTGAAACTATACACTGGAGAATTGACAAAAATCTTCTTGGCGAATGAGAAGGGAAAAGGTGAAGCAGTAAAACTGTTTAGTCACTAAGTTAAATTAAATGTTAAATATTGAATACTAAAGATGAAACTTATTATGTAAATTATTCTAGTACGAAAGTAGCCAAAATGATATAAGTTAAAATTTTTGTATCAGTCACATCAAAATCATAAATGTCATCCTAAAAGGACCAATGATATTCCAGTTTTATATTTTTATCTAAATTAATTCTCAAGGGGCCAATGTGAGATGAGCAATAACTATTATAATAATATATTATTAGCGTATGTGGATTAAAATAAATATTAACTGCATGCCTTACCAAAGAGTATGAGGAAAGAAACTACACCTACAATTTATTACGTACCTTATTATTTATCTAAACGTACGATTTATTAATTCGTAAACATAAACTAAAATAGCTCTCCATGTAATCTTAAAATTTAACACTGACTAATTTTGCTATAGGAAACATAATTACTGTAGTTGTTATAAATTGTATTGAATAAGAATATTTAAACGCTTAAAGAATAAAAACTGTAAAACATTACTTAAGTTAAAATTTTTATTTTGTTGCTTAAATTAAGGAGAAGAACCTCTACATTATAAGACCGTAAAACAATTTTTTTTTCACACAACGAACTAAATAAGAGAATGCTTTCAAAATTCTCAGGCAGATAGAAATAACTGTCCACTTCCACAAGAAGGGAATACACATTTTCTTCTTTTCTATCCATTTAAAAGGATAAGAAAGGTAAAAAGAAGAGACGGAAATCCCGAAAATATTCAATAAAGATCCCTAAGGAATTTGAAAAAACGAAACTGCGTCACCATTCCCGAGTGAGGCACTTATGCCTTAGGGATGAAAGAAAACTTGGAGATTTTTATGTATTTTAAACTTCACGAATTCCAAGAGAAATTTCAGAAAGTTCCTTCATCCAGGTGTTGTAAATAAACACAGAATACTTTTAAACATAGATTCAAAATATTTTTTATAACTTCTTTTCCATGTGAATAGAAATTGGTGTATGTTGAAGTGGTCTATTTTGCATTGTAAATCTCCGTCACTCATGCAAGAAACCAGTTTTTTAACAGTGCGAAAATTCTTTCTGCCAACTACCTTTTTTAGACTGGACGAATATCAAAAGAAAATATAGTTGTATGTAAATCTGAAGATGTTAGAGAAAGAGAAAATCGTCCTCGATTTAAATTATTTTTGAAGACTAAGAAAGAGACTTTATATGAAAAAGATAAGTTAGACTGAAAAGAATTTTGCAATATTTTTGCAGTTACAGTAATTAATTTATCTACCTATAGAACTGTGTAGAAATCCAACATTTCAAATGTTTTTATCTTGTTGATGAAATATCTGTATATGGAATCTGATCCCATGTACGACGTTGAGAAAATTTCAAACATTGGAGCTGTATAAAATACCTTAAACCAAACTGGCAAAATATCAGCTAGTTATTATTGAAGACTGAATTTCATTGAAGCAGAAAGGTTTTCTCCAGAAGATGGCAAAACATGAATTTTGAATTTAAAAATATGGAAAAATATATTTAGCGCAAATGAGTTAAAATAATCATAACTAACTCCTTTTAAGCGTAATTATTTGATAGCAAGCAATTTATTTATGAGTTCACGAAATGAAGCCATTCTATGAAATATTTTTAGAAATTTTTTAGTCACTTTTAGAAATATTTTGCACTTGCCTTAAATTTAAAGTCGAACATCTTAGCATATTAGCATTAAATTCTAACCGCAGGTAATTTTGTAAAAATAAAAATTTGATGTGGACGTCACATGACTTCCTAGTACGGCTCATTAAATTACAAACATTTTTTACTCCAACAATAAAATTATAGTAAATATTGTTGGATATTTAATACAATAAACTGATATTAAATATAGTTAGCTATTTATTTGTTTGGAAATTTGCATTCTTCTTCGTGGCTGCGCAGTGCTGAAGACGCGCTAAATTCAGCCCGCATATAGTCCCGCAGTAGAAGCAAAAAAAATGTGTCTCCTCCCGACATGCCTGTATCGAATGTGTGTGATCCCGATTACAGACATGGCCAGTAACAGTGATTTTATGCGGCCTTAGGCGGAGATCTGATGCACGGAATCCTGAGATAAAAAATAGCTGTCGAAGACAATAATGGGAGTAAAAGTCTAGCGGAGGGTTTTGGACAGCATTTATATGACGCATTGTATGGAAGTTGTGCAGTCAAGTACCTGCGACGTACTAGTTAAGTTAATCACATGTTATTCATTATCCATCTTCTTTATCTTAGTAGAACATTATGTTTTTGAAGCAGAAGACGTGAAATATGTGCCATACCCTCGCCGGGACTTGAACCTAGACCTCTCGAATACACAATACACGCTGAGTGTGCTACCGTTACACCTCGAAGGCATGCGTGAAGGAGGGAGAAAACACCTTATATATTATGTTTTTTTCTCACACGTCATAGGCTGAAATGTCCTGTTCATCGGTTTTGTTAAAGTTTATTTTAACATACAGCAAGCATTTTTCTTTAGTAGGCTACCAAGTTTTACACTACGCTACTCTCAGAATTATTGTTAGACTAACTATATATATAAATTGTTATTATATAGATAATTAGATTTCGTTATTTGTCGAAAATTAATATCCTTTAAAATTGACATGAATACTTTCATGCCAAAACATGAATACTTTCAAATCCATTTTACGATTCACTATGGAACAAAGAGTCCTTTGTTCTGTCCGTAGGTGTATATGAGTGGGGTGTATATATATTTATATTTATATATTGTACGTTCCGTTCTTTAAAAATAGTGGACTGTAAATTGACTTGATATTACTTCAGTATAGAACCCAAGAAACCTCAGAGTCATAACGTTGACCGAAACTTCTTTATTCGCTTTCAAACATTAAGTTGGTTAGAAACGGCGAAGACCACACTGCAAACTCCGACTTCGGTAGCGGCTTACCACACAAACTCAGAAGAACCTCTGCTTAATTGAAACTCCAGCAGTTCACAGCAACCTCAAAGCTCTAAACGCGAGCTTTAAAATCCTAACAAATTTGCGTCTGCGCCGCTCCTCGGTACAAAGAAAGACAATTTGCATAACATCGAGCATACCCCCAGCCTTGAAGTCCCAAGGGGGTTCAAACAATAAATTTAATCTGTTGAACTGAATAAACCTGAAAATAAAAATTAAAGTCTCTAAATCAGGAATTAAATGGAAAAGCACATAGCTTTGCTATAGGTAGTTTTATTTCACCATTGGAAGTGCGTAAACTCATCACTCGAACTTTCTCATCAAGACCAGGATACACTTTAGTAATTCTACTTAATTTCCAACGTAGCGGAGGTATATTTTCGTTCTTAATAAGAACCATATCACCAACCTTCAGATCTTATTGCAACTTGCACCACTTGGGTCTCTTCTGCAACTTAGATAAATACTTACTGCTCCATCTCTTCCAGAAATGTTGAAATAACCTTTGCACGTTCCTCCAACGATCACTGCAGCTCATGGTTTCTTGAATTTGGTTAGATTCTGGAATAGCGCTTAAAGCCGCTCCGGTTAAAAGGTGTCCTGGTGTTATCGTCTCCAAGTCGCTACAATCACTTGAAGCTGGTACCAAAGGCCTAGAATTAAGACAGGATTCAATGTGGGTTATTAATGTCAAAAATTCCTCGTATGTTAGAGTAAGTGTTCCTAAACATCTAAGTGATGTTTCATAGACTTGATACCCGCTTCCCGAACCCCTCCAAAATGAGGGGCAGAGGGAGGATTAAATAACTATTTAATATTTTCTGAAGAAATATAACCGTGTAGCTATTCATCACGTTGAACAATAGAAAAGGCTTTCCTTAATTCTTTATTAGCTCCTATAAAATTCGTTGCACAATCACTGTGAATTTCACATTTGCCTCTACCAGCTATAAACCGCTTAAGTGTCGCGAGGAATGATTTTGTTGAAAGATCTCCAACTAATTCTAAATGTATTGCTCTTGTAGTAAAACAAATAAATAAACATACGTAACACTTAAAGATTTTGCCTCCTCTACCAGGACGATATTTAACGTTACATGGTCCTGCTAAATCAATCCCTACACGAGAAAAAGCTCTACTTTGAGTAACTCTTGAAGCGGGTATATCTGCTATTAGCTGAGTTGCAGTTTTGCGCTCTAACTCTACGGCAGATAACACATTGGTTTATACACTTTCTTATAATATCTCTAGCATTCACAATCCAAAATCTATGTCGTATGACAGAAGTGAATAACTGCGTACCTGCGTGAAGATACGTGTCATGATAATGCTTAATAATTAAACGCGTGATATTGTGATTCTTAGGTAAAATCATAGGATGTTTCTGATTATTTGAAACTGTAGAGTTTCTGAGCCTTCCGCCTACACGCATTACGCCCGCGTAATCCAAGAAAGGACTTAAAGACAGTAATTTACTTGATGTCTTTAAGGGTTTACCAGAGTCTAAACAGAATAATTCTTCTGGAAATTCGGCTCTTTGTACAATCCTAACAATCATAGAAGTAACTTCGCAGAATTCTTCAGTAGATAAATAACCCTTTATACGCTCTGTAGGTAACTTACTACAATTATTTCTGAATCTTAAACATCACGTTAACACTCGACATAACTTTAAAGATGATGAAAATCTTGAAAACACACTAGGCTCTTCAAATTTGGAAACATTTGAACTGAAACCTTTTTTCAATTCCTTCAACATAACCTCACCCTCTAATTCTACACTTGAATTTTGCTGTACATGATTTAGGGATTCGTTTAACCACTGCGGTCCGTTCATCCATAACTGACATTGTAAGAATTCTGATGGAATAAAACTTCTGGTCCCACAGTCTGCAGGATTTTGTTTCCCAGCAACATAATTCCATTGAATACCTGGAACAGCTTCCTGGATTTTTGCAACTCGATTTGCCACAAAAGGTAGCCAACGGCGAGGTTCGGGCGAAACCCATGCCAATGTAACCCGCGAGTCTGTCCATGCGTAAATATTGTTAATAGGGCAGTTCTATGCATGATAATACTGCATATAAGAGGTTGGTTAAAACTAACGCAGCACACAACTCGTCTGGTTTTAAACACAACTCGTCTGGTTTTTAGACTGGGTTTTTAAGGGCGCTACTCTGGTTTTCGATGTCAGAAGGCTGACTTTGACTGACGAATCAAGGTTGATTGTTCGGAGATAGAGGACTGCACAATAAGCATTTTCTGAAGCGTCGCAGAAAGCATGGATTTCTATAACTACTGCCCTTGGACTCAAGACATACCTCGGAAATTGTAAGCTTGAAAGTAAGAGCAATTCTAGATAGAAACGCTTCCATTTTCTACTTATTCTCTTATCAACGAGTTCATCCCAACCCAGCTGTAAGTTCCATAACTCTTGTAATAATATTTTTGCGTATATTATTGTTGGCGCTAACCATCCCATTGGATCAAAGATTTTGGCTACCTCTGATAAAATAGTCCTCTTAGTAAACTCTTTATCACTTATTGCATACCTAAAAATGAAATGTATCACTAGAGTTGTTCCAATTAATTCCCAATACCTTTATTTTCTCGTCACTGGTTATTTCAAGAGAAATACTGGATTCTCGTAAGCACTCGGGAATATTCTCTGAAATAGCTGAACTGTTTGAAATCCACTTCCTTAAGCGGAATCCACCCCTTTTCATTATTTCATTCAACTGCTGAACTAGAACATTCGTTTCCTCTTCACTTTGTGCTCCTGAAAGCAAATCATGAACGTAAAAATCACGAAGGGCAATTTTTGATGCTAAAGGGAATCTCACTTGTTCATCTAATGCAAGTTGTTTCATTACTCTAGTAGACAAATATGGCGCACAGGCAGTCCCATATGTAATATGTAACTGTCACTAATCTAAATGTACTCAAGGGCTCACTAAGACTATCCCTCCAATGCATTCGTTGCCAATTTGTATCTTCTGGGTGAACACGAATTTGTCTGAACATCTTCTCTACATCAGCACATACTGCAATTTTGTGAGTTCTAAACCGTACAAGAATCGGAAACAGCTCTTGTTGAACTCTTGGCACAACCATCAAAATATCATTTAATGAAAGACCCGATGTCGTTTTAGCTGAAGCATCGAAAACAACTCTCAGTTTAGTCGTATTACCTGATTCCTTTAATACGGCATGATGAGGCATGTAATACGTAGAGTCAATAAGAATCTCTCCCTCAGGCACTCCCTCCATATGTCTCAGCTCAAGGTATTCCCTCATGAAATGCTTATACTGTTCATATATCTGATACCTTTTTAGAAGTGAATTTTCTAAAGATTGAAATCTACGCATAGCTAATTGTCTGGAATCTCCAAGCTGCGAAGGCGGAGAGTGAAACGGTAATTTCACAGTATATACCCCACTTTCCTCTCTCGTATATGTAAATTTGAAGTAATCTTCACATGCTCTCTCCGATTTAGTAAGCATGTCAAACGTAGGTGCGGCATCCAATTTCCAAAAGTCAGACAGCATCTGATCAGTTTCCACTTGTATATTATTCACATAGATAGTAGGATTAATTTGTGTTGAATTATTCACACTACCTGAAATTATCCATCCTAGTTCAGAACGAGAAGCTACTGGTTTACCTTCTTCGCATTTAATTATTTCTCCCTTTAAAAGAGGTAAGGCAATATCTACGCCTAAAAGTATATCAACAGGCCCACTTTTGTAAAATGTTGGATTTGCTAACATTAAATCATTATATTCCTCAACGTACTTCTTATCCAATGTAAAATGCGGCAAAGTTCCAATAATTCTATTGATGATAAATACTGGTGTTTTAAATGACACTTTCGCCGGAAAATGCGGAACGAAGTTTATTTCCGTAATTCCATTAGTTTTCGTATCCAAAGACCCTAAACATGAAATAAAAACTTTGGTATTTCTTCTTGCTAACCCTAGCCTTTGTACACAATCTTCTGAAATTAGGCTTGCTTGACTGCCAGGGTCAAGAAGGGTTCTACACAATTGGTATTCACCCGATGAATCTAACACTTTAATAACAGCCGTACATAATAAACTTCACGAAACACAAGATTTAATCACTGGACTAGAACTTGCGATATTCTCCCCTGACCCAACCGCTTGAGCGCGAGGTTCTGGTTCAGGGAAAAATGGCTTAGCCGTCATTGATAATTCATTCGAACTGTTCGTAACTCCTTTACGTGCCTTTTGTTCATTTTGAACTCTTTCGAAATGCAGTAGTGTGTGATGATTGTTAAACCACTTTTTACATTTATGTGTACTTCTACACTCGAAAGCTTTATGATTTGAAACCAAACAATTAAAACAAACATTATTTCTCTTGACAAAATTAACGCGTTCCTGAAAATTCAGATTTAAAAACTTATTACATTTAAAAATTGAATGACCGGCTTTACAATACCTACACTGCGCGCGAATCTCTGAAGCCAATGAAGTTAATTTGTCTTTTGTAACTTGTTTATCAACACCTTGCGTTTAACCTGCTTGCAAGGTTCTGGCATGAGATTTCAAGAACTCTAACAGCTCATTAAGTGTTGGTAGTTCCTCACTCTTTAATGTTCTTTTCCACCATACTCTCGTCGAAGAATCCAATTTAAACTGTACGATAAACATTAAAATAGTATCCGCGAATTGCTCCACTTTGAATCCTAGATTTTCAAACGAACATACACATTCTCTTACAGTGTCTACTAACGCTAATATCTGACTAGGAATTTCAGCTTGTAAATTTGATAAATACAATATTTTCTTTAATAACGATGAAAGTAATTCTCTCTTATGTGAAAATCTTTGACACAATAAATGCCCCGCTATTTCGAAATTCCTGTCACAAATAGTTAAAGCTTGAACAATCCGCAAAACATCTCTTTTTAAAGAACCCTTTAAATATTGTAGCTTTTGTACACCTGATAAACGGTCATTATCCACTATTGCCGTTTTAAATAAATCAAAAAATGATAACCATTCTTCAGCACTGCCACTAAATACAGGAAGAGTTTTCTTAGGTAAGCGTAAACTCGCTATTTCACAAGATTTAGTTTCCACACTAATGTCTTTAACATTCTTAACTCTGGTTAGCATTAAAATTAACTCATCAACAGTACCTTGTATGACCTGCTGTTCTTCTATAAAGACATCAATATCTTTTTCTTCCCACACTACAAATATGTTAGTAAAAATATCCGAAAGTTCGGTCATTACATTATTTAATCTAGATTTAAAAAGTTCTAACTGATCAACATCCACACAATCGTAAGTCACTGTAATTTTCTCTTTTAGTTTACTCAACTTAGCTTTAGCTACACGCTTTTTAGTCTTAAGCGTTGTAAATTCCATTATCTAATAAGAAAGATATAAAAACACACTGACTCACCAATTTTACTGCCACTCCGTAGCCGACGGATCAAAAACATGTACGTTCCGTTGTTTAAAAATAGTTGACTGTAAATTGACTTGATATTACTTAAGTATAGAACCCAAGAAACCAAGAGTCATAATGTTGACCGAAACTTCTTTATTGGCTTTCAAACATTAAGTTGGTTGAGGAACGGCGACGGCCACACTGCAAACTCCGACTTCGGTAGCGGCTTACCACACAAACTCAGAAGAACCTCAGCTTAATTGAAACTCCAGCAATTCACAGCAACCTCAAAGCTCTAAACGCGAGCTTTAAAAACCTAACAAATTTGCGTCTGCGCAGCTCCTCGGTACAATTTGAATAACATCGAACATATATATTTGGTGCGGTCGATTGGAACCAAAACGAGAGTTGCACAGCAGCAGTCCTATATGCAAAATTTCAACGTTCTGAGGCTACTTCATTTTGAACTATGCTAGATATATACATACGTACCTACGTACAGACGCCACGAAAAAAATCTCTTCTGAATCCATTTTAAATCAGTTTTATAATTCGTTAATTCGTCAACAGAGTCTTTTGTTCAGTCCTTACGTAGAGATGCTCCTAAAAGTATCGTTTAATTACATTCGGTAGCGGTCATACTGGATATTTACATTGAAATATACCTGGAATTTTTCGTGATTACGGTACTTCTTTTACTTCGTACAATGAAGTAAAAACAAGAATATTTGAAGCGAGAAATAAAACCAGTATAAATAATTTCAAGATGAAATTTATTAAAGCAGGAATATTAAATGCATATTGGCAACGTACAATCTTTATAATGAGTCTGAAATTCTTGTCTTGATTCACTTGAAATAAATTCTTTCAGTCTGTAGATTTAGCTGAGTAAATTTACTAAAATGGCATTTCAAGTAATTTCTTAAAGCCTTGCTTTAAAATTTTAATGATTATTATTTTCCACAATGTGCCTCTGAACATTAATACTAGAATATTGTATATGAGCTTGAATGTTTTGAATTATGAAATAAAAATCGAGATTTCTCGTAGTTTTCGTAAAAGCCCTCATGGTTGACTTAATCTCACTACTGACTTCGAGGTCTCCAGAAAAGTCATCAGTGGACATCGTGGCCGAATTCGAAACGGGTCTCTTATAAGAAGACAATGCTACTTCAGCCAGTGAAATTACAGATCGAAAGTGACCCGCATCGCTGCAAACGTGCTTATCAGAACACACAGTTGATCGATAGTCGACGTAGGAATGTTCATCTGCAAAACTGTGCTCAGTGAAATTCGATATAATAATAGGGGGACCGGAAAGTAATGTCGCTTTCTTACATTACATTCACACGAATAAATTTTTAACACGTTTTTATTTTTAATCGATAATGTAATCATCCTCGTTATCAACAACCTTTTGCCATCTAGTGTGCAGATTTTCAATCCCCAGACCGATATAAATCAATTGGTTTTTGAGTAAAATATCTGAAGATGGCTTTTTGGATATCATTCAAATTTTAAAATATTTTGAAAAATGTTGTAGGGATCGGAATAAATTGAAATCCAAGTGTACGATATCGAGCGAGTATGGCGGGTAATGCAGCACCTCCCATCCCAATTCAGTCATTTTTTCCAGTGTCCGTCTTGCACAGTGCGGTCTTGCATTGTCGTGTTACATAATGATGCTACTTCTATTGGCAATCGCCGGATATTTTTCGATTAAAGATTGGTTCACTCGATCCAATTATTCACAATAAAGATCTGCATTAACAGTTTGTCCAGGTTTCAGCAATTCAAAATAAACAATTCCGCGAATACTCCACCAAACACACAGACCCCTTATAAAACACATAACCCCTATTAAAACTGCCTTTTGCGCTTTGAATTATCATATAGGACCAATTTTTCGTCTCCAGTAATCAAGTGATCAAAAAACGGTTCTGTATGGTGCCGTTGAAGCAATACGTTGCATGTGATGGATCGGTTGGCTTTGTTTTCTTCGGACAGATTATGGGGGACTCAAACACCTGCTTTGCTTATTTTTTCATCTTGCTTTAAATATTCTTGGATGGTCGACCAAGGTTGGTTAAGAGTGTTTGACATGGATTTGCTTTCCCTTCTGCCCTTAGCATGTTGTCGACATTCGCAGAAACGACATTACTTTCCGGTCCCCCTATTAGTAGCTTAGAAATTTTAGCATAGCCTTTGAACATTACATTTTTTTATTCCGAAGATTTTCAGTCCATAATTTGTTATAATACTGAAAGTTATAATTTTACTTTCTGAATATTTAGAATCCTTTTAAATATATTAATAACACTATAATTAAAATGTAGTGCGTAAATAGAAATAGAATCATATTTTTTCATTTTGGTATGCAAGTTAAAACTTATTTACATACATGAAATATGCTAACTAGGAATTGTTGTGAAATGTATTGAATGATAGATGAGTACACTGAAATTTCTAATCATTTATTTATAATTTCGTGTTTTGGTCTCTGCTGTCCATTCAAAAGAAACCAGTCCTGAAGTATCAATACTGATTGTAACTGTAATTGATAAATGATTGAATTGAATAAAACTGAATTATTATCGAGAAGGCACTTATACCGCTGCTGGAGAAGTAGAGCCATGCTACCAGGGATTATTTCTTAGAGTAGTGAATGAAAATTTCAAGAGGAATAATTTATTTTAATCCTGGCAACTTAAAGTGGTATCTAAAGTAAAACTCAAAATATAACTCACTTTAAACTTGAATTTATATTAATTTACTGAAAATGTGAAAAATTCCTAGATTCTTATGTGTAAAAGATAGATTTCTTGAACAACTTCTTTTACGCTTTTTAGCGGGCAGGAGCTATTCCTGTTGTGTTTCTTTAAATCAAAGGTGTTTCAAGTTAGCTTTAGATACATAGTTGAAAGGACCACTGACTTAGAGAAGCTTACAACCAGGATTTGGTATGCAAGTTTTAATTACTAAACAATATTTCTGTAGCGTTGTATTTTAGCCTTTTTTCAGTAGTACACTGAATAAAAAACCGGAAATGAAGTTTCATTCATAGACAAGACGGTGAGCGATGAGATATTTATCGTAGCAGGAAATGTGAAAAATGGGCAGTGCATTCGCTGGGACTCGAATTTCGGACTTCCCGTTACACGATAAAAGGCACGCGATAAGTAAAAAGAAAATTTCTTTACATTCTTCCCTACTTAAACAGCGACTTAAGGAGGAGGCTTAAGGGTTTCCCACTTAACCTACTTAAAGAAGAAGCGGGGACTCAGCTCCCAAATCGAGGTGGTGACGAATTATCCCTCACCACATCTTCGTTTGGTCACCGTTTGTAGAACAATGCATTTTTTATTGGAGCAGAAAATATGAAAATTATGCAACGCTGTCGCCAGGACCGGATTTAGACTTGATAAGGCCCTAGAGATATTAGATCCATTATAAGTCCACATATTATACGTCAGTGCCAAATATGATTTTCAGATATCTAGAGGATTTTTTGGGGGTCTTGAAGAAAGTGCTATAGCTAAACTATAGATTTTCTAGCTTGTGCGTAAATCCTGCACTGGCTGTCGTTGGTTTTCGCCCTCCTGAACTTTTGATTGTTAGCCGTATTTATTCGTAAGTATATCAGTATTCGTAAGCACGTGTTGAGAAAGAAAATAACTTACAACACTTTACTATAACTTGCATGTTTGTAAAATAAAAGTAGATTAATTTTCACCAATAATAGCAGCAATAATTTATAAACTGAATAACAATATAGTGTTAAGATCACACTTACTTAATTAATGCAAGATTACTTTACTTAATACAAGATATTTTATTTACTTAATGCAAGACATTTCCTTTACATAAAACAAGATTACTTCATACATATTTCTATAATCCCAAGATCATTTTATTTCACTGTATGGTATTTATTAAAATATCCTTACCAATTATGTTTAAGCTATCAAAATGAGAGTTATTAATACTAGTGACAATACTTCGATTGTATTTGCATTGTTTTAATGCAGTATTTAACGATCATCTTGATTATGTAATATAAAAAATAGAACATATGCGTTGTAAGCATTATACAAATATTATTTATACTTCAAATTGAAAATATAAATTAAAAATAAAGTAAATTAAACTGAATGAAATCCAGTCTGTAAAAGGGAACTGGAATTTAATTCATTAGTTCTTTTAAGTAAAGAAATGTATTAATTAGAATTGTTTTTTGTCCCTATAGACGTGCAGCATCAGAATCAGTAAATAAAGACGAAGCGCTTACAAGAAAGCCAGTCATAAAGCAAAATAAAAATTGAGCATGGTAGGTAATGTTAAAAAGAAAGAAGGTTAGTAATAATTACTTACCATAAAAGAAGTACAACTATAATTCTTTCAAAATTGACTTCGTTCGTGCAAAATAAAGATTATTGTTTTTTCTTTTCTGCATTTTTCCATTTTTGAATCTTTCTCCTGAAACGAGAAATTCCTGCTTTCCTCTTTTGAATTTAATTAATATCATTAGTTTGAAGAGCAGAAATGAGGGCTTGTGTCTCAGTGGATTTTTTAATAGTTCTTTTTTAATTTTCTTCAGAAGTAAATATTATGAAATACATTAATTACAAATACATTTTGTTTCTCCTTTCCTCACGCGTGATATGAGCATAATAATATTTGATTGAGACAGCTTCAAATTTATCCCTTCCCAATGGAATTTCAAAGTAATCAGTTATGTTTCCGAGCTAAGTTTAATAAAAATAACAACTCGTTATTAGACAACATTAAAAAAACTGTTTTATACGGGTGCACGTAATATACGACGTTAGAAAAAAATGAATTGACATAACAGTAATACTATTTATAATAATTTTAAGTTAGGAATATGAAAATAGACAAGATGAGGTTTAATTGTAATTGTAATGAATCTGATATATTAACTTAGGGATATTGTTAAGAATAAAATAAATTAAATCACTAAGAAGTACGCATGCTGAATTTTAATCGTGTTAGAAACGCAATGTATAGTTTTATTTTAAAGTAATTTAAAACTCTGCCATGACGTCGCGTGATAACACTTGAAAAAGGCTAGTAATTTTATATTTATACATGTGGAGATTAGAAAGAAAGGCAACATTTGAAAGGCTTCATGGTTTGTATACTATATGTATGCTTATGATCATGTAAAAATTGGAGGGATTCAACTACTAATATTTCTAACGACAAAAATATAAATTACTAAGATGTATTCGTATTACTTTTAAATACATTAGATTCGTTCTGATGTTATGAGTTACCATCGGAGTGATAATTCTTCACATCATGGACTTCGTTAATGGATCCCATGATCCCATTTTTGAGTGGAGAATGTAAGGAATTATCGCCTCCTCCGTGCAGTATTTCGTGGTATAAGTGGTTATTACGTTCAGCTAGCAAATCATAAAATCTTTGTTCAAAATTGGATGAGAATCCTGTTTATTTCTCACGCTCTCTGGCTATAAAAGCAAACTGTTGCCTCTGCATTGCATGATCCTTAAGCCACAAAGAATGACAACATCAACGCAGCCAAATGAATAAATTGGCAGGTTGGTAACCCCGCAATTTTTAAACACGATTGTAAATTAAAAATGCAAACATTACAGTTTTGTATCAGCAAAGCAAATACCGAGGTGAAACGAGTAATGACTCTTAAAACAAAAGATGCATCAACAATTTTGTGTGATACAGCGTCTGCTGTAGATAATGCGGCGAGTGAGTACAAGGTTTGTCTTCTGAGTAGCTTCCTGAACATAAGGATCTTAATAAAAATTAATTCTTCAATAAATACGCCTTATCAGTGCTGAAAAATAAAAACCTTAATAACAGAGCTTATAAACAAAATGATACGCTTCCAAACGTCATAAAATGCAAGGCATGAATACTTCTCAACGATGTCTTTCGACTCCAATGTATGCAACAGATAAGTGTAATTCATATGTTTGATCGCCAAAGAATGTTGTTGCCAGTCATAAAGAAAGCTCAGTTCATAGACCGATCTTTCAAAACCGGAAAGAGTAAAATATTGGAAACTATGCACCAAAACGTCCGAAAATATAAGTGAGAAAAATTCAATTTTATATGTGTTCGTTGTCTGAAAGAGTATTGCTTGGCAGAATTGTTTTACGCCAAGCAGAGTTTGGCTTTAATGTAACCCTAAAGTTATTTCGTGTTTGCCTTATTAGTATGTATGGTTTTTTGACTTGATGTAAGAGCATATGGTTGCTCGCTTTTAGCAAAGTTACATAGGTAACTAACTATAAGCACATGCGTGTGCTAGTATACAATAATGTTGTTTTTGTTAAAATAAATTTGTTATTGTTAATAACAGTCCACTTACTGAAGTTAAGTTTCATTAAATAAGTTTGAACTATCTTCGGCAGGAACAATATAGAAGAGCATAAAGTATTTAAATATTATGAAGGAATCAAGCATTTTACAATTTTGAGCCAGAAAGTAATGTGCCAGAAATTAGTGCCATCGAAAACAAAAACTTTCAAATGAAAATGTTAAAAATTTTTTTTTGATAAATGAGAAATAACATCGAAATGCACACTGCACCATTTTCCAGGTTTTCTTACAATTCTTCCTATTATTTTATTAATTTATGTTTACCGAAGCTTATTTCCTCTAATAATAACTAACAAATTTAAAAACATAATTAAAGTAACTTTCGAATTGGTATGGCCATTTTGCGCCCCTTCTAGTGATCCACATGAGATTGTCCCGGCTCTGATTGTGGGTAGTATTATATTGTTTAATACTGTAAACTGTATTGAAGAAACAATAAAATCCGTACTGAACATGATAGATGTTAAATTAAGTAGAATAAAACGTATTATAAGTAATTGTATAATAAAAGTTAATTGGAGAGATATTAAAAGATACTAAACTTTCACTGTGGGCTAAACTATCGAATTGTTAAACTTGATAAAATAATACTTTTTAACATATTGTAAAACGGAAATAACTAATTTGAACTATTTCGCGTTTTCGTTAAAGAATTTCTGAAAGAAGGTGCAGTCTTTTCTGATGCCTGTTTTAAAAGCAACTGAGAATGCCCTAGTTTCACCAAGTGAGTACGAACGTAACCTCTCACATAATGAATTTAATAACGTTTCATGCCAAGAACTATAGTGCAGCATAAGAAATATGAAAATTATAAAGTGTTCGTATATTCTCCTAAGTTTATTTATGTTTTAAGCGTACATATTTTTAAAGGAATATATTTGGTGTTGTGTACCAAAAGCTAGCAGAGAAATCAGAAAAAAATACTAGTAAACTAATTTTATGACAGTCTAGAAGCTACAGTAACTGTATAATATGAGGGAATATGCACGTCAATGGTAAAAATGCACGTCAGCTTTCATTGATTGTATTTTACTTTTTCTCTGACTTAAATTATAAAATGTGATTTCAGTGACTCAAATTAAGAGTACTTCTAAGTATTGAAATTTGGAAGTATGCCTTTCTCCAGTCTTTTGTTGCATTTCTTTATCTTCTCTAAACTGAAATGTTGTTTAAACATGTTATTGATAATTCAAACTGTTGAATAATATTAAATTAATTTTTTGAAAGAGGTACAATTCCTGTTCACTTTATGGTCAGAAATCTATCAATCAATTAGCATACTTTGCATACTGTAATTGAGACCCTGTAACTTTATTGTTTTATGTTTAGACCATAATTCATTAATTTATTTGTGGTATATATTATCATTTGAGTACTGAGAGATTGCGAAAAGTAATAATTTGAGCAGTCCGGCAAAACAGCAAAGGAAACTCTCATTTCTAAGAAATTATCTATTGAGCGGAAATCCTAACATATTTAATCTCCCCATCAAATTCCAGTCCTAGAGTATTTTCTTCAATAAATACTTAGAATCACTTGAACAGTGTAAAATCATTCAGCTTTCAACTCTAACTTAAATGGAACTTTGACTTGTGCTAATTGTATCTTTCAACTCAGTGCATTGAATAATTGACTGGCAACGTCTTAATTCATGTCGCAGCATAATTCCATGTTTATTTTATTCATTTTTTTATCTTCGAAGTAGATGTCGAAAGAATGAATCTCTAAAAATACTTTAGGTCTAATGGACAATGTTATTAAAATACCTCTTATGTTTATCTGGAATATGTTTTAAGCATTTAAAAAATCAATACATGGACTGTAACGCTTCACAGAAAACCACTGTTACGCTATAAGTACATGATACATGACCATGTCCTTTAAATAAATATTAAAAATAAAAAGCTGTTTTGTAAAAATGTATGAACATATTGAATAACTGATGTCAAGAATTTCAGTAATTTTAGATGAAGAAAAATTTTTTAAATAGTTCAGTTCAGCAGATTAATGAATTACAGTCATTTTGTTATACGTTCGAGGTTCAGTAAAGGTACTTCAAATGTTTTGATATTTTTAGATGAGTGTTTGTATGAAATTTTTGAAAATGTCACTATATTAACACATTTTGATGACTTCATAATGTCACTTTTTCATCCCTTAAAATATCTGATGCGGACTCCACATGACTTCCTTGTGCGGAATGTTAAATCATCCTTTTTTTGCCGCATTTTATTTAAACATATTTCCGCGAATTTTATTAGAATTAGATTTCTCATCCAATTAATTCAGTTCTCACTTCGCAGTAAAACAAAAATACATAAAATCTCAAAATATCTTCATTCCAAATTAAAAATAAAGGAAAAAAATAAAATATGAAATACAATTAAAACAAGAAAAAAACCTTTTTTACAAATTAAAATTAGAGTTTCTACGCAAAAACAAGCAATTCGGCCAGCAGGCAAGAAGGCAGATATTTCGGTAAAAAAAACTGAAAATTTAATTTTGGTCCCACTCGGCAAAAAGATATTGAAGGTGCAAAAACTGACTTAATTCACTATTCTGCTACGTTTCAAGTGTAAACAGGTATGGCTGCTATGATAAACAAGCAAAATGCCATGTATAGAAACATGACTTCCTTGTACGGAGTATTAGACTATATGCATTTTTTCTTGATTTCATTTAAACTTATTTCCCCGAATTTCATTAAACATATATTTCTCATTCAATTATTTCATTACTCACTTCAAGGCAAGGCAAAAGTACATAAAAGCACAAAATATCTCCATTAAAAATTGAAAGATATAGAAAAACATAAAACACCAAATACACTTAAAATAATAATAATAATAATAATAATAATAATAATAATAATAATAAAAAGAAAAAAACAATTTTGACAATTAAAATTAGAGTTTCTACTCAAAAACAAGCAATTCGGTCAGCAGCCAAGAAGACAGATTTTTAGGTGCACAAAATAATTAAGAATTTCCTTTTGATTCCACTCGTAGACACTGATGGTACAGAAAGACCTAGTTCACTATTCTGCTAAAATGTAAAATATATAGCTGGTATGGTAGGAAAAATTAGGCTTTGCCGCACTTGAACATTTTTTAAATTGTTGATAACTCTAGAACTATTGCATGCAGATTAACTAAAGGCATAAAAACCTTAACCCGAACATAAAAGCAACATAATTCCATTACTTAAGCGAGATACATACATACAGACTTACATACGTACAGACGTCACGAAAAAAATCTCTTTTGATTCCACTTAAAACCAATTTTATAGTTTGTTTGGGGAAAAAAAGAGTTCTTTATGCTGTCCTTTGATACAGACGTCACGCAAAAATATCGTTAAATTGCATTGGATAGCGGTCAAAATGGATATTTTCGTTGCAATATGATACCCGGAATTCTTCGTGATTACGATACTTCCTTCGTTTCGTACAAGAACGCAAAAAGTGAAAAATAGGAGAATTTTGTTACTTATTTCGAGAAACGTATAACAGCTTCGTGCGATGAAAAAGGCATGTAGGATCGCCAATCCATGATTAGATCTTAATTTTAAAGGCTTTTGCTACAATGAATGCAGCCCGTTTTTTAACAATTATGAAAGTGCATAATTAAAGTTGAACGCTTTCATATTTATACACGAAAAATTGAAAAATGAGAAATCTGGGAATATTCAGTTCCAGTTTATTACACAATGCGATAACTACCCACAATACCTCAACGTAAAGTGAATAATTACTTGAAAGCATTTTTAGATAAAACATAGAATGGATCTTACTTGAAAAATGCACTATATTTAATATTCAGAATTTCCATATATTCATGGTTTATTTGGGATTAAACATTTCACCTCACATAAATGCATATACTATCTCCATCGATGCATTTAACTTGGCTCTTACATTGATATTCGATAATTAGTTTACTTCCCAATTACCGAATTTAAATTAATGATCGTTAGTAATTATATGACCAAGAAAATTTTATCGATAACCGATTAAGATTTAGAATCGATTTCATAAAACATTTAAGCAGTAAATTACACTCACTGGACGAGACTCAAAATATTTTTCCATCCCGTTAATTAAACTTACTACTGATAAACTGCAGAGTAAAAATAATATAAGTACATAATGAATTTATTAGCAAAATATTTCATGAATCTAAAAGATCAAATTATCAACATTAATTTTTAATTTACAGTTAATAGAAATTTAGTTAGTAAATTAAATGTATCTTTATTTCTACAAAGGAAAATAGTAAATAACAACCCATTCTAAAATTTTCACAGAATCTCCCAGGCTTAATAAACATCCTAAATCCATAGGTTATTTTTTTCCTTCAAAATTTATTTCATTGGTGTGGAAAAAGCGCTACCGTAAAAAATTATAAATATTAGTTCAGTTATTGGGTAATGCGATAACTAGCCGTGTAGACGCAGCACATTGACACTATCAGGTAGAAAAGAGGTGTTTATTTAAAAAATAATAATTAAAAATATTGCTTTTAAGCCTTTGTTATTAAATTGCAGAAATAAACATTACTTTCGATTTCTTTTCTCTATAATATAGCATTTAAAATATGTAAATATTTAGTTTTGTTGTAGTATTTTCATTTCATAATGTACATGTAAATTAAAATATAGTAAAATCCAAACAAAGCACGTTTCACTCTTCAGAAAACTAACCTATAAATGTAATACTTTATCTTGCGTATAATTCCTTAACAGTTCATCTCTCATCATATATCTTCGGTAATTCTCAGTTAGGAAGCCGTACAATGTGATGATTGAGCTTACGCACAGAAATGGTAGAAGCAATCGTGAAAGTTGAATATTTCTTAAACATTCATGAGAAATTCAGCTAAACTGGCGAAGTCTGCTCACCCTTCTCAAGCAGGTACATTTGCGTTTAGTTACGGATTACTTTATTTCTATTGCTCAATCAAGGTTTCAGTTTAAAATTTTTAAAGTTTAATTATTATTGTAGGAAATATTTCTTAAGTTATGTATGTACATGACGTCATAAGCGCTATATCAGAAAAACATGATAGAAATTAATTTCGAAGTGTTGTGTTGTATTTCGGGGAGATCTATTTTCAGAATAGAAGCTTGAAATAACAAACAAAAAATGGCATTTATGAAAGTAAAATTTGTCAAATTTACTTTCATAAATGTCAAAAGTTAATTTTAATAAAAATTCAAAATTTTAATAAATTATTAATGTTAATTTTAATAAAAGTCAAAAGTTAATTTTAATAATAATTTTCATAGAAATTTACTTTCACAAAATTTCAAAACGTTAGAGGAACACGATTTCTTAAATACATTGGCTTCCTAATGATAAGCATACAATGTGAAATCAACAAAAATAGAAAGGTAAAGCTTTGCTTAGCGCCAGAGTGCGTGTACAGATTACAAATGATATTATGCATAAAGGAAAACAAGCATTGAGCACAAAAATAAAAATCTATTCCATTTTCGCTAATTATATGATCACGTCCAATTTGGGTTATTAAAATATTGAAGTTTAAATCCAAAAACAAACCATCAAAATTTACATTAACCCTCTCGCTGCGCAACCCACGATTCCCGCGGGGATGAAATTTTGCCGTCTATTTAACAGTGCAACACACTCTTTCCTAGTTCAAGGTTTCCTTTCGGCTTTTCTGTGATGTTTAATAGTTTATTTAGGTATGGGCTAACAGATGGCATTAGTTGTCCACATTTCTACCAAATATACATGTCGCGTTTGCTTACTAGAACTTTACTTCCACGAACGCCCTCTGGCGGAAGAGACTAAAAGTAGTCAGTTGAACGGCTGACGCGTCTAACAGATGTATAACGATAGACCGTCTCCGTATAAATTATGCTTATAATCATTATAACTTGTAAATATTTTGTAGATATCTTTCATATGAATTAAAATTTCTTAAAAAGTTTATAGCTGTGTTGCGCAGTAAATCGAAGTTCATCATAGAGACAGATACCGAGAAGAAGGAAAAGCAGGCAGTTCAGGGCAGCCCTATTTAGAAGGTAAGTGAACTTTCACTTATCTATTTAATGATCAAAAAATTTTAATAGTACAAAGTTGATAAAATTTTTTAACATGACGCCCGAACAGGGACTGTCAGTAACTGCTGTTTTCCTAACTATTGAAACTGTCTAAATTGACATCAGTTATATAGATAATACATAAGCATAAATAATTAGTGAATTGCTGATACTTGTTGAATTGTTGAATATTAAATAATGACGGAATTCATCGATACATTGAAAAGGAAACGCGGCCACATAAGGGCTGCCGTTACAAAATTAATTGGCCGAATCGAAACTGAATTACCAAAAACAGAAGTGAATGCAGAGGAACTAGAAATTTCCTTAGAACTCTTAAATGAAAAATCGAACGAGTTAAAACAAATAGATGCCGATATAGAAAAATTAATAGACATAAATTATCTTGACCAGGAATTAAACGGTGTTGACGAATATCGTGAAAGAATAACTACATTTAAATACAAAGCTAACAAAAAATTGAAAGAAATTAATATAGAACAACAAAAATTTAATGTATTACGAAGCACTGAACAGTTAAGTGAAAGTATTATAGAAAACATTAAAATCGAAAGTCATAATGTGAAGCTTCCTAAACTTACGATTCCGAAGTTTTATGGCGAGAGCTGCGAATGGCTGACATTTTGGAACACTTTTTCATCAGCCATACACCAAAATAAAACGCTTGACGCTATAAGCAAATTTAATTATTTGAAATCCTTTTTGGGAGGCACTGCTTATAACACCATTGACGGTTTCGATTTAACCGAAAAAAATTACGAAACTTCAGTTAAACTCCTCACAGAAAGATTTGGAAATAAAGATGTACTGATCAACGCCCATATAGATAAATTACTGAAAATAAGACCTCTAAAGGATTCTGATGACATTCAAAATTTCCGTAAGTTATTCAATTATATACAGAAACATATTCGATGTCTTGAATCATTAAATATGACCTCAGAAACATATGGAGCTTTATTAACACCTATTTTGCTTAAAACATTGCCCGCAGATTTGGTTTTGGAGTACAATAAAACAGTTCGGAAATCAAATTACGATTTGAATCACCTAGTGGAATTTCTTTCTGAACAGTTAGTTGCGCGGGAACGTACATTCCAGACGGTCCAGCCAAAGGCGGCGCCGTAAAAGCATAACAAACTGAGTGAAACCAGACCTATTGCGAAACACACAGCTTCGGAGTTGACTAACGCAAGTTTGCGGGGGGGGGACAAACACCATGTGTTTTCTGCGACTCTTCTTATCACGAGTCTATAACGTGTAAACAAGCATCTTTATGGTCTACTGAGAAAAAAAGGGAGAAATGCAAAGCGAAAGGGATCTGTTATCGCTGTTTACACCCACGGCATCTTAGTTTTAATTGCACTTCTAGAATAAGGTGTGAATTATGTAAACAACGACATGCCACTATAATGTGTTTTAAAACCGAAAACGGAGAAATTAAGGAAGAACAAATTGAAAATAAGGCCATAACGAATAATTCATCCTATGAAAGTGTAATCTTGCAAACTTTAATTGCCAATGTTTACGGAGATGGGGAAAGCAATTTTATACGAATAATTCTGGATACCGGAAGTAGCAGATCATATATCAGCACATTTCTTGCGGAGAAATTAAAACTTAAATCTTTAGGTCAGGAAAGTGTGACTCATGGGCTTTTTGGAGGGATAGAAAAAAGGGAAAATCACAACAAGTATCTGATTAAGTTAAATAATCCAGAAACAGGATTCACATGCGGAATGGAAGTTTTGAGCCAAAAAACCATATGCTCACATATTCCAAAACTGGAGGATAGGGAATGCTTAAAGAAACTAAGAGGTTACAAAATTTTTCCCAGTGATGTAACTAATGAGAATTCTTGTTTATTTGAAAAACACCCTAACGAAATACACGTGCTTGTAGGAGCAGATTATGTCGGAAAACTCTTTACAGGGGAAGTAAAACACGTAACGGGGAGTTTTGTAGCGATGAATACACACCTTGGTTGGACTATATTAGGGAGAACGAAGGTAAAGGGAAAGAATTTTAATGAAATTCTTTTATCACTACACATTAGTGACAGAAAAATTTGTGACTTGTGGTCTCTTGATTCTATCGGAATAACTGAACCAGCTCTTTCGCAAACAAAACAAGAAATAGAAAAGGCTACAGAAAATTATTTCATCCGTACTTTAGAAAGAGATGACGCTGGAAGATATCAGGTATCACTTCCATGGCTTCAAATTCATCCTGAGTTGCCAGATAATAGAATCCTTGCAGAAAAGAGTCTGAAGTCTTGCGTGAAAACCCTTCAGACAAAGAATTCCTTAGAAGCCTACGAAACTGTTTTAAAGGATTGGGTAGAAGAGGGAATAATTGAACCTATCAATATTTCGGAGGCAGAAAAGATCAAAGGGCATTATCTGCCACATAGAGCAGTGTTTCGGGAAAATTCGACTACCAAAATTCGACCAGTGTTCGACGCATCTGCAAAGGAGAAAAATTCGGTATCTCTGAACGACTGCCTGGAAAAGGGTCCTAATTATCTTGAATTGATCCCCAAAATTTTGACAAAATTTCGAGAGGGGAAGTATGGAGTAATTTCGGATATAAAAAGAGCATTTCTTCAGATAGGTGTGAATCCAGCGGATCGAGATTTTCTCCGGTTCCTATGGTGGGAGAAAGAACAGCCTGAAAAACTGACTATATATCGGCACCGAAGGGTTGTATTCGGCGTAAACGCCAGCCCCTTTTTACTCGCTGCCACAATTAACTACCATTTGGAAAATGTACCAAAACATCATCAGGAAATAGCTTCAAAGCTAAAGAAAGCCTTGTATGTGGATAACTGCGTAGCGAGCGTGGAATCAATTGAAGAATTAAACTCATTTATCAAAGGATCTAGAGAAATAATGGCTACTGCAAAATTTGACCTAAGAGGTTGGAAACATAATAGACTTAAAAATGAAACTTCAATTTTAAACCTTTCTGATAAAGATTATGAAGATGTTGTGTCTGTATTGGGATTGAAATGGGACTTGTTTGACGATACTTTGTCTTGTCACGTAAAATATGAAGAAAACCCTGCATTGAGCAAAAGATCTGTTCTTACCGAATTGAGTAAAATCTTTGACCCAATTGGGTTTACTAGTCCAGTTACTCTCATGCCTAAATTGATTCTGCAAGAGTGCTGGAAACATAAAATTAACTGGGATACTAATCTGCCGAAAGATCTAGCAAGGAAATTTTTCACATGGTCATCTCAGTTAAAATATTTGAAAGACATCAAAATTCCTAGATTGCTTCCCAAAATAGACGAAAGTACCACTCTGCATGTATTTTCAGACGCAAGCAAGGACGCGTATGCGACCTGCATTTTTCTTAGACACAGCGGTGAGAGTGGAGTCACTTGTCAATTGATATAATCTAAAGCAAGAGTTGCTCCGCTAAAAGCACTCACCATACCTCGACTAGAGATACTCGCTTGCACTATTGGAGCCAGGCTCTCTCATACAATAAGAGAAGACTTGAAATTAAAAGAGGTTCCAGTTTTGTACTGGACGGATTCCACAAATGCTCTCTTTTGGATAAAACAGAAAGAAAATTGGTCCACTTTTGTAGCCAATCGAGTAAATGAGATTCGAAAATTGAGTAACCCAGATCACTGGCATCACATTCCCGGAAAGTTTAATCCTTCGGATTTGCTATCACGCGGTTGCTCTGCAAAAGAATTGAGGAAATCCGAATGGTGGAAAGGACCAGATTGGATTTATCGACCTCCAGAAGAGTGGCCTATTGCAGATGGAGAACATCCTGACTTCGATATAGTAAATGGAGAGAGAAAACGAACTGTGGTTTCAGCCAGCAATAACACGAATACAGATAAATTTAACCTTTTTGACAATATTTCAAAATTCGAAAAGATCATAAAGGTCGTATCTTGGATCTTTAGATTCATTAAAAATGCTACAACACCACCATCTGAAAGAACTCATGGGAGAATTTCAGTCGAAGAACTAAAAGGAGCTGAAATAGTGGTTTTCCGACTCATCCAACGAGAATCTTTCGAAGGATTGAAAGATAAAAGAATACGTGCTCTAGAACCTATCATGGACTCCAATAGCCTTATAAAAGTGAAGACACGTATCTTTCAGAGAGACGATGATGCTGACTTTCGTTACCCAGTTTTACTTCCCTCAGGACATCCATTAGTCTTAAAACTGATCAAATCTGAACATGAAAGGCTAAGTCACGCTGGAGTACAATTCGTTATGTGCGCTTTGCGTGAAAAATATTGGATCGTAAAGAACAGGAAGACAGTACGCAAGGTTATAAAAAACTGTGTACGATGTCGAAGGTTCGACTCTGATTCATATAAGACTCCTCAAGCGCCACTACCTGAAGACAGAATAAGAGATGCTTTAATTTCTGAGATTATTGGTGTTGATCTGACGGGTCCCTTAATTTTAAAAGGAGGCCAAAAAACATGGATCGTCATTTTTACTTGCGCAATATATAAAGCAGTTCACTTAGAGCTAGTCTCATCTCTATCAACCGAAAGTTTCCTGCACGCGTTCAGGCGATTCATCGCTCGAAGGGGTAGACCTGTCACTGTATACTCTGACAATGGAACCAATTTTGTTGGATCAAATAATTTGTTTAAGACCATAGATTGGAATACTATCTTAGAAAATGCAACAGTTAAGAAAATTGAATGGAAATTTATCCCCCCTTCCTCGCCATGGTGGGGAGGGTGGTGGGAAAGATTAATTGGAGTACTAAAGAGAATTCTTCCAAAGGTACTAGGAAAATCTTCTCTGAATTACGAAGAATTGTAGACAATCATTTGTGACTGCGAGAGCATTATGAACAACCGTCCTCTCACGTATTTGTCAGAAGACGCAAAGGATTTAAGAGCTCTCGCCCCAGCAATGTTTCTAACAGAAATTCCAGAGACTGGAGTTCCTGAATTAGATCTTTTGGATTCTAAATCCATCAATAAAAGATACCTTTACAGAGCCAAATTGAGAAAAGATTTACGAAAAAGATTTCGATCAGAATATTTAGGGCAACTAAAACAAAGCTCAAAATTCATCCGCGAACCATCTTCTGTGAAAGTTGATCTTGTAATTGTGTCCAGCAACGAAAAAAGGATAAACTGGCCCTTAGCTAGAATCGTGGAAATTTTTCCATCCCACGACGGACACATTAGATTAGTGAAACTGAAAACTGCACAAGGGGAGATTATAAGACCTACTAAGAACCTCATACCTCTTGAACTCAACTTTTCACCTGAGTCGGATATGCTAGTGAGGTACAGAACTCGACGTATGACGA
Organism: Stegodyphus dumicola; assembly: GCF_044657685.1. NCBI lineage: Eukaryota > Metazoa > Arthropoda > Arachnida > Araneae > Eresidae > Stegodyphus > Stegodyphus dumicola. Next base: position 26,713,610 of record NC_140777.1, read on the forward strand.
AATCTCAAAAGACTTGAACTACAGGTCAGTTGAGGTCCATCCTCTGTTGATACTGGACCTCAAGGTGGGAGTGTCGCGTTTGCTTACTAGAACTTTACTTCCACGAATGCCCTCTGGCGAAAGAGACTAAAAGTAATCAGTTGAACGGCTGACGCGTGTAACAGATGTATAACGATAGACCGTCTCCGTATAAATTATGCTTGTAATCATTATAACTTGTAAATATTTTGTAGATATCTTTCATACGAATTAAAATTTCTTAAAAAGTTTACAGCTGTGTTCGAAGTTCATCATAGAGACGGATACCGACAAGAAGGAAAGAAGGCAGTTCAGGGCAGCCCTATTTAGAAGGTAAGTGAACTTTCACTTATCTATTTAATGATCAAAAAATTTTAATAGTACAAAGTTGATAAAATTTTTTAACAATACAAGAGTATGTGATGTAGAATTTTACGCGCGCTTTTCAGAGCTCAAAGATGCCTGGCAGGAAGCGTTTCGCGAGTGATATAACCTAGTATATTCCTGACGATATTTCCGACACTGATTGTAGTTTTAACTCTGATTTCAAGTATATTGAAGATAGTTATAGCGAAACTGATGAGAATTTCTCGGATTCCTCTGCAGATAGTGATGAATCTGAAAATTCAGTTTCTATTGAAAATGTTCGACAGTAGTGCAAAATTTATATGCAAAATATTACATTATACAAATATTTTCATTAGTATATATGTTTTACCTTTGTATTTTATAAAATAAATCATAATTTAACTAATATTAATTTTCAAAATTTTCCTTTTATATCATTATTATTTAATTTCAGTATTCTGACAACCTTTTTCTATGATCTAATTCTATAATAAAAAAAAACTCTTTTACAAAAAATTTTTCTACATTTTAACTCTATATAGATTTGAAATATGTAATAAAAAATACGCAACTAAATACAAAAATACTTTTGAACCTATTTTGATACAAATACAAAAACGTACGCAGTGAGAGGGTTAATAACGTATCGTTCCCGGACACGTACTTAAAGCAATTTTCCATGTTTTGAATGAGATGAGCAGATTCCAGTAAAGGCCATTCCTCTCTTAAGGTAGTTTCCAATTGTGTGAGATCAGTTGGATGAGGTAAACGTGCAGAGACAGCACACTTAATGGTATCCCGAAGGTTTTCAACGGATTTAAGTTCGGTAAAAGTACTGCGACCACTCTATTCGGTAAACGCTCTCACTCTTCAGGGACCCATTAAATTACGGACATTAACATCCTTAACAAAGAAATCAGGATCTCCTGTTCCGACGAGTAATCTTACAGTCAGCTGTTCGATTGGGGTGTCATTGCAATACTGCAAAACCGCAGTTGCGCAGTATCGGAACCAGTGTCTTAGTTCCAGATTTTAATCTTTCAACAGCAATGTCTTAGTATCAGATTGCGCAGAGTATTTTAGTTAGTGGATCTTGAAAAAAAAAAAAAAAAAAAAAAAAAAACCCTCCGTTATGGTATCAATCTTTTCCTTTCGGACTATGCCAAGCTTAGTGTCTTTTAAGCAAAGGTAATGTCTATTATGATGAAGTCTGCATTACTGCAGTTGTTAAACATGTCAAGGCAAGAACAAAGAGCAAGAACTGGAATACTATTTGGATTACCAACTTGCAACTAATGTTACATATACAGAGGTTTTATAAGTAATTTGGAAGTCATAATTATATTGGAAGATTTAAAGGTCTTTGTCGTTGCATAAGTTTGTCTTCCGAAAAACCGAAAATTATATACATGGTTTAAGGGCAGCTTTTTTTACATATATTTATACATACTTTATCAAGCTAATGGTGTACAGATTCGGTGTTGCTGAAAACGTCGGCAACTACTTGACATTTGGAACCTGGTGTCTGCATTTCAAGAGTATGTAACCATGTTATTATAAGCATATTTTTTTGTTTTGTTTTATTTCTGTACATACCAAACACTTTTAAATTTGTTCACACTCTTTCTATTTTTCGTCCAGCTCATTCAAGTCAACCTTCTTAGTCAGGAATTTGTTGCAAGAGTTTTTTTCGCACTTTTTATTCATAAATATTTCACATAAAATTTTCTTCCCCAAGGAAGGTGTCAATCGCTCATTATATATAATTAAACTTATATTGATTTTACTAAATTGTTTTCTTTTTAACGTAAGTGAATAATGTCACAGAATCTGTATAGAGTGAGATTGAAAGTTTGTTTTTGCAATTTAAAAAGTCTGATGTGGACACCATATGACTTTCTTCTACGGCCTATTAAATCATAAACATTTTTGATTTACTTTATTTAAACTTATTTCCTCGAATTTCATTAGTGATATGTATCTTATTCAATCAATTCCGTCTCACTTAGCGACAAGATAAAAATGGATAAAACTCAATATATTTTTTGTTAAAAATTTTAAAATGAAAAAACCTAAATTGCCGAATACAATTAAAAACAGATTTTCAATTATAGTTTCTACGCAAAAACTAACATTTTAGAAAACGAAAATCAAAGACATAATTTTCAGTGCACCAGATTTAAAGTTAAATTTTGGCCCCACCTATCAGAAAAGCAATGAAGTTGGCGCGCCAACTGACATAATTCACTATATTACTAAAATTTTAGATGTAAACAAATACATCTCGTTAGGCTTAGCTTCGCTCACACTTTTAAATCGTTGATAATACTATTACAAGTATTGCATGCAGACAATACTACGAGATCATTGATTAATTAAAGTCATAAAATCATTAAACCGTAACATAACAACAAGGTAATTTAATAACTGTTAAAGCAAAAAATTCACAATTCACCAACATCTAGGAATAAATACCCAGAGCTCACCGAACCAGGTAAAGGGGTGGGTAGATATATATTTATATGTATATTTATAAATGCACGTTTGGTTCTTGCAATCAAGAAGGGAGTTGTGCAGCTAGATATTATAAGAAGCCCATGTACGAATTTTCAACGTTCTACAACTAATCGTTTATGAGTTATGCGAGATACATACGCACGTACGTACAGACGTCATCCAAAACTCCCTTCCGAATCCATTTTAAGCCTATTTCACAATCCCTTTGGGAATAAAATATCCTTTATTCTGACCGCACTTACAGAGGTTGCGCAAAAAATTTTCCAGATAGATTCTGGAGCAGCAAAAATATATTTGTGATGAAATATGTTACTTGAATTTTTTTTTTTCGATTACAATACTTCCTTTTTGCAAGTACAATACATCGAAGGAAGTAAAAATCATTTCATTCAGCCTCTAAAACTCGAATAGCTGATCTGAATTATCATTCGGTTTTTCACGATTCTTGCAGCTCGTATGTCTTATGATAAAATTGTACAAGCATGTTAAACACCTATGCAGAATAAAAATTTAAATCAAAACTAGCTATTAAAACAAGAAAGCAGAATTTGTTGAATGAGAAGACAAATAAAGTATGTTAGCATATCATTAAAAAAATTTTTAATGATTAAAAAAATTTTTAATGATATGCTAACATACTTTATTTGTCTTCTCATTCAACAAATTCTGCTTTCTTGTTTTAATAGCTAGTTTTGATTTAAATTTTTATTCTGCATAGGTGTTTAACATGCTTTTGGACATTTATTCATTTTAGCATTTTATTCAACAGAGAAAGTTTGCCACCACGCAAGTAATTTTAAAAACAAAGGCAGATGATAATCTGCGCAGATTTAGTTCCATCTAATGACAGATATTCAATTTTTTTTTTTTTTCAAAATGAGATGATTTATCTTGAATGATGCCAAATCATCATCAATTTCTTCATTTCATTAATCTCCTCATTTGTTAACACCTATATATCTGTCTTTTCTTTAAAATATAAGCATTTACATCAACAGGTAATACATGGTTATTTTGTATTATTTAAATGAAATGTATTAGAGCTAAAATTGTGTAAATGCTATTGATAGTTTATATATGCAAGTAATAAATATCACGAGATTTAAAAAGGATAATTTTTAAAGAATAATACTTGTATTTCTGTTTATGCTTTCTTAATTCATCTAAAAACGCTCTGAAGAGAAATACAGAACAAAACACTTTTTTAATCACCCATCCTTGGATCCGAAATAACCAACATGGGGATGCATTAAGTGTTCTCCTTGAACGAGTTATCTCAGTCTGGCAACACTCCAGTGAACTGAGATTGATTGTTCCCAGGCTACTGGTAGAAAAATCTAGTTGTTGCTTTGCCCCGAAAATCTTGTTGCGGTCCGTGCTTGTGTATAAACATTTTATTTGGGTTACACTGAAAGCACCTAAAGATTTTGCGGAATGTGGTTAACACTAATAGCATTCTAAGTAATTTTCTAAAAACATTAAGAGGTACACAATATCATACTTTCTCAGAACACATCTCTTAATCTTGAAAGTCTCACCATTTATGTTCCTTATATATCACACGTTATATATCCTAAATGTGCTTATTCTTGTGAAATAAAGTTATAAAACAAGTGAAAATTTTAATTAGTCGCAAAATGATGATATGTGCAATATTTTTTCTATATTTTCTTTATTACTGTATTTTTTGTTACAAAATAACACATATATGTAATAAGACTATGGCATTGTTGTAATAAGATGACTTGATAAAAGAAAGTTGCAACGGATTGGCGGTGGTTCTTTGCATCATAACTTGAAGACAACTTGATTGCGTAGTTAGAACGATGGACGCATAAAACAAAAACGTTGAAGACATGGCCTAATTTCCACAAATAATTTTATTACTGGACAATGCACATTAGCACTATGGGTGTGCTCTTCACCTCCGCCCCCAATTTTGTACAAGTTACATCTTCTTAAAGGGCGAAAAATAGAAAAGTAAACTCTCCTTGGAGAGCCGCAAGGCGACAAAAGCATCTCGAAGCATAAGGGAAGACAGAAGAGAGATAGTTGCGACGTAATTAAGCTTTTATAACGAATTCTATTTCGGATCGCATGACAGATTAATGTTCAGATTTCTTCGATAAGTGAGCGTTACAGATTAGATGACGGACTTTTTCCGTTTAGTTAGAAAAATTATTGCGTTGTTATTTTTAGAATGAAGACAGGAGTTAAAGGGCTATTATTAATTTATTTTTTGAAAGATAGATATTTTGTATTTTACATATATAAAGCCTTCCTTGAAAAAAATCTAATTATATGGAGTCTAAAACACAAAGACTTTGGAACTGAATATTTGAAAGGACTTTTAAAATATTATCTTAAGTTTAATTTTGCAATTATGTAAATAATTTGTAGGGTTTATATTTATTTTAACTATCATTTATTTTAAGTTTAAGCTATCTTTCCTGTCAAGCCTTTACTTTCCCCTAGAATTGCCAATGCCAGAGTATGTAAATTGTAGTAGAGCGCGCAGTTTATTCAAATTTTAGCAGAAGTAAGTTGAGTTTAAATAGAAGGGAAACGAGATTGTATGTGCGCTTCTTGAATCGATAACGTGAAGGTAGCTATGTAGAAATTTAAGAACCAAGCTTTTCGGCCTGTGTGCCTATCTCGGCAGTTCGTTGAATTTTTCAACTGCTTCATCAGTAAGCTCACTGAATATCAGATGTATTTTAGAACGCGGTTAAGTTAGTTACGATTTCAGTGTCTCGTAGGTAGTGATCTAGATATTTATTCATCCTGTCATTAATTTTTAGTTTCACATTTCTGTTTTTGTTAAACCGCCGGGTCGGCGTCGTTTGTGAGCGTCAAGTGAACGCAGCTGTTATTTCTAAAGTGGAATAAAAAGGGCTTTAAAACCCTTCTTACGTGTTTGTGTAACTTTACAGTTCATTGCAGTTACTACCACAGTTGCTGACAAGTTGGGGCCATCACAATACTACAAATTATTTTGCTGAAACTTTCAGGATATGTATTTTTTAAATAATTTCTTTTCATTTGCGAATGGTTTAGCGTTTCTCTCTAAAAAAACTTTTCTCTCACTCACTTTCCTTGTTGAAGGGGGTGGGAATACGTAAAATATAAAATATCTATTTTTCAAATAATAAAAGCCCATTAACTTCCGTTTGCATTCTAGAAATAACAGGTCAATCATTTTCGAAGTTCCCTGCAATTCTGGTGCGCACTTTCCGATGAAATCAGGACATTAAACTGTCAAGTGATCTGATATGGCATAAAAGGTTAATTAAGTGGCAGTTAACTCTCTTCTCTTCTGTTGCTTCGTTTCTCTTGCTTGCTGCTTGCCTTGCCGCTAGCCAAGCAGAGTTTACGTTTCTAATTTCGTCTATTGTTTAAGAAATGTAAACTATACAAAATTGTGGGGTGCATAGCGCACCCATATTGACGATGTGTATTATGAAGGCATAAAATTACCTGTGGAATATATCAATATGTGTGTTCGTCGAGTATCATCTTGCTAACTACGCAGTAAAATCTGTTCAAGTTATAATGCAGAGTACCATCGTTAGTCCGTTGCAATTTTTTTTACAAAGCCATCTTATTACAATAATGGAACAGTTTTATTATATATATATATAGTATAACTGTTCATTACAAAATAACTATGTAAGTAGTTGACTACAAAATAACTCTACTTGTTGATTATAAAATAATGAAGTCCCAATTATCTGACTCGGGTTAATAGGTCTGAAGTAAGTAGCTTCGTATTCTATTTTCTAACCTCTCAACAACGAAACTGACAGATCATTGAATTAAAACTTCTATAAACTTTAGCAACATGTAATTAAATCATCTGTTAGTTTTGTCACATTAAGGTCAGCTTAAAGCCACCTATTTCGACAAATTTTATATATCAGTATCACAAACAATTCAAGTGCTATATCACACCAAATAAAATAGTTAAATTTTAAATACTACACTAATCCACCCCATATTTATACCGTATTTAAGTTTTTCGTTTTTTACTAGTTAACAGAAGTTTAAAAACGAAGTAAATAAATAGAGATCTCTCAAATTCATCATTTTCAAGTTTTAGTTTGACAAAATAAATTAGACCAATTAAATCAAATGTAATATAATCTGAATAAAATTGAAATTAAAAATGGTAAGGATTCATAAGTTTCTAATAATCTACTTATACATTTATAATATTTAAAGCGAATATTTGAGCTAGTTAGATATTACAAATCTTAGATACGAATATCTTGAATATTTAAATAATGTATACTATTGCGTTTCAATTTTCAAAGAACTGTTTTCATATAAATGAACTCAGTATTAATGTTAAGTGTATTCATGCGTTTTTTGAGCTTAGCAAGGTTTTTATAAAAGTACAAGTCTTTTCCTGGAGTAACGTAAAGTTACAATAGTTTTGTATATAATTTGATGTTAAACAGTTTTCCTTACAAGCAGGTTTTCAACTTGTTTTTTAATATATGATTTGATAGATTTCTCAGTTGATTAAACCATTTTCTGATATAAAATGGTAAAGTTTCTGCTATGCTCAAAGGATAATTTAAATGCAAGTATACTGGAGCCTCGATCCACTGCTTTCCAATGGGATACACAGGAGAAATTGAGGAACCTGTTTATTTCGGGACATCCTTGCACAAGTTAAATATGTAGCATATTGTACATAGATGGAATTTATTGCTTTCAAGGTGATTGTAGCTCATTATTAAGCAGTCTCACATTGTCCTTTGTTTTTTGGCTGAATTTTGATTTATTTGAAAATACAACCTTTTGAGATCTATTTTCACAGTCCGTGTTGCTTCTACAGTAGACTCCTGATTAACCAGAACGGATTAAATGGGTTGCGGACTAAGCCGGCCAAACATATCAAAATATGCTAAGTTTATGTATCGCAGATCAACGCAAGAACTACTGTCACGAACCATCAAAGTAAAGCATAATTGTCTATGAATAGTTAATAAAAAAGGATGTGTGGAATAATAGCAACAATGAAAGGGTATGTTATAATATTTGGGAGCTGGCTTTTAATACATGATATAATATAAAGATTGTTAATTCATCCGTTAAAATCAAATTCTCAATCTAATAAATAAATCAAGTGTACAGACATTCATAAATGTTTCACTTTGACTCCTACAGAAGTGCAAATGCGGTGTAAACAAAAACAAACAGCGACTGCAGTTCATAGATAATGAGTCAGGAGTTCTTTATTAAGCCACAGCTCTTTCAACCAGCCTTGGCGTTTTGTTTCTTCACTATTTTTATAATAAAAGACACAGTAAAGATGCATATTAGTTTTAGAAAGATTGTTTTATTCCCAAGTATCTTTTGTGGTGATTCGTGATATCATATCAAGTATTTTTGCTTTATTCTTGAGTGAAAAGTTTTGACAGAAAGCGAAACCGGTAAATTTTCCTTCTTCATAAGGAAGTTGAAATTATCAGAAATCTAGAGACTAAATCGAGCTTACAGTCACCATGGTTTCAATAGAAAGCTGACAAGCAGACTCTACTTGAATTTGTAATTTTATTCATTTAATTATTCTATTAAGTTTGATCGTTTTAGAACAACTAAGATTTGAAAGTTTTAAAGGTTTACTGAGGTGACTAAAAATATATATGTATACAAAAAACGTCGCGGCATTTGAGACCTTGAAGCACACAAAGATATCTGAGTGTCAATCACAGTGCAAAACGGAATTTTTGTATCTTAATTAATTAATTAATTAATTGTGATTTTCATGATACCAGACTAGATATGTAAATTCTGAGTCAGTCCATAAAGCACTTCAGCCTTTGAATAGAAATACGTTAAGGGTTACAAGGGAAATAAATCGTGTGTTAAATTTACAACGTGCAGTAGTGTAGCATAAATTCATAGACTGAAAATTAATGTCATTCTAAACAAGACAAATCTGAGGAAATTTAGTAAGTTCATGTATCCTTTGTTAACATAAAACGTACGCGACGTTCAATGACTGTTTCGCGAATTGTCACTAAGTCATTTAAAGTATTATAAAATCAGGAGAAGTATAAATAGAACCATTTAACTCAAATAAAGGTCAACATTCAGCACCAACTCGTGCTTAGAGAACCCAACATCTTTGGCTTAAATCGAAAGGTGGATGATGAACGTAAATTAGATGAAGTTTAAGCATTAAATTAGATGAAGCATAGCCTAACGGCTTCATAGTTTAACTATCCCGCAAACTGGCTCTGACCGAAGTCGACCTAAACAAACCTAATGGCAAGAATAGCTCAAAACCGCAGAATTCTAATCGCTAGAAAGTCAAAGTTAGCAACGTGGCCCTCAAGCAGGGAGAACACGCTCTGATTTTACCCTCTAAAACCTCCCTTTATATACTTCCTTCTTTCTGCCTAGTTTGAATATCGCGCGCGCTGGAAATTTGCATTGCGGCAGGGAAACGAAATGAGGCTTGAGAGGAAAGTCACTTAATTTAAAAGGAAAGTCTCTTAATTTAAAAGGAAAATAACTTAATTAAAAATAATGTGTTGGAAAATAAGAAAGAACCCTACAATTTAAAGTAATAGCAATAAGTAAGCCATCTGTTCCCTTTTCAGTCAGGAAAAAAGGTGAATGAACGCACAGTCGCACTGAGGGGAAAAAGGGGCGGAACGCCTGGGCCTCTAATTAGGCAGACTCTGAAAAACTTTTAAGTTTTTAATTATATGTACCTATATGAAGGAATATAAATGAGGGCGAACTTAAACTGTCGTCTAGAAATCCTTAAAGTTTATTATGGAAATGGACTTCCAAAAAACAGTCCCTAATTTATATTTGACGCTAAGGACTTTTCTGACGGTTTGTATTTCAGACAGAAGCTTTTCAAAAGTATCTTCCATTAACAATGAACAAATTAAAAGTATAAGGTATTTCTCCCGCTTCCTTGGCATGCCTTTGTGGTATGGTAATCTGCACGCTGGGCGCGTATTCGTGGTTCGATTTCCGGCGAAGACGTTACATATTTTTCATCTTGCCTGCTTCAAAAACTATTCTAATGTCTATACAGTGGCGCCCGAACTAAAAATGGTGTTGGATGTTGATTCCCCTCACCCGGCGATTGGGTCTCCTAAAACCCCAGTCGCCCTTTAAAAGGGGAGTATATAAAGTATTTCTCCCGTCTTCTTGGCATGTCTTCGTGGTGTGGTGGTCTGCACGCTGGGTGTGTATTCCAGAGGTCCGTGGTTTGATTCCCGGCGAAGGCATTGCATATTTTTCATCTTGCCTGCTTCAAAAATAATTCTAAATTTCTCTACAAAATGTCTGATAGTCTTTTCCATTGGAAATTAAAGAGCTAAAAGCGTTAATTTTTATGAAGCTCTAAAAATGTTTCAGCTGGCAAAAAGACAATTTTAACTTTTTTTACTAATAGAAATGTTAAAAGTATTTAATTAAAAAAAATCACATCTTAAGAAGCTTTCTTAGATCTGCTGGATATAAGTTGTGTTTTCTTTAGTCTTATGATTTTTTTTTTTTTTTTTTTTTTGTTTTCCAAATCAGATTAACTATTTAATTTTAATTAAGTAAATGTAAAATACATATTTGTGTTGATATTTTGTACGATGATCACTCCAATAGGGAAGGGGTCCTAGAGCTATTTACGCGGGCTTGAAATCTTGTTGCAAAGATTTAACTGGATTATAGATTTTGATATATATCAGATTTATTTCACAAAAATAAACTTTTCACTTTGCTTGAACGATTATCAAAGATACATGTGAGAAATGCTATACAGAAAACGCTACTTTCAAGAAACTAATGCGGCAAAACGAGCGAAAAGGAGTAACTAGCATTATTTATACATTATTACATGTGGATTAGTCGGAAAGGAAAGGGCGAAGGCAAAGCGATCTCTGTGAAATCGGTAAACCGAGATTGCACTCTATAAAAGAATACAAAAGAGTATATCCAACTTTATACTTTTCTGAGAAAAGTGAATATATTTTTCGAACAACCAGATTCCTGTAAATGAAGTTAATTATTCATATAAAAATAAGCGTAGTATACTAATTTATAAGAAATAAAATTTAGTAAAAGTGTAAGAAATTTTATATGAAGTTTATGTGATCGTTAGAATATCAATGTTGCAGTTCTTCCCACGAGAAAAATATTAAGTACTTCGGAAATTTACAATTGCAACTGATAACCACCTGATACGTTTATGCGACATTAACGTTTACCTTCGCTGCTTACGACAAACGACTATCATAAACTTCGGTCATTCGGTCATCGTCTGGAAATGCCATTATTTTAATCTCGTAAGCTCAAGGCTTACTTTATGAGAACATTGATTCTTATTAGCAATTAACAGGATTCTTTTCGAGATATTATTAATTGTTTTTACTAAATCCTTATGTATTTTAGATATTGTTTTATCTAATTTTTTATGTAATTAAATCATTGTTCCTGTTGCATATATATATTTGATATTCAGATTAGATCGAATACATACCAGACATTTTAATAATCTTAAGCCTTTTGCAAAATTGCAATTAGTATCTTCTGTTACTATATCTGTGATAATACATTTATTATGTAACTTTATTATTAATAATACTATTATTAATAATACAAACTGCAATTTCATTACAAGTTTAGTATATTTATTTAGTACATAGCACAAGTGTATACTTAAATACGTATACGAACTATGTATCTAGTGGATCTGTATATGCTCCATCGTGTTATGCACACAGATGTATGTGTCTCCATATTCTATTTGGCATGTTGCGAAGAATTTTTACCTTTCAAAAGGCTTTCTCCATACTTTTTTTGTTAACTCTAATTCCAATCCTCATGTTCTGCAAGGTATACCACAAGGCTTACACAATTAAGTTCTAACAATAACAAAATAAATAAAAAAAAATGCACAATATCTTTGGAAAGGGTGAAAGACAATTTCAAAAAAAAAATTTAAAGAAAATAAAAAAATGAAAGGAAGCATATAAGTTAAAAATTAAATGTAATTCAATAATTTAAATTGAGAATGAAATACCAAAAAACAAACATTCTCTCCATAATCCTCAAAAAAGCTCAGAAAAAATTGGCGGCCAAGATTCAGACAGGCACTGCAAAGGGGCTTAAAGTACTTTTCTCTGTTGGAGATGATGAATAGAGTCATATCGACTATGATTAACATCTTCATCGATCTACCGCAGCTGCACAAAGCGCTTGAAAGAAGTCCACATCACTTGAAATAGCCTTTAAATTTGCCATGTCCTGAAAAAAATTGAGTTAATTTAAAATCTGTTGACAATTGGTCAAATTTATTCTTTGAAAAACTATAGGAAAAATACCTTTCGGTCCATCACTATTGTGCTTTTGGTGATGCAAGTATTCTCTGTTCCAAATACGTTTAGCATCATTTCTATAAAAGCAATTCAGTTGAGAATCTGGAACACGGAGTTTTAAACCAATGTGAAGATTCATAACCAGGTTTGCTAGAGCATCATTCTTCTCATTTAAAAAATTTCCACATTGTCCACGAACATAAGCAAAATGAATGTCAGTATCACGATCTTGCAATGTCTTAATAGTAACCTGGCTTTCAACAGCAAGTTTCACGGAAACACTAAATTCCTATCGTGATTGCACGGAAGAAAAATTATTACTTCATATTGAAACGAGCATTAATAACAAATCACTAGGAGAATTTTTAATCCATTCCACGGCAAGATTTAAGCATAGCAACTAGGCCTGAAGAAAAAAAGAACTCATCACTAATTCTGTATTGTTAAGTCTATTTCTTGTAAGTTACTTTCTAGTTTATTTTCATAAACAAGAAAGTAAATTACAAGTTATTTTCATAAACAAGAAAGGAAGTCTAATCTTAGCATTCATCTTACTTCGCTAGTAAAAAAAATTAACTGGCATTCTTCAAGAATAGCATTTCAATAGACAATAACTGGTATAGGGTTTCTATTAAAGGAATGTGGCAAAGTAGAAACTGGAAAATTGCCATCAAGAAAATTCCACAATTATTAGTAACAAATGCTCTCCGTCATCACAGTGTTACTTGAATTAAATTAAATTAAATTTTAAATTACAATTGTACAATTGTACTTAAATTAAATTTTAATATTAATGGGTGGAAGATCAGCTATAATAAAAAGAGCTTCGTAACTAATAGTTCTCTAGCCGCGAATGGTTCTTAAATTTTATTTGAATTTTTCTTAGAAGCTTGCAGTTTACTTTCTTCAGTAAAGAAACCCAAACGCTTGATGCATAGGACTTATCGGCATTATTCTACTCTATATCAATATTCCTTGCGCACACATATCAATCTACGAACATCTGCTTTGACACATAAGTGGTCTTAGAAATTTTAAATAACTCTGATAATACGTTTTCGCGTTTTTTTTTTTGCCTGAAAGATGGGAAATATGATGCTTAAACCGGTATTTGTTATTTAGGATAGCTCCTTAACACTTTACTTGAATAACGAATACTACAGGAAAATCCCCAAACAATAAAAGTATTTAAGTCTGCTTACTCTAGTTTTTTTGACACATTTAGTCAAGCATGGCATAATCTTGGCATATCCAACATTCGTCCAATTCCCCGTTCACTGCTGATTTCTGCATCACTGTTCGTCTGTTCTTATAACGTCCACATCTTTCCACTAACGCCGCCGAAACTGGTTTTCTGCCAAAACTCATTCCACGTCAGATGAACCGATCTTTTCGAATTTAGCTATCATTTTCCGCAGGCCTTAAGTGATCATGGGGTAGGATTTTATGCCTTTTAATTTTCAGAACATCGTAATAGCTGTTGACACAGAGTCACCGCTCTGTTAGAAAAGCTTCACAAGCAGAGCTCAATCCTTCTTTGTCAGTCATGATAAAGCATTTAGGCAAAGCATTACGTGTTCCGCCAGGGTCCTGCATTTTTATCACAGTTATACCTGCGGTGCGCATGTCAAGTCTTAGGAATATGCATGCCTCCACAAGAAGGCTTACTTTAGGTAAGCAATATGAAAATATGTGTATAATTTAAAGTAAGATTATCTCGAATTAAAACTGGAAAAAATGGTTCAACAGAATTCACATAGCTATTACTCATGCATACATTCATTAGAAAAAAGAAAATGCATTTATTTTAACGTTGGGAGAAAATTTCCGAATAACAAACACTATGGTAAAATTTCTACGTTAATACACTCGTGATGCACGTGAAGTGTTGATAAACGAGGCCCACTGATCATTTTCTTTGTATTTATAATAGTTATTACTAAATGATTTATATCTCTTTAGTACAGTTAGTAAAGAAAATATATATTTAAAAATACAAAATTGTATTACAAATCAGCTGGAACAAACCTAATTGCATACTTTTAAGAAATGCATTTGCATAATTATTTATCAGATAAGTTTCGATATTAAATATAATCTATTACATTTAATACATTTTCTGCTTTTATTCAGTTGTATTTTACGAAAACATATCCTTTCTTCTTATGAATTCAGAGAGGGGATATGAAATTGTAAAAAATTTCGGGAAATATGTATGATTCTGCTTAAAAGTGATGTTTAAATATGCATACAATCGTAAGAAACACGGCTCTTTGTTTATCGAAATGTTATAGAAAAGAGATCGATAAAAATTAAATTTCTCAAACAACGGCATTTTTAAAGAAATTATTTTTTTATTTCTGAGACAAAGACTAAAGTAATTAGCAGAAAAGTCAGAGTGAAAATCAAAAGTCAAATGAGAATGAAATAAATATAATCAGAGAGACAATTTGCAAAAATGAATCAGAAGAAATCTGTCACAAGAAACTTTAAATAAAGCAGACTAGTTGGTTTGAACTTATTTACTAACTTTTATCCAAGCCAATCAATCGAAACATCTTTATATATAAATACTATTTTTTGAAACATAGTTCATTCTAGCAACATTTTTAGTTTTGTGTTATTTCCAGCTTTTTAGCCAAAAATATCCATCTATTTCGAAAGTATTTTTTGAAAAAATATATCTTGCTGTGCAACACATCCTACGCTCCTCTTCGTGTCATTATCTGAGTTCCTTCAGTCTTCTAAAAGTAAAGCGAGGGATATTTTATCACTGTTAGTAGCAGCAGCAAAAAGCTGTATATTTCGATATATTTACTTTTAGAAGGGAAACACAATGTTTAAGAATTCTGTTTGCTGTAGCATCTGAAATCATAAAGAGCTGACACGAGAAACAAAATCATAAAAATAATAATTCTCAATATAATGAAGATTTAGAACGAATGCTACCCTACATGCTGATAAACAATACACTACAGACAAGCCAAATGACTAATAAAAATATTACTCAGAATAACTGTAATTTGATTTCAGAAAGTATTAGACAGATTTTCATTAAAACAATTATCTGAGAAATGCTTTAATTCATTAAAGTAGACTCATTTATTTAAAAGCAATTATTTTGTAAACATTTCACTTCTTTGTTTCTTGGTTATTAAATAATGCCATTTAAAAGACAGTAAAATATAACGAATTTCGCTTGCTTTATTATGAGAAAGCACTGGAGGGCTATTTGCTCTATAGGAAAAGTGCCTACTTTAAAGACTTTCGAAATGGAAACTGGCTTATATCCATCAAATATATCTTCATTCAATAAACGGGTTAATCTTTCACTTATGAAACTGAATGATAGCCTGGACTCGAATTCGATTAGATACCTTTTAACTGTGTTTTGATTGCGGTAAATTATACAAACTGGCTATTTTTCTAAAGGGATTGAACTTTAAGGGAGACTTTTTAAGCGAAAGTGAATAGCATTTATGTTACACATAAAGAAATCCATGGACATACATATAACAAAGGCAAATTCTAGTATTAAAACCCGAGTCGAACGCAATAACCGAGTAAACACCTCGACCAGTAGCGGGCAATAATAATTAAAAAATAATCTTAGTTAAAATCACTTTAATATAATGAAAAACCTTTATAATTAGCGAAATAAAGTAAAAATGTAACATTACTGAGGCATAAAAATCATGGAGGATTTTTGTTCATTTAGTTCGTTAGTGCTTTGTCACCTACAAGAGAAATATCTTGTTTGTAAAGTTATTTTTTTTCTCAGTAATAGGCGGTGGTCTTATTCTAGTTGCTTCAGAATGGTTCTTGGATATCAGACCCAATGCCGTTCATTTTTGTTCTAGAAAAAATTAAATATTAACAATAAAGACCTCAGTATTTTGTTAAGAAACACACCCAAGTTTTACTATTCGTTATTTTCAGAACTTAATGAGCAGAGCACAAGATATTTTCTACAGAATAATGAAAACTTCATCCACTTTGAAGTTGATAAATATTTTTGAAAAGTGGGAAAAGAAATCGTTTATGTATTTACCGAGGTTCCATTACTTTATGTTAATCAATTTGTATCGGAATGAAGAGCAGCTTTTGAATGACAATGTTACTATATTAAGGTATTTCTTCCACTTCCCTAGCGTACTTCGTGGTGTAACGGTAGCACGTTGGGTTGGTATTCCAAAGGTCCGTGGTTCGATTCCCGGCGAAGGCGGTTCCATATTTTTCATGGCTTCCAAAATATCCTAATGTCTCTACAACTAAATCCGCTAGAAATTCGCTTTCGTTAATAAATATTCTATTCCTTTTGGTATATATGAATACGCTTGTAAGACTAACTATGAAAACGTGTATTTCAACGCAGAAGGATGCGAAGAAAGCTTTCATTGCAGTAACATGTTCTTGCCCCCAAAGAACTGAAGGGAAAATGCACGTATTTTCAAATAATCAAATAATTATAGTTGTTAATATTATTGCTATTCCGTTTTTCATCATATGAAATTAACAATATGAAATTAACAAAATATGAAAATGAAATTAACAAAATTATCCGAACCAGTTTATTAAATAAAAATCCATGTGAATAAGATACTATGCGTGAAATGCAAAACTTAATCCTCAAAATTAAAAAATGGATATAATTTAGTAAACACATTTCTATACTAATTCAGAAGTCAAACAACAAAATTTTTATATGTTAATTATGCAGATAATATTACATTTAGAAACTGTTGATTAATCATATCAGTTAACTGTTAATCATATCAGTCATAAGGATTAACATGATGATAAGCTGCTTTTATTTTAAAGATATTATATTGCTATATATATTGAATACTTCATCTGCAGACATTTCTATACACTAAATCTGCACTTACTTTTTTTATTACTTTAGATAATAATGTTTAAAAATTATTTTAATCACACGAATGACAATTTCATATTTATTATTTTAATAGACTTTATCAGCATATGACTTAAGTGTACTCTATTTAAACATCATGCAAGAGCTATTTAGCATTAATTTGCAAGCATAAATTTGAAATAAAGAAAAAAAAAACATTGCTCAAATGAAAGCTTAAAAAAGTAAACGTAAAATGTTTTGTACTATGTTTCGATGACACTTTTCTGGAATCTTCCTCATATCTAACGAATTTTTAATTGGGATATAATGTTTTATGTAGTGATGAGGATGATAATTTTCGGACAATTACGCGTTTATCTCCCTTTGAATTGATACAGTTTTAAAATTTAAATCTCAAACAAAATTTAAATCTGATAATTCATGAAGAAATTTTTATATGTTAATTATGCAGATAATATTACATTTAAAAACTGTTGATATTTTAAAATATGAATAATCATATCAGTCATAAAGATTAACATGATGATAAGCTGTTTTTATTTTAAAGCTATTATATTGCTATATATATTGAATATTTCATCTGCAGACTATGAGGTCTTAAATTCAATTAGTGTAATAAAATTTTAAAAAATGTAAGGATTATTCAAATTTAATTTCATGTATGAAAAAAGTCAACTTTTTTATAGCTTATTAACAGAACACGAAACAAGCAAGCTAACTTTATGTTCAAGTCTAAACTACCTTTAATTTTAGGAAGATTTTGTATGATACACAAGAAAATCTCGAATATATATCTCTTTTTCAAGGCGCCCGATTATTCAACCCATTTATTCAAAACTAATCAGTATAAAGACATTGCTTAAATCAAGAAACAATACATGGTGCCATACTTCGAGAAGCGTTGAAAGAAAAGTGGGAAGAATTATGAGAAAAGCCTTTTTATTCACTTAGTATTTTATTTTCTGTTCCCCTATTAAAATGACGCCAAAATATTTCAGCTTATTAATCTATGTCTTGAAGAGGTTTATCTTCACCCAAGTTAACAGTTTTTCTCTGACATTTTATTCAAATGCTTTCCTTCCACAAAATTTTAGTGTTATGTAATCCTGTGTTCACTACCTTCGAAGCGTAATGTCATATCACATTTTAGTACAAATGGATTTAAGAAACATTCTTCATGTCGCACTGTAAGTTAACATCATTTTAGCGACGAAATTTGAGTGTCTTTTATCGGAAACAAATCCCTGTCATACTCTGTGATCCCGCTGCATTTTTATGGTATGATTCTAAGTGGACTGCAGCTTTCGGCGAATTTCAGCTATCCAAAACTTTAGTAAGTTTCATCAATGGCAGATACAAAAAGACTGTATTCTGAAATTGTTCCCACGTATGTCAAAAGCATTGGAGAGAATATATATATTATGACGGATATTACTTGCAAGGTGGTTTGAAAATAGTTGTTTTCATATTTCAAATAGAATGGCCCTACAATAGGTTTCTGCGAATGTTTTCAGCCTAGCAGCGTTTCCAGCGCATTTCTTCCAGCGCTACATCTGTGATATATCTGTTTCATATTACTTTCTTGCTTTTGGTTTCTTCCGTTCC
This sequence comes from Stegodyphus dumicola, assembly GCF_044657685.1. Taxonomy (NCBI): domain Eukaryota; kingdom Metazoa; phylum Arthropoda; class Arachnida; order Araneae; family Eresidae; genus Stegodyphus; species Stegodyphus dumicola. The sequence goes on from NC_140777.1 coordinate 26,732,321, forward strand.
TTCACGTGTAGCCTTTAATAAGTTGTCAACAGGACTCTCAGATATGTAGAATATGAGGTACGGATGAAGGATTGAATAGCAACTTTTAGTAAATGGAAACCATACGATATTTATCAGCCGAAGCTTCGTATGAGTTTTAAAAAACAATATCCGCAATAGATCATTGACAAATACATGCCAATCGTTTTAAACCTCTTTTAAGTCCTAGAAAGCTAACACGTTACAAACTGTTCAAAACATTAAAGTGAAATTAATGAGATTTTGCAATTAACACTACGTTAAATCCAAATTTGCCGTATATAAATTTTAGGCACTTTCATACGCATTTTTTGTATGTGAAATGTATGAGTGTACGGAGAATATTAGAAGTTTAAATCTAGGAACAGTTAATAACAAACTGAGGCTGTACAAATAATAACCTCCTTGTTGTTTTAATTATTGCATCTCAAAAGCTCATTACAGAAATATCCTACTTCTTTATAATCTGCCGGTAACAAAAAAATTCGTCTGTGTGAGGTCACCGTTGTGTCATGAAAGCACCTGGAAGAAAATGCGTTCATTTGGTGACAGGTGTAGTTTACTCTTAAGTTAGGTCTAACGATTTAGTTCTCTTATCGACTAGAAGTTCATCTCTCTTTATTAAATGCTGCATCCCATCTTAGAAATTGATAACGACTCTTCTGCAGTAAATTCATAGATTATGCATCATGCAATCATGATAGTATGATATTTCTTAAAATTATATTATTTTAATAAACAATAACCTATAGCAACCTTACAAAAGCGTAGAACTAACGATAATGTATCCCAACTATTTTTTTGATCTGTTATTAAATAAAAGCTTTTAAAACCTGCTAAATAAGATCTATTTTTAAGTAAGTAAGATTTACTGTTCTATTGTAATGAAGCAGTGTTTAATTTCAAGTGATGCAAACATGATGCAAGGGTTTTAAAAGTACACTGATCATTGCATTAAATAAGATCTGAAGTATTATTCGAAAATCATTTCAATATCATTAGTGCGAATTGAATTTTTCTTTCTATTTAATTAAAGATGCATCTCATTTTATTCAAATCATGCTTCTTAAATTTATCAGTATTTTGTTTTGCTTCTTCTACGTTTTTCCAAACACAAAAATGCGTCCCACTTATCCGAAAATTACTCGAGTCTTTTGAAATACTTATTTTCAGAGCAAATGAAAGAAACAAATAAGATAGGCAAATCTAATTCGCTTTATTATCGTGTTAAATTGAATAAGAAGCTTAATATTATTAAATGCTGTCTGTGTATTAAATTAAAAGTGAAAAAAACACGCAGTTCTTAAGCTATATTAACTTGATAATCCATTTGTATAACTTCCACTAATTAGTATTTCTAGAATTCATACTAAACTTATAGCAAATATTTTATCTTGGAACAAAAAGCACATTCTAAAGGCATTCTTAATTGTTAAATTAAGAATGCCTCTAGAATAAAGAAAGAACAAAGAATGATTCATTACAATTCCTAAGTCTCAATTTTTAAACGCATGGAGAATTGAGAGAATCGATAAATAAATTCAAATTTTAATCCTTTTATATATATTCGGTACAGGCGTTCACATACTTTTCATAAAAGTGTATTTAAATATTAGACATAATTAGCTCGATTTCTAAAATTCTAAGCCGTCTGATACGCAATCAAAAAATGATCTAGTTGTATTTATGACTTTTATTAAAAGAATATCACCTAATTAGTGAATTAAGATAAGGTAGGTACGTTTTGCCCTCTGAATCATTTTCATGTTGTGTAATAGCAAAAATCAGTTATGATAGAAAAATTATATTTTAAGTTATGAAGTCCGAAATTGTTATAATAAATAGTTATGTTTTAGTAGGCTTTGCCAATTTATATTGGCAACCAGGATTTGGCGATTGGGTCCCCTAAAAAAACCCAGTCGCTCTTTAAAAGGAAGGGTATATTAGGTATTTCTCTTACCTTCTTGGCGTGTTTTCGTGGTGTGGTGGTTTGCACGCTGGGAGCAAATTCTAGTGGTTCGCTGTTCAATACCCGGCGAAGGCGTTGCTAATTTTTCGTCTTTCCTGCATCCAAAAAAAATACCTAATGTCTCTACAAGTTCACAGTCAATTAATTTGAAACGAACGAAAAAAAGTATATGTTCTGTTCATTTAGTCTGCAGCTGATTTAAACTAGCTGCAGCTGATTTGACTAGATTTATGTAAACCTTAAAACGTTTAAAGTATTTTTCAGATCAAGAGTCGATAAAAATTAATATGCTGATTTTACTAAGCTTATCCAAAGGCGCTTTCTAATAAACTATAAATGCATTCCAAAAGAAATGTAAAATAAATAAGTCTTGATTAGCTGAATTACTAATCATAGTTTTAGAATACTATCCAAACGTGGGTGCCAAACCAAATATGAACAAGACAAATGTATTACTAAAAGTCGATTTAATATTTTAATGAATCAACAAATAATTTTGACACGTATAGAGTTTTTGAAAATTAATATTCTTAATGGCAAAGTAAAAATCGTTTTCCTAAAGTCTATTTTTATTGTAAGTTTAAATCAGCTGCAGACTAAATGCACAGAAAAGATATTTTTTCCCTTCGTTTCAAATTAATTGACTGTGAACTTATAGAGACATTAAGTATTTTTTTTTTTTTTGGAAGCAGGAAAGATGAAAAATTAGCAACGCCTTCGCCGGAAATCGAACAGCGGGCCACTCGAATATGCGTCCAGTGTGCAAACCACCACACCACGAAAACACGCCAAGAAGGTAAGAGAAATACCTTATATACCCTTTCTTTTAAAGGGCGACTGGGGTTTTTCAGGGGACCCAGTCGCCAAATCCTGGGTGTGAAGAATCATCATTCAGAACCCTTTTAGTTCGGGCGCCAGTGTAGAGATATTAGGTAGTTTTGAGGGGGGAAGCAGGAAAGATTTTAAATTAGCAACGCCTTCGCCGGGAATCGAACGGTGGACCTCTGAAATATGCGTCCAGCTTGCAGACCACCACACCACGAAGGCACGCCAAGAAGGTGAGAGAAATACCTTATAAACTAATGAATTCTATGCTTTTCCTTTAATAGTTTTAAATGAAGCAAAAGTAATTTAAGTTATTGAAGAGCACAATTTAATACAATTCTCTATTATATATTCGTAATTTCCCGGAACAATCTTGTGAATCATATGTTGGTTTTTCAGTTCCAGTTATAGTACCGTCCAGTTATTTCCTTACTGTATATGTCATAGAAGAATCACAGATAAAACAATAAGCATTATTAGAAAGTATTATTAGTAAGCATTCTTAGATAAGCATTATTAGAAATGGTAAGGTAGACCTTTGTAATTTGAAAGAGAAAAGGCCTTGGCCTGTAATTGCTTTTTCCTATTCATTTATTAAAAGAGCCTAAAAATTCTACAGCATAGTTTGTAATACGTGCTATTACAATTTGATACAGGATTTTGAAGATAAGGGAATTCATTCTTCAATTTGAGACTCGCATTTGTGTTGAGTTTTCAGCGATTTGTACAAACACGCAAGGACTCTCTCTCTGGAAAGTAAGAAATTGGTGGAAAGGTAGGACTTTTGATTTTCCGGGTCTTTTTCCTTATCCCGTTTCAATGCAATCCTGGAAACCTCCAAGATTTAAGCATCTGTTAAAGAAGACCAGTAAAATATTTGCATTTGCTTCGTTAATTGATATGATTATGTTATTACCAATCGAATCGAGCTGGGGAGCTTTCTTTCTTGACAAACGCTTGTTGACAGTTCTAAATTCTTTCAGCTAGAAAAGAATGCCATTATTCGTTGGACGAGGACTGGTGTGTCTCCTGCTTTTTTACTTTTATGGGGTTTTGCTTGTTTTCTCGGGATCGTCTTTGTAGAAAACAGCATTTAAGATTTTGCTTCGTCAAACTGTGGTAGCGGCCTCTATTTTTATTTGATGCGCATTTTGGAACTGTATTGGAAAGGTAACTTGTGTCGGCCCCCAAACGAGTTGGCTTCATTGAAATCTTAGGTAGAACTCGGTAAGTGTTATTATTTTCTGTACAGATTTGCATTCAGCATTTTAATTTATCATTATCATCTTCTTCTTATAAACTGCTCTTTGCGCAATATAATTTATCTAAGCATAATATCCTGGTGTATTTTTTGGGGCTATTTATTTTTCTTTTCAGAGTCAAGCTTTTGCTCCATTCTGCGCTTAAATCTTTTGTATGAGCATTTTGGAACGAAATGCGGTGCAAATGTTTTGAATAATTTTTATTAGAGATGATGCTGCATTATTCATTTCTGTCTTGTTTTAATAGTTATGTATTATACTATTGTTATTTCCTAATAGAAGAAATCTAAAATTGTTTTTACAGTTTTGAATGTCTTCTATTAGGGAATATTGATCTGTTCCTCGAAATTTTAAACTGTCTCATCGCAGATTATGATGATGATTCTTCGGAAGAATCACTTTCGATAGGTTGCACTATTAGCATTTGGTCAGCCTGTGAGCATAATTACTTTTGTTACTGTGTAATGTCAAACGAAGTAGCGCGTAAAGGGAAATAATAGATTATTTAGCTTTCCCATCATCAGACAAATACCAAGTGTGTTCTTAAGTTAAAAATCACACCCCCAAAGAAAGCACTTTTATTTATCAGTACATAAACAGATCAGTATGTTTTAGGTGCATTCATTTGCATTTCCGCGCAAAACCGAGTTTTGACTTTAACTTGCTTACTATATGTATTAAATATATGTATCCTTCATTTCTTTATTTTCATATTATAAAGTATTGTATAAATTACCCATTCTATCCGAAAATTTAATTTTTAGTTTAGCAGGCTTTGGAACAATATAAAATGAGATTTCGACGCTTTTAATGCAAAGTAGGACAAACTGAATTTTCCGCAGCATGGTTGTCAGATTTTCTACTTTTCGAATGCTATTTTTCAATTTACAAATGCATTTTGTATTTATTTGTTTATTATCTCTGGATCCTGTTATGCAGTCTTCAATTGCTAGTTTCATCTCAAATTTTCCTTTCTGGGCGGAATAGTTTCCCTAGAGATATAAAAAAATTCGTTCTTACTTCATTTTCTTATTTTCATTACTTAAAATATATTCGAGAAGCAATATCTTTTCTTTGAGGAACATAACGTATGTTGTGCACTTATATGCAACATAATGCAAATAATATTCAGCTTTTATTTCTTTCCTCTCAGGTATTTTTATTTATACCTTTCTTTGCATGTATTGTTTAAGCTTATTTTGAATTGTTATTCCTGTATTATGATGAAGTTTTATTCCGTATTGCTTATAGTGAATATTTCTTCCCTCGAATAACCTCCATTAAACAATAAAAAGATGCAAAAACATGTTATATTCGTACATGAACATTGTTCATATCTTGCAATATATGTGCGTTTAAGCATAATGATGTTTCTTGCTTACTTGTAACCCCAAAATGCTGAATTTTGCGACTAAATGGCATTGACTATAAAATGGGAGGTTTAAGTAAACGAACATTTCTTCCCTTACAGATTTTTGAAAACTTTAATGGTAACCTTAAGCATTACTAATTTGTATCTGAAATATCAAAAGCAGCTGCTTAAAAATGTTTGTCATTTAGATGCTGATTTAAAAGTTTACATACGTATTACGTTCCGTGTGACAGGCATTTTAAATATTCTTCTGTTAATAAATGTGGTGTTTTTAGAGTTTTTGAGCTGTAAGAAGTCGATTGTCAGCTCAGTAATTTGGAATTAGAATTCACTGCAAACTCCATAGTGAAATCATCATCAGAGTTTTATAAATTTCAAAATGATTATGTTATGTACTTGTTTTTCATTTTCCATGCAAATAGCTTTTATTTTGGGGGAGTTACATCTTCTTAGTCGCCGCCCAGCCGATATAGTGATTAGTGAGCCGGATTCGAATCTGGGAGAAGGCTTGGTTGTAATTGTCCGGCCCTTCATAAAAGGTAACGAGGGCCACCTATTAGGCGCTTCCATAATGAAATGGCCACCACTTCCGTCTTTTGTAGTGACGCAAGGCTAATGGCTATTAAAGCGTCCGACTATTAAAAAAAATCTTCTTACTATAAATACTTTAGCCCTTAATTACTGTATCAATCAATATATTTAGACGATTTGCATCAAAAGAAATGGTATACTTGGGTACAAATCATGCAATTCCAAGGTTCGTTGCAGGGTCATTCCCTTTATTCGTATTAAATTTAGCTTCTCTTCAGGTATATTAACAACACGAATGAAGATCGTAGAAGAAAGGTATACATTAAATTACCTTTTACTTTGCTCTCCTTACGAAAAGCTTGGGAGCATAAATATAGTATATAATAATCGGATGTAACTGACAAAGACACACTGCATGGCATTGGAATAGCATGCAGTTACCATGATTTACCATTTCTAAGGAAGTGCTTACAATTCCGAACTCTAATACTATTGATCTCCTCATATGACAAAAGAAGAAAAACATTATTATGCGCCACGGAACGCTACTTACTAATTATTTAACAATTACAAATATATGGAGCATGGAATTTCTGAAAATCATTTAAAAAATATAAGTTAGAATTTCTTTATTTATCTCAGAATTGAGATCTTTTGCCTGACATGATAGACGGGATGTGTCATCTCTTTATACTATTTTAAAAAAAATTCTCAATCAATATTTTCCTATGCTATTATGTTTTGTTAGCTTAACTAAAGGTTCAATACTTTAGCAGAGTCCTATGTTTGAAGTAATGCATCGCTGGTTTACATCTATTATTAATCAGACAATGTGAAAATGCGATATAATTAAATATCTATAAATATTTAACTTACTTAGATTTCGATACCTAAACATTCAAATATGCAGTAGTTAATTATAATAAGTAGGTTTATAGAATGCGTCACAGACGTTTCCATGCGATATTCTATTTAAAGACTGGATCTTCGGGCAAAATATTGAGAGGTTTTATTTTTCAGTTTTTTATAATTGAAACTTACATAGTATACACCATTAAAACCACAAAAAGTTGGAAGAAGTCAAGCCTTATAAAAACATATATAGCAAATTTTATTTAGAATAAAGGACAATAATGGGGGCGCAAAAAATGGTAGATGTAGATTCCGTAACTAAAGTATAACAAAATCTGACGTGGACACCCCATGACTTCCTTGTGCGCCTATGAAATTACGCAGAATTTTGTTCCCCTTTAATTAAACTCGTTTCCTCAAATTACTCTAACTTAATTAACTGATTCCTCAAGGCCAGTTGAAAATGACATTAAAAACTACAAGTTCTATTTTTATTACAAATGTAGAAAATACACAAAATGAAATTTAAATACATAGATTACTGAAATTTAGTAAAGTTTAAGAAAAACTAGTAGTACATAAAAATTCCTTTAATTCGTGCAAGGAGTGAAAAATATTTAAACTTAATTCCTTCCAGAAATTTACGTTTTTTGACACACATTTCACTGCTTCTTGAGCAGAGATATATATCCCTTTATAATGTACTGTTTCTACTGGTAAAAAACATTGCTTTTTAAGTAGAGATATATAGCAGAATTATATCTTGAGTATTGTCATCAATATTTTGCACCTTTCGATCGAATGAAAAGGTGATGACGACGTTGAAATTTCTTCTCCTACTATACAGGATGCTCGTATTGTAACAGGGTTACATTCTCTACTTCGTGCTGTAACCTATTTTCAAATATAAACTCGATTTTTCCAAATATTAGATATGAAAAACATTTCTTGAATCAAGGAGAAACGACCGTGAGAAATATTCGATGTGCAGCACTGGTTGGTCTTCAGCCAGAGTATTTTCACAAACAAGTTTGATGACTGAGTTTCATGAACACTGAGCTGAAGCAACACCAAAGTCTTTTTTGGGACGTGAATTTTTTGGCAAATATATGCTTTCCATCTGTCAAAGTACCACGAGCCGATCGGGTAAATGAGTGCTTGTCATACATCGACAAAACTGTCTTTCACGGAAGACTCTGAATAGAAAGAAAACTTCCTTCAAGGATTTGAATGATGTAAGACCTTGCCAATCCAATGCAATGGAAACATCTGAATTTATTGAAAAAAGGGAATGATGCCTTTGACTGAGAATGAACTGACTGAGAATCAACTAAGGTTACAAGCTGCACTACTGAGAGCCATCATTTCTGAAATATACAATTTCTTAAAGGCAAAGGAATTTACTAAAGGATAAAAATATTCCACTGATTTAGAGAGATAAAATTACAAAAATAAAGTTTTGAATTAATAGGAAACAAAATATGTTTTTAGACATTCTTGTGTGTAATGTCGGAAACACAATGATAAATCTCAGCAAATTATGTCATTCGAGTTTCGAATGCAATGATTGGAGTCATGTAGACTAAACTATAAAGATTAGACTCATTATACATAAAAAATATAAACATTTTATGCGATGCATATTTCTCCTCTGATACAAACAAAAAGATGTCTATTACGTTGAATAATAGCTGCTACATCATACAATTTCTTCATTGTTCAATGATATATATGCCTTTTAGTTCGATGCAAACATTTGATTCATTACCCAAGAAGCTCAGCCTCAAGAAATTCGACTTCGAAAGTGAGGAATAAAAGAGAGTCTATCAGTTCCACCAATTGACCTCAATCGCCAAAAGTTCTGACACTCTTGCGTAAATCACTTCCTAGATTAATAGATCGATAGGCAATCTGAGTAAAGTCTCCAAATGGTGGAGACAATGGAAAGCTTTTGATTCACTGCTTTCGTTATTTATACAATTCGAGTAGATAAGATTGAGCTAGTTTATTAATTCTTACTAACATTACATGGGTATGTATGAACATACTGAAGATTATTTAATATTACAAAGTAGTGAAATCATATATTCTAAATGAGGCATGAAAAAGAGGCCTGGAAAAAAGTACAAATTCTGCAATTTAAATTATTTTCTCATGTTTATTTTATTAATAGTTTTTTATATCATTTTCCTTAAATGAAATGATTAACTTTCTCACATTCGGCTTCATGGATCATTGATTTCGCTCTATATGAATATGCAGTATTTTGCATGTAGTGGAAGAAACTAATAAAGAATCCTTTATTAACTAATTAGTTAAAAGATTTAAAATGCAGTTACCTTCTGATTCGCATTTTAAAATTTTTAAATATGCAACATCATACAATTATATTTGGCTTTTGGATTAACTTCAAAACATTATTCTAAAATACCATCTATGTAGAAGAAGTAATAATATCTTGGCAGATTTTGTAACAGAAATTACACGGATTTTTAATTTCACATGCAATACGTTATAACACATTCAGTCGCATACTTCTTCCAATCACATATTACTTCTCCGTTTCCAGCCTATGTTCTATTATTTGTGATGTATAATAACGATCAGATACACGCAGAGATAAGAACAAATTGCGGGAATGAAAGTAATATTATTGAAATTAATAAATTTAATTTATTGCTCCTAAATCAAAAATATATAAAAATTAGTATGTCTTGTTTGTTGCTGTACTTCCTTATGTCTCCCTTCAAAATTAGTGTACTTTAGTACGGTATACATTTTGTAGCACAATAGAGAAACCTCATCGGACAAGATAACATGCGAAAAAAGTGCAATGTTGATTTATGCATGAACCTAAAAGACAAAACATGCTTTGAAAAGTTTAATAAAAAATAACTTTGTTCTTTGACATTTAAAAAAATCTCTGAGATTTTATAATACTCCACAAAGTTTTTTTTTAATCTATTTATCCCAACTTACTTATTATGTGCGTTCTTATGTTTTCACTACTGTAGAAAAATCACATAAATATTTAATTAAAATTTTTTTCACGTGATTTGCTTTGTAAAATAAATTAAAAATTTACATATGCTTCAATTTTGAAATGCATTTTTTAATTCGCAAATTTTGTCATTCATTGGAAATGTGCACAGAAAAAGGTAAGTTGTTTTTTCCTACTAACTCAGTAAGTTTCCAAGTCCATGGCGCGCGCTGATTTTACAGGGAGAAAACCACCCACAGATCAATGGGCGAATGTAGATTTCTTTTAATTCATATATTGTTTGTCTCTAGGACATAAAATTTGATTACTAGAGCTGTTTATGTTAAAACATTATAAAAATAATATCGCGTGCCTCAAAGGTTTAAAGAAAAAAATCGGAAATAGTTTTTCGTTCTTAGGAATAAATTTCAGAGAGTAAAAATAACAATCATGGTTTGCTTTACTGCAGGTCTGAAGTAAACTCGATTTTTTTTCAGAAAGCGCACAACGATTTAGGGCAAAGAACATACTGAATAATGCGAAAGATTGTGCAGCAGAAAAAAATCCGTCTAACCAGCCTGGCGTTATGTCGCTTTTCATGTTTTCACATTTGCCAGAGCACGCGACAAGAAAACCTCAACTTTCAAAGTGGGACAAACGGAGAGAAGTTATAGGCATATAAAGAAAACCCGTATAAGCAAAGATAAAATGTTAACGATCTTCATTCTCTTTCTCCCATAACCTAATTTTCCATTTTTTTTCTACCAAAGACCGACGGCAAAGCTTAACGTATCATCGTCATTGACACGATCTCTAAGCCTCACAGTGAACGCTTTTTACTCCTTTTTTGGAACACGAATCTGTAAATAACGTATTTTTTTCTATGCGTACTTAATTGACCTTATTTTTATCATGCCATTCTTGATTCTAGTTTTATTTTAGATGTTATGCTTTCTTGGGAATAAACTTATAAGTTTTCCCCCTACCGCTAAAATTGCTCTGCACTATTTTCTATAAAAATTACTGATAACTGTTTCATTGCTTTATTTCATTTCGCCTTACCATGAATTTCAACTTTACGCGAAGTGTTTATGAAAGATACAAGAGTAACGGAAAACATGGTTAATGGATGTATTGCAGTGGAGCTGTCATCTGAGAGAAATTATTTCAAACGCTGCTATAATTTACTAAATTATTTCAAAATTATTTCAAAGCTTAACGATGAAAAAATAATAATTATTTGTTTACAGTATCATTTTACTAGCAAACCTGTGGATTCTACAACACATACAAAATACTGCAGAGGGTATTCAAATGCTTTGAAAACGATTATCGGGGTTGTTTAATTAATGTTTAAAATGTAGAAAGTATTTTTTTTTTAAATGTTCGAACTGATAGGCCTTTTTCCTAGACTATACGTCGGCATCGTGATTTCCCCGATAGAAGGGTTTTCATAAAATTTCCAAGGGCCTTGATTACTAAAGGCAAAGCAATCCACAGGTGCAGTTCCAGTTTTACCAGAATATACTTTGAGCAGGTATAGAAGGAATAGATGTATGTATCACTCTTTCAGGAATTCAGTGGTACTTTTTGAGATATAACTTATTGCTCTGTCTTTATGAAATTTCACTCTTTGAAAGTAATTGGGATAAAAAAATGGAAATTTTTCTGTAAATATTCTTGTTATATGAGGTGCTTTTGATTATAGATTTGAAAGTTAGCAGTGGAGACGTGGAAGAATCACTGGAGAACTGAAAAAGGGAGCTCGGCATATAAGACTAGGACAGCTTCAGAAGTAGCAACAAAAAAATGTCGAGGAAATATTTTTAGAGGAAGAGAGCGAAGACAATTCTAGTTCTTTGACCTGCGAAATATATGCAAAATGGATAAATTACAAAGTTTCGATTATGATATCAGGTTATTTAAGCGCTAAGCCACAGCCAAAGGACATTCAGTGACTATCCCTTCTTTCATTTAAAAGAAAACATTTTAAAAACATGCACAGAAACTAAGTCTTTTTCAACACTTTATGCTATCACATTTCCTTCTTTAAAGCACAGTAAAATTCACGTAAGTTTCTCTCTATTTTGTCTTTCAAAATATTTTCCCTTAGATTTAATAATTCCGATTTATGAACCTGCAGACATTTCTCTGTTTGTACGCAAAGCGCTGTTGAACCGTTTAAATAAGCAGTCACCTGCGGGTCAGGAATGGATTGATCCATTTAAAATAAATCCTTGTGGAGGAAAATGTTTCGGTTGACGAACATTTCGAGCGGCGACCAGGAACAAGTAACATTAGTAAACTGAGATTTTATTATACTAAACGTTAATTATTTACATTTATTTTTGGAAGCATGTTTTGCACCAACAGATACTAGTCATAAAATATAACTTATACTCTAGCTTTAGAAAATTTAAGGAAACAATACACATTTTTCAAATTTTCTGATTAACATTACCAACTATTTAATTAAAGCTACATAAAAATAATTATACAAGAATATTTGAATTTGTTTATTTTTTTCAAATAATAGACATTTATAAGGATAAAAGTAAAAGTTAAACTTTTTTTATTCTTAAGTCAATTCGCCTTGCGTTGTAATTTATTATGGCACATTATTATCTCCCTAGAGCATTTGTAATTGCCAAAAAAAAAAGGTGTTATATTTAAAAAGTAGAGAAGCAATTTCATTTAATTAGTGTCCAGAAAAATTTAAAAAATCTGCGCAGTGGCTTACAAAAAGAATTATTCTGAAACAAATGGGAATAAGATAATGAGATTCTGATGTAATAAAAAGAATTTTCTTCTTATCATAAAAATAACAGCTATTAAAAATAAAATAATAATGCAGAAGAAAATGTTTAATGTTAACTGTTAATGAGATAAGTACCATAATTAGGGGATAATTCTGCGTGGGCAAGTATATTGTTTGTAGAAAACTGCATCATTGATTAATTATCGTTTGTTTATTTATGAATAAAATATAGTTAAATATCCTTGAAGAAATGAAATTAATCACGAAAGAAATTTGTAAATACATTCTCTTCGGTAGTTTTCATTTGGTATTCTAAAAATTACTAATTAAAAGTAGCAAAATCATTAAGAAAATTTGTTTTCAGGCAATGAGCGAAACTTCATTCTGCTCATAGTGTGTTATATATCGTGTTGAAAACTTATCTATTTTATTCATTAATATAATGACGTAAAAAATCTGTAAAGATGGCCAATTAGACAAAACTTACAGTTAAATCATATGAATTTAATCAGGTATAAATTGCATCTGTTAAGCAGAACAGTCTTGAAGAAATCTGCATTTTTTTAAAGATTTTGAAAATTTCACTATATTCTGCACAGAAATTGAACTTAAATCTTTAGACTACCTTAATTACACTCTGAATACTAAACGATGATTTCACCGTACAATCAAATGCGATCTTTGAATCAGGAAAATATAGATTGGTCAGGAAAATATAGATTTGATAAATTATTAGAAGAAATATTACAAGCTGATGAATCGCAAAACTTCGTACAGCTACTATCAATAGCTTAGGAAGTTGAGATTTAAGTGTTTATTAAAAGCTTTCAATCATTCGTTAAAACAATATGTTTATCGTGTAAAATCATAAAGAAACTTCTAACTTTTAGGCGGAAACGCATTTTATATCATTTGCTTCATTTTAGGCGAAGTGTGTAATCACTTCCTAACTTGAAGCTTGTTTATAATATTATTTGTTAAAACAGTTAAGATCAAATTAACATGAATTATTATAAATATGTTAACATTCATGATAGTTTCGAAGAATATAATGGTCAAGAAAACGAAAGCATTATTTAATGCTATAAAAAAACCTACCAAACTAGATTCAGCACAAGTTTGAAGCAAACCTTAAGAGCGTATATATGTTAATATACGAAAAGTTATTACTATGAAGTAGCGAAAACAATCCATCATTTTGTGCGGTGTAAATGTATACAGCAATTTCTAGGATAAAAACTTTTTGAAATATAAAATTTACTTTTAAATTATAATAAGAAGACATACACCGTAGTACATGTAATTATAATACTAACTAGAAAACCAACTTGTACAGTATAATATACAATCGCAATTATTCATTCTTGATTATTAAATTAATATTCAATGGTCACGGAGAATTTTATAGACATGTAACGTATTTCTCATTTTAAGTAAAAGGATGTATGAATCAGTTGGAAATTTCATTAGTATGAAAAATTCAGTAGTCAAAGTTGCCACAAGTACCTCTGGGCATGAAGTCAAACTGAGTTTGTATGATAGAGACGAATATCTTATTCCATGTTGCATCAGGTTGTAAGGTATGTCTCCCGCCTTCTTAAAATGCCTTCGTAGTATAGTGGTCAGCCCGCTGGGCGAGTACTCGAGAGGTCCGTGGTTCAGTTCCCGGCGAGAGCGTTGCTCATTTTTCTCTTCTCCAGCTTCCAAATAACCTAATGTCTCCACAGTAGTGCCCGAAAAGTGTGGTGGTTGATGATTCTCCACACCCAGGTTTTGGTGATTGGTTCAACTAAAAACCCAGTCACCCTTTAAAAGGGAGTTATATAAGGTATTTCTCCCGTCTTCTTAGCATGCCTTCGTAGTATGGTGGTCAGCACGCTAGGTGCCTATTACAGAGTTCCGTGGTTCGATTCCCGGCGAAGGCTTTGCTCATTTTTCACATCATCTGCTTCCAGATAACCTAATGTCTCTACAAGGTCAAAGCGAGAATTGATTAATCGTAGTGGTTAGCGAGTTACCGCATGCCACTCTGTCGCTAATCCATAACCACATGTTCTCGTTGGATGATAAATCTGGAAAACGTGCTGGCCAGAGCAATTGCAAAGACCCTGTGCATCGAGGAAGATCAGTAGCAGGCAGTTACATGTAGGGCAACATGCAGTTACGCATTACCTTTCTGAAGGATGGCGTCACGCAAGCCTCGAATATATGGCACAGCTACGACATTTCGTAACTGGGTTTGCCTAAAAAAACGACGAGTTACCTCCCCTATGGCGAGTGTCGTTTCATCGTTGCAACATTGTAGGCTCTTCTGTCTGTGCTGAAGCGTCAAGAAAAGCCGAATGAGAACCGTCGCGTGCTTATAGACTATGGTGCTGTAGATGTTATCATACAGGTACTTGTAGTCTTGCCAAGGAGCAAGTTTCCCACTCATTATACGCGACAGGGCCAGTACGATTCCACAAGGCCAAGAGAGAATAATACGTTGGTCTTCTCAAGCGTTAGTGGCTAGGGTCCATTAAAATTTGCAGGACGTTCAGTATGTTTCTTCATCAATTCATTAATTGCCAGCCGGTCATGGAATTAGGACCAACACAAGTAGCAATGTCTCTGAGTGATAAACTTCGGTCTGAATAGGCCACGACCTTTATAATTATTTGTAAAGTTAATTATGCTTAATAAATATGCTCAATTTTTAAAAATCAATCTCAGTTTAAAAAATAAAAATCTCTAAAAGTTCTAATTTATGAAATGAGGCGCCACAACCAGCTTGTTCTTGACAACTATACAAGATGCAATAGCTAACCATTGTTAAGTTTCTGGAAGTCGTCCATACTCCTGCGGATGTGGTCAAGGGGACAGCCCGAAATGTGTCAGACGAGGAAGAAAACCAATTTGGATTGGTCTATTTCTTCTAAGGTCCATGTCAGAGCCACACTGAAGACTAGGCGATACGTTGATGAGGTGCTGCAGCCGGTTTGCTATCTTATATTCTACAGCTGCGAAATGGTATTTTCCAGCAGGAGATCGTGACATTGCACACTACATTCGTTAGCCGACAAAGGGTTAAGAGCATATAGACTTTCATGTTTCATCCCTCTGGACACTATCCACACATTAACCGAATCTGTAAATCATAATATCATGTAAATTACATCGCCGCTAGTGATGATCAAACATCTTACAGTTTCCTTATATGTTTCCCTATATAAATTTATCTTTCTATAAATCATATATTTACATGTACATGCTATATCTGTGTATCAAATGACATCATATTCTACCCCATCCATCATAGTGTTGCATTTTTTATGTCGGACAGTGTAAAACGTTGACAGCTCAGACAATGTAATTGTTCCAAATTTCTCTATTCTCTCAACTCATTCTTTCCTATGATTTCATGACATTAAAACATATACATCTATATTTTTACATATATTTGTATCTATATATCTATATATCTATCTATCAGTTTATACAGATAGATAGGTAGATAGATGTAGATATAGGTATATGAATAAATAAAGGTTCTTTTCAGGAGTTATAACTTTTCAGGAGTGTTAGAAGAAATGCACAATATTGATGTGCATTAAATTAAAAAATAAATCCTTCTATTAAATATATACGAACATGTATTTGTGAAAAGCATACAGATTCTTTGAATTATGGGACCAAAAATATGAAGTGATGATATCACTGAATTCAATTTATTCTAGACTTGAAAGCAAAGGAGATTTCGGAAAAATGAAGTGATGTTTCAGTTTTAACCTATAAAACTGTTTTTTTATTAAAAAGCAAAAGTTCCTTACTTAGGTGAAATAAGTAGCTCAACACGCAATAACGGTAATGGTTTTTCACAGCTCCCGGAACTGGAATTTATGGCATCCATTGTAGTTTTCCTTATCCAGTATTTATTTGTTTTGGAAAAGAAAAGAAGTTTGTATTCGGAATTGTGTGGGTAAATGCAGGGAAGCATCTCAGATACATAAGCATTAATGATTATTTCAGTGGGAAATGAATTATGAGTTTTACTTATCGAGGTGTTTTCTTTGGAATAATTTTGAAATTACGTTTGATCTGTAAATTTCTGTCTTTCATTTTGCAAGGCAATAGATATGGGCTTATGTTGCAGCTTATTATTAATCTCCGTCGTCTGCACTTTGATGCATCCGATTATTTGCTGTTGGGCGAAAAATTTAAATGAGCTAAACAATCTTTGCTTCCTCACAAATATTTTACCTTATACGCGAAGCAATTTATAATTATAAAAGAAATTTCAATGTTTGGATTATATATTCATTCTATTTTTTGATAAATTAAGACATAACAGTTTCAGAAAATCAATCATAATAGTCATTTATTTAACGATTAAAGTTTTAAATTATGTTTAGAACCTTAATATGGGAACAGAGAGGTAACAGTCAGCGTCTTTAACAGCCTTCAATCTCTCGCTCTGACAAATGTCGTCATTTCACATGGCATCACGTGTTTTTTTTCATTCAAATTGTAATTATGAACTGCCTGCGAAGCTCAGAGATTAAAAGCAATATACGTATTCTTTAATGCATCTTTATTTCCTTTTAATTTTATATGTTTCATAATAGATAGATAACCAGATTCATAATATATATATATATATATATATATATATATATATATATATAACGCATATATTTTATGATATATGTAAAACATGATTTGTAAGATAAAATTTGTACCAACATTATAATTAATAAAAGATATTCTTAACGTCACGCGTCATCTATTTTTGTGCAAAATAAGTGTTTTCGCGTCGCCTATCAGAGTTTTTATTCTTTTAGTCCTACGAGAGTTGAATCTCATTCGTCACTTAATATATTCATACGACTCGAAGTGGCGCCTGAAAGGCAACATTAAGAAATATTTCAATTTGTCGTTGACCAAGTGAATGTTGCTTTTTCAAAAGAGAACAAAAAATAATAAAAAAACAACATTTCATGTCATATTAAGTTATAAAATATCGTAAGTAACGGTATTACAATTTCAAATGCTGCCTTCAAAAATGTCCTGAAAATTATCAAAGCCGTTTCGACTGTTCACACAGAAAAAAAAAAAAAAAATTAAGTTTAAAATTGGCATGAAACGTTAAATTTACATAAAAAATACAGCATCAAACTTTGCTGCTTTTACTATTTCACTACAACATTATTAAAAACAATCTTAATGATAATTCCATAATATACCTATCGATAATGAAAGATTTCCATATGAAATTGAAAAGCTAGGAACGTTACAAAGATTTAAACAATTTTTAGAGTAAAAATAGCAATTAAGTGATTGGAAAGTATTTAAAACCGTAACCATAAAATTCTAAATAAGTTTCACAATTTTCAGAAGTACTTCATGATTTATATTTCACAAATATTAAATAAATTCATTAGCAGAACAAGAAATTCACAGTTGAAAAGACAATATTGAAGTTTTAGGATTCGTATAAATGATTGAATTGATATGGTATTGTTATGAATTTTGTACATATATAAGTAATTTCAGTGCAGCTATATGTGAAATTGTATTTTTCCGTGTAATGTAACATGAAAAATCGGGAGAGAGGGGCTATGCCGGAAAAAAAGGAATACAGTATCCAGTCTGTTTAATATTGAGTAAATTGGTATCTCGGTAATTTGATGAGATATCACCAAGCTGGCAACGGGTTTGGCGACTAAATTTTGTCAAAAATGTGACGCGAAATCAGAGTACTTGGCGATCATTTGGCAACATTTTGGTCCGGTCTCCGTATGACCGTTTTACGTACTGCAACTGGATAAACGTAATTGATCACTAAATTAGCTGTGATCGTAATTTGCCCCTCATATTATCTTCCAATAATTTCGAGAAGCAGAAAGTACTAGAAATATCTCGACGGCCGGGTGAAAACTATATAAGACTGGAGAGAGCATATGCTCTCAGTTCTTGTTATTAGCTGTTTAGCTCAGCGTGATTTCGGAGTACTGAGATATCTTCAGGTAGCTTTCTGTTTAGATGCGCTTTGCGTTGCATTGTGTTTAACGTTCATAGTAGTTTGAAGTGTAACTACTAATTGTACAGCGTGATATTGAGAAGAGTTCAACTACTGTTTCTGCGGAAAGTTCAAGAACTCTGAAATGTCTCTTTTAATAAAATAAATTTTATCAATCTATCATTGGACCTGTGTGGGTTCAATCTATTACGAGATAGTATTTTAAGAGAAAAGAATGAGTAACAGAATTGAAAAAAAATGCTAATAAATAGAGTACGTCTAACGAAAAAACATTTTTGACTGCTTACTTTAAGATACAATTTTGAAGATTAAAAAAAAAAAAAAAAATACAGAAACATTTAGATCACCCAGAATTTGAAAAATGTCCCCTTTTTAGAATTCAGAAAAATTTATCATATAAGAGATACGTTTTTGGAACTATGGGAAATTTGTTTTTAGAAAAATTTTAAAAACCTAATTTTCTTACTTGAAACTTAGAATGAATGCTTCTACTTTACTTTCTTGTACTAAGATGGACATAGATCTAAAATCGTTAAACGTATTACTGTTTATAAATGTCTCTCGTTGTTTCAATAAAGAACATACTTGTCGCTAATTAGAATTCGCTAATTGGAAGATAAACTAAAGATGTTACTTTAAGGGGATGGCAATTGCCTTGACTATTCATCTTAGATAAATTTGAATTAAATGAAATCGCGTGAAATATTGATCTGAAAATATGATGCATCAGTTATAAAGAATCACCTTTGTAAACTGTCACAGTTAAATTTCTAGACAGTAATCTGTCTTTGTAAAAATGAAATTTCCAGTGTCCACACCTAATTCGAACTCCGAACTGCTTATCGTTGAAAATAAGATGCAAATAATTTGTCACTCTTTGAGAGTCTCATGAGCATTTCTTGTGTAAACTAACCTCTTAAAGTTAAACGAGACACGCAAATGGGCACGTATATTCATTTCTGCGTGAAAACATGCTTTATATTCGCATTTGGAAACCGCCATCCATGAAGATCTATAAAAATAGAAATTAGTTTGAGTGTCAAATATTATGGTGACACAAATGTACCGCCCTTGTCACCAAGAGTTGCCCAAAAGCGCCCTTAGTTCCCTAAGGATAATTCCCTTGCTGAAATACATTTCGAAAACAACGCTTCTGACTTGTCAAGACACGCCTATTCAGTTCACGGCCTGGTCTAGCACGTTCTTATCTCCAGAATTATAATGAAGCCGCCATCGTAAATGAATTCTGTTAAAACTCGGGCATTTGACTTGTTGGTAGATAAAATATAGAAATGAATGAGTTTATTGTTATCATCGGTGGTGTTGTTAGTAACGCGCTGTGTAACTGACCTTTGCCGTGTTGAATGGATGGCAATATTGAGTAAATGGATGTTATTTTAGTGATGCAATTTGTAATCCTATGAATAGATAGAAATGATGTCAAAGCAACTATAAAAAAAGGAACAACCGTTATAATGCTTTTAGATTCTATGAAAGATATGATTTTGCAAATGAATGAATTTTTCACTCTGAGAACATACTCTCCAGAATTTCTCGTTTATAGAGAATAATTTTGTACATGCTCTGCTTGCATTTACAGACATTATCTCATTATATTATCCCATGCAGAGAGTAAGATTCCGTGGAATATCCAAGAAATAAAATGAATCAATTTCTTGTCTCAGAGAAACCCCTTGCCATAGGATTCCTCATGAATATAGAATTGCGTTCATAAATATTTTATTTGCATCGAAAGACATTTTTCCATTACATCTTCTTATTTAAAAATAAAAGTCGATAGTGAAATGTTTCGAATCCTTTTTTTATCGCAGGATGGTTTAGAAATATCTTAATGTCCCCTATTGTCATAATTCAGTTTTTGCTTTATAACTACTGTTCCATTTTGTTAATAGTAGGAATTTATATTGGGGTAACGCAATGCGAACGCAGGACATGGCTTTGTCCATTCTGTCTAACAGTACTTCAAAAAAAATAAGTTTATGAGAAAGTAGACTTAATATGCTATTGTACTTGAAGCTCAACTTTTAGCATTGCAGCTTCAGGCTGTATTCCTCGGACAGAGATTCGGAGCAAGGGATTCAGATTCTGCTCAAGGAATCCAGAGCATAATTCTTCTCAGGATTCCCAATTCCTGAGTCTTAACAATTAAAGCTGTAAAAAACACAATTTACACAAATTGTGCATTCGTTTTAATTGCTGTAGCATACTAATTCAGAAGTCAAATAACAAAAATCAGCGTTATACTCACAAAATCCCCACAGGACTAATTTCGATGGTTTTACCAAACCACCATCCTCAGCTGCAAAATCGCAAAATGCTGTAGCATGTTTGAGCACTAGAAATATAATTCAGTACACTAATTCAGAAAACAGTTTCTTAAATGTTCTTAGCGTATTTGATCCTATCATTTTGGTTGCAAGCTTGCGTTAATGTTGACGTCGATGACTATACAGACACGTTAGAAAAGAAAACTGCCACATTGCCTAGCGCTCAAGTACACATTTGCAATTTCTATCGATTCCTATCATGAAAATCATGTGTTCTATTCCTCTGCAGGCGAACTGTAGAAATGGGGAACTGAGTTGCGTAGTTCTGACCTGGAAAGAACGCGCAAGTTCAATCCACCACATGCTCTAAACCACCACACACCACCAAAAATACAACCACATGTTCGTTCTGTTTCATACAATTCTTGACAGGTCACCTTCATCATAAGTACTCCATCTTGTTTCAATATATTCGGCTCATAAGGATAAGGACATTAATATACAGCGAATTAAGGACCTAAATTTAGGTCTGTTTGTAGACCTTGTTAAGATTACTTCGAATATGCCAGTAGCAGGTTTCAACGGATCATTGTGTGCGATCTATAAACCCTTATTGTGCTACAAAGAATTTTAAAACAGGTACTATCCTTTGGTGAGGTTGTTGTGTTTAGGTCTTACATTTCAGTAGTCTGATAATCAGTTCTCCTTCTTCATCTCTCTGCCTCTTTCTCTTCTCTAATTTTTCTAATTCTAGTTTTGTCCTTTTTTAACATAGAAGTTGCAAATTGCTGTATATTTTAGAAAATTTTGAAACTTATGAAGAGTCAAGTACGGTACTAACGTATTTAAAGTACTAACGTGAGACTAATTATGCAAATATGTTTATATTAATATATATATATATATATATATGTATATATTATTATGTAGGGAAAGCCATATTTAGTGAAGCGTCTAAAACAAAGTGAAACTTGACAAAAAGCGAAAGGTACGATGAGGAAAGTGTCGCGTGGAAAGGAATTTTCAGATTACAGTACGGAAGGATGAAACATTAACTGCCATTTTATTACGCGCTATTGTCTTCATACTGTTTAACCTTTTGAAGACGGGATGGCCATTATAGTGGCCATAGTGTCCTCTCTTTGAAAAGACGGGGTTGTCCAATTTAGTGGCCATGTCTTTTTCCCCCATTTTCCAGGCTGAAAAGTGAGGTGAAATGTCAAATTTGACGTCCCTAGGGTTTTAACCACCTACCTCTTTTAAAGGTCTTCCTTTTGCAACATAGATGCACCCCTCTGAGAATCCATTAAACTACACACAAGAATCTTTGTTGTAAATAGGAGGTGATTTCTTAAAGGTGGGAAAGTATTCGGTTCAAGATTTCCCGTTCTTTGTTAGCTTTTACTGCTACCAAAACCCCGGCCTCAAAAGGTTAATATAACATTTTTATTTATTTAACATACTATTCAAAGTTTATTCCAATATTATCAATAGCTATTGACCCATTCTTGGATCAATAGCAATTCTACCTGACTACGCATTGAGAAAAATTATTCAATATCACGTACGGATATATACACAGCTAGACCTGGCTGGTGTTGAGTACGTCCCTCAAGTGAATGTAGAACTGCAGTAATGTAGATTTCAAGACTACAATGGGGTAATTTACAAACAAAGAATATCACACACTCTGCAAAACTTTCCATTCTATTATTCTATAATAAGGTATAGTATTTCTGTTCTGAACAGCGTGTTGTATGGTACGCCAGGTGTCTTCGATAACGCTGAGATATGGTGACTTAGTTGCAAATAGAAACCCCAAATTTAGACGAGAAGGCCGGCCTATTATCATAATTCATAGTCTGTAGAATATTATATGGCAATGCATTGCCGTATTAGAAGAGCCAAACCCATCAGAACCAGTACAGAACATAAACAGATGTAATACATTATAATAGAAGCGCACATAGTGCTCATTCGCTACAGAGGTTTGTAAACATGCCAAAATTTCCAACATATGTCATCTACATACGTCTGATACTATTAAACAGGCTCACGAACTTGTAGAATATCTTGTTATCCTGAGAACAGTTTTGATGCATGAAGTTTCTCTATTTTTTGATACTCCCATCTGCCCGAAACTATTTGAAATGCGATAAGCCAGAACACACTACTCATTTTCAG